>NC_058371.1:106184396-107384396 GCF_018350175.1 Felis catus
TGGATTCTGTGTCTTCCTCTCTCTCTGCCCCTCCCTTACTCATGCTCCGTCTCTCTCTGTCTCAAAAATAAATAAATCATTAAAAAATTAAAAAAAAAGAGTGAACAATAAGTTAATAATATTACACAGAAATTTTAAGCATACAGTTCTGGGTATCCTATGGGAATAATTTAAAAGTTTTCATTTATGACTTAATTTCTTTCTTTTCTAAAATGAAAATAAAACAATTACCATCTATTTCACTTAAAATCTTTCCCTCAATGAAAACTGAAGGGTCTTTACTTATAAAACATTTTTGACAGAAAAAGGACCCCAAAATTGGATTAATAAGAGCAATTATATGATAATTGATTTAATCTAATTTGATCCAATTCAGGGAGCTAACCTCATGAGAAATTTAAAATTGACCAGGGAGTGGTAATTTTTCTAACTACGCTCAGAGATTCAATTGAGTCAGTTATTATGAAATATGTGGTAAGTTTTATTTCATTATTTAACAAAAATTCTACATAGTTAGACTTTAGAAAAAGAAAACATGTATTTCAGCCTACATTAAGAGGAAGAAAAAAAGCAGTTAGAACTTTGTATATAGTACTGTGGTAGGCAAGCTCCTGGGACAAGATTTCTGCCTCCTTTATTTCTTTTGCATAGGCAGAACCTGTGAATATAATGAGCTGTCACTCCTGTGATTATTTTATGCTATTTGGGAAAAGGGATATTATTCTTGGTGCAGCTGATAATCAAAGCAGAGAGATTTCCTTGGCTGGTTTCACAGGAAGAAGTAAGAAAGAGGCCCTGTTTTCTTAGAAGAAAACAAACAGCCATGTTGTAAACTGCTGATGGGGAAGGGTAGCTTCTAGTCGCAGATAACAGTTCCAGAACAGTAGCTGGCCAGAAAACAGACAAGAAACTGAACTCTGTCAACAACCAGTGATTTGTAAGGGAATCCTGTACTCTAGATGTGACTCGCAGCATTGCCAATATGTTGGTTTCAGCCTTGTGAGACTCAGTAGAGGACCCAGCCCAGCCAGCCTATCCCTGGACTCCTGGTTCATGGGAACTGAGATAATAAATTTGCTGTTTTAAATAGAGACATTTGTGGTAATTCTATATACAATGTTAGAAAACAAATATAAGTGCAAAGAGAATAAAATGTAAGCTAGACTGGCCTTTCTTTTGGCTTTTGTATAAAGCTTTTGGCTCTTTGTCCCTACTTCTTTTTTTTTTTAATGTTTATTTATTTGAGAGAGGGAGAGAGAGAGAGAGAGAGAGAGAGAGAGAGAGAGAGCACGAGCAGGGATGGAACAGAGAGAGAGGGAGACACAGAATCTGAAGCAGGCTCCAGGCTCTGAGCTGTCAGTATAGAGCCTGATGCAGGGCTCAAACCCACGAACTATGAGATCATGACCTGAGCCAAAGTCAGACGCCCAACTGACTGAGCCACCCAGGCACCCTGCTGTGTTCCTACTTCTTAATGTATGCTCCTTGAAATGATAATAAGACCCCAATACAACATTCACAGAAATGAGTAATTTTAGTGCATTTGCTCATTCTTTGATATTTGGGTTTACACATTTAGTGTTTGGAAAAGAACTGTCATGTTGTGGAGGCATGCCCAGAAAAGCCAAGTTGTGTAACTGCCAAAAAGTCTACAAAATAGCCCCTAAACTGGTATTTCCCAAAGGATCAGGCATCTGTTATTGAACTGATTCATTGGCTGACAGTGACATATGAGACTCATGTATTAACCAAAATATAAGTTATCAATTTATAAAACATCCAATATCTCTTCAAATAACTCAACAATGATTGAGTCCCTTACCCAGATGATGCTTGTCCCTGTACCAAGACATCTAACCAGCAGCATTTGCAATTGCTTGTATAGTAAACATGGAATCAGAGAGAAGAGGTGCACAAAGTCCTGAGCATGGGTTATAAAAAGCTTGGGATTGCCTGATGATATTTATGTGTCTCTATTGAGAATACCAGTTCACCTGTCAAATCCATGTCTTCTAAAGATTGATTGCAACATGCACTCCATAGTTTTATTTTATGAATCCTATTAACTTCTGTATTCCAGTCTTAATCATTTATTCACCTGACCACTTGATCTTTCTTTAGATATATTAATATTGTGTTCAGTAGATCACTGGTCTGAGTAAAGCAGCCAATACTTTAGATATGAAGACATTTCCTGTGCTTTTAATACGTACTGAAAAAATTCCTTTAACCTTCAAAGGTCGTCCACATAACTCATTTCAGGAAATAGAAGTCATTCCAAATATTTTAATTAAGAAGAGATTTAATACATGGGATTTCAAGCATACAACATAATTGGAGGGATGAGGAAGCAGGTTTAGTGTTGAATGTTCAGCACACATGCCTGAAGCACATACCAGCTGTTAATGAAATTGCCTTTAAGTATCCTAGAAATTGGTGAGTACTCATCAGAAGCTTCAGTACAGGACTCTGGACCATACTGTGAATGAGAAATGAAACTTTATTGTGTTAAGCCACTGAGATATGAAGGTGTTTGTTATAGAGTTATATTAGTAGGATTGATACAAAAATATGTACTTGTAGACATTATCACAAAAATATATACTTTTAGACATTATAGTATAATTTTTAACCTGTGGTGTATTTGAAAATATGAAAAATATATTCTTTTTAATTTTGAGATGATATGTTTGATTCAGTGTGTTTAAGTATAAGATCAAATAATGGGCTTATACATGCAGCCCAAATCCACAATCTTGCTTTGTATACCAATGTGTTATACATGGCTTTTATAATTTAATAATCTGAGAAAGAAAAAAAAAACTTTTGTAATAATTCTGTAAATATCACAAATAATAAAATAATTTTATTACAGTCAGTCATATGTTCAGGTGACCCACTCACTGAATCCATTCCTCCTTGGGCCATCTTCATGACTACACATTCATCAAGTTTTCAATATAAGTAATTAAGTGTCAGTAGGTATCATACTAATTTATATTCCTCCAAACCAAATTTAATCTAGAAATGTAAATAATCCAAGCAATTCTATGTCTCTCAATTGCATTTAATTTTCAATATTTGTGTCTCAACAAATTGAGACAGTATTTAGGATGACCATCAGCTTGAGACTGCATCAGACCCCTTTATAAATTGTTCTAAATTAGTGTTTCATAAATTGAGATTGGTTTTTGGATACTCAAACTTTTCTGAACATGGCCTTTGTTATTTGATTTAAAAAATATGTAAAATTCCAGCTCATATTGCCACAAAATATCTGCATACATGCTTCTATTTATCCTTCCATTTGCTTTGGATCGGCATAAACCCAAACCATATGTAAGTTTGGTGATGGTTTTCTGTTTCAAATGGTAAATTAAAAATGGCAAAAGAACTGAGTCTTTGTATGATACGTGAGTAGCAAGCTGAACTCAAGAGAATTTTTGCTATATAATCCAGGCCCTGTTAATTTTGGAACAAGAGATATTACAATTTTTTTTATTGTACTACTTTATAATAGGTCATTATATGATACTGAAGTATGATAAAGAGAAAAAATTGGTTTTGTCTTCTAGCAATAATTGAATTAGATATCCATTTAATGAATATTTCAATTAGAATAAAATGCTATCTTTTTCTGAAGTGAAAGAGACAGCTTTACAAAGTTATTAAGCCATATATCATCAAAATGGAATTTGAGAATTGATGACTTAAAAAGTATTTTGTTTAGAAGTACTTACAAGGGTGCCTGGGTGGCTCCGTAAGTTAAGCGTCCAACTTCGTCTCAGGTCATAACCTCACAGTCATGAGTTTGAGCCCCAACATAGGGCTCGGGGCTGTCAGCACAGAGCCTGCTTGGGATTCTCCCTTTGTCGCCCCCTGTCTCTGCTCCCCACACCAAACACAAAACAAAACAAAACAAAAGAAACAAAACAAAAAAACAAACTTTTTTTTTTAAAAGAAATAATTACTTATTTCAAGTAAACACTGATTTCATTAATATTTGAAGCAGCATATTTACAAACACAGACAGTTTCTGCATTATTCTTACTTCATCATATAGAGGAATAGATTGAATGGATAGTTACACCTTAGGTTACAAGATTTTACCATTATTGCCAACATAAGTGACAATGTACGAATAGGTAACATCATCCATTACACTGTACCAGAGTGAAATTAAATTTAACTGATTACATATTTTTGTTTGTATTAATATATGCATGAATATTCTTTTCCTTACAATTGATTAAGACCTAAAAGCATAAGAAATTGACAGAGTCTTATTTTTTAATGTATCTATGTATAGTAATAATTTAAAAATATCAGCTATGGGATTTGGGGAAAAAATCTTCACTTCTGGTATAAAAAGTACTAGTTTGCCTTCCATCCATCATCCCCCAGATCCATCTTTTATCTACCATAGTAAAATATTCATTTATTTTTGGATGGGCTCAAAGCTGTCCAATGATTAACACTCCTTCTTAAGTCCCTTTCATGCTGGATATAGCTTGTGTCTTGTAGCCAAATGACTAACTTCTGTACAATGTGATGTGAATGGAGGAGATATGTACAACTTTTGCACCATGACTTTAAAGTGAAAGAGCAGACCCTTATTTCCTACCTTCCCTGTTATTTCTGTATTATATTACAGATTATGTGGTGACCACAAGTCTCCTGTACAGTGAGGAAAAAAGTAATGAGTAATGTTAAAGAAGCAGAAGAGGAATAGTCTGGGAATCCAAGGTAGTGTAGCTTCCATATCAACCCTGGAATATTTAACCATAAACTGTAACACTCTAGACAAAATTTTCTTTTATTTTAGCCACATGTTGTGGTCTCTATCATAGTAGCCAAAACTAGCTCCTAAGTAATACAGATTTTGGTACATAGTTGTATTATTGAATGGAATATAACCTAAAAGTGCCATGAGGTCGTAGAAATTGCAGGCTGGAAAATGATACTTATTTCACTGTGGAAAAAAATACGTATTGGTAAATTTACCATAAATAAGTTTTATACACTTTAAGATCTACAAATTTGGAATGCCTCTCATATTTGACAGATTTTCATAATTGTTTTCAGCTAGAAGGGAAACTTGGCAAGGTTGTTATTGCCTATGCCCCTGGATCAAATAGAAATTTCTGTATAACATTCAACTATCCTAGTCTTAGATTTGAATTAGTTGATCTGTAGAGAAAGTGGATAGTTGACCGATGCAGAGGGGTTTTATGGTAGAAAACACAACCATTGTGGGACTGGTGGCAACTTGAGGGGTAGCGCCGTGATGGTTCAGCAGCCAAAGAGTGGTCTGGGGCAGAGGCTGACAGTTGTCCCCCATTAGTTCTGAAATTAACTTTCATCCATAAATTTTAACATTTCTGGATGGCATTATCTTTTGGCATACAAGAGCAACACTCTAGGGAAGGCAGGTCAATGTGATAAAAGTGGTTTGGGTCTCCAGTTCTATTGGTCTGCCAAAGCAGCGATGGGCTGCTTACTCTGGAACTGTGCCTTGAGCTAGATAAATTACTGAGCTTAATTAATGGCTATTTTAAAGTCTCTATCAGAGCAGTAAGCTATAGCCCCAATAATGTACCTTTTTACAGGGGTTCAAACATTACTCAAAGTTAACAAGACAATCAAATTTTCTTGATATTGTTATAAATGTTTAAAAAAAACACTAAGAATGCTCAAAAGTCCAAAACAAATGATAGTATGATAATCCTTGAATGTAACAATTTTATTATTACTAGAATAAGTTCTCCAATCATTAAACAAATTTATAAAGAAGTGATAAACCAGATATGTTGTGATTCTAGGATGGCAATTGTCTGTTTTAGGATCTGATGGTATTTCCAGTGTAAATACCAATTTTAATAAGCTTATTTATCTTGTTATTTTACACAGATTGGCTTTTTGAAATGAGAAATGTGAGGCGTTTTTGGTCCCACAATTAATTAGTGCATTCTGATCTATTCTACATGTTATCAAAAATCATAGACTAATAGCACTGAGAACAACTCATAACGCTTGTTTAACTCTTTCTTATTACTTTGATAGGAACAAAACCATACTTAAGTTAATGTAAATGGTCACCAGAAATTTAATAATATTCCCCTCAGAAATAGTGTATATGCATTATTTGAGAAATTTCTTCTGGGGAAAGTAAGCCAAGTACATGTAAAAGTATTATTTCCTAATTTGTTGTTATGAAAGAGATATACTGATTCAGAAACTGGGAATTGTGGTAAAAGGAAAGGAAAGATATACTGATTCAGAAACTGGGAATTGTGGTAGAAGGAAAAGGAAAATTTCAAAAGGAAAGTTTGATGTCACGGCAATACTGTAGGTAATAACAAGTGTGACCTTGAAGGATAAATTTATTACCAGTTGTGGCAACAATTGCAGCAGATGAAAGCTATGCCTTCTATATTGACAAATCTACAGATGTTTCTAAGAAAATTTTGGTTAATAATTTATGCCTACAATTGCAATCATCAAAATGACTTCACTGGTGAAGGTATGGCATTAAAGACTGGACAAGAATATAAGTGGAAGAGAGTTTTTTAAAAACTTGGACAGATTTATTCAAGGTGATATGGTTTTCACTGAAAATGGCATATAAAAAGTGCTATGGAAAGGGATATTAAAGTGATGTGGCACAAGAATGAATTGAATTGTTTTTCTCCATGCTTTAAACTTGAATTTGGGAATATCATTATATGCTTATATAAACACTAGTAAATACAAATTTGAAATCTCATCTAAACAGAGCAGTTAAAAAGGTAAATGTTATTAATTCCAGGGTACTGAATTAACTATTAGCATTTTAAATATTGTGTAAAAAACTAAATTAACTCACACCCAGTTGTTGCTTTATTCAGAAATGTATGGAGTATACGCACACACACACACACACACACACACATATACACGCATACATATATAATGTATTTATATTTGAAATACAAAATAATTTAAGTTTGAAATCTGAAGTCAAACTTTATATGGCTAATTTATTTTGTAATTAGGGCTGACTATGCAAATTAGATTAAAGAGCAAATACCTCAGGGCACCTGGGTAGCTCAGTCAGTTAAGCGTCTGAGTTGAACTCAGGTCATGATACTGCAATTCATGAGTTCAATCCCCACATCAGTCTCTGTGCTGACAGTCTCTGTCTCTGTCCCTCCCTCCCTCTCTCTCTCTCTCTCTCAAAATAAATAAATAAACATTTTAAAAAAAGAGCAAACACTTCCTATTTATTTATTTATTTATTTATTTCTTCTCTAGTTAACATACAGTGTAGTCTTAGCTTCAGGAGTAGAAACCAGTGACTCATCACTTACATAAAACATCCAGTGCTCATCCCAACAAGTGTCCTCCTTAATGCCCATCACCTATTTAACCCAACCCCCCACCCCCATCAATCCTCAGTTTGTTCTCTGTATTTTAGAGTCTCTTGTGGTTTGCCTCTCTCTCTGTTTTTATCTTATTTTTCCTTCCCTTCCCTTGTGATCATCTGTTAAGTTTCTGAAATTCCATATATGAGTGAAATCATGTGATATCTTTCTCTGACTCATTTCACTTTGCATATTACCCTCCAATTCCATCCAAGTTGTTGCAAACACCTCCTGTATATTGAATAAGCAAAGGCTACTGGACTATGATTTTGGTACAAATAAATGTAAGAAAAGTGATAAGGCAAAATTAATAATCTGAAAATATTCCACTGACAAGGATGTTTTCAGTTTAACGATATTTAAATGTTCACTCTTCTTGAGTATATCAGCTTCAATAAGGGCTCTATAAGTGAACGTGTAAGTGGTCATTTTAAGAAACTAGTAGCTCAAAAAAATAAATAAAAGTGTAGTAGCTCTTTGATCAGCATTAGTAACATTATTTGGCATTCATCACAGAAATTGAAAGAGTGAATTATTGCAAAATTCATGTATTTTCCAATTAGTTTCCAATGGCTTGTTTAAAAAAATTTTTTTTAATTATGTCCAATTGATTTGTTAGCTAAAAGGTCATTGTATCAGTCAGGACCCAGTCAGTAGAACAAGCCCATGGTCGTGGTGCAATAGAATGAAATTAGTCCTTCTACTTATGAAGGACTTAGAAGGGCTGAAAACCTAAAGAGAAAACAGTAAAGCATTAGACACTAGCAGCATTAGAATACTGTTAATACTTCTAGAAGCTGGAAGAACAAAGGAAGGAGTTGTGTTAACTAAGTAAAAGCTGCCACTAACGGCTTGCAATATGCCACTTGTCAGGGGTCATTGAAATACATTCCACGACGAAGTGCAGAAAATGAATCTGAAAGCAAACAGGTAAATGGCTGGCATAATTTGCACCTTTTCTTCTCAGCATCCATTTTCTTCCTCCTACATTTATTTGACTCTCATTCAGAACAACATCAAATTTTTCCTTATCCTACTGTAACTTTCCTTCATACTTACTTTCTCGTTTGTAGTCCTCACAAGATGACGGGGTCCTTCCCACCATCTTCCCTGACCTACAAAGAATAACCACCACAGACCTTCACAAGGACACTGGCACTTCCCAAATAATCTATTTAAAGACACATCGCTGAAGAAACTAACCAGATAATATAGATAAAAAATATGTTTCATTCCCAACTTGTCATAAGGTCATGTGCCCTACCTAATGTTTACAGATCATGTGTTTGTGGATGAAGGGCAGAAATCAAAGTGAAGAATATATGACAAAATTCAATCTGTGTCAGTCTGGGTATGACTTGGTGCACTCACTTATCTACGTCTGATGGTCCCAGTGCTCAACAAGGGCAGCTTTTGGAAGCTCTTTGGCACAGTCGTGCTGAAGTATATTTGAAGATGACTACTACTTGTATGATACCATCCAAGGAAGCTAAAATTTTTGAGCTCCAAAATATATACCCAAATTGGACAAAGGCAGAAATCATTCATTAGCAACATGTTTCTTGGACAACAGAAGCCAAAATGTCCTTCAAGAAACTTGAGCTAAGTTGGCACAGGTCCAGGACTCACAAACTGAATTTCCCTTAACTGAAGAGAGACATACTGGGGAAAATGACTCATTGTCATCTATTGGTTGCAGAAAATGTAACCAACCTCTTTCAGGAAATAGGGAGAGTGTGGCAAACAGCCTGGAAAATATCATACCTTTAAAAACCATATGAAACAATCTCAACAGATAGTTGGATAGCATGCTGAGGAAGAAAGGTGTAAGCAAAAAAAGCCCAAGTATCTTCACAGCAGAAATGCAAGGAATGAACTTATGGGGACGTATGATCCTTCTAGTCCACCAAAAATATAAATGGAAAACCCGAATACAAAGTACATTCTGTACAACTGAGTGAGGATTGTCGCGTCCGCCCCAGCTAGTTTTCAGATCATTCTAAGACTGCCTGTACTTTCTACTCATTTCACCTTAACCTTTCTTAGGGCTTTATGTAAATACACCCTGTGGAGTCTAATAAGTTGAGCTGACCCTGTGGAATTAGAGCAGTCCTGATTGTGTAGTTCTTTGGAGTCATTTCACAGGTGTTCATAGGGAATATGTGATCCTTAAATTAGGGATGCAACAAATTAAGATAATCAAGTTGATAAAACAGTCAACATTCCTCATTTATATTAAAGTCATATTCCCAGAAAATATTATTCCTAAGAGAAAAATACAAGAATTCTCCTTACTTCCTTGTGAGCCTGTGGAAAATGGTCCAAGCCTACTATTATACCTAGAGGTGTCTAAAAATGAATTCAGGGAGAATATCCTAAGGGAAATACTTAATTATTTCCTAAAGGTGAAGAAATTTTTCAAGAATAAAGCAAAATTTCTTAAAAACTAACAAACTTGTTATTTGAAATAAGTGTGCGAACATTATTAAAACAATGCACCAAAAAATAAATACCTTTGCATGTGTTTGTGTGATCACTATAGCATTTTCAGCCCTAAGCTGAAAACAACCAATTTTTCCATATCTAAATGAGTGGTTAGATAAATTTTAGTGTACTGATATTATGGATAATTGTACAACTATTTAAAATGAAAGTGATACTGAGATAGAAGGAATTTGAGACAAAATATGGTAAAGATAATATAGCATAGAAATATAAATGTAGTGTTTTACTTTATGTTGGAGAGTTTATATATGCATGCGTATGCATTTAAATATAGACCAATATCTGAAAATATGTTTATATATTGCTTGAATTTTATAGAACAGGGATATAGTAATAAGATATATAATGGTATAATAAAACTACTAAAATAAATTATTTCTTTTAAAAAATATGTGCAAAGGGGTGCCTGGGTGGCTCAGTCGGTTGAGCTTCCGACTTCAGCTCAGGTCATGATCTGACGGTCTGTGAGTTCAAGCCCCACATCGAGCTCTGTGCTGACAGCCCTGAGCCTCGAGCCTGCTTCGGATTCTGTGTCTCCCTCTCTCTCTGCCCCTCCCCTGCTCATGCTCTGTCTCTCTCTCTGTCAAAAATAAACAAACATTAAAAAATTTTTTAAATAAAAAAAATAAAAAATATGTGCATGTAGCTCTCTCTAGATGCACAGAGAAACGTTGAAGTATATTATTTATAATATATATTATATATAATATAAAATGTGTTTTTCCTAGTATTATACTGTAGGTTTATAAAACTGATACAGAAGATCTGTGTGTGGCATGCGTTTATTTAGCTTTTACTTTATTTTTTATAGTTTCCACATTATTTAATTTTTGAAAGCCTATGCTGTATTTGTAATAAAATATATTTTTGAATGTGTTTTCATTTTTTTAAACTACATTTAACATCCTTATGCATATTTTTTTTTCCTGGAGAAACTTTTATTATATCCCACAGGATATACTGAAGAACAGTTTCCAGCTCAAAACATTTTACTGTTGGGGTGCATGTGTGGCTCAGTCAAGTAAGTGGTTGAATCTTGATTTTGGCTCAGGTCATGATCTTATGGTTTGTGAGTTCAAGGCCTACATTGGTCTCCACATCGACAGTGTAGAGCCTGCTTGTGATTCTCTCTCTCTCTCTTTGCCCCCTCCATGCATTCTCTCAAAATAACTAAATAAACTTAAAAAAAAAGATTTTACTGTTTTTAAAGTTTTTATTTATTTTTTGTCAAAAGAATATACCATCTCTTCCTGTCTGGTCTACTAGGTCACATGTATCAGATTACATCTTCTTATGTCTGAATAGGTTGTGTGAGGTTATGTGACTTCTCTTACATTGTCCTGGGAGATAAGTGTAACAGTTTTTTTTTTTTGTTTGCTTATAACTGTATAAAGGCAGCTCCTGTGTGCAAAACGTAAAGGATTGTGAAAAGGGGATGCGGGTGTCATTAGAACAATGAAGCCTCCTGGGAGATGAGGGATACTGACCACGACTAGCTTTGTTAAGTATAATATTATTTACAATACTGGTAGTCTCCAGAGAGGTCTATAGTAAAAAAAATGGCCTCTAATGACCTCTAAAGGGTAAGGAAGAATTGAAGGTTGGGTTCTGGGTTCAGTGACATGATCTAGAACTTCATGGGAAGAAACTAGCATGGTTATAGTATGTGAATGACAGAGAAAATCCTCTAGATCCACTTTGTTCTAATGAACCTGTTTTGAGAAAAATGACTGAGCAAGATTTTTTTCCAAATTGGTGGTTATGTTGGGAATTCAAAAGTGGGAGCCACTGTGGTACAAACATGGGTCTGGATAATCAAGGCTATTGCCTCAGAAGCGGATAGAAATACAACTCAAAATGTGGCAATGACATAAAAAAACAGTGGGCTAATCATGGTCTCCAGATGTATCTGTCTTTGAATGACCTTCAGAAAAGGGGCTCATTCACACAATAGTAAAAGTATCCAGCACTCGTGTAAGATTTAAGACAGTGAAAACCTTAAGAGAGTGTATCTATTACTATCAGAATGGTTTAAGAAATGTATTAGTGATATTGCAACAAGATAATAATGATTCTAGTTCTTCCTATGATCTACAGTTGCATAAGAATGTCTAGAGACTTTTCAGTAATGGTTGTTGTGATTGTTATCTATCATATATTATTCCTCAATTTTATAGTATTGATTTATTGCTTTACCATTAATTTATTGTTAACTTTCTTTGAGATTAAGGATCTATCAATCTACTCCTTGTTTGGCAAAAGTATAAAGTAAAAATAAAGGTTGACTTTATTGCCTTTTGACGTATTTATTTCAAATTAGAATAACTAAATAATTGTATTTATTAATGCATATACCAATGTTAAAACATTCATGATTATATGTGTATTTTATATATGTATATAATTTTTATGTACATTATAAATTTTTTTCTCCACCACTAGAACATAAACTGTGAAATTCCATGAGAAGAAATACATTGCATACTTTGATGAATTGTTTTACTCCAAATTAAATCAGAATCCTGACCATTTAGACTCTCAAAAATATACATATAACTGATTTAATTATCATTTTACTGTGATACTAGATTTGGCTTTCTGGTATTATTTTAGTTTTCTTTTAATTTGTATTATTATTAAATAATTGGAGTTTAGGGATACCATCTTCATCAGATTTTTTAACTTGAATTATATTAAATGCATTGAGACATAAAATTGTTGTACCTTCTCTTTAGATTTTATAGCTTGAGGGGCGCCTGGGTGGCGCAGTCGGTTAAGCGTCCGACTTCAGCCAGGTCACGATCTCGCGGTCCGTGAGTTCGAGCCCCGCGTCGGGCTCTGGGCTGATGGCTCGGAGCCTGGAGCCTGTTTCCGATTCTGTGCCTCCCTCTCTCTCTGCCCCTCCCCCGTTCATGCTCTGTCTCTCTCTGTCCCCCAAAAAAAAATAAACGTTGAAAAAAAAATTAAAAAAAAAAAGATTTTATAGCTTGAGAAAATATTTTCTTTTTTTTTTTTTTAACGTTTATTTTATTTTTGGGACAGAGAGAGACAGAGCATGAACGGGGGAGGGGCAGAGAGAGAGGGAGGCACAGAATCGGAAACAGGCTCCAGGCTCCGAGCCATCAGCCCAGAGCCCGACGCGGGGCTCGAACTCACGGACCGCGAGATCGTGACCTGGCTGAAGTCGGACGCTTAACCGACTGAGCCACCCAGGCGCCCCTAGAAAATATTTTCTAAAAACACTTAGAGACTTTTATCCATCCAACCACTTAGATTGGAGATATTTTCAAGATTTCCATAAAATATTACTTAATTATATTTTACATACCATTAATGGCACATATTTAAGTGTGCCATTTGAGAACTTGCGTAGACATTTCCTTGAAGAAGACAGGCAATAAGCACACGAGAAGATGAGAAGCCACTTCACACCCATTAGGACAGCTATTACTTTAGAAAGAAGAAAATAATAGATTGTTGCCAAGAATTTGGAGAAATTGAAACCCTTGTATATTGCTTGTGGGAATGTAAAATGGTGCAGCTCTTATGGAAAACAATATGACAGTTGTTTAGAAAATTAAGAATAGAGTGCCTATATGATCCAGAAGTACACTTTTGTGCCCATTGCCCATGAATTGAAAGCAGTAACTCAAACACGTTTGTACACCCCTATTCATAGCAGTATTATTCACAGTAGTCA
This sequence comes from Felis catus, assembly GCF_018350175.1. Classification (NCBI taxonomy): domain Eukaryota; kingdom Metazoa; phylum Chordata; class Mammalia; order Carnivora; family Felidae; genus Felis; species Felis catus. The sequence goes on from NC_058371.1 coordinate 106,198,005, forward strand.
AAGGGTAGAAGTTATCTAATGCCTATCAGTGGATGAATGGATCAGGAGGGGCGCCTGGGTGGCCAAGTTTGTTCAGAATCTGACTCTTCATTTCGGCTCAGGTTATGATGTCATGGTTTGTGAGTTCAAACCCCCTGAGTCCAGCTCTGCTGTCAATGCAGATTCTCTCTCTCCCTCTCTCCGTGCCCCTTCTTCTTCTCTCTCTCTCTTTCTCTAAAAATAAATAAATAAACATTTTTAAAAAATGGATAAATAAAATTTAGTATGTAAATACAATGGAATATTATTCAGCCTTAAAAAGGATATAAATTCTGGTGCCATCTACAACATGGCTGAATCTTAAAGACTTGATGTTAAATGGCATAAGCCAGTCACAAAAAAGACAAACACGCTATGATTCCATTTATACAAAGTATCCAGAGTAAGCAAATTCATAGAGACAAAGTAACATGGTAGCTGCCAGTCCTTTGGGGAGGTGAGAATGAGAAGTTATTATTTAATGACTACATAGTTTCAGTGTAGCAAGATGAAAAAACGTTCTGAAGATGGATGTTAGTTATGGATGCACAACAATGTGAATGTACTTAATACCACTGAATTGTACATCTAAAAGTGTTTTTAAAGCAAATGTTATTTTATATACATTTCACTGCAATTAATACATTTTTAAAAATATAAAGGAAAGAAATATTTTTATTTAACTATTATGATAGCAAAAATATATACATTCAGGTTTCTTAAATTTTAATTAAAATTTATTATCATAAAAGCTGTTTCACCTAAATTATTTATTGCTTTTGTGTCTTCTTTAAAAAAATTTTTTTAATGTTTATTTTTGAGAGACACAGAGAGTAGAGCATGAGCGAGGGAGGGGCAGAGAGAGAGGGAGGCACAGAATCTGAAACAGGTTCCAGGCTCTCAGCTGTCAGCACAGAGCCTGAAGTGGGGCTTGAACTCGAAAACCAAGAGATCATGACCTGAGCTGAAGTCAGACGCTCAACTGACTGAGACACCCAAGTGCCCTGATTTTGTATCTTCTATTGAGGCATATTTTCATTTTATTCATCAAGAACCATGTTCCACATTTGTACTTTTTCAGTCCACATTATGTCTATCACACAGGTAGTATGTACTGTCTCATATATTTAGGTAATTACTGCATCATGTACTCTCTCCTTTCATCTTGTCTTGTCTCACCAACTGTGTTACATGCCTGCTACTGGTGATACTTAGTTTTGATACTTTTCTGTAAGCAGAGAGAAGTATATTGATATTCACGATGCATCTAAGGAAAACAAATATGTATGCATTCATTATATATGATTGTATTATGAAACCCTTAGGATTGTCAAATTCCAAATCAAGCAACAATATTATATTACATATCTATAAAAGAGAAAGACTCAAACTATTTAAGTTTATTTTGTGAATAAATAATGACAAACTGCCGATAGCATTTAGGAAAAAAATATCTGAATATGCACAAGCTATGATATCTTGCCTAAATAATGAGGAGGCATGAAATTGTTTTATTTCCTATGCATAAAGTTTACCTCATCTTTTAGTTGCTTTGTCTTTGCCATAATTTCTTCTGAGATTATGTCTTAGAAATTGTCAATCCAGAACAATTGCTGCCAACTGCTTTTTTTTTAAATAGCAAGTGAGGCCTATAGTCATGGGAAATTTTTCATGAGTCTTTTGGTGGCTTTCATTTTAAAGTTTTTTTTTTAATGTTTATTTATTTTTGACAGAGAGAGAGGCAGAGCATGAGTGGGGAAGGGGCAGAGAGATAGGGAGACACAGAATCCAAAGAAGGCTCCAGGCTCTGAGCTGTCAGCACAGATCCGGACACAGGGCTCAAACTCACAGAGAGTTCATTGAGAGATCATGACCTGAGCCGAAGTCGGACGCTCAACCGACTGAGACACCCAGGTGCGCCAGTGGCTTTTAATAAGTGATCTTAATTTTACACGTCCTAATGGACCAGTGTACAGACGAAGAATTAACTCAAGGATCATAAACGTGTAGCCACTAACATTCAAGCACATGCTACATATTAATTAGATATTTTTATAATCTTTATCTAATTTAATCCTTACAAAGAAAACGTTATATCCTTCATTCTATAGAAGAGGAACTCGAATTCTAAGATTAAATAAATTGCATACACACACAACTTTTGCACCTTAGATTTGTAATAAAGGGCTTTTAAGATTATTATTGTTGCTTCTGGGTGTTGCTAATCCAAACTATTTGCACTTTGTACCACATTCACCACTTCCCTCAGGTGTATCAGCATGTGTGTGTGAGTGCATGTGTGTGTGCACACACATCATGACAGTCCCCTTGAAGATATTACTTAGGAATTTCTAAATATTTTCTAAAACTTCTATACCAATAGATGGTTAGCAACAGCAACATTTATCTTTAATTTTTTCTTGAATGATTTATCTCACTTATGATATACCAGTTAGTGACTAATAGCATGTCTTAACTTGGAGAAAGTGATTCTTTTAAGAAAAAAGTATTTTTAGTGTCAATAAGCAACATATAACATGCTTAGTATTCGCTTCATGCAACTTTTAATTTAGAAGTGAAAACTTATGTTCCCAAAGGAAATGGCTCACTTTCTGCACAAAGTATTACATTTTTGTGATTTACTGAGATATTAACATGGAAATGGTGATGTTAAACAATACTTTTGATAGCTCTAAAAGTGTAGTGGGAATCATGATTTCATAAGAAGTAAATTAGTTATGTAGGTAACATTATTGTATAATTTCCCACAGGATCTATACATTGGGATAGGTTTTATTATATCCTAAAACAAGTTGCCCACATTCACTTTAGAGATAAAGTAATGCTGAATACAACAATATCATAAGGCAGCTCACAGTGCCGAGAGAAGACATCTGTTAATGGTACCATGAATAGTTATGAACTGAGGTGCTCAAATGGTTTTGCCAGCAAAGCGTTGCCTCCTAATTTATTTTTATAGCAAATGGAAGCCTCATTTTTCATGGTTGGGTAGTTTGCATTCAAATGTACCAATAACTTCAAATGCAATCACTTCTACACAGGATGTTTTATTGTAGAGCATAAGATGGAATTGCTAATGGTCTGTTGATGGGTAGACATCTCCCCCATCAGCAGTTTTGTCTCAGTCTTTATTTTTCTGTGTTTAAAATAATTTTAAAATAATATGTATTTATTTGTGATAATATTTTGAAAAATGGATGTTATATGGAGATTTAGTATAATTTCAAATTGTGTAAATCTGAAATAAAGTGTAAATGTTACTCTCTTTGACCTGAAGTTAATTAATATTTAACCCATCGTGTTCTAATTGAAACACGCTGTGAAAGGATTTTTATGTAGGAACAGGTATCTATATGCTATGGACTGCATTGTGTCCCCTCTCAAATTTATGGAAGTATTATTCCCAGTATGACTGTATTTGGAGATAGGACATACAATGAAGTAATTGAGGCTAAGTGAGGTTCTAAGGGTTGAGCCCTGATCCCATGGAAATAGTGCCCATAGAAGAGACACCAGTGAATTCCTCTTTGCCCCCTGTACTCATAAAGGAGAGGTCAAATGTGCACACAGCAAGAAAGAACTGGCCTCAGAATGGAACCTACCTTGCCACACTGTGATCTTAGACTTGCAGCCTCCAGACTATGAGAAATAAATTTCTGTTTTTTAAGCCACCGAGTCTGGGGTTATGCCTGTGGATAAGTTTGTCTTCAACAGTCTGAGGAAACTAATATGCTATTAAAATATATTTAAGGTTAAAACTTTACTGAAGTCAGGGCTCCTGAGTGGCTCAGTCTGTTGGGTATCTGACTTCAGCTGAGGTCATGATCTCATTGTTCATGAGTTCAAAACACACATTGGGTTCTCGGCTGTCAGAGCAGAGCCTGTTTCAGATCCTCTGACCCCTCTCTCTCTGCCTGGATCCCACTCACACACACACACTCTCTCTCAAAAGTAAATAAACATTTAAATAAATAAATAAATAAAACTTTACTGAAGAGAATTTACTTATAAATAAGTCATGAATATGAAAATTTCATTCATAGAACAAGGCCATAGAAGCTCAGACAACTGCTACATTAGCAAAGGTAAAAACTTTAAATATTTTAATAGGTTACCATTCCACCATTTTTGAATCAGTATTCTAGAGAAATGATTTGAGTTTTCACATATATGTGTCTTCATTCCTGAATTATAAAAAAAATACTTTTAATTCTGAACCTATAACTCATGACTATCATTTTCTATTTTTTTTTCTTTTTGATAGAGAGAGAGTGAGAGCATGAACAGGGGAGGGGCTGAGAGAGAGAGAGAGAGAGGGAGAGAGAGAATCTCAAGCAGGTCCATGACCAGCACAGAGCCTGACATGAGGCTTGATATCACAACCGTGAGATCCTGACCTGAGCCAAAATCAAGAGTCAGAAGCTCAACCGACTGAGTCACCCAGGCACCCCAGATACTATGTTTTCTAAGAATTTTATGTTTTTAGCTCTTATATTTATATTATTTGTCTATTTTGAGTTGATAGTGTGAGGTAAGGGGTTAACAAGTATTTGTATGTGCATTCCAGTAGTTCAAGCACTATTTGTTGCAGAGACTTCTTCCCTCATTAATGAATCTTGGCACCTGTGTTGAAAATCAATTGGCCATATATGTATGAACTTATTTCTGTGTTCTTCATTCAATTTAATATGTTTGTATATGCCTATTCATATACCAATACTACACCATTTTGATTACTGTAGCTTTGTAGTAACTTTTGACATTTGGAAATGTGAGACCTCCAACTTTGTTTTTTCTCAAGAAAGAGATTATTTGTGACCCCTTTCAATTTGATGCTAACTTGAAGATTAGCTTTTCTATTTCTGCCAATTTTGATAGGTATTTGATAGGAACTTTAATAGGAATTGCCTTAAATCTATGGATGGCTTAGAGTAGTATTTTTATCATAATAATATTAAGTATCCAACCCATGAACATGTAATAAGTTTCTTTAGGTCTTCTTTAATTTCTTTTTACAGTATTTTGTAATTTTCAACACACAAGTCTCCTTGGTAAAATTTATTTCTAGGTATTTTATTCTTTTGTGTACTATAGTAAATAGAACTGTCTTCTTAACTTTCTTTTCAGTTTATTGATGATATACAGAAACATAACTGAATTTTGTGTTTGACCTTGTGCCCTATAATTTTTATGATTTTTTTTTCAGCCTGGTTTTCAGTTTGGTAGATTTTTGTAAATTCTCAGGGGTTATATATATATATATATATATATATATATATATATATATAAAAATTCAGCATATATATATATGTGGATAGAGTTTATATATATATATATATATATATATATATATATGAACTTATCAGCAAACAAATATAGACCTACAAAAATCTATCTATCTATCAATCTATGATTTTATGTACATATGAACTTATCAGCAAACAGCTACAGTTTTACTTCTTCCTTCCAAATTTGGATATTTTTTCTCTTGCTTAATTGTATGAGCTAGAAATGCCAATAAAATATTGGTTGAATGGAAGTAGCGCTAGTGGGCATCCCCATCTTATTCCTGATTTGGGGGGAAAAGTTTTTCATCAATAAGTATGGTGTTAGTATTGGTTTTTCATAAATATCATTTACCATGTTGTGGAAGAACTTTGTATTCACAGTTTTATAATTTTATTTTGTTTCATTTTTTTAGGTTTATTTTTTGAGAAAGAGAGAGAGATTGGGGAAGGGGCAGAGAGAGAGACAGAGAGAGAGAGAGAGAGAGAGAGAGAGAGAGAGAGAGAGAGAGAATCCCAGTCAGCTAACAGTACAGAGCCCAAGGCAAGGCTCATTCTCACAAACTGAGAGATTGGTTTGCGATCACTTTCAACTGAGAGATCACGACCTGAGCTGAAATCAAGAATGGGACGCTTAAGGGACTGAACCACCCTGGCGCCCCAATTTTACTTTTTAATCAAAGGGTGTTGGATTTTGTCAAAGGTCTTTTCTGCATCAATTGAGATAGCCTGTTTTTGTTTTTCCTTTGTTCTATTAATTTGGTGTATTTCCATTGACTGATTTTCTTACATTGAAACACCCTTGCATTATTGCATCCCTAAGGAAAATCTCACTTGGTCATGGCCTATAATCCTTTTAATATGCTGCTGAATTTTGTTTGCTATTGTTCTGCAGAGAATATTTGCATCTATATGCATAACGGATATTGATTTGTAGTTTGTAGCTGAAAGAGGAAACTATAAGAAGCTTAAGTCTGACAAAATGTCTACTAGCAGTAATATATGGTTTGGATTTAAAAATATAATCCTGAGTAAATTACCTTGTTCTTTGAATCAGAAAAAAATGAATATGCCATCAAAAAAAGTTTTGAAAAGAAAAAAGGAACTTTGGCTCAACTTTATTCTCAGTTTGTTGCCAGTAGACTGTCCATGCTGCATCAACATCAGATAATGGTCCACCTAATGCATAAGGTTATCTTCAGTGGCAGCTGGAATTGTCTTCTTTATCTGATCAGAGCCTTTTCCCCTCTCAGAAAAAACAAGCACTTATAAAAATCTTAAAATGGTTGAGTATAAAAGCAGGAACACCTTGGGTTATATTTTTTGAAGATAATATTTTTTTATGAGAGCAAATGCAAAAAGCGTCCTATTAACAGTGGATCCTAGGAAGTTTAGTGCTTTGAGTTTCACACCAGTGACATAGATGGAAGACATACTATCTGCTTTTCTGAAATAGCTGCAGAACCCAGCTCCAGTCCCATCTAAGTCTAACAAAATCTTTCACATTTTGTTCCTAATAAATATTCAGTTAGGGGCGACTGGGGGGGCTCAAAAGCGTTGGACTTGGGCTTATGTCATGATTTCCTGGTTCCTGAGTTTGAGCCCCGCATCCGGCTCTGTGCTGACAGCTCAGAGCCTGGAGCCTGCTTCACTTTCTGTGTCTCCTTCCCTCTTTGCCCCCCACCACACACACACTGTCTCTCTCTCTCTCTCTTAAAAATAAATAAACATTTAAAAAATCAGTTAAACATTTTGAACATCAAACTTCTACCCTCAGCATATACCCAAAGACGGTGAATCTGACAGCAGTGATATAGATCAGGGGTTGGGATAATGAGACTCCACTCTTTTTTTTTTTTTTTTTTTTGGCAAATTTTAAGCATTATAAATAAATCAAAGAGAAATAAATTGAGGAATTTGAATCTGTTGTACCATACATAAGTTAGGGTCAGAGAAAAATCATGCCTCACAAAATTACTAATACTAAATTGAAGATTTTTTTAAATTAAGTACTTGGAAAATGTGCATGGAACATAGGATTAAAACAATAAATGTCCAGAGGACCTTGGTGGCTCAGTCACTGGAGTGTCCAACTCTTCAGCTCAGGTCATGATCTTCCAGTTCATGACTTCGAGCACTGCATTTGGCTCTGTGCTGACAGCTCAGAGCCTGGAACCTGCTTCAGACTCTGGTCTCCCTCTAACTCTGCCCCTCCCCTGCTCATGCTCTGTCTCTCTCAAAAAATTTTAATTAATTAATTAATTTAAAAAAACTAAAGTGTCCATGTTCCTACCTCTAGTTTCATAATCCCTATATATTTTACATATAATAATTATCAAGCTTCTTGATAGCATCTTGGCAATCTAGAAGTCGCTAAAGACAATACACACTTGGTTCTCTGGTAGCATAGATCATACCCTAATTCTTAAGTTTTTTGGATACTTTTGGTAGACTATATCAAGAAATGTAATGCTGTCATTTATAGGTCTATTATCTCTTGATTTTTAGGCAAAATTGGTGTCTTAATACCTTTGTATATGCTGTTCTGCAACAATAGATTTCCACATGGGGATTTTATACGTTTTATATGTTGTGGCATAGAAATGACAATTAAACTGAAATAGACCCATTTTATATTCACATATCTATTTTGCTTATATGTAGAAAAAAATAATTGTGGTTAAATTAGGTGGTCAATGTTGATGCTTCATATGTAATTTCACTTGAAGTTTTATTGGAACCTTTACACAGTTGGAAACTGTATAAAATGAGTTAACTTTTCTGAACTTGTATTGCCTGGATTACAGTTCTTCAAAAGTCTTTGCTCTTAGTACAATCTGAAATTCCAGGTTATGTACAATCAAACTATTCCAGAATTTTAATTTTATCAAATAGTTTCTCTAGACTATGGCTTAAAGAACCATTTTTTTTTTTTTTTTGGTGGGGGGGATGGATGTAGCTTTATCTTCCTTGAGTTTAGAGCAAAGAACAAAGTTGTAATAATTGTGAAAGACAATGACCATATTTAATCAATGCTAGTTATAGTCTACCAGGAAACGATTAAAACAGATAATCTCTGTCCCTATTTTGTGCACCACCAGTCAGGATGTGGTTATGTGCACCACCAGTCAGGATACAGGTCAGGACCTGCATTTTGGGTCTTCAAACATTTTGAATAAATTTAAATTTAAATTAATCTATTATATAGAAAAAATAAGTAATCTGAAATAGCAAAAAAGTAATATTTTGTGTAAATTTTGGATGGGTATGAATATATTTTGCATATAATTGATGTGTAGCTCTACGCTTTTGTATTCCCAAAGCATAACATAGAATTTTTTAAATACAGGGATTTAATGCTATAAATATAACAGATGATGCTTATTTTATACAGACAATCTCAAAGTAAAAAATAATAATAAATGAAACAAGCCACGTGAATGCTGTATATTAGTATTATTGATACAAATAAGTTTATTTTATTATTTTTAAAAACTTAAGTACAGTTGACACACGATTACATTGTGTGCAAGGTTTCGGCCTTACAACATAGTGATTCAACTTTTCTATATGTTATACTATGCTCACCAGAAGTATAGCTATGTCATCTGTCACCATACAATGCTATTACAATATCATTGACTGTATTCCCTGTGCTGTGACTTTTATTCCCATGATACATTCATTCCATAACCAGACGCCTGTATCTCTCATTTCCCTTCATCCATTTTGCCCATCCCACCAACCCTTCCATTCTGGCAACCATCAGTTTGTTCTTTGCATTTATATGTCTGATTCTGCTTCTTGTTTGTTTATTGTTTTGTTTTTGTTTTTAGATTCCATATATGAGTGTAATCGTATAATGTGTCTTTCTGTCTGACTTGTGTCACTTAGCCTTATATTCTCTATGTCCATCCATATAGGTCAAAAATGGCAAGATCTCACTATTTTTTCTGACTAATATTCAACTGTATGTATGCCACAACTTCTTTATCCATTCATCTATTGATGGGCACTTAAGTTACTTCCATATCTGTCTATTGTAAATAATGCTGCAATAAACATAGTGGTGAATATATATGTTTTCAAATTAATGTTTTCATTTTCTTTGGGTAAATACCCAATAGTGGAATTATCAAATCATGTGGTATTTATATTTATTACTTTTTTAAGGAAACTCCATACTGTTTTCCACAGTAGTTGTACCAATTTATATTCCCACCAACATGCAGGAGGGTTCCTTTTTCTCCACATCCTCTCTATCAACAAAACAAAAAGGCAACCTTCTTAATGGGAGAAGGTATTTGCAAATTATTTATCTAATAAGAAGTTAATATCCAAAATATATAAAGAACTTGAACTACTCACACTAAAAACACAAATAATCCAATTTAAAAATAGGCAGAGGGCCTGAATAATTATTTTTTCTAAAGAAGACATACAGTTGGTCAATAGACACAAGAAAAGATGCTCAACATACTAATCATCAGGGAAACACAAATCAAAACCACAATAGGTATCACCTTATATGTGTCAGAGTGGCTAAAATTAAATAAAATTATTTTTAAATGTTGCCTACTGGCATTGAAATTTCAATTGGATATTATTAAAATAAGTCTAACATTATTATTTTATATAGAAAATGATTATTATTTCTTCAATTATCATGACTTCCTTTAAATTAAATCATTTAAGCATAGATGGAGATTTGTAGTACTAAAATTAAATAAGATACAGAACTGGAAAAACATCTAGAACTTTTGACTTTTTAAGTTGAAGTTGGTTTTCAATTCTTATTCAATTCTTTTCAACTACTGTATGTGACAATAATGTTCGGTGAGAGTGCGAACATTTGAAATGTCAAATGCTCACCATCTATCACAGTGGCCATGTTATAGCTATGTAAATGCATAGCCAATTTCTGGTTCAATGTCAGTGTGCTTGGTAGCTTCTAAGCTGAGCATAAGATCTATCACAAAATTTTATACTTTTCCCAGATGTTTCTTGTTTTAGTGACAATTAAATTATTGTAATACTTTCAAAAGAATGTTTATGTAATGTTTGTAAATGTAATGTTTAATATGTGAAGTACCAAAATATGAATATCTTAATAAGATTTGATATCTTGGTGTATTCGTATCGTATGGCAGTTTTTCCTAGTTAAGGAACAGTCATCAGTCTGTCATAAAATGTTAGTTCTGTTGTAACCAGAGCTTGTTAGTGACATTAATAAAACCATAAATTCTAATGGTGCATTCAAATCATAAGAAAATAACCCCACATTAATCCTAAACACAGAAGAAAATAACAGTAAAATTAAAGCAAATTTTTAAGATAATTCAATTCAGTACACTTAAATAGTAGCCTTACAATTTTTGAATGCAATTTTTTTCAACTTGGTCTACTATTAAATATCAATTAGTTTTATAGCACTTTTACCATGCTCCATTTAAAAGGAATTTAAAAAACATTTAATGTTTCTTTAAATTTATTTTTGAGAGAGAGAGAGAGAAAGAGAGAGAGCAAACTGGGGAGGGGCAGAGATAGAGGGAGGCACAGATCCAAAGCAGGCTCCAGGCTCCAAGCTGTCAGCAAAATGCCCCACGCAGGGATCCAACTTATGATCTGAGAAATCATGACCTGAGCTGAAGTCAGACGCTCAACTGACTGAGACACCCAGGCGCTGATAAAAGGAAAATATTTTAGTGTTTTCCCTTTGAACACAAATAATATAACAAGAGGTACCTTTCTTACTCTGAGAAAGAAGACTGTATCTCTGATTCACTTTCTCCTGAGAAATATGTATTCATAAGAATATTTTGAACATGTTTTTTTTTTAATTTTTTTTCAACGTTTTTTTATTTATTTTTGGGACAGAGAGAGACAGAGCATGAACGGGGGAGGGGCAGAGAGAGAGAGGGAGACACAGAATCGGAAACAGGCTCCAGGCTCTGAGCCATCATCAGCCCAGAGCCCGACGCGGGGCTCGAACTCCCAGACCGCGAGATCGTGACCTGGCTGAAGTCGGACGCTTAACCGACTGCGCCACCCAGGCGCCCCTGAACATGTATTTTTAATTATTTATATTTCTGGCATAGTATTTAAGAAATGTGTTTATTAATAACTTTTTCATTCAATTTCTGCCCTGTCAGTTTTATGCTTGAAAGATCTAAAACTTTATAAAAAGAGATATATCTTACAATAGTAGTTGATAGGTTGGATGAAGGATCTAAGTGTCTATCAAAATGCAGAGCATAATATGAAATAGTCTTAATTTTTACTTTAATGTTAATCAATTTGGAATTTTAATTAATAGTTTTCTGCGATAGAACAAGATTAGGCATAGAAGAACTCTACTACAATAAATAAGTAGATGATACAAGTGCATTTTGACAAAGTAAACAAACACCTGAACAATATGTTTTCAAAGAAATTTCAAAAAGAGAATTGTAGACATCTGTCAAAGGAAACATCAACGTTTTTAAAGATTGCCTTTGATCAACACTGATAAATAATAATTTTAATCTAGAAAGTTGAAAAATGGAAACAAGATGATGTAAAAATAGATTACTGACAGCTTATTAAATATGTTTCACACTTTGCTTATTAACCTCACCCTATTCATGGTCCCCCCCCCCCCATTTGTAGACAGCTTTGGCTCTTCAAGTCAGTGGAAAATGACTAGTATGTAATCATACCACCAATTCATTCCACCCCAATAGAAAATAAGTGTTTGGATAGCTGGGCCAGATTCTTCAGGAATTTAGTACACTGTATATGGGTCCCCACTAAGACAGTGAAAGATCTCTATGTAGAAAACTATAAGCCATTAATGAAAGAAATTAGACATAGAAAAAAAGGAAATATATCCGTGTTCATGTAATAGAAGAGTTAATATTGTTAAAATGTTTATACTACTCAAAGTGACCTCCAGGTTCAATGGAATCCCTATCAAACTTCCAATGGCATTTTTTTTCACAGAAATAGAAAAACAATCCTAAAATTCATATAAAACCACAAGACCTCGAATAGCCAGAGCAATATTCAATAGGAAGGACAAAGCCGGTGGCATGACATTTCCTGATTTCAAATTACATTATAAAACTACAGTAATCAGAAGAGTATAGTACTGACATAAAAACAGATACAGACCAATGGAAAAGAATAAAGCTCCTAGAAATAAACTCATAGTTCAAACTATGGTTTATTCTTTTTTGACAATGGTGCCAAGAATAAACAACAGGGAAAAGGTAGTCTTTTATTTTTATTTTTTTTTCAACGTTTATTTATTTTTTGGGACAGAGAGAGACAGAGCATGAACGGGGGAAGGGCAGAGAGAGAGGGAGACACAGAATCGGAAACAGGCTCCAGGCTCTGAGCCATCAGCCCAGAGCCTGACGTGGGGCTCGAACTCACAGACCGCAAGATCGTGACCTGGCTGAAGTCGGACGCTTAACCGACTATGCCACCCAGGCGCCCCAAAGGTAGTCTTTTAAATAAAAAGTGTTGGGAAAATGGATATACACAAGAAAGAAAGAAAGAAAGAAAGAAAGAAAGAAAGAAAGAAAGAAAGAAGAAAGAAAGAAAGAAAGAAAGAAAGAAAGAAAGAAAGAAAGAAAGAAAGAAAGAAAAAGGGAAAGGAAAGGAAAGGAAAGGAAAGGAAAGGAAAGGAAAGGAAAAAATAAATCAGAGAGATGTATCAAATGCAAAAATTAGCTCAAAATGAATCGACTACTTAATTGTAAGACCCAAACCCATAAAACTGGTAGAGTAAATCACAGAGGAAATCTTGACATTGGTTTGGACAATGAGTTTTTGTATATGACACCAAAACATAGACAAAAAATAAGCAAAAATAAAAAAGTGGGATTACATTAAGCAAAAAAGCTTCTGCACAGCAAAAGAAACAATCAGCAATATAAAAAGGAAATCTATGGAATAGGAGAAAAGATTTGCAAACCGTATATATTTTAAGGAGTTAATATCCAAAATATATAAGGAACGCATACAACTCAATAATAATAATCTAATTACTGTGGGCAAAGGATCTGAATAGACATTTCTCCAAAGAAGACATACTAATGTCAAATAAGTATATGAAAAAGCACTCAATATTAGTAATCATCAAAGAAACATAAATTAAAACAATGAGATATCATCTCATACTTTTTAGGATGGCTACTATTAAAAAAAAGCAAAAGATAATAAGGGTTGGAGATGATGTGGCGAAAAGAACACTTGTACATTGTTGGTGCAAACATAAATTGGCACAATCATTACGGAAAACAGTATAGATGTTTCTCAAAAAATTAAGAATAGAATTACTACCTGATCTAGAAATACAACTTCTGGGTGTATACCTAAAGGAAATAAAATCAGGACCTTAAAGAGATATCTGCACCCACATATTTATTATAGCATTAACAACAGCCATGACAGGGAAACACCCTAAATGCTCACTGATAGATAAATGGATAAAAAAATGTGATATATACATGCAATAAAATATTATTCAGTCCTAAAAAGAAGTAAATCCTACCATTTGGGGCAACATTAATGTACCTGGAAAGTATTCTTATAAGAAAATAAGTTAGAGAAAGACAAATAAATAATTGTATATATTAATTTTACTAATATAATATTACTAATATGTGGAATCTAAAATCGTCAAACTTATAAAAGCAGAGAGTAGAATGGTGATTTCTAAGATCTGGAGAGTAGGAGAAAATTGGAGGTGATGCTTAAAGGGTACAAAGTTTCAGTTATGCAAGATAAACAAGTTCTGGAGGTCTGCTATTCAGTACAGCTTACAGTTAATGATATTGTTAAACTTAAAATACCATGATATATGGGGGCACCTGAGTGGCGTAGTTGGCTAAGTTTTGAACTTCAGCTTGGTCGTGATCTCACAGTTCGTGGGTTTGAGCCCTGTATCAGGCTTTTTGCTGACAGCTCAGAGCCTGGAACCTGCTTTGGACTCTGTATCTCCCCCTGTCTCTGCTTCTCTCCTGCTCATACTCTATCTCTCAAAAATAAATAAAATGTTAATTTAAAAAAATATATGATATATGACATATAATAGATAAAATATAAAATATAGATGATAGATTTTAGGTTGTATTTTTACCACATACATGAAAAAATATATATGTAAATATATAATAATAATTAAAGGGTTGAAAGATACTTTGAGAGAGCCAAAGCATAAGAGACTCTTAAAAACTGAGAACAAACTGAGGGTTGATGGGGGGTGGGTGATGGATATTGAGGAGGGCACATTTTGGGATGAGCACTGGGTGTTGTATGGAAACCAATTTGACAATAAATTTCATATATTGAAAAAAAATAAAAAAAATAAAACATAAAAAAAGAAAGATACTTTGAAAGTTGATAGATATGTTTATGCCTTTGATGGTAGTGACAGTTTCATGGGCGTATAATTATACCCAAACTCATTAAGTTATATATATGAAATATGTACAGCTTTCTGCATATCAATCATACCTCAATAAAATGGTTAAAAATGAGGTAACCCACAATTTTAGGGGAGTTTGGAAGAAAGTAGAGTCAGGAGCTGGTCTATATACTGATTGCAAACAATATGCTTGTTTGTCTCTACAAAGTTTAAGTTATATGTGGTGGGAATAAGGAAAAAATAACAAGAAAAAATGGATGACATATGGGTTAAATTTTTATGATTTCAGACTTTAAGTGATGCAAGTTGAAGACATAGGAAAGTTAGCTAAAGTAGGATTGAAGTGAGACACTTTAAGTTTTAAGGCATGTTTAGTCTAATGTTAGCAAAATTATCCAAACTCTTAAAAAAAAGGCATAAGAAATTATTGCCCAGTACAGTTCTGAGCATGACATTTTATTAAATAGGCAATTTAAAACTCTTAGGCAGAGATTAACTTATAGATTTTTGTCTGGTAGAGATTGGAATAATACTGAAACATGGAGCCAAATACATTGTGCCTTACTGTCCTATTGAACATTATGTAAGTTTGTATCCAACTCAGTAAATCTTTCTTAAAATTTATTGATTAAATTGCTTGCATAGGGGTGCATGGGCGGCTCATTTGGTTAAGCATCTAACTCTTAATATTGGCTCAGGTCATGATCTCATGAGATAGAGCCCCACCTTGGGCTCAGTGTTGACAGCAAGGAACCTGCTTGGGATTCTCTCCCTCTCTCTATGCCTCTTCCTTATGCCTTCTCTCAAAATTAAAAATAATAATATAATTTTATTTTTAAATTTTTTTAATGTTTATTTATTTTTGACAGAGAGAGAGAGAGAGAGAGACAGAGCATGAGGGGGGAAGGGCAGAGAGAGAGGGAGACACAGCATCTGAAGCAGGCTCAAGGCTCAGGGCTGTCAGCACAGGGTCTGACGTGGGGCTCGAACTCACAGACTGTGAGATCATGACCTGAGCTGAAGTCGGACGCTCAACCGACTAAGCCACCCAGGCGCCCCCATAATAATATACTTTTTAAAAGCAAAGTAGGGGGAGGAGGGAAGATGGCGGCATAGGAGGACGCTGGGCTCACTGCGCGTCCTGCTGATCACTTAGATTCCACCTACACCTGCCTAAATAACCCAGAAAACCGCCAGAGGATTAGCAGAACGGAGTCTCCGGAGCCAAGCACAGACAAGAGGCCCACGGAAGAGGGGAGGAAGGGCGGCGAGGCTGTGCGAGCTCCACGGACTGGCGGGAGGGAGCCGGGGAGGAGGGGCGGCTCGCTGGCCAAGCAGAGCCCCCGAGTCTGGCTTGCAAAAGCTGAGGGGCCTGACTGACTGTGTTCCGACAGCA
Organism: Felis catus; assembly: GCF_018350175.1. NCBI lineage: Eukaryota > Metazoa > Chordata > Mammalia > Carnivora > Felidae > Felis > Felis catus. The sequence continues at coordinate 106,214,140 of NC_058371.1, forward strand.
AGCACGACTTTGCGTCTAGGAGGTCATAAGTTAACAGCTCTGCTCGGAAAGCAGGAAGGCTGGAGGACAAAGGGAGGGAGAGCTGCTGAGCCCCCTGACAACAGAGCTCAGTTTGGCGGGGAACAATGGCGCTCACCAGCGCCATCTCCCCTGCCCATCCCCCAGCCAAAATCCCAAAGAGAACCAGTTCCTGCCAGGGAACTTGCTGGCTCCTCACAAACACCCAACTCTGCACTTCTGCTGAGCCAAACCTCAGGCAGCGGATCTGACTCCCTCCTGCTGCCACAGGGCCCCTCCTGAAGTGGATCACCTAAGGAGAAGCGAGCTAAGCCTGCCCCTCCTGCCCCCGGGGAACCTTGCCTACCCACCCCAGCTAATAGGCCAGATCCCCAGCATCACAAGCCTGGCAGTGTGCAAGTAGCCCAGACAGGCCATGCCACCCCACAGTGAATTCCGCCCCTAGGAGAGGGGAAGAGAAGGCACACACCAGTCTGACTGTGGCCCCAGCGGTGGGCTGGGAGCAGACATCAGGTCTGACTGGGGCCCCGCCCACCAACTCCAGTTATACACCACAGCACAGGGGAAGTGCCCTGCAGGTCCTCAACACGTCAGGGACTATCCAAAATGACCAAGCGGAAGAATTCCCCTCAGAAGAATCTCCAGGAAACAACAACAGCTAATGAGCTGATCAAAAGGATTTAAATAATATAACAGAAAGTGAATTTAGAATAATAGTCATAAAATTAATCGCTGGGCTTGAAAACAGTATACAGGATAGCAGAGAATCTCTTGCTACAGAGATCAAGGGACTAAGGAGCAGTCACGAGGAGCTGAAAAACGCTTTAAACGAAATGCATAACAAAATGGAAACCACCACGGCTCGGATTGAAGAGGCAGAGGAGAGAATAGGTGAACTAGAAGATAAAGTTATGGAAAAAGAGGAAGCTGAGAAAAAGAGAGATAAAAAAATCCAGGAGTATGAGGGGAAAATTAGAGAACTAAGTGATACACTAAAAAGAAATAATATACGCATAATTGGTATCCCAGAGGAGGAAGAGAGAGGGAAAGGTGCTGAAGGGGTACTTGAAGAAATAATAGCTGAGAACTTCCCTGAACTGGGGAAGGAAAAAGGCATTGAAATCCAAGAGGCACAGAGAACCCCCTTCAGACGTAACTTGAATCGATCTTCTGCACGACATATCATAGTGAAACTGGCAAAATACAAGGATAAAGAGAAAATTCTGAAAGCAGCAAGGGGTAAACGTGCCCTCACATATAAAGGGAGACCTATAAGACTCGTGACTGATCTCTCTTTTGAAACTTGGCAGGCCAGAAAGAATTGGCACGAGATTTTCAGGGTGCTAGACAGAAAAAATATGCAGCCAAGAATCCTTTACCCAGCAAGTCTGTCATTTAGAATAGAAGGAGAGATAAAGGTCTTCCCAAACAAACAAAAACTGAAGGAATTTGTCACCACTAAACCAGCCCTACAAGAGATCCTAAGGGGGACCCTGTGAGACAAAGTCCCAGAGACATCACTACAAGCATAAAACCTACAGACATCACAATGACTCTAAACCCGTACCTTTCTATAATAACACTGAATGTCAATGGGTTAAATGCGCCAACCAAAAGACATAGGGTATCAGAATGGATAAAAAAACAAGACCCATCTATTTGCTGTCTACAAGAGACTCATTTTAGACCTGAGGACACCTTTAGACTGAGAGTGAGGGGATGGAGAACTATTTATCATGCGACTGGAAGCCAAAAGAAAGCTGGAGTAGCCATACTTATATCAGACAAACTAGACTTTAAATTAAAGGCTGTAACAAGAGATGAAGAAGGACATTATATAATAGTTACAGGGTCTATCCATCAGGAAGAGCTAACAATTATAAATGTCTATGCGCCGAATACCGGAGCCCCCAAATATATAAAACAATTACTCATAAACATAAGCAACCTTATTGATAAGAATGTGGTAATTGCAGGGGACTTTAACACCCCACTTACAGAAATGGATAGATCATCTAGACACACGGTCAATAAAGAAACAAGGGCCCTGAATGAGACATTGGATCAGATGGACTTGACAGATATATTTAGAACTCTGCATCCCAAAGCAACAGAATATACTTTCTTCTCGAGTGCACATGGAACATTCTCCAAGATAGATCATATACTGGGTCACAAAACAGCCCTTGATAAGTTTACAAGAATTGAAATTATACCATGCTTACTTTCAGACCACAATGCTATGAAGCTTGAAATCAACCACAGAAAAAAGTCTGGAAAACCTCCAAAAGCATGGAGGTTAAAGAACACCCTACTAACGAATGAGTGGGTCAACCAGGCAATTAGAGAAGAAATTAAAAAATATATGGAAACAAACGAAAATGAAAATACAACAATCCAAACGCTTTGGGACGCAGCGAAGGCAGTCCTGAGAGGAAAATACATTGCAATCCAGGCCTATCTCAAGAGACAAGAAAAATCCTAAATACAAAATCTAACAGCACACCTAAAGGAACTAGAAGCAGAACAGCAAAGGCAGCCTAAACCCAGCAGAAGAAGAGAAATAATAAAGATCAGAGCAGAAATAAACAATATAGAATCTAAAAAAAACTGTAGAGCAGATCAACGAAACCAAGAGTTGGTTTTTTGAAAAAATAAACAAAATTGACAAACCTCTAGCCAGGCTTCTCAAAAAGAAAAGGGAGATGACACAAATAGATAAAATCATGAATGAAAACGGAATTATTACAACCAATCCCTCAGAGATACAAACAATTATCAGGGAATACTATGAAAAATTATATGCCAACAAATTGGACAACCTGGAAGAAATGGACAAATTCCTGAACACCCACACTCTTCCAAAACTCAATCAGGAGGAAATAGAAAGCTTGAACAGACCCATAACCAGCGAAGAAATTGAATCGGTTATCAAAAATCTCCCAACAAATAAGAGTCCAGAACCAGATGGCTTCCCAGGGGAGTTCTACCAGACGTTTAAAGCAGAGATAATACCTATCCTTCTCAAGCTATTCCAAGAAAAGAAAGGGAAGGAAAACTCCCAGACTCATTCTATGAAGCCAGTATTACTTTGATTCCTAAACCAGACAGAGACCCAGTAAAAAAAGAGAACTACAGGCCAATATCCCTGATGAATATGGATGCAAAAATTCTCAATAAGATACTAGCAAATCGAATTCAACGGCATATAAAAAGAATGATTCACCATGATCAAGTGGGATTCATTCCTGGGATGCAGGGCTGGTTCAACATTCGCAAATCAATCAACGTGATACATCACATTAACAAAAAAAAAAGAGAAGAACCATATGATCCTGTCAATCGATGCAGAAAAGGCCTTTGACGAAATCCAGCATCCTTTCTTAATAAAAACCCTTGAGAAAGTCGGGATAGAAGGAACATACTTAAAGATCATAAAAGCCATTTATGAAAAGCCCACAGCTAACATCATCCTCAACGGGGAAAAACTGAGAGCTTTCTCCTTGAGATCAGGAACACGACAGGGATGCCCACTCTCACCGCTGCTGTTTAACATAATGCTGGAAGTTCTAGCATCAGCAATCAGACAACAAAAGGAAATCAAAGGCATCAAAGTTGGTAAAGATGAAGTCAAGCTTTCGCTTTTTGCAGATGACATGATATTATACATGGAAAATCCGATAGACTCCACCAAAAGTCTGCTAGAACTGATACATGAATTCAGCAACGTTGCAGGATACAAAATCAATGTACAGAAATCAGTTGCATTCTTATACACTAACAATGAAGCAACAGAAAGACAAATAAAGAAACTGATCCCATTCACAATTGCACCAAGAAGCATAAAATACCTAGGAATAAATCTAACCAAAGATGTAAAGGATCTGTATGCTGAAAACTATAGAAAGCTTATGAAGGAAATTGAAGAAGATTTAAAGAAATGGAAAGACATTCCCTGCTCATGGATTGGAAAAATAAATATTGTCAAAATGTCAATACTACCCAAAGCTATCTACACATTCAATGCAATCCCAATCCAAATTGCACCAGCATTCTTCTCGAAACTAGAACAAACAATCCTAAAATTCATACGGAACCACAAAAGGCCCCGAATAGCCAAAGGAATTTTGAAGAAGAAGACCAAAGCAGGAGGCATCACAATCCCAGACTTTAGCCTCTACTACAAAGCTGTCATCATCAAGACAGCATGGTATTGGCACAAAAACAGACACATAGACCAATGGAATAGAATAGAAACCCCAGAACTAGACCCACAAACGTATGGCCAACTCATCTTTGACAAAGCAGGAAAGAACATCCAATGGAAAAAAGACAGCCTCTTTAACAAATGGTGCTGGGAGAACTGGACAGCAACATGCAGAAGGTTGAAACTAGACCACTTTCTCACACCATTCACAAAAATAAACTCCAAATGGATAAAGGACCTAAATGTGAGACAGGAAACCATCAAAACCTTAGAGGAGAAAGCAGGAAAAGACCTCTCTGACCTCAGCCGTAGCAATCTCTTACTCGACACATCCCCAAAGGCAAGGGAATTAAAAGCAAAAGTGAATTACTGGGACCTTATGAAGATAAAAAGCTTCTGCACAGCAAAGGAAACAACCAACAAAACTAAAAGGCAACCAACGGAATGGGAAAAGATATTTGCAAATGACATATCGGACAAAGGGCTAGTATCCAAAATCTATAAAGAGCTCACCAAACTCCACACCCGAAAAACCAATAACCCAGTGAAGAAATGGGCAGAAAACATGAATAGACACTTCTCTAAAGAAGACATCCGGATGGCCAACAGGCACATGAAAAGATGTTCGGCGTCGCTCCTTATCAGGGAAATACAAATCAAAACCACACTCAGGTATCACCTCACGCCAGTCAGAGTGGCCAAAATGAACAAATCAGGAGACTCTAGATGCTGGAGAGGATGTGGAGAAACGGGAACCCTCTTGCACTGTTGGTGGGAATGCAAATTGGTGCAGCCGCTCTGGAAAGCAGTGTGGAGGTTCCTCAGAAAATTAAAAATAGACCTACCCTATGACCCAGCAATAGCACTGCTAAGAATTTATCCAAGGGGTACAGGAGTACTGATGCATACGGCCACTTGTACCCCAATGTTCATAGCAGCACTCTCAACAATAGCCAAATTATGGAAAGAGCCTAAGTGTCCATCAACTGATGAATGGATAAAGAAATTGCGGTTTATATACACAATGGAGTACTACGTGGCAATGAGAAAAAATGAAATATGGCCTTTGTAGCAACGTGGATGGAACTGGAGAGTGTGATGCTAAGTGAAATAAGCCATACAGAGAAAGACAGATACCATATGGTCTCACTCTTATGTGGATCCTGAGAAACTTAACAGGAACCCATGGGGGAGGAGAAGGAAAAAAAACAAAAAAAAAAGAGGTTAGAGTGGGAGAGAGCCACAGCATAAGAGACTGTTAAAAACTGAGAACAAACTGAGGGTTGATGGGGGGTGGGAGGGAGGAGAGGGTGGGTGATGGGTATTGAGGAGGGCACCTTTTGGGATGAGCACTGGGTGTTGTATGGAAACCAATTTGACAATAAATTTCATAAAAAAAATTTGACTCTTTAAAATTTACGAGGTTAATTATATATCGATATTTGAAATATGCATAATTCTATTTTCAAGGTAATACACAACCCAATTAATAGAGTAAATGCTATTAAAACTGAATATTCATAAAACTTATTAAGTGTCACAATCTACAATACCTTTCCCCACTTTCTATGAGAGCAGGGTAGCTCTCTATTAAAACATGTATCTTTATTAAATGTGCTAATTTTCATGAAAGTACTGTGGCTGTACCATCTGCCTATGTGGCTTTCAAAGCACATGAGATTTACCTTAAAAATAAAGGGATTGAAACTGATTGCTTTAGAGATTTGTTTAGATTTACAGAATGGTATGAGCATGGATTCTGGAACCAAAATACCTGGAATTGAATCAATCTCCAGTGCTTAATTTAGTACCTGTGTGCCCTAGATAGAGAGTAAAAAAACTAAGGGATGATAGAAATTCTGTCTTAAGAGTCCAGTGTGTTTGTAAGGCATTTGAACTATGTTCTAATTGGGATATGGTGCCATGTAGCTTCTTAATGGCTTAGCCAATATTTCTAATCAATCACAAGGCTTATTCTCTGCATCTTAAATACAAGTGGTAGGCAAAATAGGGAAAGTTTTCACTTATTTGTCTGTTATTGTTGATTATTAGTTGCTGTCTAGATCCTTTTAGAACCTTTAGAAAGATTTCAAAACTGCTCACAAATCAGACAAATCAAGTGCTTCTTTTATGAAATGTAAGAATACATTCTATTACAGACAAATATTCTAACATTGTGGCTTGCATTATCTAATCATCTTTGATGCTTTTTAAATGAGTACAAACTATCATTGATCTCATTTAAACCAAACTCATGATCTACACATAGTAGATCAAAAAAGTAGCAAATCACATATGCAGTACATTGGCCTCTTTTTATTTTAAAGATAGAAGTGGTTTATAACAGCATTAAAGTGAAGCCAAAATGCAAATTTATACAGGTTTATTTGCCTACACATCACACAGGCAGTAAATCCCCACTGTCTTTTCATCCCGAGTCCTATTTCGGCATCATTATCACTGACACGGTAGTGTTAAGTAAGGCACTGTTAACTTTTAGGAACACATTTATGGGCTGCTAATCAATTATTTACAATCCTGGAGAAAACAAAGAGACTTGTTTAAATGCACGCAATATTTATAGAAGCTTTAGCTATCGCTGCTTCTTAAAAATTCAAGAAGAAGAATATGTTTTAAAACCAAGTTAAAACTTGCCCTTCTATATAGGGAGGATCATGATTTTTCTGGAAATTTGTTTTTAAAAAGAAGCTAAATGTTACTATTTAGAAGTTAATTAACTCAGGTAACAATAACTTTTACTCCATAAATTAACAGCATTAATTTACAGTCTGGAAGTATCCTTGTTCACATTTTTTAGGCTTAACTTTCATTAGCTGAACCAACCATATAAGCAAAAGAATTGCATTTTTTCACATATACTAATATTTTCTGAACCTAACCTAAATTAGCAATCTGACTTCTCAAAAAACAACGTATATATTGACTCCACAATTATCTAAGCAAAATAAGGGTTGTATGAAAGACATTTTTAATATTGTATTTTAAAAGAGGAAAATTAGGAAATAGCATATATACGTTTCTATTCATTATGTTGAAGGTTATGAGTGAGGATTCAAAAGTCATACATATGATTTTAAATTCTAATATTCTTGTATCTTTTCAATTGATTTTGAGCAATTTGTTTTAAAATTTGTGAGTTTTGCTTTTCTTGCTCCTCACATGGAATAATTATAGAATCCAACTTGCAGAATCATTTGTGGACATGTATGAAAATCTGTGTAGAGCAAGCACTCTGCACAGTGGCCATTACAAATGAAAATAATATAAATGTTTATAATACAACTAAGAATACTACCTTTTTAAACCGTTTTCTTATAAAAAATGCAAATATATACAAAAGTATATACACTTTTAAAACTGCATGATAAAAATTAGAATCAATGAGGGACATTAACAAATGTGCATATTTTTAAATTACATGGCAAATATCAATATAAGAAAAATGAGAAACTAGATGAAACAATGTATATCAGAGATAAAAAATCTAATAATTCACATATATAAAAGACATGTAAAAATTGAAAATACATGTAGTAGCCATAAAGAAAAAATAGACTAGAAATATAAACAAAATGTATGGATTTTTAACCATATGAAAAAATTCTAAGACTCTTTAAACATGAGAGAAATAAAAATTAAAATTAACATAAATTAAGATAACATTTCTCACCCATCTGATTAGCATTTTTTTTAAGAGATTGAGAGCAGGGGAGAGGTGCAGAGAGAGAGAGAATCTCAAGTAAGCTCCACACTCAGTGTGGAGCCTGAAGCTGGGCTTGATCCCACAACCTTGGGATCATGATGTGAGCCAGAATCAAGACTCGGAAACTCAACCAACTGAGTCACCCAGGCATCCTGGAAAAATTTTTGAAAGTTTGAAAGTGTTCTTATTTGACAAAATGATGGACAATTCTCACATGATAATAATAAAAAATTATATAATCTCTGTAAGGGAGAATTTGACAATAACTAAATACACACATCTTCTTCCTATTTGGCTCAACAATTTTATTCCATGAATTTGTCGCAAAGATCCACAAGGAAAAATATGAAATCACAGTAAGTATAAGGTGCCTGGTAATAGCAAAAGCCTGAAAGCGGAGCAAATGACCATCAATAGGAGACTGACTGAATAAACAATGGTGCATTAAGAAAATAGAATACTGTAAACTATAACAAAAAGAATACGGTAAGAGTAGTGCTAGGTAATACGATGGCATGATCTTCATAGCAAATGATTAATCAAAAACAGCAGAGTGGATAAAAGTGTTTACATTTTACACTATGAGAGAGATGTTCATATAAACATGTATAAGTACATATGCATGTTTTTATATATACTATATATGATATATTTCATAATTATATCAACATATTGAGTATTATGATTGATGCAATATGATTTCATCATATTCAAATTAGAGACAAAACCATAATTAAAAAAAAACAATTATCTAATAAGAGAGAAAGAGTAGGGTAGAAGGGGCAGAGAGAGGCAATACATCTTTGGATTATTATTCAACACATTTAAAAATAAAAAAATTTTAGGGGTGCCTGGGTGGCTCAGTCAGTTAAGTGTCCGACTTCAGCTCAGGTCATGATCTCATGGGTCATGAGTTTGAGTCCCAAGTTGGGCTCTGTGCTGCCAGCTGGGAGCTTGGAGTCTGCTTTGGATTTGTGTCTCTCTCTTTCTCTGCCCTTCTCCCGCTCATGCTCTGACTCGCTCTCTCAAAAATAAATAAACATATCAAAAAAATTAAAAAAAATGTTTATAGATTAAATAATGTCCTGCAGGTAATAAAACATTTTAATTTTAATTTTATTTAGAGGCCTTAAAGACATATATATATATGTATACATGTATACATATATGTATATAGTAAAACACATTAGAACAAGATACAGTGAAAGCATATTTTCACTCTATATTACTGTGCTTGTCTTATAATTTTTGTCCCATGAAGGCTAGAAATACATGGAAATTGATCATTTTTCAAACTGTGTGACAACCGAAAAGATCGTTATCAAGTTACTTGATGGTGTTGATGATAATAAAATGTCAAAGAAATTATGTGAAGTGAAACTAATTGTGAATATTGCCAGGTGTCCAATTATACGTATTTGTTTTAGAATGAAAAGTCTAAGCCACAAGTTTACTACATTTTGCTCTTAGACTAGGTTAGACTACTTTCAATTAATCCTGCTAACAATAATCTAAATCTGACACTAGAGATGGTATACAAATATCCTTTATTTGGTGTGTATCATAATCCAAATTAGGAAATATTTGTCTTTCCAATGGAAAATTAGAATGAATTCTGTCTCAAATAATCCACGACATATTTGCACTGGGCTGTATGTAAGCTAATTATTTCAATTATGCTTAAATTATTTGTTGAGAAGGCAAACAGAAAAAAAATGATGTATACAAATCTGACTGTAATAACAACCATGTAGCTACTTTGCTTTTGTTGTTGTTGTTGTTGTTGTTGTTGTTATTTCTTTTTTATATATATATATATGTGAAATTTATTGTCAAATTGGTTTCCATACAACACCCAGTGCTCATCCCAAAAGGTGCCCTCCTCAATACCCATCACCCACCCTCTCCTCCCTCCCACCCCCCATCAACCCTCAGTTTGTTCTCAGTTTTTAACAGTCTCTTATGCTGTGGCTCTCTCCCACTCTAACCTCTTTTTTTTTTTGTTTTTTTTCCTTCTCCTCCCCCATGGGTTCCTGTTAAGTTTCTCAGGATCCACATAAGAGTGAGACCATATGGTATCTGTCTTTCTCTGTATGGCTTATTTCACTTAGCATCACACTCTCCAGTTCCATCCACGTTGCTACAAAGGCCATATTTCATTTTTTCTCATTGCCACGTAGTACTCCATTGTGTATATAAACCGCAATTTCTTTATCCATTCATCAGTTGATGGACACTTAGGCTCTTTCCATAATTTGGCTATTGTTGAGAGTGCTGCTATGAACATTGGGGTACAAGTGGCCGTATGCATCAGTACTCCTGTACCCCTTGGATAAATTCTTAGCAGTGCTATTGCTGGGTCATAGGGTAGGTCTATTTTTAATTTTCTGAGGAACCTCCACACTGCTTTCCAGAGCGGCTGCACCAATTTGCATTCCCACCAACAGTGCAAGAGGGTTCCCGTTTCTCCACATCCTCTCCAGCATCTAGAGTCTCCTGATTTGTTCATTTTGGCCACTCTGACTGGCGTGAGGTGATACCTGAGTGTGGTTTTGATTTGTATTTCCCTGATAAGGAGCGACGCCGAACATCTTTTCATGTGCCTGTTGGCCATCCGGATGTCTTCTTTAGAGAAGTGTCTATTCATGTTTTCTGCCCATTTCTTCACTGGGTTATTGGTTTTTCGGGTGTGGAGTTTGGTGAGCTCTTTATAGATTTTGGATACTAGCCCTTTGTCCGATATGTCATTTGCAAATATCTTTTCCCATTCCGTTGGTTGCCTTTTAGTTTTGTTGGTTGTTTCCTTTGCTGTGCAGAAGCTTTTTATCTTCATAAGGTCCCAGTAATTCACTTTTGCTTTTAATTCCCTTGCCTTTGGGGATGTGTCGAGTAAGAGATTGCTACGGCTGAGGTCAGAGAGGTCTTTTCCTGCTTTCTCCTCTAAGGTTTTGATGGTTTCCTGTCTCACATTTAGGTCCTTTATCCATTTGGAGTTTATTTTTGTGAATGGTGTGAGAAAGTGGTCTAGTTTCAACCTTCTGCATGTTGCTGTCCAGTTCTCCCAGCACCATTTGTTAAAGAGGCTGTCTTTTTTCCATTGGATGTTCTTTCCTGCTTTGTCAAAGATGAGTTGGCCATACGTTTGTGGGTCTAGTTCTGGGGTTTCTATTCTATTCCATTGGTCTATGTGTCTGTTTTTGTGCCAATACCATGCTGTCTTGATGATGACAGCTTTGTAGTAGAGGCTAAAGTCTGGGATTGTGATGCCTCCTGCTTTGGTCTTCTTCTTCAAAATTCCTTTGGCTATTCGGGGCCTTTTGTGGTTCCGTATGAATTTTAGGATTGTTTGTTCTAGTTTCGAGAAGAATGCTGGTGCAATTTGGATTGGGATTGCATTGAATGTGTAGATAGCTTTGGGTAGTATTGACATTTTGACAATATTTATTTTTCCAATCCATGAGCAGGGAATGTCTTTCCATTTCTTTAAATCTTCTTCAATTTCCTTCATAAGCTTTCTATAGTTTTCAGCATACAGATCCTTTACATCTTTGGTTAGATTTATTCCTAGGTATTTTATGCTTCTTGGTGCAATTGTGAATGGGATCAGTTTCTTTATTTGTCTTTCTGTTGCTTCATTGTTAGTGTATAAGAATGCAACTGATTTCTGTACATTGATTTTGTATCCTGCAACGTTGCTGAATTCATGTATCAGTTCTAGCAGACTTTTGGTGGAGTCTATCGGATTTTCCATGTATAATATCATGTCATCTGCAAAAAGCGAAAGCTTGACTTCATCTTTACCAACTTTGATGCCTTTGATTTCCTTTTGTTGTCTGATTGCTGATGCTAGAACTTCCAGCATTATGTTAAACAGCAGCGGTGAGAGTGGGCATCCCTGTCGTGTTCCTGATCTCAAGGAGAAAGCTCTCAGTTTTTCCCCGTTGAGGATGATGTTAGCTGTGGGCTTTTCATAAATGGCTTTTATGATCTTTAAGTATGTTCCTTCTATCCCGACTTTCTCAAGGGTTTTTATTAAGAAAGGATGCTGGATTTCGTCAAAGGCCTTTTCTGCATCGATTGACAGGATCATATGGTTCTTCTCTTTTTTTTTTGTTAATGTGATGTATCACGTTGATTGATTTGCGAATGTTGAACCAGCCCTGCATCCCAGGAATGAATCCCACTTGATCATGGTGAATCATTCTTTTTATATGCCGTTGAATTCGATTTGCTAGTATCTTATTGAGAATTTTTGCATCCATATTCATCAGGGATATTGGCCTGTAGTTCTCTTTTTTTACTGGGTCTCTGTCTGGTTTAGGAATCAAAGTAATACTGGCTTCATAGAATGAGTCTGGGAGTTTTCCTTCCCTTTCTTTTCTTGGAATAGCTTGAGAAGGATAGGTATTATCTCTGCTTTAAACGTCTGGTAGAACTCCCCTGGGAAGCCATCTGGTTCTGGACTCTTATTTGTTGGGAGATTTTTGATAACCGATTCAATTTCTTCGCTGGTTATGGGTCTGTTCAAGCTTTCTATTTCCTCCTGATTGAGTTTTGGAAGAGTGTGGGTGTTCAGGAATTTGTCCATTTCTTCCAGGTTGTCCAATTTGTTGGCATATAATTTTTCATAGTATTCCCTGATAATTGTTTGTATCTCTGAGGGATTGGTTGTAATAATTCCGTTTTCATTCATGATTTTATCTATTTGTGTCATCTCCCTTTTCTTTTTGAGAAGCCTGGCTAGAGGTTTGTCAATTTTGTTTATTTTTTCAAAAAACCAACTCTTGGTTTCGTTGATCTGCTCTACAGTTTTTTTTAGATTCTATATTGTTTATTTCTGCTCTGATCTTTATTATTTCTCTTCTTCTGCTGGGTTTAGGCTGCCTTTGCTGTTCTGCTTCTAGTTCCTTTAGGTGTGCTGTTAGATTTTGTATTTGGGATTTTTCTTGTCTCTTGAGATAGGCCTGGATTGCAATGTATTTTCCTCTCAGGACTGCCTTCGCTGCGTCCCAAAGCGTTTGGATTGTTGTATTTTCATTTTCGTTTGTTTCCATATATTTTTTAATTTCTTCTCTAATTGCCTGGTTGACCCACTCATTCGTTAGTAGGGTGTTCTTTAACCTCCATGCTTTTGGAGGTTTTCCAGACTTTTTTCTGTGGTTGATTTCAAGCTTCATAGCATTGTGGTCTGAAAGTAAGCATGGTATAATTTCAATTCTTGTAAACTTATCAAGGGCTGTTTTGTGACCCAGTATATGATCTATCTTGGAGAATGTTCCATGTGCACTCGAGAAGAAAGTATATTCTGTTGCTTTGGGATGCAGAGTTCTAAATATATCTGTCAAGTCCATCTGATCCAATGTCTCATTCAGGGCCCTTGTTTCTTTATTGACCGTGTGTCTAGATGATCTATCCATTTCTGTAAGTGGGGTGTTAAAGTCCCCTGCAATTACCACATTCTTATCAATAAGGTTGCTTATGTTTATGAGTAATTGTTTTATATATTTGGGGGCTCCGGTATTCGGCGCATAGACATTTATAATTGTTAGCTCTTCCTGATGGATAGACCCTGTAACTATTATATAATGTCCTTCTTCATCTCTTGTTACAGCCTTTAATTTAAAGTCTAGTTTGTCTGATATAAGTATGGCTACTCCAGCTTTCTTTTGGCTTCCAGTCGCATGATAAATAGTTCTCCATCCCCTCACTCTCAGTCTAAAGGTGTCCTCAGGTCTAAAATGAGTCTCTTGTAGACAGCAAATAGATGGGTCTTGTTTTTTTATCCATTCTGATACCCTATGTCTTTTGGTTGGCGCATTTAACCCATTGACATTCAGTGTTATTATAGAAAGGTACGGGTTTAGAGTCATTGTGATGTCTGTAGGTTTTATGCTTGTAGTGATGTCTCTGGGACTTTGTCTCACAGGGTCCCCCTTAGGATCTCTTGTAGGGCTGGTTTAGTGGTGACAAATTCCTTCAGTTTTTGTTTGTTTGGGAAGACCTTTATCTCTCCTTCTATTCTAAATGACAGACTTGCTGGGTAAAGGATTCTTGGCTGCATATTTTTTCTGTCTAGCACCCTGAAAATCTCGTGCCAATTCTTTCTGGCCTGCCAAGTTTCAAAAGAGAGATCAGTCACGAGTCTTATAGGTCTCCCTTTATATGTGAGGGCACGTTTACCCCTTGCTGCTTTCAGAATTTTCTCTTTATCCTTGTATTTTGCCAGTTTCACTATGATATGTCGTGCAGAAGATCGATTCAAGTTACGTCTGAAGGGGGTTCTCTGTGCCTCTTGGATTTCAATGCCTTTTTCCTTCCCCAGTTCAGGGAAGTTCTCAGCTATTATTTCTTCAAGTACCCCTTCAGCACCTTTCCCTCTCTCTTCCTCCTCTGGGATACCAATTATGCGTATATTATTTCTTTTTAGTGTATCACTTAGTTCTCTAATTTTCCCCTCATACTCCTGGATTTTTTTATCTCTCTTTTTCTCAGCTTCCTCTTTTTCCATAACTTTATCTTCTAGTTCACCTATTCTCTCCTCTGCCTCTTCAATCCGAGCCGTGGTGGTTTCCATTTTGTTATGCATTTCGTTTAAAGCGTTTTTCAGCTCCTCGTGACTGCTCCTTAGTCCCTTGATCTCTGTAGCAAGAGATTCTCTGCTATCCTGTATACTGTTTTCAAGCCCAGCGATTAATTTTATGACTATTATTCTAAATTCACTTTCTGTTATATTATTTAAATCCTTTTGATCAGCTCATTAGCTGTTGTTGTTTCCTGGAGATTCTTCTGAGGGGAATTCTTCCGCTTGGTCATTTTGGATAGTCCCTGACGTGTTGAGGACCTGCAGGGCACTTCCCCTGTGCTGTGGTGTATAACTGGAGTTGGTGGGCGGGGCCCCAGTCAGACCTGATGTCTGCTCCCAGCCCACCGCTGGGGCCACAGTCAGACTGGTGTGTGCCTTCTCTTCCCCTCTCCTAGGGGCGGAATTCACTGTGGGGTGGCATGGCCTGTCTGGGCTACTTGCACACTGCCAGGCTTGTGATGCTGGGGATCTGGCCTATTAGCTGGGGTGGGTAGGCAAGGTTCCCCGGGGGCAGGAGGGGCAGGCTTAGCTCGCTTCTCCTTAGGTGATCCACTTCAGGAGGGGCCCTGTGGCAGCGGGAGGGTGTCAGATATGCTTCCGGAGGTTTGGCTCAGCAGAAGTGCAGAGTTGGGTGTTTGTGAGGAGCCAGCAAGTTCCCTGGCAGGAACTGGTTCTCTTTGGGATTTTGGCTGGGGGATGGGCAGGGGAGATGGTGCTGGCGAGCACCTTTGTTCCCCACCAAACTGAGCTCTGTCGTCAAGGGGCTCAGCAGCTCTCCCTCCCTTTGTCCTCCAGCCTTCCTGCTTTCCGAGCAGAGCTGTTAACTTATGACCTCCCAGACGCTAAGTCGCGCTTG
The DNA here is from genome assembly GCF_018350175.1 of Felis catus. Taxonomy (NCBI): domain Eukaryota; kingdom Metazoa; phylum Chordata; class Mammalia; order Carnivora; family Felidae; genus Felis; species Felis catus. The sequence continues at coordinate 106,229,528 of NC_058371.1, forward strand.
TTGTGGGAACACAGTCAGTCAAGCCCCTCCACTTGTGCAAGCCAGACTGGGGGCTCTGCTTGGCCGGCGAGCCGCCCCTCTCCCCGGCTCCCTCCCGCCAGTCCGTGGAGCGCGCACCACCTCACCGCCCTTCCTACCCTCTTCCGTGGGCCTCTAGTCTGCGTTTGGCTCCGGCGACTCCGTTCTGCTAATCCTCTGGCAGTTTTCTGGGTTATTTAGGCAGGTGTAGGTGGAATCTAAGTGATCAGCAGGACGTGCGGTGAGCCCAGAGTCCTCCTAAGCCGCCATCTTGCCGATCTTAAAGAGTCAAAATTGAAAGATTTTTTGCCCAAGGTGAATTTTGCCAAGTTAAAAGAGAAGATATATGATGAAGATATTTTTATTGTTTTATAGATTTTTAAAAACCAAAAAATGTTCTATATATATTAATAAAATATCAAGTCATACATATTAATAAAATTCTAACATTAAATATCTGTAATAAAGGTTATTAGATTCTTATTTTATCAATCTAATGCTAAAATAGTTCTGCATCTATTAATAAACATGGAAATTAATGGAGATAGGAATTTTTCCACATATAATTAGAAGACAAAAAAAGGAAAATAATATTCTTATTCATTTTAAAACGTATACAATTGATAAGACTATTAGCAATTATGTCCTCATGACCTTTACTTCTTAATGACAATACTTACCCTGTTCAGATATTTATTTTCTCCAATTGCTCCTATAGTCCATTAAATCTGCCTTCTGCTTCTCAGACTAAGATACTCCCTATGGATTGAAAAGTTCCACACATAGATTGTATTATGCTAAAAAGAAAAAAGAAAGTCAGAAAAAGACAAATACTATACGGTTTCACTTATGGAATCTAAAAAAAATAAAAATGAACAAACAAAACAAAACAGAAACAGACGCATAGATGTAGAGAACAAAGAATGGTTGCCAGAGGGGAATGGGGCAGAGGAGAGAGTAGGTAAAATAGGGGAAGGGTATTAAGAGGTATAAATTTAGTTATAAAATGAATAAAATATGAAAATGCAATATACACCATAGGAAATCTAATTAAAAATATTGTAACAACTTTATATAGTGACAGATGGTAGCTAGATTTATCGTGGTGATTGCTTCATTATGTACATAAATATTTAATCAGCATATTGTATATCTGAAACGAATATAATATCGTACATCAATTACACTTCAATATTAAATAAAATTAAAAATTTTCCTTCCATCCAAGTGCATTTTTGTTGCTTCTATCATCATTTTTTTTCTCATTTGCATCATCACCTTCCACAATAGTGTTCCTAGAGCCTTCACTCTACAAATTTTAAGTAGGTATCATGACTAATATTTTTGTAATAGGTCATGAGCAAGGACTCACATTATAAATTTAAATTATTTTATAATCAAATAACCACAAAATAGACAACCAAATTTCAATGTCTCAGAGTCCATCAAACTTGTGATAAATTTATAAGTTTCAAGATATCTCATTCAACATGATGCCTACTATGAATCTACCAGTTGCGTTTTATCAGTGGAAGGATATCTCAGAAAATGTAAGTCACCAGTTTTGCCAGTTTTTATGAGCCAATTCCCTGTAGAGATCTCACTAGCTCTATTACATCCGTTTCTAGGTGACTGCATCTCTCCTTGGCACCACCTCTATCTTTTACTGTTATTCTGAAAGAAAAGAACACAAAATGCTAAATCTTTAATGTTGTCAACATTGAATTAACTGCTGTTCCACCATTTCTCGATATTCTCCATGTCTTATCCAGATTACCAGCAAAGCAATTTTTTTTCTATTCTCATTTGTAACTCAGTTAATCAGGGTAGTTATTATCAAGTAAAAGTAAATGAAATATATTCTTCAATATAAACTGTGTAAAAGCTTACTGTATGTTTAATAATTATTTCCTAAAATCCAACACAAGTTTCATATCAGCAAGTGGATTGGTTTAAAGTTTAATTTGTGTTAAAATGTCTAAGCATTCCAAAATACAACATGCATGGCATGGTTTATTTATTCATTGTTTAATAGAGAAGAATAAGTTGTATTTTCCTTAAAGATTTAACATCTTTCCAAAAATGAAGGCTGAGATATTTATATTTTATTGAGCCAACTATTAAAAATAATTTTGATCATGCATTAAACTTCTGAGATAGAGCCCCATCCCTCCTCTTATGAATACTCAAAGTCCTCTATACTCAGCTTGTTGCTGTGTCATATTTTTTAAATATTCTAATATAATTTCAACTGAGTATTTAGAAATCCATAAAAGAAGCATTTTATCAATATGAATTCCCTGAAGAGTTTTAATTATATGAATTTGATTTTTATATGTCAAACTAATTGAATATAGATTATAATTGAATAAATTTTGTCATAAATCTGAACACTTATCTTTTAGCTTTTCATATGACACATGAAAGGATAATGAAATCTAGAAGCTGTATTCCTTAAATAGTAAATGTGTGGGGTACCTGGGGGATGAAGTCAGTTGAGCATCCAACTCTTGATTTCTGCTCAGGTCATGATTCTAGGATCATGTGATTGAGCCTCACTTAGAGCTCCATGCTTAGCGTGGAGCCTACTTGAGATTCTCTCCCCCTTCTCTATCTCTCTCCCTCTGTCCCTTTCCCTGCTCTTGCTCACTCTCTCTCTAATATAATAAAATAAAATAAAATAAAATAAAAATGAATAAAATTTAAACGTGCAATTGTTTTGTTAAATGTACTTGTAAATTAATATGAAAAATTATATACTGAACATTACAATCACAAAATTCATGCAATTTACATGAATAAATTGCAGAAAATATTTTTTTAATTTAATTATTTTGAGAGCGACAGAGTGCAAGTGGGAGAAAGGCAGAGAGAGAGATAGAGCAAGAGAATCCCAAGCAGGATCTGCACTGTCAATGCAGAGCCTGATGGGGAGCTCAAAACCATGAATCCGGAGATCATGATCTGAGCCAAGTTGGACACTCAACCGACTGAGCCACGCAGGTACCCTTGCAGCAACATGTTTATACCTTGTTTTTAGTTTTACCCTTTTATGTTTGAAATGCAAATATATATTAATCATAGGCAAATGAACATCAAGCAAATATGTAAAAATTATGTTTTTTTAGTTATATCTGGAAATTTTTACATACAAATCTTTTATCTTCCATCCATCAATCTATTTGTGAGCTGGCAAGCAAGAAAAAACCAAGGCAAGGTGGATATGTTTTTCTGAATTCAGGGAAGCCAGACTTAAATTGGCTGAGTCTCCTTTACGCTTAAGCAAGTTTTTATAATATTGGGTCAAAAATTTTTTTCAAAGATAATGGTAGTATGTACGAATGTTTCAATTTTGTGTTCAGAGTTTTAAGACCAACAGCTAAGTTTTAAGAAAGAAGAAGAAATCCATGAATCATTACTAGAGTTTTACTAATGTAATGCTGAGAAAAGCCTTTGTTAATTAATTACCTGGCTATCCGGTGTTATAATGCCCTGGCCAAATGGAAATATAAAGAAATAAGTAAAACTTCTTTTATTAGCCAAACAAAAATATGAGAAAATAACTAAAAGTCCATCAACTCTCCATACATACATTGAATATAAAATGTAATCATATGGTATTATTTGCATGAAATATTAACTAGCAAACCCAAAATGGAAATACTGTTCTTTTCTTATTCATAGTGGTATGAGTTAAATAAAATACTCTTGGATATTCAAATTGAGAACATAAGTACAATTGTAAAAGTTAAGTGTTCATCTTTCCTGTTATTCAAATTTCAGTTTAATCTAGCCATCTAAGAAAGGTTTTGCCTGAATACTCAATCAAATTGGTCCACCAGACACTATTTATTATCTTACTTAGTTGTGTTGTTTTTGTGTGGTTTGGTTGTTAGTGTTTTTCTCTGTAGCTCTTTTCACTGTCAAATTTTTGTTCAATCTGTTTACGTGTTTGTTTAGTGCCAGTTTCTAGATACTAACCTCTCTGAGGATGTGGAACTTCGTTCCAGACAGAAATATGGAACATATCTATTTTAATTATACTTCAATCAAACTGTGTACCTCATTGTGTGCTTATGGTATGTAAGATCTAGAAAGCTTATGTTTGTAAGCAATGTCAAAATATCAAATTCATTTCACTGCTTCAAATAATGATAGCATCAATCTATTCAGTGGTAAAGCCATTTTAATCAAAATGTTTGAAGAGAAAAACAGTGACATTTGGAAAAAAAGAAACTATGGATTTTTTCTACCATTATAAGTCTACATTTAATTTTACTATACTATGAGAATAATAAGGGAGAATAGTAAATAACATAATTATCATTAGAAAAAGTTAAAATTTTATTAAAATCTAAAATGCATTGAATAATTGCCTGCATAATGAACTTTTTAAAATATTAAGTAATTAGTGCAAAAATGGCAGAAAACACATTCTGTATCTTCTAACCTAAAACTAAAAATAAGGGGCGCCTGGGTGGCTCAGTAGGTTGAGCGTCCGATTTTGGGTAGGATAATGATCTGGCGGTTCATTCAAGCTCCGCGTCTGGCTCTGTGCTGACAGCTAGGAGCCTGGAGCCTGTTTTGGATTCTGTGTCTCCCTCTCTCTCTGCCCCTCCCCTGCTTGTGCTCTCTTTCTCTCTATCAAAAATAAATAAAATGTAAAAAATAAAAAATAAAAATAAAATATGATGTTCTTAAATAAAAGAGTTATTTTAAGAATAAGCTATGAAGGTTTTTCTTTTATATATAATGAATTGGTACAAAAAACTATTCTACTATATTTTTTTCTCTTCCATAGATTTTTAGTCTCATCTTTACTGGTATTTTTTAATGTACATTTATTTCAATATCTTGATATCTAATGAAGTTGTTTTAGTCTTTGAATGCAAGAACTAGCTTTCTCTCTCTTTCCAAAGTTAATTGTTCTGTTGTTTTTGTTTGGTTGGGGTTTCTTTTCATTTTTATTTTGTCTTGTTTTTGCAAAACACTGTGATCAATGCAGACACAATTAGCTTAATGTGAATCTGTCAGACAATTTGTAGAAAATGCATTATTTTATAAAGGAAATACTGTAATTAGTGTCTGAATTATTCAAATTTCACAGAACAGATTGATTGTTATGACATATACATGTTGATACTAACCATGATTTATAGAAAAATAATGCTAGGAGTGCCTGGGTGGCTCAGTTGGTTAAGCATTAGACTCTTGATTTCAGCTCATGTCGTGATCTCATGATTGTGAGATCGATCCCCATGTTGATGCCCTGTGGCATGGAGCCTGCTTAACATTATCTCTCTCCCTCTACACTTCTGCTCGTTCGCCCGTGTACCCTCTCTCTAAAAAAATAAAAAAAACTTAAAAAAATAATGCTAATTAAGAGTAAGCAATTTCTATGTCACTTTGTACGTTTGTTTGCTTCACTCAGATTCAGTATAAAGTAATAGAAAGTAGATAAGAAAATTATTCAAGCATATCAATATTTCATGCAATATGTAGCCCAAATATTTTTAAAACAGAGATATGAACATATTAATGTATTCATATATTAATAATATTTTAATTTATATGTTAGTGTTATGGTGTTTAATAACAACAAAGTGTCCTATTTGTTGCCATTATCATAGTGGAAATGCATAGTCATTAATAAGTTGCACCTTGTGAACACCTGTTGGCTGCCATTTCAATATTTTCTTCAAGATATTAATTTTTTTAGAAAATCTCTATACTTAAAATATCTTATTACATAGAGGGATATATTAAGAATATTAGGACAGTATGAAATCAGTAATTACTTCCTTTGCTTCAATTTTTATTTAATTATAACCTTAAACTAGGATACTGTATGTAGATTTCTACGGTTTCTTTGTTTTTCTTTTTCATGAGGCCCACACTGATGATTTTGGTGTCACTGTGATTTGTGAAAACGTGGGAATAGACTTAGTAAGCAGGCTTGTTTTTTGAGGTTGCTCCAAGACTTCTAGGCTTCTAAGCATAATTAAAGTTAATGAAGAAAAAAATTAATTGCTCTACTTAAAATTGTTATTTAGGGCCTTATAAAACTTGAACAAGTTGGTATATGAGATACTTAATCTCTTAACAATCTCAAATGATTTATTTCATATGGAGCTGCTCTAAGTTCACATTTCCTGTTGCTCAGAATGCCGTACACATTCTGAAAACCAGTGTCAGAAGCTCACCTGTGCTACCCATTCTTTTTATCCTTCTAATTTTCATAAATGCTTTTTGTTGATAAGTCCACTATTGAGTATTCCTCTCCTTCAAAGGAAACATATTCAGTTTTACATAACTACATAAGGAAATTCTGTGTGCTCTTCCATTAGATAAATGTTGAAAAGATCAGCAAGACAAATCAGTTACCATAACAAGTAAATTGCAAAACAAAAGAAACGTGCTTAAAAAAAAAAGGAACCGAGTGAAAATGATGTCTATACATAAATATTTTCCTTAGATGCAAATATAAAATTGTTCAGAAAAAGTACAGAGAAAGCTATTAACTATGGTTTTGAAGAGGATAGTGATATTGTATGTGTAGGAAGAATGAGTTACAAAAATGTTGAAGGACATTTTTACATTTATGCTTTTCACATGTTACATTTATTTGGATACGTTATGATTTTATTAAATTAATATTTGTTAAGTGAATCACAGGGAGCCTGACAGTGAGTCAAAATTCAACAAAAGACCACAAGAGAAATAGAAATAGAAAAATATTACAGGCCCTGGCAAAAGTACACAGAACAAAACAGGCAGAGCGGAATAGGACCTGGGATACATGCATTTATTAGGGTCTATAGGTGGAGTGCTTTGGGGTTCCCAGGCTAAATCCAGATTGGTCAATTTATTTTTTTTCTTTTTTAATTTTTAAAAATTTATTTAGTTAAATTCAAGTTAGTTAATACACAGTGTAATATTGGTTTCATAGTAGAACTCAGCGATCCTTCACTTACATAGAACACCCAGTGCTCATCCCAACAAGTGCCCTTGTTAATGCCCTTCACCCAGTCAGTCCATCCTTCCACCCACCGCCCCTCCAACCACCCTCAGTTTGTTCTATTTAAGAGTCTCTTAAGGTTTGCCTCCCTCTCTGGTTTTGTCTTATTTTTCCTTCCCTTCCCCTATGTTCAACTGTTTTGTTTCTTAAATTTCACATGAGTGAAATCACATATTTGTCTTTTGTTGATGGTCTTATTTTGCTTAGCATAATACACTCTAGTTCCATCCATGTTGTTGCAAATAGCAAGATTTCATTCTTTTTGATTGCCAAGTAATATTCCATTGTACATATACACCGCATATTCTTTATCCATTCATCAATAGATGGAAATTTGGGCTCCTTCTATAATTTGGCTATTGTTGATAGGGCTGCTATAAACATTGGAGTGCATGTGCCCTTTGAAATCAGCATTTTTGTATCCTTTGGTTAAATACCTAATCATGCAATTGCTGGGTCATAGAGTAGTTCTATTTTTAATTTTTTGAGGAACCTCCACAATGTTTTCCAGAGTGGCTGCACCAGTTTGCATTCCCAAAAACAGTACAAAGGGTTCCCCTTTCTTAGCATCATGGCCAACATCTTTTGGTTCCTGAGTTGTTAATTTTAGCCATTCTGACATGTGTGAGGTGATATCTCATTGTGTTTTTGATTTGCATTTCTCTGATGATGAGTGATGTTGATGAACATCTTTCCATGTGTCTCTTAGCCATCTGGATATTTTCTGTGGCAAAGTGTTCACACCTTTTGATCATTTCTTCACTGGATTATTTGTTTTGGGGGTGTTAAGTTTAATAAGTTCTTTACAAATTTTGGATACTAACCCTTATGTCAATTGCAAATATCTTCCCCTTCTGTTGGCTGCCTTTTAGTTCGCAAATGTCCTTTCCCCCTTGTTGGCTGCCTTTTAGTTCAGTTGATTGTTTCCTTCACTGTGCAGAAGTTTTTTTTATACTGATGAGGTCCTAATAGTTCATTTTTGCTTCTGTTTCCTTTGCCTCTGGAGACATGTCAAGTAAGAGATTGCTGTGGCCGAGGTCAAAGAGGTTGCTGCCTGTTTTCTTCTGTTGGATTTTGATGGATTCCTATTTCACATTTAGGTATTTCATCCATTTTTTTTCTAATGTTTATTTATTTTTGAGACAGAGGGAGACAGAGCATGAATGGGGAAGGGCAGAGAGAGAGAGGGAGACACAGAATCGGAAGCAGGCTCCAGGCTCTGAGCCATCAGCCCAGAGCCCGACGTGGGGCTCAAACTCACGGACTGCGAGATCGTGACCTAAGTAGAAGTCGGACGCTTAACCGACTGAGCCACCCAGGAGCCCCGGTATTTCATCCATTTTGTAAGCTTTATAGGATCCTATCTAAGGGGTTCACATGGGGGAAAGCCCTAGGAAGCAAAGGAGATTTTGATCACAAGGGCTCTGGGGGAAGTCATATCAGGAACTTGCATTGTTTATGACTCTGCAAGCTGTTATTTAGAGCATGGTGGATATGTATGATGGGCTAGTGTTAGTTTAGGATCCCTGCTGGCCACTTGTCCAAACAAATGATTCCAGGGGGGCATTACCATGGAGTAGTTTAGCTAAACTATCCACAATAAGTAAATATGTATATACACATGTATAAACAAAAATCTATTTTAGTTAGTATTTATTTATACATATATAAACCAAAATAACATCACGGCCAAGCAAGATAACATGGTATCAAAAAAGGAGGAAAATAAAGAATAGCAAGCAATTCTTCCTCTACCTACATTTGTTTGTTCTGTTTTGAAATTTTCCTCTCCAGGTTTTTACTGTCTACACTATAGCATTTACCAGACAAAAATGTATTTGCCAACTTTCGCACACATTTATCAAAAATAGTTATGTTGCAGCTTTCCCTATACAAAGTGTTTGGTTGAGAAGACAACATGCCATGAACACTATAAACGTTCTTTTTATATTGTCCATTTTCAAGCCTCCCAACAGAATGGAAATTCTGCTTAATAGCATCTTAAATTGACTCAATTCATGTGTAGTTTTTAAAAACTGTGATTAGACCCAAGCATAAAGACCCTGGAACATTTTATATCTATTCTTTCTAGCACAGATTAATTACTTGTTTCTAATTGGTTCTTATCGAAAAGGGATTCTTTTTATTAACATTTCCCAAGCACGATAGTTTCAGAAATGGTGGAAGACCATTAACTTCAAGAGTTAGAGGAGATTCAAGTTAGTTAATTAACTTAACTCATTATCAAATGATGACTGTGAGGCATAAATGAAAGTTGAATGACTCTACCACAACATTCCCTTTACAAGTTTAAATATCATAGTGATAGTAATAGGCAACGTGTATTGAGTATCATTTGCCGCTTTAAGCATTTTTAATATATCACCTGCCTTAATGCTTGAAATACTGTTTTAAGGAAAATACAATTACTGTCTTAATTTTAGAGACAAAGCATAAAGTACCTTGTTACTGAGTAGATTATCTTTTTATCTATTTATCTGGGTCCTACACCTTCAATTTTACCACTGTGTATTGATCTGGTTTTAAATGATTTGGGTTTTAAATATGTAAGATATGACAAACTTTTTTAAGGCAAACTTTTTAAAACTAAAAGAATGTTTTTCCTTCCATATTTAGTTTTATTAAATTTTTTAAATATTTATTCATTTTTGAAGGAGAGGAACAGAGCGTGAGCGGGGGAGGGCAGAGAGAGAGGGAGACACAGAATCCGAAGCAAGCTCCAGGCTCCAAGGTGTCAGCACAGAGCCCCATGTGAGGCTCAAACTCAAGAACCACAAGAAATCATGACCTGAGCCCAAGTGGGACGCTTAACTGACAGCCACCCAGGTACCCCCAACATTTAATTTTCATAAAGAAATGATCCATAGTCTAGGGTTTCTGGAATCATGATTTTATTGATGGAGTACCACATTTCACCCTTTGCAAAATAATTTTCATTTATGTATACATATTCTAGTCACTCTTAATATAGTGTGTTTATTTTTATTCTCTTCATAAACAGATTCCCAGATTAGCTTATATGAGAGATTTCTGGTCTATAGAGAGTTCAATATTCGACCCTTATCTCCAACTCAGCATTGTTCAACTTTTTTTTCAACGTTTTTATTTATTTTTCGGACAGAGAGAGACAGAGCATGAACGGGGGAGGGGCAGAGAGAGAGGGAGACACAGAATCGGAAACAGGCTCCAGGCTCTGAGCCATCAGCCCAGAGCCTGACGCGGGGCTCAAACTCCCGGACCGGGAGATCGTGACCTGGCTGAAGTCGGACGCTCAACCGACTGCGCCACCCAGGCGCCCCCAGCATTGTTCAACTTTTTAAACACACGATAAATCTGCCCCATCTCCCAGGCCCCAACGCATATAAGAAGTAAAGTCCTGGGTATGACTTCCAAATAGGATGCATTCATTATGTGTGTTTTAAATGGATGTTGGCTGAGAGTAGTTATCAAGTGTGAGAACTAAAAGTAGCATGTTTCACTGTGTAAACTGGTGTTTGCCAATACCACCACCACAACGATAACATTACTAATGCTGCTGATATTTTAGTAATTCTTAAGAATAGATTAATCTATCTGGTACTGCATTTGAAAGATGGTGCATTTGATCTGCAGGAATTGTGTTTATTATATGAGAAAGGGCACTAGGTAAAAAAACCAGGCCAACAAGATTTTTTTCCCTACTTACACTACTTATTAGTTATGTGAACTTCGGCATCAATTTGACCCACATTGGTTAATGTGTGTTCACAGTTTACAAAATGATTTAACACACTTGAATTTATTTGATTTTTAATCAAATTATTTGCATGCCTACATATTTGAAACCTGAAGGTTAGAGAGTTTATATGATTTCTTCCAAAATTTTACCCAGAGTAAGAAGTGAGCCCAGGCAAACTGCTGGGTGTGTGGAGTGCTTCCTTGGCCATACCACACTTTTCTTGATTATATGGGGTTGGAGTTGATACTCAAATGAAATACTATATCTAGAAGGAGTAGGTGAACTCTGAAATATACAGAATATAGTATTTTCTGTCAATTTGTAAAAAAATGCATTTAATTTTTATATTGTATGTGCACTAATTAAAAAATAAAATTAATATTTATTTCTTATAAAATCAAACCCAGTACAGAAGGGCTAAAAAATAAAGTTGTCTATCACTTCTCATTGTTTACTCCATAGAGAATTTATGGTTAGTCTACAATCACACACACACACACACACACACACACACACACACATACACATACACACAGGCATGTCAGTGCTTAGTTACTGAAATATTAATATCTGAAAACAATTTAGGAACTGCATGTCAATAATTTGTGTTAAGATAGCTATCCTGATAACTGAATATTGCCCAGTAGTCTGAGAATGTGATAGTTAATTTTATGGATCAAGTTGGAGTGTGTTTTTTGCTGTGATTAATTTTTAAATTGGTGAAATTCAGTAAGTAGATTGAGTTCTACAATGTGGGTGGACCTTCCCAAATCAGCTGAAGCCCTGAATAGAACAGAAAATGACCTCCTGGAGAAAGAAAGTATTCTCGAATAGATTACTTTTGGATTTCAGCTGCACAATCAGCTCTCTGGGATCTCTGCCTATAAGCCTTTGGACTAGAACTGCAGCATTGGGTTTCTTGGATCTCTGGCCTGCTGGGCTACACTACAAATTTTGGACTTACCAACCCCCATAATCATGAGTCAATTAATTATAATAAATCACCTTTAATATAAATATAGATAAATCTGTTTATATCTATTTATATATCTATCTATATCTATATCTAATCTATACCTATACCTATATATATCTATCTATCATCTATCTATCTATCCCATTAGTTCTGTTTCTCTGGAGAATGTTGGCTAATATAGATGATCATATTTTGTAATAGCATCCAATACTTCACAGGCAGTAAGCATTTATTTCTGAAATAATTTTCTACAGCTTTTACTTGTACAATTTGAATTATAATTTTAGTTAAAAATTCTGAAAATTACTTATATGCGTTTATGTTGCTTTAAAGCCCAAGTCTTAATTGAATATTTACCACATCACAAAGGCATTTCATTTTTAGAGATGTTTTCTTTTTTAAAAGTAGATATAAAAATGAACTAGAATGATTTATGGAGCATGTCACATGAATTTTAGAGATTGCTGTTTTCTTAAGATTGCTTTTTTATGAAAGCATTTTTCTTACATTCCCTCAAAAAGGTACACCTCTTTTACTGCAAGTTAAGGTTTCTACTTTTTTTCTATTTTTGTATATTTATCTTTTTTACCCTTTAGTGGTTTAGTAAAGAATGTCATTGGATCACCACATATAAATTAAAAAACAAACAAAAATGGACACAAGCATGAATGTTACCTAGTCTTACAAGCCTATGAGAAATTTTTAATCTTTTGGAGATAGGCATAATTGAAAGGAAAACAAAAAACCAGGAAGCTTTGGAGAGCTAATGACCTTAAGAATAGTTTTTAAACTATTCAAGTTTTTTTTTTTCTTGAATGTGATCACATTGTTGGAGCTGGATTTTTTGAAAACTGATATATATTGCAAAACCAATTTTAATATAACCCAGCTTATGTTTCTATCCAATGTAATATAACTATTATTATAAAAGTAACAATGATATAATAATTTGATATGATGGTAGCTACAAAGTACATTTCTGTATCATTTTTTTTAAATTAGATGCCCAAAAAGCTAGACTCCTTCATTGCCATACTGAGAACAGGCCTGTATCTGCTCCATAACTATTTTAAATTTTATTTTTTTTCAACGTTTATTTATTTATATTTTTGGGACAGAGAGACACAGAGCATGAACGGGGGAGGGGCAGAGAGAGAGGGAGACACAGAATCAGAAACAGGCTCCAGGCTCTGAGCCATCAGCCCAGAGCCCGACGCGGGGCTCGAACCGGACCGTGAGATCGTGACCTGGCCGAAGTCGGACGCTTAACCGACTGCGCCACCCAGGCGCCCCGGCCATAACTATTTTATAATAAAAAAAAAAAAAATTGCTGGCTTTTATCATGATTCCTGGAAGGGAAACTGTAAACCCTTGTTATTTCTTGAGTGATAGATCATCTCTGTTATTCACAGTGAGATACCCAAGATCACACATTAGTCTGTGCTCATAAGGTGACTCTTGGTGGGTACCTAGATACTTTATGTAAATAAGATGGTTGGGGGTAGGGGGTGGCCTGCCAGAAAGATCAACCAAGTGATCAGAAGTTTGGAGCTCTGATCCAGGTGATATAAACCTGACCTCCTTGGAGAAGATAGGGGCTGGAGATTAAGTTCAAATTATGTGACCAATGATGCCATCTAGCCTGTTTTTGTAATGAACAAAAGTCAGCTTCCCTAGTTAACAATATTCTGTGCATACTGTTATGCATCAAACTGCTCGTGGGGGAGGGGAGGGTGACATGTCTTGACACCAAAGAGAAAACATGGAAGCTTCAAGTTTGAGCCCTCCTAGACCTCACTATGTTCATGACCCTGACCTGTATCCTTTTTGTTTTAATAAAATTGCAATTGTAAGTCGAGGATGTCTCTGAGTTCACTGAGTCTTTCTAGTGAATTGTCATACCTGAGTGATCAGTAGGAAGCCCCAAATTTGTAGCCAATTGGTCAGAAACATTCTATGAATACTTGAGTTAGCCCCTGGTTTCTGAAGTTGACCTAGGGGCCCTGGAGTCAGCACCTGGTCTCTGAAGTAAGGGCAGTCTTATTGGAGATTGTGCCATTGTAAGCAAAGTTAGGGGTCCTCCAAAAGAAAGAAAGACATAGCCTTTATGACACATACAAGACAAGTCATTCTACACCTCAAGCTATTTTCTATAATCTATGTCTTACTGTGTCTATTTTCTCTAGCACAATTATTGCAGAACTTTCAAGAAGGCATTAGAATTACAAAGAAATACAAAACCTTAATAATTAAAGATTTTAAGGGAATAAAGGGAATGCAAAAACTAACAGTCTCTTCCAGGCCAGGAAGTAGCCTAACCATATCAGAGACAATAAATCAGTGCTAAAACTCCCAGTGCTGTTTCAGAAGTAATCAAGACTCTTCATTCCTTACTTGAGATAAGGAGCCCCAAACCCCATCCAATTCATACCAGCTGTCAGAGCATGCCCATAGCCCCTTGCTCTTGTCCTACAATTACCTCTCCTTCAGTACAATGTTAAAATCACCACCCAGCAGAAGAACAAGTTTTATTAACATAACATAGCACAAGCATGTAGGCATGCTTTCTAAGTAACCCTGTGCAACCTTACACCCAACTTTACATATGATAATAAAACTCCTTTACTGAATATCTATCCTAATCCTAAATTAAAGAAACCTACTCACCCCCACTCAGAGAGTCACTGCTTTGGGAGTTATTTGCTGTGATCTCCTTACTTGATCCCAATAAAGTTTCCTTTGTGTGACAACTCTAGCTGTTACAGTCTCTATCAGTAATGCATCAGGAAGCAAACTCACATTAATTTGGTTACATCCTTAATCTGTGGAGTCTGCACTAAGTCCTGGTGGTCAGTATTGGAAGTCATTGCAGCTACCAGGAGGTTTCTATTCCCCACCTTATACACTGTAAATCTGTGGTCAAACACAATTTGGGTCATATCGCTTATTATTCCCATGTCAAATCAGAGACATTTAGTTCAATAGTGTATAACCTTGTATTTGATTACTTTAGATGCTAGTTTGGATAACTATCCATAACAGTTAACAGAATCAGTCAAGGCAAGTTTCATTTTTACACAGCATTAAGTACTCTTGTCTTTTCCAGTTTAGTAAACTGCCCGATATTTTGCAGTTACTAAACACGCTCTTGTCTATTCAAATAGTAGAGTCAGAATCAGTTAGATGTTTTTGAAGCTGAATTTACATTGCTAAAACATGAAGGTACAATTCTCTTGATCAGGCTCTATTAGACACCTGAAAGGCTTAGTAAAACAGAGAGTTGAAAATACACTTGTAGTATTATTTTTTAATTGAAATTTCTCAGTAAAATGGAGCAAAGCATTATGTGCTAGATAATATGAAGTTTAACAAATAGAATTAACCTTAATTTGTGAAGTATACTTCAATAGATTTGACAAGACAGTTGATAATAATTGCAACTGTAAGTATAACCTTTAGAAAGTTCCCTTGACATTTTTTTTTCATCTTTTAATCTTCATTCTCTTTGATTAATTTGTAATTGCAAGCCATTTATTTGTTTTTAGTCTAACATGTTTACCTTATCAATTTTTGAAACCCCATTCTTTGCATGTTTCCTAATTATCTATTCAGGGACAAAATCCCTGGGATTTTACAAAAGTAGTATTGATTATGTATTACATTATCCCCTGGAGGAAAAGTGTGAAAGCCATTGACTTTGGTTTTTGCCTCAGTTTGACTAAGATGAGTAGGGTAGTGGTATCAGTAAAATATTTTGGAAATAAATAAGACTATATATATAAGAACACTGCTATACCCAAGATGTTAATAATTTTGAAAAGAAGTGCTAAAACTTTCCTCTGAGGTGACAAAGAGCTGTTCTCTCACACAGACACAAAATAAACACACAGGGATGGTAGTTCAGTAAGATATTTTTATGAGCAAATTCAGTTTAAGTTAATACATTATATTTACAGTAGAAATTCAATGCAATTTAATCAATCAACCAACTAGGACCCAAAGACAAAGAGAGTCATCTCTAAGTAACTCAGAATCATTTGATTAGGAATAGCCACACCTTTAGACAAAACAGTCTACCATTTTACCATAATGGGAACAATCAGAATAACTGATTTTTATTTTCATTCTTTAACAGAGAGCAGATTCTTTCAGCTGTAGGTATATTCCATTGAAATAACTCTGTGGAAATGCATACTCTCATTCAGACCGATGAAGGAAAATACTATTTAAATGGAAAAATATTAATTTACTGCAACCATATGGCTCTCCTACATTGCCTAATGCAGAACATGAGACCCTTCTGTAGAATATGGAATTGTGCTAATGTAACATAGGTAAATATAATTCTACAGGTAAAACTTATGTCCTCCATATGTTCCATTACTTTAATTTTTGTTATCGTTAAAATGGAGAAAATGAGCTAATATTCACATTTTTGCAGAGTGCTAAAAAATAAAAAAGCAAATATACAAGAAAAAAAAAAACAGAACATGAGAACATGATAAGTACGCTACTTCCTTAGTAGGGAAAGATAAAAAATTATCTGTCTATCTATCTACATGTATATATCTGTGTGTACGTGTATGTATACAAATATATAGTAGATATGTTTGCAATGAAGGATAATATCCATTATCTTTTAAATTACACTTAAGATTGATAAACAATTTTTGTAGAATCTGTGTGTTTTTAAAAAAGAAAATAAAACCAAAGCAGATCTTCAGAGAATATTATGACCAAATTATTATTATTATTAAATTATAATTATAATTATAATTATAATTATTTATTAATTATTACCAATATTATTCCTGGCATGCTAGTGTTGCTAGTAAAAAATAATCCATTCTCACTGTATTGATATTCTTTTTCTAAATAATATGTATATAAGATCACTCTAGCTGTATTCTTGCATTATTTTGTTTTTCTACTCTATATTTTATTTTTTTATTTTTAAAATTTTTTTTTCACTATATGAAATTTATTGTCAAATTCGTTTCCATACAACACCCAGTGCTCATCCCAACAGGTGCCCTCCTCAATACCCATCACCCACCCTCCCCTCCCTCCCACCCCCCATCAACCCTCAGTTTGTTCTCAGTTTTTAAGAGTCTCTTATGCTTTGGTTCTCTCCCACTGTAACCTCTTCTACTCTATTTTTTAAAGTCTATATGATTATGGATGAATCGATTTGAAGACTGAGTATTTATCAATAAAATGTTAAAAGATAAACTTATATATAATTTGTTAAAGGAAAGAATCATCATCCAGAAAGAATAAATTGATCTTAGTAGTTTAGCTTACATAATGTTATGCATTTTTCATTGCTTCTAGGTGTCTATGAAGTGAATGTTTTCAATCATACCTTTAGTAAATCCAAATATCTTCTGAACACATGCCAATAGATGACATTCAATTTCATGAGTGGTGCTATTGATAGAAGAACATTTATAATGTGATTTTAGAAATTCGTTTCCACATACATTCTAAACTCTTCACTTTATAATTCTTCGTAAACAGAAAGAGAGCTATCATGTGTCTCTATGGTGCCGTGCAGAATTACATCAAAATTATTCTCCTGAAAGACATTATGGCTCACATATATCATCATTATCTACAGTACTGCTATGACAATAAAGTGAAAACTTTTATTTTAACATGCTCTACAAAATAACAATAATTATTCAGAAAAGATGATCAGGAAATACCATTCCCATTTTAAAGAATGTATCATACATTTCAGGGAGAACTGTTTCTCCTGAGATTTTGCTTACCCTTCTGCCCCTTTGAGGATAATTTGTCCTTCAAATTGATGAAAGAGTATCAGAAAAATAAAATTTCCATTCTATGGGAAGCAGTCAAATTCATGCATGTGAATCCTTAAAGCCTATGTGATGACAAACTATTCCTGACTAGGATAGTTGATGGCAAGAAGAGCACCACTGAGAAAAGATGAAGACTGGTGGGTAGGCGTGGACATGGGTGTGAGGAGAAAGAATTAAAGAGATTATACCAAGCCATTTGACTTTTTTTTCCCCCAATAGAAACAAAATCTCATGTGTAAATGGAAAACAAGAATGATTAAAACTCACCCACGTGAAAATGTTGAAATGGGAGCTGTTGGGTTCCGTAAAGCCTTTCAAAAACCAATATGTACAGGGTCCATTGTCATAATCTAATTATTGTTTTCTGGATAAATGATATAATGCCAAGTGGCAATTGACAATGCCAGTTTTAATAAAAAATAAATGATTATAGGGGCGCCTGGGTGGCGCAGTCGGTTGAGCGTCCGACTTCAGCCAGGTCACGATCTCGCGGTCCATGAGTTCGAGCCCCGCGTCAGGCTCTGGGCTGATGGCTCAGAGCCTGGAGCCTGTTTCTGATTCTGTGTCTCCCTCTCTCTCTGCCCCTCCCCCGTTCATGCTCTGTCTCTCTCTGTCCCAAAAATAAATAAACGTTGAAAAAAAATTAAAAAAAATAAATGATTATAGAAATTTAAAATTAAATGGACATATTCATTTTAATATAAATAGTCAGCAACTTAACATTTGCTTTGTTGCTCACTTTAGCTTCTTAATTTTGTATTTTATATCTCCTTACTATAAAAGAAAAAAATCATTCTGTAGCTATTTTATAAATTTACGCAAAAGGAAAACCTCTGTCTTCAGAGTGTTTGAATTTTGCTATTTCAGTTTATTTTTTATATTGCATTACAAAATTACAAAACACTTAATTTTTGTAATGAGATTATAACATTTAAAAATGTGTATTATGATAAAAAAATAGTCTGCATAAACCCCCTTTTAAAATCCAAACTCTTGATCTATGCTGTATCCATCTATATTCAGGGTCACATCTACTTCCGGAATAAAAAAATAATGCATGTTTTTATTCTTCCTTATAAAGTTTATTTTTAAATAATATTTAATTTCCTCAGATTTTGTTATTATGTAATCTAATCCTTTGTCACTTTATCACCTACATTGCCTATTGTAAACACTGTAGAGAAAATGAGGTTTAAGGGACATAAAGCATCTGAGACCACAGTTACATTGTTTCTAAAGTGTCAGGATGTGTCTTCAGGCTGAGAAGAGCTGTCTTCAAGTACTCAACGCAATGTAAATTAAGGGAATTATTCAGGAGATTACTGAAAAAAAAGATTAGTGGTAAAATTAGGCAGAACTGTGCGCCTCTATACCTACTTGATTGCTCTACACTCTCAAATGCCTGAATGACAAAGATAACACCGTTTCTGTACTGTGCTTTTTGAAGTCATTGAATAAATCAGAGTTCTGTTTTTCTAAAAGATTAGTAAAGTAAAAAAAAAAAAAAAAGGATATGATGTCTATATGGAGTGTCCTCACCCAAGAAGAATCATTATCAATATATACCATTACATATAACAGTGCTATAACATTGTCAGCACTTAGTACATATGCAGTTATAAATGTGATACACTCATTTTCAAAATCAAATAAGTATCAATGACATCTTACGGGGTTTCCCTTAATTCCAATATCTGGAAATACTTTCTAATATTCTACTTTGGTCCTTGATAGGAGTCATAGGAGTCTGTTAAAGGGTGTCTCTTGTTCTATGGGATAGTAATACAATCCTGAACTGGTTAGAAAAGAAAAATTTGGGTTAATATAATGACAAAATAAATACAGTGCAAAGGTCTTACTGTCACAATGATTGAGATCAACACAGACTTTCTTTACTGTGGTAATTGGTACCTATCATGAAGATACTTGAAATGTAAGAATCAGTTGTGCCAAAGGCAAATTGACCACTCATTGGTAAAATAGGCCCACTAAGGAAGTTGTACCAAGGAATTTATCAAAAACACTATCAGTTAACATCCTTGACATTAACCCACTATCCACATGACTATGTATGCAGAAAAGACAATACACATTTAAGAACTGGTGGATTAAAAATCACATAAACTAAACATTACATGAAGCAAAACAAGGCAAAACAAAAAACAAGTTACAGCCTGTATGTCTGAAAATAAAAAGAAAATCCTAATATACATCATTAAAATTCTTTATATTAATGCTGTTTGGGTTTTAACTGTGTTGCCATTATTTATCTATAACAATTACAAATAAAGATTATTTGCAATTATTTCTTTATTAACTTGTTTTACCATCTTTACTGTTTGGAAAATGTAGCATCATACAGTTTCGTACAAATCACTCCCATCATTTTGTCTAGCCAGTTGACTAAGGAAGGAGAGCTCTTGGATCACCTGTATGTGGATACTTTCAAAACATATTTAGGGAAGAAATTTAGAGTGTAGTGATTGTTCCAAATTCCTTATATATCATATTGGTTACCATTGGTTCATTTGCACATTAGAGAATCAAATCTGGAAGGGCTTGAGCTCCCTATAGAACACAAAAACAAGCCACCATGCAGGTAGACATCCCAGGCTTTGTTCAAGTGAACTCCACAAGAGCACCAGGTTCAGATTCTTTCTATGTTTTCTCTATGGTTCCTTAAGGCTTGACGATTGTTCTTATGGCCCTAAGAAACGTTCTGTTCTCCTGGTTTGATAGCAGTATTCCAAGTGGGAAGAATGAGGAAGATAGTGCCTGACAGATGAGTCTACCATCTTCCCCCCAACCACTTCTGTGGGCTTTTGGGAATGAGCCAGCATCCAATCATTTCTGCTTATATCATTAGTCAGATCTGTGTCACTTGGTCACCATTCTTAAAAGAACCTGGAAATGTTTTCTGAGACGAGTACATCACTACTTCCATTCAAATTGCAGTTCTTCTTTCTAAGAAGGAAGAATAGAAAAATGGGTATATGACATATGGCGGTCCTTTGGCAATATCTGCAGCAAATAGGGTGATTCATTTAGCCCTTAGAAAAACCCTATAGA
The DNA here is from genome assembly GCF_018350175.1 of Felis catus. Classification (NCBI taxonomy): domain Eukaryota; kingdom Metazoa; phylum Chordata; class Mammalia; order Carnivora; family Felidae; genus Felis; species Felis catus. The sequence continues at coordinate 106,250,173 of NC_058371.1, forward strand.
GGTTACCCTACATAGAAGTACTGTTATAATACTCATTCCATGTCTATATATTACATGTAATATACCCATTTTATACTAATATTTATATACATATAAGCTCCATTTTGCAAATAATATATTTGAGGCAGAAAGAGATCAAATAACATAAAGTCATAGAGTAACAAAAAGTAGAGATAAAATCCCATCAAGAGTAGTTTGATTCAGAGCCATGGCAAAACTCCACATTCAGGGAATTCTTCCCAAAGTCTTTCAAGACAATATTTTAGTAGATTTTAGGGGTTCTTGTGAATAAAAATTTAACATCAATAATTTTTGTCTCTAAAAAACAAATCTCTTTTCTAGCCACTACATCCCATTCCCAATTCGCCATTTATATTAGTGTTATTGCTTTAAGTTTCTACATCAATCATTTTTCCCTTCTACATCTCTCATGTTGTACTTTTTTCATTTATCTTTATATTGACTCCTTTTTATCTGGTTGCCCTCCTTCAAGTACTCATTTATAGTTATGGAAAAGACCCTTTACACTTGGATTCATTTGTTTATTTTCTATGGTGAACAGCATATGTGTGAGGTATTATGATAATACACTTCAAAAAGAGTTAAAAATATTTGTTAATTCCTTCTTTTACTAAACTATTGGTAATTTTATTCTAAAGAAAACACACACACACACACACACACACACAATGAAACCTCTTATCAGATACATGGTTTGCAAATACTTTCTTCCATTCCTTTGGTTGCCTTTGACTCTGTTGATTGCTTCCATTGCTATACAAATGCTTTTTAGTTTGATGTAGTCCCACTTGTCTATTTTTGCTTTTGTTGCTGGTACTTTTGCTGTCATATCAGAAAATGTATTACCAAAACCACTGTCATGAAACTTTTCCCCTATGTTTTCTTCTAGGATTTTTACAGTTTTCAGCCTTATGTTTAAGTCTTTTTTTAACATGTTACTGTCTTTTGTTTAATTTAATTTTATTTTTTTAATTTACATCCAATTTAGTTAGCGTATAGTGCAACAATGATTTCAGAAGTAGATTCCTTAATGGACCTTACCCATTTAGCCCATCCCCCCTCCCACAACCTCTCCAGTAACCCTCCGTTTGTTCTCCAAAATTATTAGTCTCTTATGTTTTGTCCCCCTCCTTGTTTTTGTATTACTTTTGTTTATTTCCCTTATGTTCATCTGTTTTGTCCTCATATGAGTGAAGTCATATGTTATTTGTCTTTCTCTGACTGACTAATTTCACTTAGTATAATACCCTCCAATTCATCCACATAGTTGCAAATGACAAGATTTCATTCTTTTTGATTGCTGAGTAATACTCCATTGCATATATATATATATATATATATATATACACACATACACACCATATATATATATATATATACACTATATATAGATAGATAGATAGATAGATAGATATAGATATATATATCTATATATATATATATATATAGATATATATATATATAGATATATATATATATATATATATATATCTATATATATATATATATATATATATATATATATACCACATCTTCTTTACCCTCTCATCCATCAATGGACATTTGGGCTCTTTCCATACTTTGGCTATTGTTGATACTGCTGCTATAAACATTGGGGTGCATGTGTCCCTTCAAAAGAGCACACCTGTATCCCTTGAATAAATACCTAGTAGTGCAATTTCTATGTCATAGGGTAGTTCTATTTTTAGTTTTTTGAGGAACCTCCATACTGTTTTCCAGAGTTGCTGCACCAGTTTGCATTGCCACCAACAATGCAAAAGACATCCTCTTTTGGCCTTATGTTTAAGTCTTTAATACATTTTTTAAAAATTTTTTTTCAACGTTTATTTATTTTTGGGACAGAGAGAGACAGAGCATGAACGGGGGAGGGGCAGAGAGAGAGGGAGACACAGCATCAGAAACAGGCTCCAGGCTCTGAGCCATCAGCCCAGAGCCCGACGCGGGGCTCGAACTCACAGACTGCGAGATCGTGACCTGGCTGAAGTCGGACGCTTAACCGACTGTGCCACCCAGGCGCCCCTTTAATACATTTTGATTTGATGTTTGTGTATGGCTTAAGTGTCCAGATTCATTCATTTGTATATGGATATTCGATTTTTCCAACAAAATTTGTTGAAGAGACTATTCTTTCTCCATTGTGTATTCTTGGAACCCTTGTGCTAAAGTTGACTTAAATGTGTGGATTTATTTCTGGACCCTCTCTTCTGTTCATATGGTGTATATGTCAGTCTTTATGCCAGTACCATACTGTTATAGTTTCTGTAGCTTGGTAATACGTTTTGAAATCAGGAAGTAAAATGTCTCCAGCTTTGTTCTTCTTTCCCAAGATTGTTTTGGCTATTCATGATTTTAACTCTTACAACTCTATAGCAATCAAACCAAAACAAACAAAACAAAACAAAACAAAATGAATAAAAAGACTAATGACCAAAATAAAAATGAGCAAAAGACTTGAATAGACATTTCTCCAAAAGAGACATACAAATGGCCAATAGGCATATGAAAAGATTCTCAACATCACTAATCATCAGGGAAATGCAAATAAAAAACAAAATGATAGATAAACTTACAATAGTCAAGTTGATTATTATCATAAAAAACAAGTGTTGAAAATGATGTGACACTTAAAAACTGAGAACAAACTGAGGGTTGATGGGGGGTGGGAGGGAGGAGAGGGTGGGTGATGGTTATTGAGGAGGGCACCTTTTGGGATGAGCACTGGGTGTTGTATGGAAACCAATTTGACAATAAATTTCATATATTGAAAAAATAATAAGAAGAAAATTAAAAAATTAAAAAAAGGGAAAAAAAGAAAATGATGTGACAAAGTGGAGCTTTTTTTAAAGTTTATTTATTTATTTTGGGAGAGAGAGAGAGAGAGAGAGAGAGAGAGCATGCTTGAGTGGGGAGAGGCAGAGAGAGGAGAGAGAAAATCCCAAGCAGGCTCCACGACATCAGTACAGATCCAGACGTGGGCTCCATCTCACTAATAATGAGATCATGACCTGAGTTGAAATCAAGAGTTGGACACTTAACCAACTGAGCCACCCCGGTGCCCAAAGAAATTGGAACTCTTGAACATTGTTGGTGGCAATGCAAAATGGTGTAGCTGCTATGTAAAACATGATGACAGTTCCTCAAAAACATTGAGAATAAAATCACCAAATGATCATAACACTTCTGGGTTGAAATCAGGATTTTGGAGAGATACTAGCACTCATATATTCATTGCAACACTTCTCAACATAGATGACACTTGAGGACACTATGCTAAGTACAATAAGACACAGAAGGACAAATATTACATGTTTCCACTTGTGCGAGATATTTAAAATAGTGAAACTCATAGAGTGGAGGAGTTTAGTGGTGGTTAGCAGAACCTGGAAGGAGGGGGAAATGGGGAATGTTAATCAGTGGGAATAAAGTCTCAGTTATACAAGATCAATGAGCTCTATCAAACTATTTTCTGTACACTGCCCCTGTAGTAACCCACACTATATTTTACATTTAGAAATTAAGAGGGTTCATCTCATGTTAAGTGTTCTTGCCACAATTTAAAAATTTTTTAAATAGATGGCCTTAATGTTAGCATGAGGAAGAGTTTGCCTAACCTATAATCGTCATTCTCTGTCTCTTGTTTCTTGTTTCTGTGTCTCTCCCTCCCCTCCCACACTCCATTCTCATAATATTTTATTTGAATTTCATTTACCATACCCATTATATTTACTAGATTAGCATAGCTACTTTTATGAGACAAGTTTTCTCTAGCATCAGCTATTTGAAAGCAGGGCAAGCAGGGCATTGTTGAATATGTTCTCACAGCAACGTGTAGTTTCTGAAGTGATAGTGATGTTTGATAAATGTTTGTTGAGTGTATGAATTTTGAAAATGATTTGTTTATATCATAAAATTTTTTACTGGAGTGACACTGACTAACTACTAAAGTATATATTTTGGACCATTATCTAGCTATTGGTCAGAATATATAGGAATACATATTTTATACACAGGAATGATAACAGAATATAATCTCATATTGAACTTTTCATTTTTGCATTATCATTTTTTCTTTACCTATTAAAATTGCAAAATAAAAAAGTTTTCTTAGCTCAAGTTGCTGATTTTAACAAATGAATGCAAACAAATGCAAACTGAATTTGTATTCAAGAAACTATAACTTTTTCTAGGGAAAATTTTATTTCAGTTACAATCTGCATTCCACAGTACACAATCCGTGGCTAACGTGTATTTATTTATTTTTATTTTTTATTTTTATTTCGGGGGAGGTACGCAAGTCAACAAGCAGGGGAGAGGGAAAAAGAACAAACAGGGAAGGGGGAACAAGCAGGGGAGGGGGAAAAACAAGGGAGGGGAGAGAGAGAATGTTAAAAGCAGGCTCCACACTCAGCCCTCAGTGCAGAGCCCCAGGCTGATCTCACAACCCTAAGATCATGACCTGAGGCAAAATCAAGAATCAGACACTTAAACAACTGAGCCACCCAGGCACCCTTAACTTGTCTGTACAATGATTAGATCTATAAAAATTAGAGTGAATTCATAAGCACCATATTGTCGAGGTAACAATCTCATTCTTGAAAGCTTGAACTATCAGAAATGTTTTTAGTGAATGACAAAGATAAAGGTTTACATCTACTAGATAATTTATTAGAAATAGTGGTCAATATTAGTTCATCTAACATTATTAAGTCTCTGTCCTAAGAAGATAGCATATTTTGAAAAACACTTGGCATGATCGTGAAATCCAGACAATATTTGGCAAAATTCAACAATTTTTATTTTAAAATGTATGTTTAAAATAAAATATATTTGTTAATTTAATGCAGATTGCCTATTTTAAGCTGGCCTTCACTTAGGTCAAATAGCCTATGTGTGTTCTTGCCTACCTGTTGAAAGATATTGGATCTTTAGTAATTACTTTACCTTCCTCTGCCTCACTTGCATTTGTAAATGGACATAATATTCATGCCTACCACATAGAATTGCTATAAAAATTTTTTATTTATTTATTTATTTTAATTTTTTTTTAAAAATTAAATACTAGAATGAACTTAAAGCATTTGGAAAGTGTCACACAGTGCATGCTCAACAAACACTGACTTTTATAGGTGTTACTTTTATATCATAGATTTATGATTTTAAAAATGCCATAAAATTAATTTCTAATATTACACAAACATATATAAAATACTTTTCAGAATCAACCATATAAGCAGATTAGTGCATTAGGTACAAAAGAGAAAGATCTTCAACAACAGAACTAGAAATTTTAAACATAGGTCTCAAGGTGATTTGAAAATATAGATTTATTAGATTAAGAAAGAAAATCATCAAACCAATATTTGATTATGTGCAACCTATATTACCGGTTACTTGTATCACAGTGTAGATGAGACCAAGGCGGGAAGGACCCTACATGTATGTATGGCCCAAATCAATTCCCCAGAGTCACAGGAGGGTGCACAGCCCAGCTGACATCTTGATTTCACACTTCTGGGCTCTAGATTGTGAGAAAATAAATTTCTGCTGTTGTGATAATTTCTCATGGAAATCAAATCAGTTTCCTGAGAACCTTAAGTGCAGAGTATATTAATTCCTAAGTATTAGTTAGTGGATATTTTTATACTTTGTCCATATTTTAGGTTTACTCTGACTTAGAATATAGCTCCTGCAAAGGGGATTTAGTCTATGTCATCGCAAACTTGCAACAAATTATTTGGTATTATATTTGCTTTGTGCAGTATTAAATTAGTCCTATTACAACAGACTTGTTAAATACCTATTTACTTTATGCCATTCATATTTTTGCAATTAATATATTTTTAAAATTCCCACTGAGTTCCATTTAAGATAAGAATAGGATGCTTTTCTGTCAGAATAAGTTTTATTTTTGTTTTCAGGCTCTCAAATTTTCACAATAGAATGTTAATGTTAGCATCTGTACACTAAAAAATAAGAACTTATCTTCAGTCAGTAACACAAAATATCTATCAGGATATAAGGCATATATGTGATGTGACAGTAAATTAATTGATTTTCAGTACATGGCAAAATTGTAACTGAGATCATTATTATTTGAAACAGTCTGGATGGATTGCTAGTTATCTATTCCTTCAGATCTCTAGTTGTCAAGTGTTACTGTGTTTAAAAATCATCTGTTGGACTTATTAGTATTCAAAACCTTTGTTCTCTGATTTAATAAATGTTGAGGAAGAGGATAACATTGATGATCTCTCTCATTTTTTAATTTCCACCTTGCCCACAGTGGGGGAAATTTGTTCCCTTTCTCATGTTTGCCCTCATGCTCTTGCTTCTGTCTTCCTCTGTGGGCAGCCATCCACTACCAGCTGCTCTAGTTCTCTAACTGAAATGTACCTAAGACACTCATTGTACAAGGTTTTATTTATTAATGGGTGGCAACACTGCCTCATAGTTAAGAACAAGTTTCTGTTACCTGACAGAGAACCGGTTCTGATCTCACATTCTGCTGCTACCAGCTTGAAAATCAATACTCAAGAGAAAAGTGATGGTAGGAAAGAAAAGTTTGCTTCATTCAGGAAGCAGGAAACCTGAGAAGTTGATGGACTAGTGTTCCAAAGATCATCTTCCCAGTCCTGGTGAAGCCAGAGCATTTTATTTATTTATTTTTCTTTTTTTATATATGAAATTTATTGTCAAATTGGTTTCCATACAACACCCAGTGCTCATCCCAAAAGGTGCCCTCCTCAATACCCATCACCCACCATCCCCTCCCTCCCACCTCCCATCAACCCTCAGTTTGTCCTCAGTTTTTAAGAGCCTCTTATGTTTTGGCTCTCTCTGTCTGTAACCACTTTTTTTTTCTTCCCCTTCCCCATGGACTTCTGCTAACTTTCTCAGGATCCACATAAGAGTGAAAACATATGGTATCTGTCTTTCTCTCCATGACTTATTTCACTTAGCATAACACTCTCCAATTCCATCCATGTTGCTACAAAAGGCCTTATTTCCTTCTTCCTCATTGCCACGTAGTCTTCCATTGTGTATATAAACCACAATTTCTTTATCCATTCGTCAGTTGATGGACGTTTAGGCTTTTTCCATAATTTGGTTATTGTTGAAAGTGGCTGCTATAAACATTGGGGTACAAGTGCCCCTATGCATCAGCACTCCTGTGTCCCTTGGGTAAATTCCTAGCAGTGCTATTGCCAGAGCATTTTAAAGGGGAAGAAGGAAACAGTGGGGTAGGGAAAGGTTGGGGCCTACGTTTAGAAGAAGATTAAGAGACATGACTGTAAACAAACTTGCTGTTATCTGTTGCAGCTGTTTTTGAATATAGTCAAGCCTTATCTTATGGGAAGTCTGGCCCTTCTCCTCAAGGCCAGTGGTCTGCAAATCTCAAGGAAAGTAGGTTAGTTCTGCCACAGAGCAAAGGGTTTAGGTCAGCAATCAAGGAGTTTGAATCAAGTTAACCCTTAAGACCAGTTAGAGTGCTGTTATAGTTCTACCCTTCCGTTTTTTACCTGTTGGGATTATATTTCACAGGATCTTCTTTCATTTTCTTTTTCTCTCCATATTGTAATATCACTCTGGATACCATTTGACAGAGGTAAACCCAAGCACATGTGTTAGGTTTATGTAGTGGATTGAGCTACGCGGGAGGTGGGGGTGAGTAAGGTAGTATATGTGAGTGGCTAGTCTCATCCATGATTTGCCTATATTGGAGATTTATTTTCCTGTGTGCATTCCTTTCCAAGACTGCAGCAGAAATGAAATGTAGAATTTTGGACTTAAAACTCGACACTCTAACTTGAACATTCTTAAAAGCTATACATCACTATTGAAAGAAAGAACCAATTGAAGAACATTTCTTGATAGATATCAATAAAGACACCACTATTTTAGTTAATATTTTGTTGTGTGCATATGTGTAAGAGTCTGATAAACCATAATCAAAAATTACTCATGAGTTTTTCTCATGGGAAAGTTTATATCCCCATGGGCCCTGTATACTGATGTTTATGAAAACATTGATTTTGTATTACAGATGAGCTTAAATTTCTGCTTTGTTTTCTGGGAAGGAAAGTTAAATATTCTCAATTTGAGTAGCAAACATCTGACAAGTTACATGTAGACATTTCTCTACTCTTTCTAAATGTTTCTTGAACATTCTAGGATTTCAATCTCAACTGGAATCTGAACTCACCTTGCAATCTTCCTGGTCACCACTCTCATTTCCTTATCAATTGTTTCCAATATTTTTCCATTTTTATCAAACTACACAGGTTCTCAATAGACAAGCTCAATTTCTACATCTCAGACCATTATACAGGACCTTCTAAATTCCATATATATATAAATCTACATCCGCCACAGTTATGACCCCTCTCATTTTTTGTAACAAAGGAAAAGGCTTTTGTCCACTGTTTGAAATTAGTCTCTGTACCTTTGTCAAGACCACATGCCCTCCTTGCTCCACACAGATGTTGCTCCATCTGTTACTTCGTTACTCTTAATCTTCTTTCTGTCTCCACTCCTTTTTAGCAGCAATTTGGCTAGCTTTTTAAAACTTTTTTTAATTTTAATTTGTTGACCACAATATACTTTTTACTGTAAAATAACAATAGGAAAACCATCACGTAGATGTTCACAAATTAGAGAAAAAAATTACTAACATATTTTAGTTTGGGAAACAGAGTTAATTCAATTCAAAGAGCCAGAGAGCTAAAATCTAGAGATCCAAAATGCAGCAAGAGTAACTACTAGTGGAATTCCTAAAAGTAGCATTTAAGTAATATTCCAGGAATGAAAAAAGGGAAAGAACTCTAGAAGAATTTTGAGTGTCAATCTGTAGGACAAGCCAAAATATATGAGTATGAAAACAAACACATAAAAACAAACATAAAAACACATGAAAAACTATGATTGTGTAGATACTATTACATAGATACTACTTTTCTTAGGTATTTATAACTGTGGCCTAACTTAGATGTTTCCTGATGTGTTTATAATATTTCTGTTTTAGACTGAATTTATTTCTAAAAAAAAATCAAAATTTAGTGCAACTGAAATGGGAATGCCCCACAGGCATACCCTGTACACACTATAAGTAGTGTCATTCACGATTCAAACTCTGAACACAGCGATTCACATGTTAATCAGGTTAGAGTCATCGTTCATTAATCAATTGATCCCAGCTTATAGTTTGACCATTGCATGAATTTAGAAAAATAAATTGGTTTTAAAAAATCAGTCCAAAGCCTCAAGGAACAATAAGTGATTTTCTCCAGAGATAGATGTTCTGTGCAACCTCTTAGCGATTGTTCACTGCAGACATGTTAACATCTTGAAGCTCTCTCCTCATTAACAAAATAGAGTTTAGAAGATTAAAGTCACCCATATAAATGACTTAGCATATTGTCTGGTATATAATGAAGCATATTGCTTTTAATGGTAATAATTTTTTAAATGATTACTTATTGTCTTCCACACAACTATTTTATAGTATTTTTTTCCTCAAAGAGAGTTCACCTATTTTATTTTTATTTCTCACTATGCCTGTATTAGATAGAATCATCACAATTATTCTTTCCTCTCAAGATATACATCATTTCTCTCTGAACTTATTAATTGAATAAGTATTGAAGTGAATTCCTACTATGTACAACATAACACCAGGCACTGGGATAACCAAGATGGCTATTACATAACTTTGTTGTCAGTCCGTTGGCAAACACAGATCCAAATAATAGTTAAGAGATGCATTTATTTAGCAATGGAGACCTGCATAAATGCTTCCCTTCTAGAGAAGCCTTTACTCATTTACTCATACTTCAAATTGAATTTGAATATTTACTCATATTTTAAATTGAATTTGAATGTCTGCTGTGTTTAATATTGTAAAAAGGAGCTTATAGGTATAACTAAAGTGCACACCTCAAGAACTTAAATAAAAGATTTAGAGACTGTCCTTGGTGAAAATGCCACAGGAAAAAAGTAGAATGACATCATAGCTTATTGAGTGATCTTATAGAATTGATCTGGTTTAAAAACAATACCTAATCCAGTGAGATAATATTTACATAGAAATAAGTATTTTTTTGTAATCAACCTCACAATTTTCCTTCATATACCAGCAGTAAACACAAAATAAAAGATATAATAGCATGAGAATTATAAATTACCTGAAAATCGGTCTAAGAAAAGTTATGTGGGACTTCTTTGTAGAATCGTATATAATATTATTGACAGAAATTTAAAATGAATAACACAAATGGAGGGCAATGTGGTAGTCGTGATCACTAAGGGGTCAACGCATGCAGCAAAAGGAAGTCTACTGATAGAGTCAAAACATCAAATGAGACCAAGAAAGAGAAGCCAACATAGAAATAAAAGTTTTAAAGTAATCATCACTTTTGTTATACATCATCAAATAGACATTGAGGAACTTTGCACCAATTTATATTCTTGTAAGCCAAGCAAAACGGCTGGTTCCAGCAGCCTCACTAATACTACTAATTTCACATCTATAAAATGTGTGTAATTATTGTTTGAATTTACATTTTTGGTTAGCTGAAATTTCTCCTATAACAAATGAGAAAGCCTCTAGTTTTCATAAATGAGTAATAATAGAATAACAAGTTATTTCACAATGTTCAAAAAACTAAAATGGATGTTAAATGTTAAGTAAGGCTCACTAAGCATAAAGTAACCATATAATTTTTTTTCACATTCACTGATGTAATATTTTAAATAACTCATATAAAGCAATATTGATATTTCTGGAAGCCACTATATATTCTGATATGACAATAATTTATTGAATGTAGTAATTATCACCTATTTATATTATAATTAATATATGTGCACATATGTTGATAATTGAAACTATTCAGTAACATGAGTTTATGATATAATTGTCAGGTGCTAGTGTAAGGCTTTTCCCTCCTACTTCCTGCCCATCATGCTCAACTGTGACTCTGTCACAATCTGCTGCCTCATTGAAGGTCCCAGAGTAATGCTAATGGAGCAGTCTCTATCTGGAACATCACCAATTGCCAAATAAGAAAGTTTTGATAGCTAATTTTAGAAATGTTGTAATTGTTAAGATTTTGAAATATAATGTCATAAAAGAAAAAAATAATTAGCTACCAAATTGATTAGCTGGATATTTATGTTTGTCTCAGGGTAATATGATATACTTGAATTAAATTTTGAAAGTGATTGGGGCACCTGGGTGGCTCAGGTGGTTGTGTCCAACTTTGACTCAGGTCATGATCTCTGGGCTTGTGGCTTCAAGACCTGCTTCAGGCTCTATGCTGACAGCTCAGAGACTGGAGCCTGCTTTGGATTCTGTGTCTCCCTCTCTCTCTGGCTCTCCCCATACTCACACTCTGTCTCTGTCTCTCTCTCTCAAAAATAAATAAATATTAAAAAATTTTTTTGAAAGTGATTAAATTCACTAACAAAAAAGGCACGATTTTGAATAAAATTCTTAGGAATTCTTATTGATTCTCAAAGTATTATTTCAGGAGCTGATGTTTCAGTAAATGTTTTCTGATCATCAGTAAATTGTTAATATTGGTTGCCCTTGACATTTTATATTTTATGACTATGGAGGGCATGGCAGAGTGGTTGAACTCCAGAACGCCGAACTGTAAAACATTCAGAACATATCTTTTGTTGATGTAATTAAAAGACACCTGTGCATTTTCAATGGAAAGTCCTCATTATTATTTATTTTTGTACTCTAATAAAATGTGTGTATGAAGGGGAAGATTTCCCTTGAAATCATTAATGACATAATATTTTCAGAGAATAGCTAAAGTGAAGGTAATTCATATCTAGATAGATCAAATCCCAAATTTCTTCTATGCAAATAATCAATTATATTTTAATTAGGAAAGCTCTAGCATTATCCACAACATCAGTAACAATAACTATAGGTATTTAAGAATAACTTTGAACATTAATTAGTACTGTGTCAAGGATCAAAGTAGACTAAAAGGAAGACATCTGTCAGCAAATTGACAAATATAGTTTGATAATACAGGATATAATCTTAACAGGGTCTTCAATATAGATTTGAAACAGACTCAACTGTTAGCATTCCCCCCTTCTTATAATAGTTTCAAAAATATTAAGCTTTTAAAAACATTTTATGAAAAGGAATATTTTTATGCTCCACAAATATGATCTTGCCTGGATATAAAACAATGAAATGTAACTAACACATAACATTGCAATGAAATCTAATATATCCCATTGTGTTACTATTCCCAAATCTATAACAAAAGTAGCTCATATCTCAGTGAGGGATGAATGTATGCCAGTAAATGGGAAGCCTCTGCTAGGAACCCAACTAAACCCTGTGACACAATGTCTCAGCAAATGCATCATCAATCAGCTAGAAATTCACAGGGTCTGTTCTGAAATATTGTTTTCTGTTCTCATTCTCCCTACGTGGAGTCTGAATTACTCTATGTGTGGAAGGGGGTTGCTGGTTACTTACTAAAGGTCAGAGCATTGATTCAGACAGCCCTTGACAGTAGTGGGTGCAATAGGGTATAGTCAGTTATAGAAAGAATAAAAATGATGTAGTGTCTAGTTACAAGTGCATGGTCTGCAAGTGGGATGATGGGAAGTTATGTTTTGTCTTACCAACACATTGCTTAATGTATTCTGAATGGCAATGCCTTCACTTTTCACCTTACCTGAGTACTGAATTACTCTGCATTTGACAAGTTACTCTAACTCCATTGTAATTGGCCCTGAAAGGCATCACATTCACACCTCAACAGCAGGGAAATGTTTCCATTCATTAAAATTTGTACTTTCTGTAAGTTCAACCACTATTAAGTAAATAAGAGAACTAAATTTGTTACTTCATAGTGAAATTTAAATGGAAATTTGTTTTTTACTCACATTTATGCAATGTTATATTTAATGTTTAACACTGCTGAGATACTTCAAATCTAAACCTTTGCCTGGAGTATCAATGATGAAATGATAAAGACAGTGTGACTTTTGACAATATGGACAGGTATAATTCTTAGTGTAATTGATAAAATAATTGAGTACTTCATTAAACAAAAAATTACCAAGCATATACTAAATACATGCTAATTGATCGGGCACATGAATGTGAACACTAAAAGATATTATAATTTGGGTTGCCTAGGTGACTCAGTCAGTAAGCATCTGACTCTTGTTCTCAGCTCAGGTCATGATCTCACAGTTTGTGAGTTTGAGCCTCGAGTCCGGCTCTGTGCTATCAGCAGAGCCTGCATGGGATTCTGTCTCTCCCTCTCTCTGCCCCTTCCCCACTTGTACTCTCTCTCTCTCTCTCTCTCTCTCTCTGTCTCTCAAAATACAGAAATAAACGTAAAAATAAGATATAATAATTCTGAATTATGCTTAAGGATTTCAAGGTGCAGTGGCTGAGTGACGTTTTATTTTTAATTAAAAAAGAAGGGTTATGAAACTAAACAATGAATTGGTTGTACCTAAACAAGTAATAGGATATCAAGAAATGTTTTAAATTACAAGTAATACTTTAGCTTAGCCTTAATTACGTTTAACCCATCAACATAACAGAGTGGGGTAGAAGTGTTTTCAGGTAAAATAAAAAGTAAAGAATTGAAGGCTATGGAAATTTTCCAAAGCATGAAAAGGTACATAAACAAATTGATTTGGAAGAAGAAACGAGTGAATATTGGCTTCATGGGAGATGAGATTAGAGGTTAGGTGGAAGAAGGATATTAAATCTAATTTATTAAAAAGCAACAGACAATATGGAAGCATTTTTAAGCCAGGGAGTAACATGATTAGCTCTTCATTTTTAAAGAAATTATGCTGGCAGTGACGGGACAAACAAAGTAGGAAGATCTTCAGTCTCAGGGTAGTTTGATATTAAAATTTTAATTAGCTTTCACTGGCAGAAGATATCATAGACATTTGTATATAGTGGTTAATGAAATATGTTGGCTCTATGGAAAAGGCTAGAAAAAAAGATCAGAAGCCTCTGTCTATCTCTATTTTCCTTGCTCAATTATTTCCTCTAATTGGAGAATGGACATTAAGTACCAAACTATAATTGTCTTTCTCCCTGTAAACCTAATAAATTAGCACTGTTTGATCTGCCTTCCCTGTAAAGGCCAATGACAGTACAGCCCAGGAAGCATTCTATAGTGATTATAATGGCTGGAAAGAAAGCCACACACCCATTATGCACTGTTTATTGCTACCCTAAAAGTGAATTTCATTGCTGTAATAGTCCAGTTTTGCTATTACGTGTATTGATTATGTGATTTGGGTCATTTAATAGTTTAACTTTTGTGAAGACCACACAGTTTCTTTTACCACCATGCACCTTCATCTGTTTTACCCAACTCAGTACTTTGAGCTTTAACAGGCAGGAAAATTGAGAGATGTGCTATTGTTGGCCCTAGAAATGGACGGGATGAATAAACACCCTTAGGATAGTTGTAATTCATAATATTTCTTAAATAAATAAAAACCTTTCTAAAGGTTGAGAATCCAAGACAGGGTCCACACTCTCAGCTCAGAACCCAATGTGGGGCTTGATCTCACAAACCTTGAGATCACAATCTGAACCAAATTCAAGAGTCAGACGCCTAACTGACTGAGCCACCCAGGTGCCCATCATAATATTTATCCAAGAAAATATTATGTTTGAAAATATTTTCGTCAAGAAAAATGTGAATGTTCAGCCAGACAGCATGAAAGTCTACTCTGGTTTTAAGATTTTATTTTATTTTATTTTATTTTTTAATTTTATTTTTATTTTTATTTTTATTTTATTCTTGTAGATTGATTTTTCTGGCATATTTAGTATAAAGCAAATGAGACTTTCTCCTCAATAAACAAAATAATGTATTGAAATATTTAGAGAATATATAATTTTTTCAATTGTGAATATAAATCAAAGAGAGGCCTGAAAATGGAACCCAGATTCAAATTCAACTTAAAGAATGTAGTAGAAGGGTTAACATCTGTACCCAAGAATGGTAAATACTAAAGGAAATCCAGTTAACAAATAATTTTTTTCAGAAATAATCATTGATGTAAATTTATGACCAAGTTATTGTTTATAATCAGTTTTGTGGTATAATTTTTTATTTATTCTTCAAATACATTTTAAGAAAATACTAGTCTTCACAATATAGTAGATAACAAAAGAGGTTAAGATTTTATTCATAAGAGAACTTACAGACTTAGGCAAGTAATACAAATAAATATGTATAATGTACAGTATATGATGATAAACTGTAATAATGAGAAGAATTCTAGGGGGAAAAAGTAATTCTAGGGGAAAGTTCTGAGGAAGAAAGTGTAATGTATCAGGTAGTCAAGAAAGGGTCAATAATGTAACTATTAACTAGAATCCCAATGTAGCTGAGAAAGTAAGCTAGAAGTGTTCCTGAAGGAAAAGTATGATAGGCAGAAAAATGAGCCCTAGGATGAGGTTACCTTGTAATATTGAAGAATGACAATGTTAACAAATACAAGTAGGAGGGAGAATATTAGAAGATGAGGCTAAAACATAACAAAAAAAGTAGATTATGTAGGGTTCCATTAGTCAAAGTAAAATTCTTTACTTTTTACTGATTTAGGTGAATTGGAAAACTTTGACCAGGGCAGCAAGTTGATATGGTTTATGTTTTAACAAAATCACCGTGGCTGCTATTTTGAGAACAGTTTGCAAGGTGGTGGGGTGACAGAAATTGGAATCAGGAATACGATGGTGGTGTGGTCCAAAGTTGTAGTAAAAGAGGTGATAAGAAACACAGTAAAGCTTTGGATTGCAAGCAACTTGTTCTGCGAGTGTTCCGCAAGATGATCAAACATTTCTAATAAATTTTAACCTGATAAATGAGCGATGTCTAGCAATATGAGACCAAACATCACGTGATTACAACTGAGCCAATGGTTCTTGAAATTTGCTGTGATATACAAGTGCTTTGAATTACAACCATATTTCTGGGATGAATTATGTTTGCAAACTAAGGTTTTACTGTACTGTATTCTGTATATCCTGGAAAGAAACAAAATCTTTTAATATATTGTATTGGCACAGGATAATATCAAAAATTTTGATTGAGTTAGTAAAAAGTAAGATTACCTTAATATAATAGAAGGAAGATTATGACAGGAGCAGTTTCGAAAGGGAAGTTCAGGAGATTAAACATGTTATATCTGAAATCATAAAATGTCTGTAATTCATATGTCTGAAGTTCAGAGAAGAGATCTAGACTGTGCATAAATTTGACACATTTCAATATGAAACTGGATAACATCACCTTTGCAGTGAGTGTGGATAGTATATAAAATGATTCTGTAAGTAAATGCTCAAACAAGAGACTTGGAAGAATATTAAGGAACAGTATAAAAAGAGACACCAACAAACTCAAAAGAAAACCAGACTGTGAAGATCTGGCAATCAAATAAATGTATCAAACACTATTTTTTTCCATTTACCTACTGAAGGACATCTTGGTTGCTTCCGAGTTTTTGTGAATTATGAATGAAGTTTCTATAAACATTTATGTGCAGGTTTTAGTGAGGACATATGTTTTTATATTTTGGGGGTAAATACTAAGGAGAATGATTATAAGATCATATGATAAAAGTATGTTTTGTTTTGTAAGACCCACAAAATTATCTTCCAAAGTTGCTATACCATTTTGCATCCCCACCATCAATGAATGAGAATTCTTGTTGCTCTATATTCTCATCAGCATTTGGTATTATCAATAGTTTGGATTTTAGCCATTGTAATAGATGTGTACTGATATCTCATTGTTGTTTCAATTTGCATTTCCTTGATCTTTGGCTCATTTTTAAATTGTGTTATTTCCATGTATATTTTCATTATAATCCTTTATCGTGTGTTTTTACAATTACTCCCTTTCAGTTTGTGGCTTGCCTTCTCATTCTCTTGACATTTTGTTTCTCAGAGAAGAAATTTTTTAATTTGAATAAAATCCAGCTTATCAATGACTCCTTTCATGGGTTGTGCTTTTGATCCTGTACCTAAAAAGTCATCATACTCAAAAGCAACTGCATTTCTTCCTAGGTTGTCTTCTAGGAGTTTTTTTTGTTTGTTTGTTTTTTGTCTTTTTTTTTTTGTATTGTGTTTTACATTTAGATCTGTTCCATTTTGAGTTAATTTTATGAGGGGTATAAGGTCTATGTCTAGATTTGTTATTTTGCATGAGGATGATAATTTGCCTTAGAACTATTTGTTGGAAACATTATCTTTGCTCCATTGCATTTTTTCCTTTGTTAAAGGTCATTTGTTTATATTAATGTGAATCTATGTCTGGATGCTTAATTCTGTTCCATTGATCTGTTTGTCTATTCTTCATCAATACCACACTGTCTTGATATTGTAGCCTTACACTAAGTCTTGTAGTCAAGTAACATCAGGCCCAGTACTTCTCTTCAATATTATGTGAACTATTCTGACTCTTTTCATTTCCATGTAAAATTTAGAATCAATTTTTCAGTATAAAAAAATAATACTTGCTGAAATTTTGATTGGCAATGAATTTATAGTTATAAATTAATAAGTACTGAAACCTTGACAATATTTAGTCTTTCTCTCCATGACCATGGAATATCTCTCCATTATTTAGTTCCTCCTTGATTAATTCATCAGTTTTATAGGTTTTTTTCATATATATCATGTACATATTTTGTTAGGCTTTAAGTTTAATTTCAGTTTTTGCATGCTAATTTAATGGAATTGTGGTTTTAATTTTGAATTCCATTTGTTCATTGTTTTTATATAGGAAATTAATTGAATTTTGTGAATTAATCTGACATCCTTCAGCCTTGCTATAGTCTCATTAATTTGAGGAATTTCTCAATTTTTGAATATTCTCTATAGATGATTATGTCTTCTGTAAACAAATAATTTTATTTTTCTCCTAATCTGTATTTCACTCATATGTGGAATTTAAGAAACAAAACAATCATAGGGAAAAAAAGAGAGTGGCAAACCAAGAAATAGATTCTTAACTACAGAGCACAAACTGATGGTTACCAGAAGGGAGATGTATGGGGGGATGGGTTAAATAGGTGATGGGGATTAGGGAGGGCACTTGTGATGTGCACTGGGCATCGTATGTAAGTGTTGAATCACTAAATTGTACACCTGAAATTACACTGTACATTAACTAATTTGATTTAAATAAAAACTTTAAGAAAACACAGGCCATAGTATGTAGTGAAATGGGAAATCATTCTATAGTCCTATGATTTGGGCTCAGATTTTGGTGAGCCTATGCACTGAATTATGAACTTCACCAGTGCCTTTCAGGGATTTTCTCCTTTAGGTGGAACAAAATGGCAAGAGGAGGCTGAAATTGGGTATTTTCCCTTTATGTGGAATATTAGAATCACCTGGAGTTGAGTATTACCATGCCTCAACTGGGTTAGGTTCTGAGACAACCCTAGCAGGTTAGGCTCTGGTAAAAAATTTCTTTTGAAGATAGGTCTTATTAAAAACAGAATGCTCTAGGGGTGTCTGGGTGGCTCAGTCAGTTGAGCATCCGACTTCGGCTCAGGTCATGATCTCACGGTTCGGTTTGTGGGTTTGAGCTCCGCATCAGGCTCTGTGCTGACTGCTTGCTCAGAGCCTGGAGCCTGCTTCAGATTCTGTGAATCCTTCTCTCTCTGCCCCTCCCCTGCTCATGCTTTGTCTCACTCTGTTTCTCAAAAATAAATAAAAAATGTAAAAAATAAAAATAAAAAAAAACACAAAAAACAGAATGCTCTAAGCACATCTCAAAATGGTTCCTTTTCCCTCACCTTGCCAGATGCATGAGCTCATTTTTCTCCAGTACTTACTGCAAAGGACCTGTAGTACTCCTTTCGATATAAATCATAAATTTAGGATCCTCTGATGACTGGATCCCCCTGGAGTTTTTAATTATCAGACTTGTCCTCATTGAGCCTCTAGAAATTTGTCAGTTTGCTTTCCCTACCCAAAGAGTGCTTTCTGCAGAAACTGCTGCTCTGGTTAGTTGTGATACTTTATATATACTTGTCTGTTCTCCAATGTTGGAATCCTATGACCTCACTTCTCTAATAAATCTAAGAAAAGTTGTTGAGTGTTCAGGTTTTTCAGCTTTTTACTTGTTAGGATAGAATCATAACTTCTAAGCTCCCAGCTGCTTGAGCAGAAACCAGTAGTCAGTTTATTTGTAAAGTTGGGAGAAATAACCGTCTATTTGAACATTGTACAAAAAATACAGTAGACAGAGAAAATTTGATGATTCAAGAAAATCCTCAAACTAAAATAATTGAATAAGTGATATAAGGTGGTTCTAGGGAATAACTTGGATTAATTGATTAATAATCTGCATTGAATCTTTTGGAGTTATCAAAGTATTAACTTCTCAGACAATGCATTCAAAATAATTCATACTGGAATTTAAATGCTGAGTTTCATTGTAGATCTTACATTCTTTACATAAACAATGATTACTTTGAAATACAACTTTCACTGTAATAGCAAGCTTTTTGTTTCTTTATTCAAATTACTTTCTGCTCTTGGAAAATAAAAATTTAAAAGCATATTTGCAATATTTTCTTTATGAATAATTTTATGATAGAGTTAGGATGCTTTTAAAAACTACTCATCTGGTGATCCATTGCTACCTTTAGCATTTTGTTTTCATCTTTAAGATTTTCAGATTGGAGGCACCTGGGTGGCTCAGTGGGTTGTGTCTGACTTCAGTTCAGGTCATCATCTCACAGCTTGTGAGTTGAGCCCCACACCAGGCTCTGTGCTGAAAGCTCAGAGCTTGGAACCTGCTTCAAGTTCTGTCTCCCTTTCTCTCTGCCCCTCTCTGGCTCATGCTCTCTCTCATTCTCAAAAATGAATAAATGTTAAAAATACAAAAAAAAAAATCCCGAATTGATTTGTTAAGGAAGATTAGCTCACATAGTTAAACCCAATACTTAAAAAAAAAAGACTAATTAATTATATATTTCTAAAGTTCTCTCTTCTCCAACTTAGTATTTCTTAGAAAAATATCTTTTTCAATTAAATATATTAGAAAAACATTTATGTGAAAACTGAATTCTATTATTTGTAAAAAATAATGTGAGTGATAACTGAATACTACAATGATCTTTTAAATAAATTTGATGTTATAATTACGGGAGAAATAAAAACAAACAATATTTTGTATTTCAAAGTTGACTTGTCTCTGAAGAACAATTGTAAGAATTTCCAAAGCTATGTTGCATAAAACTACTAAAATAAGAGAGTGAAACAATAATCAAGGATGATAGATAAATGTACACTTTTAATAATATCAATCTTTAGCATGTCTTGGATTTCTGCTCTTGGAATGATTTCTTTTTTCCTTATGAAAAATAAAATGAAGTCTTTAATATATTTATAAGCTCACTCAAAAGCGATGAATTGTATATTTCCAATGCTTCAGGCAATTTTATACCATGTACAAAATGAATAAGAATTGATCTCTGACTTCCTAAAGGCAGATAAGGACTTGTCTTTCAAATTTACATTACTTCTAAAACATAACTTTTACATTTGATGTTTGTGTCTTGATCGATGCTAATGCTGCAAATGATTTCTAAAACTGAAAATTAGTTCTAAAGATTTGTTCCAAGGGATTAGAAAACTTCCATTGAAGTGTGGAATTGGGGTCCAAGAACTGTGAGAGCAGAGAGGGGGTAAACATTTGTTGTGATCATTTCCCAAAGGTGCTGACGACTTTGTCATCAGTGGTTGAGAAGCTACGAATCTGAGAAGAGCTTTTGACAGGCTGAGGAACACAAATCAAAATTCAGAGTTCACTAAGGAGTAAGGTCAATGGAAAACACTTAACATTTTTGTTGGTATCTTAGCAGTAGAGGTGAACAGGACATATAATAACTTTTCTGGGTCAAAAGCCCAGGTTTAAGTTTGAATTTCTTCATGATTTAAAGTAATCAGGCAAAACTAGTGTCTCCAAACTAGGTACCAATTAGAAGCAGAGAAAATTGATATTGGGATGCAAATAGTATACCAAGTTTCAATTAACAATAAAACTTTTCATGTAAAACATCAAGTGAACAATCAAAATTTGTCATTCATATGACAAAGATGAGCCGTGACAGAGTAAGAAATGAAAAAAGAGTACAGACATGATTCTCTCAGGATTAATCAGATACTTTAAGTTAATTATTATATTAAGCAATGAAAATATAAAATTGAAATATCAAGAAAGAACCGGAAATTATAAAAACAAATGGCTGTTGAAATGAAAAAATATATATATATATTACATAAATTCAATAATGCAAACAGAATTTTGCTTCTGTTTATGATGTAAACAGAAGTGTTTAGAGAAGTGCTAAGAGAAACAGTAGTGCTAAGAGAAACAGAAGTGCTAAGAGAAAAAAACTAAGATAAGTAAAGTGATGGATACATAAAAGTCTTGGTGCACTAATTTGAAGTGGGCAGAGTATTTCACAGATGAGTAACAAGCTATTGTAGTTCAGATATTAGGTCTGTGTACTGGCAAAGCAAAGAGGTTTTTTTGCCAAACACTGTGATGTCATTGCATCTAAAAGAGGCAAGTGAGATATAAAATTCAGACTGGGACAAATGCAGCAGTACTTTGCGTGGCATAACAACCCTCCATGCCCTTGTAAAATTTGCCTAGATAATGGAAGAGTAGCACTGATAAGCAGAAATTGCCTATAGGGTTTTGCATATTCACATTGTGCCTGGAATGTCTAAATACAAGGATCTTATGAAAGTCCAACTCTCTTCAGGCATCAACATCAAATATTTAAGTAGATATACTGTTAGGCAATTACAGTCAAAGCAGGGTAATTTTATGAGTTTGATGAAAAATGTACCTACCAATCCAAGAAGATTAGTGAATCCTAAATACTATACAACCTCAAAAAAATCAAACAATATATTTAAAATACTAAAAGAAAATGTCAACCTAAAATTCTAGATACAGCAAAAAAAATTAAATTCATGGTAGAATAAAGACATTTTCAGAGAAACAAAAGCTCAGAGTATTCATTACCAGCAAAGATGTATTATATTAAATATTAAAAAAAATAAGATCAAACTCTCTGGATTGGAGAGCATACCAGCAGGAAACTCAGATATTTAGGAAAGACTGAAGAGTATCAGAAATATTACAGAAAAAAGTAAATATAAAAGACTCATTGAATATTTTTTTTAGTTTTATTGAAATACATTTGATTTCTCAAAGTGAGATCTCCTTCCAACAGCCTCTCAATTTGTTAGTGTTGTCAGTGAGTCACTTTGAACCTCAAGCCTCCAGCCTCTGTCAAGTCTTTAGATGACTGTGGTCCCAGCAATTATCTGACTGCAGCCTCATAAGATAACCCAAGTTAGAACCACCCACTCAATTTGTTCCAAGTTCCCAGCAAAGGGAAACCATGAGAGTTAAAATGGTGGTGCTGGTTTTAAGTTTCTAGTGTGATATGTTAAATTGATACCTAACACATATATCTCTGCTGATAATGACTTTTATTTTTCCTTTCACATTTCAATCATTTATTTTCTTTTTCTTGTTTTATCACACTAGCTAAGAACTCTTTCACAAGATTGAATATAAGTTGCAATAGCAGAATACTTGTCTTATTCCCAATTTTAAGAATAAGTCATTTCACCATGAATTACGATGTTTTCTGCAAGGTATAGTGTATATGCTTTATTGTATTATGGAAATTTTTTCTATGCTTAGTTTGTTTAGACATTTATAATAAAGAGATGCTGAGTGATATTTTCCCATCTATTAGAATGTTTATTTAATGTATTTTTTATTTATAAAGGTAAATGTCATTGATGTTCAAAATGATACTATCATTGCTTTCCTAGAATAACCCCCACTTAAAGTGAATTGGCATTTCTATACATTCTTGCAATTAAATTTGAAAAGCTATGTAGAAATTTTGCATCTATACTTGTATAAGTGACTAGTCAATGATTTCCTTTCCTCTTATCATGTCTTTGTCAGTTGTTATCAAGGTTTTCTGGCCACATAAATTAGATTGAGAAGTAGGCCTAATATCTGTATTACTGGAAAAATTTGTATTATAAGATTAGTGTTGTTCTTTTTATTTATTTATTTATTTTTTGTTATTCACTCTTAAATGTTCAATAGAATGTACTGGTGAAGCCATCTGAGCCTGGGTTTTGTATTTTATGTATTTATTTTTTATTTTTTATTTTTTTTTGATGGAAGATTTCCAACTGGAATTACCAAAAATTCATGTTAACTTAGTCAGGGTCTGCTGTGGTTAATTCTTTAAGTTTTCTCTTAAATAACATTAATTTTTACCATTTTAAAATATATGATATTGGATAAAGAACTTGAGCTTAGCAATTGTTTTATTTCAGTACTGGCAAAAGCTCTGAGACCAAAATAAAATAAAAGAAGATTTGTGGCAAATAAATCCTATTTGAGGAGAAAAACTTCCCTCTCGGGTAGATAAAGAAAATGAAGTCATATTTATAGTGAAGCAGGATTTCAAATAGCCACATTCTTGGGCAGAGGACAGACATTGGATAAGATATAATTAAATATGGGAAAAACATTAGAGATGATCTGTTCTTGTTTTTTTTATTTTAAAGACAAGGAAAAGAACATCAGACAAATAAAATGACACTTTAGAGTTCAGATAGCTTGTTAGTGGCAAAGCCTGAATATGAACTCATGTCCTTAATTCATAATCTGAATTGAGAGTAATTTACTATATCATTGGTTTAAGAATATGAGTCAATGAGCAAAATGTGGCATCAGATATGAAAACAGTAGGGAAAAACTCAAAATTAATCAAGAGGCCCTAATGCTAGGAACTCTTAGTAATGTTTCTATCCAAATTTCCTGTAAGGAAATACATATATCAAGGTAAGTTTTATGCATGTGGTCCCATACATTATATATTTTAAATTAACTCTGTAGTAAAACTATTGACACTTTTATACTAGCAGACTAATGTAGTATGTTAATCACAAATGAGCATGATATGGTACTGAGCTGTGTTTTGGAGGTTAGCACCATTGGTCATACGAGCATATCGCAAAAACAAACACATATTAAGAATTAATTACACCAATTTTTAAAAATGCAAAGGAATTCAAGTAGCTGGAAATTAATGACTCTTCTTTTTAATTGCTTTGAATATTAACCAAGGTACTGGGCAATCATTTTTTTAAATAGTTCTTTCATGATGATTTCAGCTCATTAAGGAGTCATTAGGTGCCAAAATTACCACGAAAGGAAAGACAGTACTTTACTGTGTGAAATTTTGAGAAGTGAATTGAGGTTTGCTGACATTAGCACCATAATATGTTTGTAGACAACACCAAGTATGTCATTTGAATGGTGAGTACTATGGGCTGTATTGTGTCCATTCCAAACTTTATACAGCCTTAAGCCCTCCTGGGACTGGATTGGAGCTAGGGTTTTGGAGAAAATGAGTACAGTTAATGAGGTCCTAAGAGTGGAGCCCTGATCCAATAGATCTGGTGCCCTTAAAAGAAGATAAAGAGATACTAGAGCTCTCTCTCCCTCTGCCATGTGAGGACACGGTGAAGAGGAAGAGAGTCTTTACTAGAAACCAACCATTCTGGCACCTTGATCTCAGACTTCTAGCTTCTGGAACTATGAGAAAATAAATTTCTCTTGTTGAAGCCATCTGTCTATGGTTTTATTATAGCAGCCCAAGCTGACTAATATAGTGAAGTATGCATTATGTTTTCTGATATGACTGAAATATGACTCCCTAAATATACTCTGTCAATCATTCTAGCTATGATCCTAAGTACAAGCCATGTCTTTCCCTTTCATTTTGTGGTTATCAAATTGATTGGTTATTTTTAACTTCTCATTTATCAGTAATGACAGAAAATCACAGTCATTCATCCAACAGGCAGAGGATGTAATAATATTTGTAATTTATATGTTATGTGTGTTATGCACCTTGATTTTAAATCATGTAGTCAATTAAGGATAACTCAGAAATATTTCTTTGCAAATGGAGCACACTTATATGCTTTAAAAATAGCAGCATCAAAATGAATAATGTATATTGATAAAAATATATTTTTATGGTATTTCTATATTATTGACTTGATTGTCTTTAGAGGTTTAGAATATTTTTGCATTAAACCGGGTTTTCTGTCTTATTGATCATTTGTTTTGATGCATACATTTTCCTGGAAGAAATAACATAGCATATTTCATCTCCAATTTTTCAATTACTATGCATTTGGAGCTTTTTTCAAAACCTAGTTTGATGTAATGACTTATCTATTCTTGAGTCACTACAACTTTCATAATCTTAGGTAAAGTTTAATCAAATTTTGTTAATTTTATCAACTCACAAGATGTTGAGTGCCCACGAAACTTATAAAAGAGACTTAGAAAAACAACCTAAATAATTTCCCTAAAAATTTTAACATAGGGTTCATGAATAAACACTGTCTGCCCTATGCATCCCAGATTTCTTATTAATATCACTTATGTATTAACTCTAAATAATCCTTAAGAATTAACACCCTGATTCATATGCATGCTTTTTAAAGGTATCTTTGATATTCAGAAGAAAATGGAAAAAGAAAAGATAAATGCAACATAGGGCGAAGTGTAAACCTGTTTTCAGTTTGAAGTGCTTGCTAAATGGACAGTAAGTCTTCTACCTGTAACAAATTGTTTATATTTCTGCTAGGTCTTCCTTGTAAAGATAGGAAGCTGCAGGGAGAGTGCATGGCTAGAGCACAGTATAATGACTTGGTTCTTAAAAGGGCAGACGGAGAAAACCTAGAAACAGATGATATTAACAATAAAACCACACCAAACATCTTAGTAAACAAAAGAAGACAATTAAGTGAGTTCTCTTTTCTATCTACCCACCAGCTGGGAGAGCTGCACTCTGCTCCAGGAAGCCCACACTATGTAACTGTTTTCTAAATAAAAATTAATGCATCCACTAAAAAGACTACAGAGAGAATTCATTTTCAGATCTCTAGGGGTAGTTATTCTGATGTATTTCACAAATTGTGTTATGATTTAACAACTATATATATTTTTATATTTAGATGGAATTGTTTTCAAAGCAAGACACTCAACCTATATAAAATCATTATTTAAAGTTCATAATTCTCAGTTTTTAACAGTCTCTTATGCTTTGGCTCTCTCCCACTCTAACCTCTTTTTTTTTTTTTTCCTTCCCCTCCCCCATGGGTTCCTGTTAAGTTTCTCAGGATCCACATAAGAGTGAAACCATATGGTATCTGTCTTTCTCTGTATGGCTTATTTCAATTTGTCAATAAATTTCATATATAAAAAAATAAAGTTCATAATTCATAGGCTACAAATAAGTGTTTGCTGAACTTGAAAAATTTGTTTTTCAGAGCAATGGCAGTAATAAAAGATCTTACTTTAATATTGTACTAAGCTACCCTTAAAAATCTTGCTTAATGCTTGGACCAAGTTCAAATACTCCCTTTGCCTACATATAGTTTAAAATTTTCATACAGTTTTTCAAGTTTCATGCAGCCCAAAAAGAGCAGCATAACATGTTAAAATGTGAAATACTTCTTTTAAATTAGATACATCTTTTGAATAAATATTAACTAATTCAAGAAGAAAATAGTATAAATAAGCAGAGGGAAGACTAAGTGAATTATGTACATTTTAATAATTTTACTCATATATGGCTGAATCTTATGAACTGAATTGTGTTTTCCCAAATTTATATGTTCAAGTTTAAACCCTAATGTGATTATGTTCTGAGATAGGGCCTTTAGGAAGATGATTAAGGTTAAACAAAGATACAGTGTGGTCATACTCTGATATGTCTGGTGTTCTTTTATGAAAAGAAAGAGACACCAGAGCTTGCTTTCTTTGTCTGTCTGTCTGTCTGTCTGTCTGTCTCTGTCTGCACATGTGCACAGAGGAGAGGCCATGTAAGTCAGGAAGAGAGATTTCACCAGATACCAACCCTGCCAGTACCTTAATGGTGGACCTCCAGACTCCGGACTGGGAGAAAATTAACTTTTTGATTTAAACCACCCAGTCTGTGGTATTTTATTATGGTGGCCCTACAAGACCAATATAGTATGTTCATCACAAATGAGTATCACATGGTACTGAGCTGTGTTTTGGAGGTTAGCGCCATCAGTCTAGCTATTTTCAATACTACTGTCTATCAGATAATGCCTAGAGACAAATTTGATCATGGTACTACAGCTGCTTAAAGGTTGAAAGATTCATGAATGGGTGTTTTAAGCAGAAACTGTGCTTTCTTCTGTGTGTTTATCAAAATCATCATCTCTAGGGATCTTGTGTCAGGAAAAGAAAAATAATGTTCACAAAACACTGGGTGTTAGTTACAACTCTTTATAAGTGGGGCTCTAAAATAACCACTCAGGGTGCTAGAGGAGATACTGTAGTGGCTTTTAAAAAATGGGGAATAAATGGTCACCGTTTAATAACAATGTTTTCTATTCATAATTACAGAGGTTATTCAATAATAATGTGACATTGCCATTCCTTGTAGTCAGCCAAAGATACTGATTACCAAAGCAAGTTATATGGTAAGCATGTAGATCAGTAAGCACTTAAGTATGCTTTTTTTTGTATGAACCAATGGTTCTAATTCTGGACAGCATCCAGATTTGAACAGAGCACTGACTACATATGGCACCTGCCCTCCTTTATGTCCCAGATATTTCTAGAGAAAGTCTTCTTGTTAAATTGACTGATCTTCAAGTGTGCCTAACAAAAAGGATATTAATACTGCCAAATGAAAGAAAGGACTAGGCGTGCACTGTTTTTTAAAACCATACAGAACTTCATGCATGGATAAATCTCATTAAGACAATGGTAGGCACATACATGCAGAAGGGAATAGATAAGTGGTGTTATTTATTTACAGTTCAAAATACATATAAATGTTATATATGTTATAATATATACAAATGTAATAACTGTTACAAGAAATTTATAAAGCATTCCAAACGTATCTGTGGTCTCTAGATAAGGAGAGAAAGGATGATCATACATATATGATCATCACAGGTATTAGAATTAATTCTATCCTTTAAAAATGTTCGATGCAGGGGCACCTGTGTGGCTCAGTCAGTTAAGCGTCCGACTTTGGATCAGGTCATGATCTCACAGTTCATGAATTCGAGCCCTGCATTGGGCTCTGTGCTAACCTCTCAGAGCCTGGAGCCTGCTTCAGGTTCTGTGTCTCCCTCTCTCTCTCTCTCTCTGCCCCTTCCCTGCTCACACTCTGTCTCTCAAAAATAAATAAACATTAAAAAATTTTAAATGTTGATACAAATATAAACATTTAATAGAATTAAACAGATTTAAATAAAGCCTGTAATGTTATTCTTTGCGCTGAAAAAACTAAATAACTCAGCAATGAATAAAAAAATACACTAATGCACATGACATATTACCACAAATCTACCATTTACTGATTATTATTACCATTTTGAAATCACATTACTCTCTCAAAGTAAGATTGTTGGTAATATAGTTGTTATCATTGTTACTAAATCTATTCATTGCTAAAATAAGTTTTTAAATTATTTAAACTTCCAGTTCAGTTTAACCATACTCTCTAATCTTTCTAATAATTTACCATTTAAAATATAATTTTTAATTGTCAGTCACTTTGTTTTTGTTTTGTTGTAGTTCAGGTAAAACATAAATAAGATAAGGTATGTAGCTTGGAAGCACAAGACTCCACCCAGTTTGGTAAAATTTGGTAACCCCTGCACTCATCACCATTTACATCCAAATAGAAGCTCTTCATCATTCCAGAAAGTTCTCTCAAGGTCCTTTCCACAAAATAAGTGTTTATATGTGCGTGTGTACTTTCAGATACTTTATTCTGTTTTATTGATCCATTGTCTATCCTTACAACTTGTAATCAGATGTTGTAGGATTGAAAATAATGATGTTTTTCAAGATCATTTTCACTTCTAGGTCCTTGTTTCACTATGTAAAACAAATCAGTTAACTTCTCGATTTCTGCAAAATCTCTTGTGATTTTTATAGGATTGCCTTCAATCATGGATCCATTTCATCCCATGAGTGTTATTTTATAGTTTTCAGTATACAGTTCTTACATATCTTTCTTTAACTTTATTCTTAAGTAACTGGACAAGGAAAGTGTTTTGGTGATATTTGTAATTGAAATGTACTATTTTAGTTTGCTGGAAGCATAAACAAACAAAATATCAGCAGAGTGTGGAATTGGCAAAGCAGAATCTGTGAAAACCAGTCAGTTAAACTCTGACAGTACAGGGTTTGCCCAGCTTATCTGATCGTAAAAATATAGCAGTGGTATTCATAAATTCGTGGTCACAGAACACACATAGCAATGGTACTCAAGAGAAAAACATTTTGCAGTTCCAAGAAGTCCTGGTTATTTTCTACATTGCTCAGCTCTTGCTACCTGACTGCAAGTGCAAATTGCAAGACTACAAGTGCAAATTGCTCTTAAAACTGCCAAAGAGAGAGATACAAGGAGTTCTGTGCTTTGGATGACATAATGAAAACAGACATAGCTATAACTGAATTAAGTTGGCTCCATATCAATAATGTAGATCAAAGGAAAATAAAACAAAAACAAGGAAGGGATAAAGAAGTAGGGCTCAATTCTGTTGGAAACATAAAAACTATGATTAAAAGTCCATTCCAAAAGAAAGCAGAGAATAGCTTTAAGCAAAGGAGGTATTTGATCACCAGGAGGAAGTTAAGTGCAACATGCAAATACAATCTGTCTGAAAAGATTGTTGGCAATCAAATTTCTAAGGTTTTATTGTCCACTTGCTGGTCTGATCTATTAAAATCATAACACTAAAAGGGAAAAAATAGGAATCTATTATTTAGACAGACTTTGGAGATATTGCAAGTTCAGTACCAGACTACTGCAATAAAGCAAGCATCACAATAAAATGAGTCAAAAGAAAAGTTGTGTGTACAATATACTCTAGTCCACTAAGTGTGCAGTCACATTATCTCTAAAAAAAACCAATGTATATACATAATTAAAAATACTTTTTGCTAGAAAATGTTAACCATCATCTGAGCTTCCAACAAGTCCTAAACTTTTTGCTGGTAGAGAGTGTTCCTTCAATGTTGATGGATGCCGACTGATGTCAACCAAAATTCATGGAATGCAAAGATTCAGTCAGAGGCAAGGAAGAGTTGTATTGCCATACAGTTTGCAAACTGGAGAGACGTAGCCTTTGGCTATAAATCTGAAGTATGCTCAGGAGGGGATGGTTTAGGCTAGAGGTTAAATAGGCAAAACCTACAAGTTCTGTGCCCTTTAGGTTGGTCAGACTCAGGTCCCAAACTACAAACTTCAACAGTGAGGTGACAAATAAGATATAGCCCGTTATTTCTGATAGCAGCGTCAGGATGTGGCAGTTTCTGAAAAGCATGACAGAATGGGCTGCAGGGGTCCTTCTGTGAATTTTGCTGAATTTTGTGAAAGTTTTTCACCTCAGACTATGCTGACTGGTTTTGTTTTCCATAGTCTTTTGGCCCGATTAAAATTTTACTCTCTCTCCCTTGACATGAGCAAACCCATCTTGTCTGTTAGCTGTTGCTAATTATTGGAGTCTTGTTTTTACTGATCAGGGTAGTGTTTGCTGAAGGTTGGGGTGACCGTGGCAACTCCTTAAAATAAGCCAACAGTGAAGTTTGCCGCATCGGTTGACTTTCCTCTCGTGAACAAAATCTCTGTAGTATGTGATGCTGTTC
The DNA here is from genome assembly GCF_018350175.1 of Felis catus. Lineage (NCBI taxonomy): Eukaryota > Metazoa > Chordata > Mammalia > Carnivora > Felidae > Felis > Felis catus. The sequence goes on from NC_058371.1 coordinate 106,281,042, forward strand.
AGTAGCATTGTACACAGAGAACTTTCAATAGTAGAGTCATTCTCTCAATCCGTGCCACTGCTTTATCAGGAAAGTTTATGTAATATTCTAAATCCTTTGTTGACATTTCAATAATCTTCACAACATCTTCACCAGTAGACTCCAACTCGAGGAACCACTTTTTTGTTTCATCCATGAGAGTAACTGCTTATCCCTTAAAGTGTTATCATGGGATCTTACCAACTGAGGCAAAATTGTATTCTTAGTTCTCCTATGATGTCTACCTCATCTGCATTTACTCCCCCCATTGGTCTGGAACCCGTCAAAGTCATCTGTGACAGTTGAAGTCAGCTTCTTCCAAATTCCTGTTCTTGTGTATATTTTGACCTCTTTCCATGAATTACCAATGTTCTTTCTATCATCTAGAAAAGTTAATCTTTTCCAGAAGGTTTTCAATATACTGTCCTCAGATTCATTAGAGGAACCTCTGGCTTTATGGCCTTACAACATATATTTCTCAAATAATAAGAATTGAAAGTGAAAATTATTCCTTGATCCATCATCTGAAGAATTGATATTTTGTTAGCAGGGACGAAAAAATTAATCTCATTGTCCATCTCCGTCAGAGCTCTTGGGTGACTAGGTGCATTGTCATTGAGCAGTAAAGTTTTTTTTTTTTTATTCCTTAAAAGTAGTTTTTAACAATTGTTTTAAAATATTGGGTAAATAATGTTGTCAACAGTTGTATCCTCCAGACTTTGCTCCACATAAAATAAAGAGCACAGGAAGAGTAGATTTAGCATAATTTTTAAAAGCCTTGGGATTTTTACAATGGTACACGAACACTATCATCAACTTCAAGTCACTAACTGCACTACTCCTTAACAAGAGAGTCAGCCTGTGCTTTGAAGCTTTGAAGACAGGCATTGACTTCTCTCTAGCTGTGAAAAGTCCCAGATGGTATCTACTTCAAATATAAGGCTGTTTCATTTACACCAAAAATCTGTTGTTTACTATAGCCACTTTCGTTAATTACTTTAGCAAGATCTCCTGGAGAACTGGCTTCAGCTTCTACATTAGCACTTGCTGCCTCACCTTGCACTTTTATGTTATAAAGACAGCTGCTTTCCTCAAACCTCATAAACCAACCTGTGCGAGCTTCCAAAGTTTCTTCTTAACTTCCACATCTTCCACCCAGGTGCCTCAAAACTGTTTCACTTTCTTATCATTTGTGTGTTCACTGGAGTAGCACTTTTAATTTCCTTCAAGAACTTCTCCTTTGGGGAAAAAAAAAGAAAAAAAAAGAAAAAGAACTCCTTTACATTCACAACTTGGCTATTTGGCAATTAAGTCCACTGTCTTATCTGGGTGTGGTTTATGGTGCCCCAAAACAGTTATAATAGTAACATCAAAGATCACTCATCACCGATCACCAAAACAAATATAATAAGAAGGAAAACGTCTGAAATAGTGTGTGTGTCCTGACTGGTCTACCAAAGGGCCATTCCCCTATCTCGCTCCCTTGCCTGGAGCCTCCCTATTCCCTGAGACACAATAGTATTGAAATTAGGCCAGTTAATAACCCTGCAATGGCCTCTAAGTGTTTCAATGAAAGGAAGAGTCACACGTCTTTCATTTTAAAAGAAAAGCTAGAATTAATTAAGCTCAGTGAGGAAAGTTTGTCCAAGCTGAGATAGGCTGAAAGCTAGGCCTCTTGCACCAAACAGCAAAAAAGCAATAAAGTTTTTTTTATGTAATCGTGTATTTAAAAAATATTTACGTATATATTGCTCTTGCATACATAACAGACTACAGTATAGTATAAATATAATTATTACATGCACTAGGAAACCAAACAATTTGTTTAATTCACTTTATTGTGATACTTGCTTTTATTATGATACTCTGGAACTGAACCCATGATATCTTTGAGGTATGGCTCTGGTTCTCCATTTTCCTGGGGGGAAAAGAAAACAATTGAAATATAACTTCTGGAGTTTTCCTGTGTTTTGTTTTAATTATAATTGAAGTCTTTGTCCTGTCATTTGTTACCTCTGTGACATATATTTAAAGAAATGTTATTAGACAGCTGTTACAATTTATAAATGTAAGGAAGCATTCCTGAGTAAAAAGATGTTTCTGTGAGGAAATGTGTCCTTTTCACACCCACTACTAGAGCAGCAATACAGATTAGTTTAATTTTCTGAGTAGATGATCCATTGCTACAAACACTTATTTTCTTTTTCACTCTGGTGTTTTCTAGTGTATATGTGTGAGCTGGTTAGAATTGACCCCACTGAGGCGGTTCCACGCAAGGCTGAACTGATCCTCCTCTGGATGCACCACCACCACTCCTATTTCCTTCTAGATCTAGAACTAGACTCAGAAATTTGGGAAAGATGTGTGGGAATGAAAACTAAGAGTACTCAATATAGAACAATTATGGAAAGAACATATAGGTTTATAAATTAAACAAACAAACAAACAAATAAATAAGAGGAGACCCTGGTTCACTCAGTCGGTTGAGCATCAGACTCTTGATTTCTGTTCAGGTCATGATCGCAGGGTCATGGGATCAAGCCCCATGTCAGGCTCTGAGCCAAGCATGGAGCCTACTTAAGATTCTTCCTCTCTCTCTCTCTCCATTTCCCTCCGCCTCTCTCCTCAACTCGTGCTCTTTCTTTCTCAAATTAAAAAAAAAAAAAAAAAAAATATATATATATATATATATATATATATATATATATATATATATATATTAAAAAAAGGAATCTGGCAATATTTAAAAAAAAGAAAGAACATAAGCCTGGATCAGGCAATACTTCTTTATGAGGGCTCCCAAAACAGAGATTCTGAACTTAATTTGCAGCTGGGCAGTTAGAAAGGACTCTAAAAGTTGTTTTGCATGCTTTGCTGAAACATGGACCAAAAGGAGACCTACCTTTTGGTGAAATAAGAAATGCAGACGTTAGTGGAAGGAACTTGAATGGCTTAGGGAAATTGGAATTTTAGAGTAAAGTAATTTTAATTTGTCATTTAAGACCTACTCACAGTGGGAGGGTACAGACATGCCTTTCACCAATACTACATGAACTAAATTTGTGAGGGGAGCCTGGGAATCTCTGAAGAGCTCCATAATCACTCTTCTCTGTAGGACTGTCCTTACAATGGGAACTGAGGCCACTGAATTGAGAAACCTAAATGCAGTGGGAGTAATTATATTCTAGGGTAACAGGGGTAAGCAGTGGTGCTCAACTGCCCAAAACAGGCATGGTATGTTTACTGCGATGCCAGCAGAGTCAAAGTAGCAATCAGAATAGTCCAATTCACCCAGACCTACAGCATTGGCTCGTTGATCACAGTATTCCTAGAAGTGAAATAGAGAAGAAGCTTACTAAATTCTTATCTGATATGTTTAAGCAGAAACATTCTGGGTCAAATAAGCAAAGGTCTGAATCTGAATCAAAAATAGATTCAGAGCCCCTCAATCAATTCCCGGAGTTGTGCCAGTTTACAGACCCAGAGTTCCTTAAATGAAGGGGAGGGTGGGTCCTTTTGAGGAAGGACTTGGACCCCAGTAGGTAAACTACTGGAAATTCATTTTGGTTAATCTTTTACCTGGCCTACCCCCAAAAGGACCTACAGCCTCTCACCAGGCTAACTGAACTGCAAAAATGAAATAATTAAACACTTCAGGGACTACTGGACACTGGCTATGGATTGACACTAAAGCCAAGAGACCTGAAGCATCACTGTGGTCCACCAGTGAGAACACGGAGTTTATGGGAACTTGGGTGAGTAATGGAGTTTTGGCTCAGGTCCATTTTACACTGTGCCTACTGGGTCCCTGAATCCATCCTGTGATTATCTCTCCAATTCTGGAACGCATAATTGAAATAAATACAACATCAGATGGCAGAATCCCTGCATTTGTTCCCTAACCTGTGAAGTGAGGTCTATCTTGGTGGGAAAAAACAAGTGACTTTTCCATATTCCTAGAGGGACTGACATGATTAGCGCTATTATCAAGGACTTGAAGGCTGTAAGGGTGGTGATTCCCACCACATGCCCATTTAACTCTCCTATTTGGCCTGTGCAGAAGACAGATATCTTGGAGAATGGCAGTGAGTTAGCATAAACTTAAACAGGTGATGACTCCAAATGCAGCTGTGGAAGCAGATGTTTCATTGCTTAAGCAAATTAACACCCCTCCCCCCCAACAGTACCTGGTATTGCAGCTATTGGCCTGGCAAAAACTTTTTTCTTAATAAGTATTATTAAAGACTACCAGAAATGGTTTTCAACTGGTAAGGCCAACAATGAGCAGTCACTGTTCTACCTCAGTGGTATATCAATTCTCCAACCTTATGTCATAATTTCAGTTTGCAGGGGTCTTGGTTGCCTTTCCTTTCCACAAGATATCACTCTGGTTCATTACATTGATAGCATTATGCTGACTGAGACGTGGTAATCAAGAAGAGGCAACTATTATAGACTTCTTAGTAAAGCATTTGCATGTCAGATGGCAGAAAATACTGTAAATCCAACAAAAGTTCAGGGACCTTTTACCTTAGTGAGGTTCCTAGGGGTCTAGTGGTGTGAGGCGTGTCAAGATATGCTTTCAAAGGTGCAGGGCAAGTAGTTGCATCAGGATCCTCCTATAATAAAAAGAAAAGGGGTACAATACCAGATGAACCTCTTTGGATTTTTGAGGTAACTTATTTTTCATTTCAGTGTGTTACTACATCCCATTTGCCAAGTGATCTGAAAAGCTGCTAGATTTGTGTGGGGCAAAAAGCAAGAAAAGGCTCTGCAATAGGTCTGGGTTTCTGGGCAAGCTGTTCTGCCACTTGGGCCTTATGGTCCAGCAGATCCACTGGTGCTTGAAATATCAGTGGCAAACAGGGATGCTGTTTGTTGTGTTTGGCAGGTCCCTGGAGGTGATTGTAGTACAGACCTTTAGGATTTGGGAGCAAAGTCCTGCCATCCTTCACAGATAACTACTCTTCTGCTTGGAAACTGAGCCTGCTACAGAACCTTGGTAAATATTCAACACTTAAACATGGGCCACTGATGAGCTGCCTAAGCTGCCCACTGTGAACTTGATATTGTCTGATGCACTGAGCCATCATGTTAGGAGTGCACAGTAGCACTTCATCAACAAATAAAAGGGGCATATATGTGATAAGGACCAAGCAGGCCCTGAAGGTGCAAGGAATTTACATGAAGAAGTAACTCAGATGCCCATGGTCCCCACTCCTGTTATATTGCCTCCTCTCTCACAGTCTGCACTGATGACTTCAGGGAATGTTCCCTACAATCAGTTGAAAGAGGAAGACAAGACACAGACAGGTTTACAGTTGGTTTCCAGGTAAAATGCCATGACCAGCTTAGGTACTTGCTGAAGGCAAAGGGAATATGGAATAGATTGTAAAAGAAGGTAGTTATGAATACCAGATATTACCACTAACTGGTTATGGAAATAAAGACTATATTGTCATGAGTATTTCCTCTTATTTTGTTATGCATACATTTGTGTGTGTGTGTATGTGTGTATATTAAGCAATTTTTCTCTCCTCTCTTATTCTATTATGTAACAGAAGATGTATTACTGTATATCACAGTATTTAAGTATTTTTTTAATTTTTAAAAATATTTTTAACTTTATTTTTTTGAGTTTATTTATTTTGAGAGAGAGAGAATGTATGTGTGAGAAAACAGAGGAGTGGCAGGGGTGGGGGGAGAGAGAATCCCGAGAAGGCTTCGTGCTGTCAGTCCCAAGTCAGATGCTGGGCTCGATCCCTTGAACCGTGAGATCATGACCTGAGCCAAAATTAAGAGTCAGACACTTAACTGATTGTGCCACCCAGCTTCTCCCTGTATTGTCAACTTTAATAAGGTATGAGATGACAAAAAATATCACTCAAGGACCTTACCTGTTTTCTGTGGATGAGGTTAGCATGTTTTCAGTTGTGTGCAGGGTAGTTGTACCAGGTTAGATAGAATTACCCTTGTTATTGTGTTTATTTAGGTATTAAGTATGGTTTTCAGAGATCAGTTTGAATGTAATTAACCAGTAAGATGATTAATTTTATGTGTCAACTTGACTGGGCCAAGAATGCCCAGATGTCAGGTTAAACATTGTTTCTGGGTGTGTCTATGATAGTGATCAAAAGAGATGAATATTTGAATTCATGGACTAAGTAAAGCAGATTGCCCTCCCCAGTGTTGAGGACATTGGTCAACTCATTGAGGACTCAAGTAGAACACAAAGAGGAAGGTTGAATTCTTCCTCTCCACCTGATTGCTTGAGACATTGGTCTTCTTTTGCTCTTAGGCAGGAGCTTACACCATTGTCACTCCTGGTTCTCAGGGGTTCAAAGTTGGATTGACATTTATTCTGTCATCTCTGCTGGGTCTCCAGCTTGTAGATTAGATGGCAGATTATGAGACTTCTCAGCCTGCATAATCATGTGAGCCAATTCCTTATGTTAAGTCTCCCATGTCAATGGACATATGTATACATATATTTTCTATTGTTTTTATTTTCCTCAGTAGAACAGTAAGTAATACAGCATGTGTGTGTGTGTCTAGAGTGATGGAGAGATAAAGGCAGGGAGATAGCAACAATAAGGAGTTATATATACACCAAAAATTAACAGTGAATGGACTTAAAAGAAAAAAATCTATTTTCACTTATGTAATTTCCCAAGGTTTTAAAGAGTATGATGTACAATGCTATCAGAAATATATAACCTTCATTTTTTAAAAGAAAAATTGGAGAAAGGGATGTTTTCCCATGAAACTTGATGGATAATAATATCGTGAGGAAGATAAAATTCATGTATACCATCCATCTATATAGAGAAATTCAGAAGAGGTCAAGAGCTATTAGATTTCTATTTTCTAATTATTTAGAAAATATTGGGGCGCCTGGGTGGCGCAGTCGGTTAAGCGTCTGACTTCAGCCAGGTCACGATCTCGCGGTCCGTGAGTTGGAGCCCCGCGTCGGGCTCTGGGCTGATGGCTCAGAGCCTGGAGCCTGTTTCCGATTCTGTGTCTCCCTCTCTCTCTGCCCCTCCCCCGTTCATGCTCTGTCTCTCTCTGTCCCAAAAATAAATAAAAAACGTTGAAAAAAAATTTAAAAAAAAAAAGAAAAAAAAAGAAAATATTAACTTGTCTCTATTTAAATGCCTTCCTTGGAAGACAAGGACTCAATTAATTCCACTTCTGTAATAGAAGCATGAGTATCTGGTTAAATTTTATCAAATGCTTTACTGTATCTATTGACATGGTAATGTGACTTTTATCTTTCATTCTGTTAATGCGCTGTGTCATATTGATAAATTTTCCTATATTGAACCATCCTTGCATCCTAGGGATAAATCCCACTTGATCATGGAGTATTATCCTTTTAATGTGCTGCTGAATTTGGTTTTGCTAATATTTTGTTGAGAAATTTTTTCTCTCCATATTCATCAGGGTTATTGGCCTGAACTTTTTTTCCTGTGATGTTTTTGTCTGGCTTTGGTATCAGGGTAATGTTGACCTCATAAAATGAGTTTGGAAGTATTCCCTTTTCTACTCTTTTAGAAGGGTTTAAGAAGGATTGGTATTAATTCTTTAAACATTTGATAGAAGTCACCAGTGAAGCCAGAGTTTTTCTTTGCTGACAAGTTTTGAATGTTAATTCAATCTCCTTATTTGTTATTAGTCTGTCAGGTTTTTTACTCCTTCATGATTCACTCTTGGCAGGTTTTTGTGTGAACTTATCTATTTCTTCTAGGCTGCCTTACTTGTAGGCATATAGTTATTAACAGTGGTTCTTATAGTCTTTTTGTATTTCTGTGGCATCATGTGTAATATCTTCTCTTTAATTTCTAATTTAACATATTAATTTAAATGAAATACATCTTTTGCTGTATCCCAGAAAGTTTGGCATGTTGTGTTTTCTTTTTTGTTTGTCTTGAGATACAAACAGAATGGTATAGCAAGGCCTCTAGGGGCCAATGTACTATTATAAAATGATTCAGTTATTTTACTAATCAATTTGCTTGGGGGAGCTGCATATAACTTCATATGACTCCCTAGTTCCAATTATATACCCCACTGTATCAAGAAATTATTTTTAAAATACCTTTTTGTTTCTTGGATGGAAGATCTAACCTATAGCATCTCTGGGTTATTATGAGGAGTGATTTTTAGGAGCAAGGTTTTTTGGTCTTCCCTAGAAGTCTGCGTTTACATCAAACAGGCAATCTGGGACTGGAATGAGTTTTCCAGAATTTACAGGATGGGTACTCTGGCATTACACAGGGAAGAAGTCTTATAATATTCTAAGTTTAAGATATGAATCATACCCTCAACTCTTTTTATTATATTCACAGATACTGGCCCACATTTAAAATAATAAAAATAAAAGCTAAGTGGGTTTCCACTCCAATCGTGAAAAAACAACAGGGATAGGACTTAAATTCCTGCTGTACACTGCTAAACAAACTGGCCGAAATATGTGAAAATAACATTTTTCAACATTGCTGTGAGCTTTACTTACTTCACCTCCCTCGAAGACACAATCCATGCCAGGGAGCAGGGGTGGGGCTACCAAACAGAGCTTGGTGATCACCCTAAGTTGAGATGATCAGAATTCAGGGAGGCTGAAGTGACTGTAAGTTGCAAAGCAGAGTTCCAGAGAGAAAGAAGCAATGCTAAAATATAAACAGGGGATCTCAGCAAGGCAGCTGAATACTAACCCAGCCATAGAGGCATCAGGCAAGATTCCCCAAGGCTGTGAAAAAAACCTCACGCATGGTAAACAGTTGTGTAGTTGGAACAGAAAATGCTCATTCATCACCTCGGGCTTTGAGGGGAGATCCTAGAAGAGTTAAACATTGAATAAGAGAAAATTTTCCACAGATTGAATACTGCCCTAGGTACACTCAGCAATAGGTTTAAAGTAAATCTGTAAAACATGAGTGCACAGCCTTTTCTTACCCTCTAGTAAATATATTATACTTTGCAGGCCACATATGATGTCTGCGACATATTTGTCTGTGTTCTGTTCTGCTTTGTTTTAATAACCCTATAAACATATGTATTAGTTTCTAAGGGATGATATACCAAATTACTATAAACTAAGTGACTTGAAATAATAGAAATTTATCCTCTCAGTTCTGGATGCTAGATTTCACCGTGTCAGTGGGGGCATGCTCCTCCCCAAGGCTCAAGAGAAGAATCCTTCCTTGCCTCTTGTAGATTTTGGTAATCTGCTGGAGAGTCCTTGGCTTGTAGATGCATCACTCCAATCTCTGTTCCTTCTTTACTTGGCCTTCCTCCCTGTTTGGATGTATTTCCATGTGCTTGTGTCACTTCTTATATGGAAACTGGTGACTGGATTTAGGGCCCAGCCCAATCCAGTGTGACCTCATCTTAACTTGATTACATCTGTAAAAAAGTATTTCCCAGTAAGTTCACATTAACAGGTACCAGATGGACATGAATTCAGGGCGGGCGGACACCATTGTGAAAACCATTCTTAGTTCATAGGCCATAAAATAGCCCACGGGACTAGATGTTGTAGTTTATTGACCCCTGTTATAAGATAGTAACATCAACTCAAACTACAGTAAAGCGAAAGGCTTTATTTTTTACTATGTGACTTAACTATGAAAAGTCCAAATATGACAAACTTACTTTTAGATGCCAGCATATTTTGTCAAGTATAGCATACCAGGGGCTATCTTATTGAAGAAACAGAGTAAGGTAGAGCACACCCTAATAATATTTAATTAGAAAAGATAGTCCTGTCAAGTTCGGCAAAAGGCACCATAGTTTGAAACAGATTGTGTTCTTATTCTTAGTTGAAAAAAATAAAGAATTCACCACTACAAAGTTTAGGTGAAAAGCAAATTCTAATTTTAGCACGTTGTTTCCCTGACAGAGTCAGAGAGATACTATCAAATAGTAATAAAGTACAATAGAGAAAAAAAGCTGGCACGTCCTTTTTAATAATAATTTCTAACCTTCATTGTCCCCTTCTCTTCTCCAACAAGGCAGCTACTTCCTTAACTGCAAATTTACACTAAAGAGTTTCTTGATTTTAGCCTAATTTCATGCCAGTAAAATTTTAGATGAATACACTTGGGTCAACATCACTATGTTTTAAAGTAAGTTTTCTTATTTAAGAACATTTTTACATTAGCATAAAAGTTGTCAGGCTACTACAGCAATTTCCAGCATACCCTATATCTTACATTCCAGTACTACCTCTGTCACAACTAATGAGCCAATAGTAAAACGGGATTATTAACTAAAATTAATGCTTTATTTAGATTGTCTTTGTTTCTGTGAAAGGACCTTTTACTGTTCTATCTATACAGGTTGCCCTGCTGTCCAAAATGAGAACGTTCCTATGACACCTTGCATAAACTGAAATGGCATAAAGTAAAGAAGCAATTGCCATTAATTTTTTAAGCACATATATTTATTTTGAGAGAGAGTGCAAGTGAATAGGGGAGGGGCAGAGAGAGAGAGAGAGAGAGAGAGAGAGAGAGAATCCCAAGCAGGTTGCATGCTGTCAGCACAGAACCCTATGCGAGGTTTAATCCCATGAACTGTGAGATCACGACCTGAGCTGAAATCAAGAGTTGGATGCTTAACCGACTAAGCCACCCAGGCACCCCAGCGATGGCCATTAATTTATGTAGAGACATTTTTGAGCATTTCCAGAGCTCCAAAATAACCTCTTAGTTTTTCTGATACCTGAGGACACATCTTGCTAAGAGATGCACAAAATCAATCAATATCAAGCACAGATGCTCACAGGCACAGTTCTAAGCTATGGTGGATTGATGCTGAGATGCTGAGTATCATTCCAGTGGAAGGAGCTTGGTGGTCCCACTCTTGGTTTCCAGGATGTGCACTGCCTTTATGACAGCTTACTATAAAATTAACACTAAATGCTATTTCTTCCTTTTGTCTTTTTTCAAACAAACAAAAAAAATCACCTTCAGATTTCTTTCAGTTAACAGGTACTAATATATGTCTTTCAAAAGAATAAATGGCATAATCTGAACTTTCAAAAATCAGGGGTTACCTAAATGTAATACCATACTACTTTTAATTATTATGCTTCCTTAGACTCCTCTGGATTATAAATGTCTTTCAGACGTCCCTTATTCTTATGACCTTGAGAGTTTCAAGGAATACTGCTCAGGTATGGTGTGCAATGAATTTCCCTCTATTCATGTTTGTCTGATGATTTTTATTTCTTTTTTTTGTATTTTTCCCTTTTTTTAATTTTATTTTTTATTTTTTTTAAATTTGAATCCAAATTAGCATATAGTGCAACAATGATTTCAGGAGTGGATTCCTTAGTGCCCCTTACCCATTTAGTCCATCCCCTCTCCCACAACCCCTCCAGTAACCCTCAATTTGTTATCCATATTTATGAGTCTCTTCTCTCAATATGTTTTGTCCCCCTCCCTGTTTCTATATTATTTTTGTTTCCCTTGCCTTATGTTCATCTGTTTTGTTTCTTAAAGTCCTCATATGAGTGAAGTCGTATGATTTTTGTCTTTCTCTGAGTGACTAATTTCAGTTAGCATAATACCATCCAGTTCCATCTACATAGTTGCAAATGGCAAGATTTCATTCTTTTTGATTGCCGAGTAATACTCCATTGTTTGTGTGTGTGTGTGTATAGATATGTGTGTGTATATATATATATATATATATATATATATATATATATATATATACCACATATTCTTTATCCATTTATCCATCGGTGGACATTTGGGCTCTTTCCATGCTTTGGCTATTGTTGATAGTGCTGCTATAAACATGGGGGTGCATGTGTCCTTTCAAAACAGCACACCTGTATCCCGTGGATAAATGCCTAGTAGTGCCATTGCGGGTTATAGGGTAGTTCTATTTTTAGTTTTTTTGAGGAACTTCCATGCTGTTTTCCAGAGTGGCTGCAGCAACTTACATTCCCACCAACAATGCAAAAGAGATCCTCTTTCTCTGCATCCTCGCCAACATCTGTTGTTGCCTGAGTTGTTAATGTTAGCCATTCTGACAGGTGTGAGGTGGTATCTCATTGTGGTTTTGATTTGTATTTCCCTGGTTATGAGTGATGAGCATTTTTTCATGTGTTGGTTGGCCATCTGAATGTCTTCTTTGGAGAAGTGTCTATTCATGTCTTTTGCCCATTTCTTCACTGGATTATTTGTTTTTTTGGGCGTTGAGTTTGATAAGTTCTTTATAGATTTTGGATACTAACCCTTTATCTGATATGTCATTTGCAAATATCTTCTCCCATTCTGTCGGTTGCCTTTTAGTTTTTCTGATTGTCTCCTTCGCTGTGCAGAAGCTTTCTATTCTGATGAGGTCCCAGTCTGATAATTTTTCTAATAATCGGACTGAGGTCATGGTGATACTGGAGACAGGAAGTTCTCTGTGCAAGAGCTCTCAATCACCCATTGGTGCCAGGTTCTTGACTTTAATTAAAGAAAGAATTCAAGTAAATGTCAAAGTAAAACATAAAAAGCTTTATTGCAAAGCAAAAAGTACACACTTGAGAGGGTAGTGTGGGTGCACTTAGAGGATCTGAGTCATGCCAGGTATGTGTGGGATTCTGGTTCCTATAGGCAGTTGTAATCATGGAATGGAATATCCATATAGGGTTCTGGAAAGAGGCGGGGATTTTTAAGAATTCTCTATGTCGTTACACCTGCTGTATAACAGTAACTATGCATAGGTGAAGTCTGAATTGTTTTGCTTATACTCCAAATGTACTCAGGATATACTAAGAGTCTGCTAGCATCCCCAGTAGAGGGATGATTCTCCATCAAGCTAACTGGGACTTCATGTGTGTGCCTGATGGCAGTTGAGGAAACTTGTGGTATTTCTGGGTCTTCTCATGGTCACACCTCTTCTATATTGTTTTTCTCTCTCAGACAGTCGAAACCCTTACTGTGATCCCAGGTTGAGTAACTAGCATGTTATACCTGCTGACAAAATTCTTCCTAATGTTATTACAATACTAATTTACCCTGAATTTCTAGCATCATGTTGCACATGCCTATCACACTATGCGTCTTAGAACTTGTTATTTAATACTCAAATATGCTCCCTATTAAAAAGTAGTTATTCTACTTCAAAAAAAATTATGTCACGGGGTATTATCAAAGAAAGATGCTTAAATCAATCTTAATTTGCAAAATAAAATACACAATGACCCATTATTTCTTATCCAAAAATTTTTTTGCAATTTAATTAGCTAGTAAGAATGCATTGGTTAAAAGATAAATTAGCACTGAAAAAAAAAACAGCTTGTGGTTGTGAAACCATAAATAATTTCACATTAACTTAATACTTCCAAAAAGCATGAATTATTGGAAGGCAAGAGTCACAAAAAGATACTGCACAAAATTAGAGCACTTTTAGTTGCATTATTTGCAAAATTTTAGGTTTTATAACAGAAAAAATAAGGATTTCTCTCAGCCTTGGGACCTTTATTGTAAAATATTTCTACTTTGCTTTTAAGATGTGGGTTTTTCTCTATTATTTAATTATCAGATTGTGTGAAAAGATGCAACTGTCCATTTTGTGACATTGTCAATAACTTTGTGGCAAGTGTCGGAAAGACAATAACATCAAATGGTGGTGAGCCAACAAAATGGGTACAGAAATGGATTTCTGTTCTCCTGCAGTGATAGGCTGTAACTGAACCTGTATGAGGGCCTGCAAGGTGAAAGAGTTTCCAGGAGGTCTACAAACCACGACTTCCACAAAAGTGATATCCTCTGATTGATGTATTCTATAGAAAGGAATTTGTGAGAAAGGTGGTATGTTAGGGATACTAAAATCAGTTTTTCTTGTCAGAAATAAATGGTGCACAACCTTCTTGGCCCTTGCTAACATATTGTAGACTTGGGTTTTCAAGGTATTTGTATTTCATGGTATTGTATATAAGACACTTTTTTTTAAATTAAAATTAATTACTGTCCACAACCTAAATCAACCTAGAAAAAAGTGGACATTGGTAATTAATTGTTCCTAGAACTACTACATAAAAAAGAACTTTCTTCTCTAGGTTAGACTTCAAATTTCACTTGTAGATTCAATCTACCAAAAACTGGATTTTCATACCTTGCATTTTAACCAGAAACTTGGAATACCTTCCATGTCGCTTAGTGCCATGAGAGCTGTTTTGATGGAATAGAACTCAGTAAGACCAAAATGGTGTGTGATGTCAATGGTCGTTTCAGCAACAAATGTTTGTTCAACAAATAAATTGATTAAAGACCAGAAGAAACCTAACTTCCCATCATATTTTGTAGACATCAAATAATCCATACATAGCAAACTTGAACAGATTTTAACATCTTCAAATCATTTCTTTCTAAGATAGAAGAAAGTTACAACAATCTTCTCCACAATCAGAATATGTATAGCATCCCTTTTATTGCATTCTATTCATCAAAGAAAATTGGATGGCGAGCACAGAATAAAGGGTTGAGGGCAAGACTGTCCCCTGAGGAGAGGAGCTGCAAACATTTGTGGCCATTTTGAATAAACCATGCCCACTGATGAAGGCATCAGTATAAGTATGCAGATGTCACTATTCAGGATTTTATTTTCTGAGCCAAAGCTGTTAAATTCCCACTACTCTCCTACTATTTTCTCCCTATTTTGACCCACTATCTAATCTACATTATATTCTTATGTGAGGAACATTATTGGATTATTTTCTTTCCTTTGTCATTAAGACAACTAAAAACCAAAAGGCAGCCGCTCAAGATATAAATAATATGTTTGCAGTACAAAAACTTCATTTTATTTTTTTTCCTCAATTAAATCTGGGAAATGTGTAAATGTCCTAGAACAAAATATTTTAAACATGCATTGGGTTGTTTTAGTGGAAGAAGCCGGACACAACAGGCCATATATTGCATGATTCCACTTATATGAAATGCTCAGAATAGAGTATTCCATAGAGCTAAAAATAGGTAGTTAAAATAAAAAATAGATGGGTAAAAATAAAAAATAAATAAAATTAAAAATTTTAAAAGATGGATAAAAATAGATGGTTATTAGAGGCTACTGAGATGGAGAAGTTGTGAGAGACTGCTGTGAGTATGAATTTTTTTAGGGCAGTGATAAAAATATTTTAAGATTAGTTGGTGTTAATGTTTGCACACCTCTATGAATATAGTAAAATTTGCTGAAGTGAACACTTTACAGACATGAATCTTATGTTATGTGAATTAAATTTCAATTAAAAAATATATGCTAGATTCTGGGGTGCCTGAGTGACTCAGTTGGTTAAGCATCTGACTTTGGCTCTGGTCATGAGCTCATGGTTTGTGAGTTTGAGCCCCCATCAGCCTCTGTGCAGATGGCTCAGAGCCTGGACCCTGCTTCAGATTCTCTCTCTTTCTCTTTCTCTCTCTCTCTCTCTCTCTCTCTCTCTCTCTCTGCTCCCCTCCCCGGCTTGTTCTCTCTCTCTCTCCCTCTCTCTCTCTGTCTCTCAAAAATAAACACTTAATTTTTGAAAATAGTAATAAATAAAAACTATATGCTGGATTCTTTCATGATGAATGTTGCAATATCTTTTAAAAGACCATTGTTGGACTTTCTAATTAAAAAGGACATTTTAATTTTTTAGTGGTTCAGCAAAGTTGAATGATGTGTCAGATCAGCAGTTTGACTAGTATCTGTGATTATATGTCTATAAAATGAACATGTAGTCTGCTAGATAATAATATTAATTAGTGTCATAAAATCATTGAACAAGGTGCTTTTAACAATAGGAAGAATCACAACAAGGTGTTATAAGATTTGACACTTTTCAATAATTTTAGACTTACTGAAAATCAAACCTAAATTTTAATGTATTTATCTGCATTACAATTTTAGTAATTGATTTTTTCTTAGGGTTTATTGCAAAAAAATCTGTTTATCATAAGCTTATGCTTATTTATGGCAAAAACACTATAGAAAATTACATCTATAGATGATAAACGTTCAGCCATAAATGGTGTATCAGTCAGTACTTACTTAGGAAAATACAGCAAATGTTTTATGAGAATGGATGATTTACAACAGAAATTAGACCTTACATAAATATAGGACATACTGAGGAAGGGAAAATCTTGGTAATTGAAGGGATTTGGAGGATCAGAGACAGTGAAGGGCTGAAGCATCAGTGGGAGATAGTTGGTTTGAGTTTGTAGGAAAGTTCCAGATGCTTTGCATGTCTGACCATCAAAGAAGAATCAGAAAGGGAGAACTCATAGACAGGTGTGTAAAACCTGCCAATGCTAAAAAAAACTTACAGCCAGATGCTTAGGGAAATGCTGCTGGTCAGTGGAACCAGCAGTTGGGAAGAAAAGCTGAAAGCCGGAGTCGGCTGGCATGTCCACAGTTGCTGTCACTTTGCCTGAATGCTGTCATCTTCTGAGAGTAATGGTTTCTTCTTACTCACATTCCATTTAGTAGTTAAAAATGAGAACGATGTGGGTGGAATTTTTCATTTCTGTAAATGAATGTTGGGTAAATCAAAATTAAATTGTGCAATAAAGTGTAATATGATATCATATGTAACACTTAAAATACCAAAAATACTATTCATTGATTATGGTACAAAGGGTTTAAACTGTGTTCATAATGTTATAGCTCCTTAAAAAAAAAAGACCATGAATATATAAGAATGTGTGCATTGGGAATATAAATGCTCTTTCTATTATATTCTCTAAATTTATTTGCACATTCAAAATATTCTGTAAACATTTAAAAGACAATTCAGATGGGAAAACTTTATATTTTGGTTTTCACTACATCTTATTATAATCAAAAATATGAAAATAAACATTAAATAATATGGAAATTGTACACTTATAGTCTATTTCATGGTCATTAAAAGAGTGTTTTGAAAATTATATCACAGAGAAATGCTTATTTCATAATGCTAAAGTTAAGCACAATTCAAAATATTCAAATTCCATTCTTAATTATGTATGTATATATATGTATGTGTATGTATGTATACTCATATATAATTAAGGATGGAATACCCATATATGTATATATATGCATAAATATACACACATGTATGCACACGTGTATATATATATAAACATATATATACAGACCTGCACATACACATATATTAATATGTACTGAAATGCCTAAGAGAATGTATATTTCAGCAGGGCAATTTTGAGATAGTGTGCGGGAACTTCAAAATTATTTCAAGTATTGGAAATGTAATGAACTGCCAACTAAAGGGATGATTTTCCTCACTAGTAAGTAACCCAAACAAAACTTACTACCTACAGGGGTGCCTGGGTGGCTCAGTCAGTTAAGTGTCTGAATTCAGCTCAGGTCTGTGCTCACAGTTCTGTGCTATCAGCACAGATCCCACTTCAAATCCTCTGTCCCCCTCTCCCTCTGCCCCTCCCCACCCTCTCAAAAATAAATAAACATTAAAAAAACTGAAAAAAAAAACCCTTACTACCTACAGCAGGGATTACGGAGAAGATTCATATATTACGTGAAGGTTTTGATCATAAGATATTCTTTCTAATATTTCAGCCAAATTGCAACAGTACTACCATAACGATACTGAGTTTGATGTTCTTTACCTGATTAGGCAATTAATATGTTGCCAATCAATTTCATTTATTTATTCACATATTTCATTATAAAGACAGTTGTAAATCTGATTCTCTGCAGGCACCATTTAATTTCTAAAACATTTACTCAGCAATATGTACTAAGGACTTTGTGCCAGGCACTATTCAATGCAATGGGGATACCAAGATTGATAAAATTGTGATTCCATCCAGTTATTGCTTTTGATGAAATATAAATATAAAGTCTGCCAATAACCTGTTGCAAAAATTATTGCTAGGCATTTAAAAACTTAAACATAAAGGGAAACATCACTTTTGAATGTAGAAAGCATTTCCCCACCTTATGGATCAGTATCCAAGAGATAAGGTTGTGCAGGCTTATTGCAATGCTCACACAATTTCTATGCTATTCATCACTATGGTATTTTGCATGTGTAATTTCCTATTATTCTCTCTCATCACTGACCCTATCTCAGTCACTGTTCAGTTGCAGTTTGGTTCCATGATTATTTGCTCCTTTAGAATTTTATTTTCTATAATCTCTAAAAGTTAAGGCATTTTAGCATGTATTAAAGGCTTTGATTAACTGCAAAAATGTTCATAATACACAGTATTCATTATTTAAAAATTACTTGAAACTTATTCATTCATGTAAATACATGATACCTCAAGGCAAATGAGATTAATATAATCCATAAGGGGTGCCTGGGTGGCTCAGTCAGTTAAGCGTCCGACTTCAGCTCATCTCATGATCTTACAGTCCGTGAGTTTGGGCCCCACGTCAGGCTCGGTGCTGACAGCTCAGAGCCTGGAGCCCGCTTCAGATTCTGTGTCTCCCTCTCTCTCTGCCCCTCCTAGCTCATGCTCTATCTCTGTCTCAAAAATAAATAAAAACATTAAAAAATTGAAAAATATATAATCTATAAATCATAAGCACATTGTTTTTTTTTTTTTCAATTTTCAAGTTAGTTAACATATAGTGTAGTCTTAGCTTTAGGAGTAGAACCCAGAGATTCATCACTTATGTATGACACCCAGTGCTCATCCCAACAAGTGCCCTCCTTAATGCCCATTACCCATTTAACTGTTTCCTCCACCCCTCATCAACCCTCAGTTTGTTCTCTGTATTTAAGGGTCTCTTATGGTTTTTCTCCCTTTCTATTTTACTTATTTTTCCTTCCCTTTCCCTATGATCACCTGTTAAGTGTCTCAAATTCCACATATGAGTGAAATCATGTGATATCTGTCTTGCTCTCACTGGTTTATTTCACTTAGCATAATGCCCTCCAGTTCCATCCACGTTGTTGCAAATGGCAAGATTCCATTCTTTTTCATTGCCAAGTAGTATTCCAGTGTGTGTGTGGGGGGGGGGGGCTCTTTCCCTAATTTGGCTCTTGTTGATAGTGCTGCTATAAATATTGGGGTACATGTGTCCCCTTTGAATCAACATTTTTGTATCCTTTGGATAAATTCCTAGTAGTACAATTGCTAAGTCACAGGGCAGTTCTATTTTTAATTTTTTGAGGATCTTCTATATTGTATTCCAGAGTGGCTACACCAGTTTGCATTCCCACCAACAGTGCAATAGGGTTCCCCTTTTTCTACATCATCACCAACATCTGTTGTTTCCTGAGTTGTTAATTTTAGTCATTCTGAATGGTGTGAGGTGGTATCTCATTGGGGTTTTGATTTGTATTTCTCTGATGATAAATAATGTTGAGCATCTTTTCATGTGTCTGGACGTGTCTTGACATCTGGACGTCTTCTTTGAAAATGTGTGTATTCATGTCTTATGCCCATTTCTTCACTGGATTGTTTGTTTTTTGGGTGTTCAGTTTCATAAGTTCTTTATAGATTTTGGATACTAACCCTTTATCCAATATGTCATTTGCAAATATCTTCTCTCATTCCATTCATTGACTTTTAGTTTTGTTGATTGTTTCTTTTCCTGTGCAGAAGCTCTTTATCTTGATGAGGTCCCAATAGTTCATTTTTGCTTTTATTTCTCTTGCCTTCAGAGACTTGTCAAGTAAGAAGTTGCTGTGGTCGAGGTTAAAGAGGTTACTGCCTGTTTTCTCAAGTGGAATTTTGATGCTTTTCTATCTCACATATAGATCTTTCATCCATTTTGAATTTATTTTTGTGTATAGTGTAAGAATGTGGTCCAGTTTCATTCTTCTGCATGTTGCTGTCCAGTACTCCCAGCACCAATTGCTAAGGAGACTGCTTTTTTTCCATTGGATACTCTTTCCTGTTTTTTCAAACAAAGATTAGTTGGCCATACACTTGTGGTTCCATTTCTGGGTTTTCTACTGTATCCCACTGATCTATGTGTCTGCTTTCATGCCAATACCATACTATCTTGATGATTACAGCTTTGTAGTATAGGTTAAAGTCTGGGATTGTCATGTGTCCAGCTTTGGTTTTCTTTTGCAACATTACATATTATTAAATTATATAAGTAAATGAATACTAAGAAAGTCATACTAAACTACATGTCCCTGTGACTGCCAACAGTTAAAAATTATTAGATATATTTTTCAGGGGCAAATAGGGGTTTATAGGACATCGAAGGTGCCACCAATGTGATCTATGTGCTCAGTATGCCCAGAACTGGGGCTGTAGCTGGAGTGGTCAGTGGATAGTAATAGCCAGAAAAGCTGCAGCAATCACAGTGTATAAGTTCTCCCTGCACTTGGCCCCAGCCATCTGGATACCAGACGCCAAGGGAAATCAGCCTCCTCCCCATTCTGCTTTCCTTCCAGTGTTGTCTTCATATTTA
The DNA here is from genome assembly GCF_018350175.1 of Felis catus. Lineage (NCBI taxonomy): Eukaryota > Metazoa > Chordata > Mammalia > Carnivora > Felidae > Felis > Felis catus. The sequence continues at coordinate 106,301,448 of NC_058371.1, forward strand.
TACCATACACAGAATGCCACAGGAAAGATCCATCTCTGCCCGTAAATTGCCTTGTGCTCCAGGTGACTTAGGTCACAAGAGCCCCTTCCCCTCTCCCCAGTAACCCTGAAGTCATTTAACTCTAAATAACCTCAAACACAGATACCCATCACTCGTCCTCGTCCACATGATGTCCTTTCCACAGAGCTGGTGGTAGGCTGACCAGTTTTCTGGCAACAAACACTCCATCCTGAGTTAGACTGCTCAACTTCCTGCTTTCACTCTGGCAATTTGCTATCCTTTATGAGCTTCAGTTTCCTCATTTTTAAAGTGGAGGGAATGGTACCTACTTTAAAGAATTGTTACGGGAATTAAACGAACTCTACCATACATAAAGAACTGAGCAGAGTAGAAGGCCAGAGTAATCTCTCAATAAATGGTAACTCCCATTTCTTTCTATCTCTATATAGTAAATGAGCCTATGCTTCCTTTAAGCTCAGCTGGGGATAGTTATGCTTCATCATTAACTGCTTGCACACTCATTGGACAGAATTAACACGTGAAACTAGGAAATCTAAATCTTGGAGAAATAGGTCTGAGAAATTTTTGTGGAGAGATCAGGTGCAATCTATGTTGCCATTTTGTTCTGGAAACAGGAATCAATTTCATATCATGACTTAACTCTCAAAGCCTCAGGAAAAATAAACTTAAATATTTTTTTTTCATTCAAGCTCACTAATAATCCATTTTTATGCTTACTAGCATTGGGATATTTGCATGAGAAAGCTTCTTCTAACTGAGTTTTGTTTGTAGCAGAGTTTCTAGATGGGGAAATTCAGCACTAGTCCATGTGTAATAAACGGAAGAATGAAAGAGTTGACGAAAGACTCTCACTGAATGAGAAAGTCCTCATCAAGAGAAAGGACAGTATAATGTTCCAGTCTGCTTAAAATTTCCTAATATTATTTGGGCAGTTATAATTTTTGGATATTCCTAAAAATCATTATTCACTTTTAAACAATTAGAAATAAGTGTTCTATTACCAGACTTAGCATATCTAAATTAATCATATAAACTAGCAATACATAAAGGAATATTAGTCTCTTTCAGCATATATTTTGAAGCATTGTTTAAAGGATCAGAATACAAATAGATTAGAAATAAAACACAACAACAAAACAACATAAAACAAAAACCCAAAAAACACAAAACTTCAAAGGATAGCTACCTCAGAAGATTCTCAAATTACTTTAGTGTTTTATGACCCTTAGGTCAACATGATAAATCTCTCTAAAGGAGAATTTGCCAATGCTTTAAGTAACTCTAAGAATCATTTCTTTCATGCAGAAATATAAAGTAATGACATTTACAATGGGTATAAAAATAATGTTTATCATATATGTGGTTTATTGAAGTTAGATTAACTCTGTTCACAAAGTTTTTAAAACAGTTAAGATACTATGGAATTTTCCATCTATATTAGCATCAAAATAGAATTGCAACAATACTGCTAAAATGATCATTTACTTTTCATAGCACTTTAACTTTTGAGTTCCTTTTGTTTTTTCTCTAAAGAGAGAGAGTGCAAGCTGGGGAAAGGGACAGAGGGAGAGAAGGAGAGAGAGAGCATCTTAAGCAGGCTCCATGCTCAGCGCAGAGCCCAGTGCAGGGCTCAATCCCACAACCCTGGGATCATGACCTGAGCCAAACTCAAGAGTCAGACGCTCAACTGACTGAGCCACCCAGGGTTCCATGAATTCCTATATATATATATATATATATATATATATATATATATATATATTATAAATATATATATATTTATATATAAATATATATATTTATATATATATATATATATATATATATATATGTACATACAGACCCCTAGAGAGAAAAAATTTGGGAAATCCTATAGAAATCATTGGAGAGGGATTGATTCTGTCAAAGTAGGTCTTTCGAAGAAGTCATCTAGGAAATGGCTACTGGTCAATTGAACATGGCTACCAAAGACATAGACATAATTGTATCAGCATTGTTTTCTAAATGTAGAAAATCACATAAGGGGTTTCCTATTATATTCCACGTCATATGCATTATGTAAACAAATGAGTTTTAAAAAAAATATAGGAATACTAGTATCACGGGAATATCCCTCATCTATTTAATGACTTCATAGGCAGTACCAAATTTAGATATTAAAACAAAAAAAAAAAAAGGAAAGGAAAAAAAGAGTCATGAAATACAGTAGTTCAATTGTAATGTTTACAAATTGCAGTGATACTTTTGTACTTTTGTCCCTTCCACAAATAGTTATTTCATGCAGAAGCCAAAGTGCCCCTTTAAATTAATGCTCAAATAGTCTTCTTGTCAATCTTAGACCAAACTTCAAGGTCCTTACCATGTTCTACAAGGCATTACATGGTATGCCCCACCACTCTACCTTTGTCAGCCCTCTCATTCCACTCTTATTCTGGCCTCTGCTGTTTATGGAACAATCATTCTTGCTTTTGCCTCAAAGCATTTGGACTGCTATGTCATAGGACATTCTTCTCCAGATACTTGTGTGGTGTTCTCTAACTTCATGCATTCTCTATTCAAATGTGTCCTATTCAAAGAAATTTTCCCTGTCCTCTGTCTACCCTATCCAAAGCAACCACACACATTCTGCTTCATTGTCTTATCCATCTTCCTTGTCTAGCATTTTTCACTATCTTTCTGCCAATTATATGTATAATGTTCAGGTCCTCTAAATCTCCACGTAAGCTCCATGAAGGTGGGTTCGAGGTTATTTTGCTCAATGAGAGTGGCACTTGACCAAATAAATTACTAAATATTGTTTTTAATTGTTATCAATTATTCAATTTTAGTGAGAGACTGCCTTTAATAGCCTATTTTAGGAGTTTATCCTTAAACAATGCTTCATATTATTTTTACTTGCTAAGTAACTAAATAAAAACATTTGCAAAAAGGTGTTTTAGAATTTAGAAATGCTATGTTAAGGTTTTTCCTTAGAAATTAAATATTTAATCATATTGCAGAATGTGTTTTTAAACAGTCTTTGTTTTCACATGTCTTATCAGTTATAAAAATGAGTTAAATATAATAAATATCTCTTTAATTGAATTACTCAAGACTGAATCAGTCAAATCTCAAGAGACTGTAATTTCACGCACAAGCTAAATTGTATTATGCTTTGCTTAATGGAGCTAAAAATTTGGTGATCACAGTTAATTATGACTACTTGTTATGCTAATTACAAACATTGATTTAAAGTGACTAGGGTCTGATTTTTTGAAGCAGTTATTTTCCAATATATTACTTCTTTAAATGCTATTAAATTCTAGTGTGTTTCTTTTTTATAGAATTTATTGTCAAATTGGCTAACATACAGTGTGTAAAGTATGCTCTTGGTATTTGGGGTAGATTTCCTGTGGTTCAATGCTTCCACACAACACCCAGTTGTCATCCCTAGTATTTGGATATCTATTTCATTTACTTGAGTTATCTAAATTTGAATGATTAGAAGGTTTTTAGAACAGAGGTATACAAACATATTTTTTACATTGTGAGATAGAAAAATATTAAAAGATGAGGCAAAGTCTATATGATAAAGTTCCGAATGTACTTCATATCTTATCAAAATTCACAATCAATGTCAGTTTATCTATTTTGGAAAATCACATTTCAAAAAGACACATAGTGTGCTCACTTCAGCAGCACATATGCTAAAAAAAGACACATAAGTAATTGAAAAGAGGTTTTTAGCTAAGCTATTTATATAAATAATAAATGATAAAATACTAACATCAAAATGTTATATTGTATACCTAATGAAAAGAACTAATTATTAGTATTGATTTAAGATATAGTATCTAAATTATAGGGTGACTTTCTACCTACTTTTTTAAATCAAGTGTTTCATATAACAAAATCAATACAGCATTTTAAAACATACTTTTCCCAAGATTTGACAATAGACATGGAGCCTTCCATTCTTCTCCTGGTTCTACTGGAAGGTGTTTGATGGAATGTTAATTTCTTGATGTACTGTGGTATATTTGATACGCCATAATTAATAGTATAATCAACAATTATATCAGAAAAACAAAAATTAACATGAACAAATTAACATTATTTAGCCTCTAGGGTCTTTTATCTTTTATATATATATATATCTTTTATATATATATATATTTTATTATATATTATATATTATATTACATATTATATATATCTTCTATATATATCTTTTATATATGTATAATACATATATGTATTATACATTATATATATATATATATATATATATATATATATATTATCTTTTACCATTTCGCAGGGAAGAGGACTGAGTTCACATCAAAGATTTCGGGATTTTCGGGAATTTAAAGATAGATCCCATAATTATCATTGACCATTGAGTACTGTGTACATCCCATTTGCCTACATCTTGAATATAACTGTCTATTGCCTTTATCCTATGCCTTTGGTGTATGGGTGCCAGAAACCTCTCTTTAGTTCACAAGTCTTCAGATGAAGAACAAGTGTAACAAAGGAAAGAACCCAAGGAGCCCTTCAGTGCCTGGATTAAATTTAGCTTTCTAGTTCCTATGTAATAAACAAGACTGTGGCTATATTGGCAAGACACTTTTGTTTGCAGAAGGGAGAAACAGTGTATATTTAATGTGAAAGTAAACATTTGTTACCAAAGGAAAGAAGGTAGATACCTAAAAATTACCCACAAATACTGTGGGATACTACTTATTGAGGTGATGTCTATGTTCCCCACCTTCCCCTGATACTACTATTCTATACTACTCTACCTTGAGCCTGAAAGTTTTGTGCCTACTTTGACCAGAAAAATGCTATGATTTAACTTCTAATGGTAGGTCACAAAAGGCCATAAAATTCCTGCCTGTTTCACAAGAAAACTCATTATCGGGGCCTATAGCCCCTGCTCTATGACAATACCATATGGAGAGGCCACATACAGGCATTCGGATGGATAGTTCCAGCTGAACAAGCCTCTGCTTCGTAATTTTTATTAGATACTAGACAATGTGAGTTTCACACTGTTGAGGGCTGGATCTTTCTGGCAGAGTAAAGATCCTTGCAGGGCACCTTGATCCTTTCAAGACTTCTTAAAAACTTCATGTGGGCAAATGTGAATTAGCTTTTTCCTTAGGGCAAGTTTTGCCTTACTTTTTCCTTGGGTCTCTACTGAAAGTAGAGTTTCACAAGTATTCCCAGAAAATTCTAATTTCTTTTTTTGTAATGTTTATTTATTTATTTTGAGAGAGAGAGAGAGAGAGAGAGAGAGAGAGAGAGAGAGAGAGACCGTCCCAAGAAGGCTCCATGCTGTCAGCACAGGGCCTGACAGGGGGCTCCATCTCACAACCTGTAAGATCATGACCTGAGCTAACATCAAGAGTCGGATGTTCAACTGACTGAGCCACCCCCTCTTCCCCGAGAATTCTAATTTTTAACTGTTCCAAACTTAAAAGTCTCCTAGTCCTGTTGGGATTCTTGGAAACTTGTATATTTCCTCCATCGTTCTTTGGTTGGCTTCATGTATTTTAACCTTATGCATGTAGGACTTAATACTAGTAGCAGAATCTAGAGAACACTTATGCAAAGTTCTGGAGCACTTGAATCACCTAACTTTCTCTGCAGTTACTATGCCTAGCAAATACCAGTGGCCTCAGTATCTCCTAACTCCTGTCTCTCCTCAATTCAGCAAGGTTTCCAGGCTTTTCGTAGGTGTTCCCTCCATGTGTAAGTGAACCAACACGAGTTCTCTCCTTGGTGAGCCAGAAACTGCACCAAGTTAAGTTGGAGCTAAAGTCGGATGCTAAACCAACTGAGTCACCCAGGCACCCTTATTTATACACAATTTTAAACTAATTCATAATGACCTTCCTTTTAGTAATAAAATAACATTTCACATCTATGCATAAGTATTTGTGCTCTTCACTTTGATATGTACATTATCTGAAGGCAAAATCTATTGCATTTGCAGAGGTAGAGTTGGAAAGCCTACCAAAAATAAGCCAAACAGAAATATAAACAGAAGTTTCAGCTCAGGAATTATACAAGTATTTTTTATATTTAGTTAGTATGCCACAAAACGGTCACAGCCATTGTATACTCCTGTAGAAAGACTGATGAATTCTATATTTAAAATTATTTTCAAAAAGGTAAGTATGTATTTTTCTGAATAAACTCTTGATAATTTCCATAAGGCACCGCTCTTCTCTTTCACTGTTTCCTCCTGACTGCTTTCAACAAATTTGATCTTTTTTTTTCATTTATTGATGTCCTAATTTTTGCACCTCTATTTGTCATTCCTCACTGATTTAGTTAACCTCAAATAGTACTCATAATTGAGCTGTCAGAACCAAGAGCTGAGTAATAGCTAGGAAAACCAAATAGAGACTTCTTATTGTGGTAAAATAGTTAGTACTTTTCCTAACTCAGGAACACTGTCCACAACAAATTCCATATGTAACTGTTTGGCTATTTTAGGAAATGCAGGCACACTGTCCATTGATCAGAGTATTTTGTTCAGTATCTTAAAAGTAATTGCACCAGTTGGACTGCATCTTTTGTTAGTGCACAGCTTGCAGAGAAACAGTGATAAAAGGCATTTGGCCATTCTAAATTTAACGTGTGCTTTATTCTTTGTATCATGTAGTACTTTCCTTCTGAAATGTATATTCCAAACTTCAAACTTTAACTATCAGTAATGATAATGTCTCATGGGACCCAGAAGAAACAAGAAAATGCTGTGGATTCCAAGAGAAACTTGAAGACCGACAAGAAATTTGAATTGAGCAAGGCATTAGCATTTTAAAAAAAGAGCTGTTTTTCAAACGTGTATTTTAGCAAATTTATATACAACAATCATAAAAAATGAAAAATGAGGTTCTTATCTGCTAGAGTAGGTAAAATCAGTTTGGGGCTTTACAGCCAAAATACTTTCCTATGAACTGATAAATAGCTCTCTCCTTCCAACCATCACTCCACCTTTAAAATTATAATAAATACAATTAATGCCACAATTGTTATTGCTAACAAGGGAGTTATTTTTTAGTATGGTTTGTTGTTGCTGTAATAAAATACTTCCACGAGTGAATGATTTACAGTAATAGGTAAACTATTATGTACAATATTATTATGTACAATAGGTATATTATCATGCACAATACAGTACAATAGTCAAGAGCACATGCTGTCTCTGGATCCAGACTGGATTCAATTACTGGTTCTGACATTTACCAGCTGTGTGATCTTAGGCATCTCACCTAACCTCACTGGACTTCAGTTTCCCATCTGTAAAAAATAATAATAATAAAAATTAAAAAAAAATGATTATCACCCCGTATTTCCCTCATTGGGTTTTTCTGAAATGATACATTTATAAATATAAGCGAAGTGCTTAGAACAGCACCTGGTAAATGCTAAGCACTAGGAGAGTTTGCTTCTATCATTATTACTATCATGCTGTTTTCATAATCATCCTGATGAAGAACAACCAGAGTGCTGCCCTGCTTTGTCATGACTACTAAGGAAGATGCCATTGGAAAATAATTCAGGAGCCTCTCGACCGCGGCAGTGGCTATCAAGAGGCGACGATCAACGTGCGAGATCAACGCTCACAACCCCGGGCCTGACGCCGGGCAGGGGCGCGGCGCTCGATTTCCTTTCCTGCCTCCGCCGTCCCCCTGGTGCGCATGCTCAGTCCTGCTCGGCCCTTGCCTTTGATTTATTTCTTTCTGGGCGGCCGCGGCGACCCGGGACCGGCTCAAGGATGGGAAGTGAAGCCCCCGGAGCTGCGGCAGCGGCGGCGCTGTGAGGAGCAGCCAGGGGGAGGCAGCTGCGGCTCGTCGGTGAGTATCTGGGAGGCGCTACCATGGCGTTTCGTAAGAAGAGCACCAAGAACCCCCCAGTCCTGAGCCACGAATTCATCCTGCAGAATCATGCGGACCTCGTCGCCTGTGTGGGGATGTTCTTCGTGCTGGGGCTTATGTTCGAGGGAACAGCAGAAGCGTCTATCGTTTTTATTACTCTTCAGCACAGCGTTACCTTCCCTGCAGCAGAAGACCGAGCCACAGAATCAAAGTTCCTTTACTATTATGGCATCAAAGACCTGGCCACGGTTTTCTTTTACATGCTAGTGGCAATCATCATTCACGCCACAATTCAGGAGTATGTGTTGGATAAAATTAACAGGCGAATGCAGTTCCCCAAACCGAAACAAAGCAAATTTAATGAATCTGGTCAGTTCAGTGTATTCTACCTTGTCTCTTGTATTTGGGGCACATTCATTCTAATTTCTGAAAACTGTCTGGCAGACCCAACTCTCTTATGGAGGGCTCATCCCCATAATATGATGACATTTCAGATGAAGTTTTTCTACATATCACAGTTGGCTTACTGGTTTCATGCCTTCCCCGAACTCTATTTCCAGAGAACCAAAAAGCAAGATATCCCTCGTCAACTTGTCTACATTGGCCTTCACCTCTTTCACATCGCTGGAGCTTACCTCTTGTACTTGAACCATCTAGGACTCGTTCTCTTGATGATGCATTATTTTGTGGAATTACTTTCCCACATTTGTGACCTGTTTTATTTTAGCGATGAAAAGTATCAGAAAGAGGTTTCTCTATGGGCAATTGTGTTTATTTTGGGTCGACTTGTGACTTTAATTGTTTCTGTACTGACTGTTGGCTTTCACCTGGCCGGAGGGCAGAATCGGAATCCGGATGGCATTACTGGGAACGTAAATGTGTTGGCAGCTAAAATTGCTGTTCTGTCCTCCAGTTGCACTATCCAGGCATACATAACATGGAATTTATTTAATGTTCAACTTCAGAGGTGGATGGAGGAAGATGCTACTCTTCAGGCCCCAAGTGTGAAGAAGAAACGGACCAAAGGGAGGTCTTCTAGAAAAGGGACAGAAAATGGTGTGGCAGCTTCACACAGAGTAGACTCTCCCCATAAAAAGAAAGAGAAATCTTCATAATGAATTGCAAGCTAATCGATTATGGTCCCCAAAGAAGTCTGCTCTTTACTACAAGATACCTTTCTGTGCTAGAGATTTTTCTCTTCTTGAAAATAGTTTGTGCTGTCTTTGGTTTCTGATATTGTACTGTGTAATGTATTTTTTTTAAAGGTATTTGAGGAAAGGATGATCATCATGAGTGGAAAAAATTTTGATATAGATTAAGCGACTCATCATCAAATGGTTCAGGGATCACCACCATAATTTGTTTAGTTCCCTTTGAACATTTTCCTAATGATGTGTAGCTATAACTACAAAATTCCGCATATCAGCGGCACAATTTCTGGCTCCTGCTAATCTTTTATAACATTAGCAAGGTGGTCTGTTATAGCAATGTCGTATTTTTTAAAGTTCTCTTTTAGGATAAAGTGGAAATATTATGAAGGTGGAATTCAACTTTGTTATATTTTCAGTATCCTCTAACTCTTACAATTTTTTTTATTTCTATTTTTGTTTTTATTTTTATTTTTTTAGAACTTACAACTGGAGAAAAAATTTGTAAAGCCACCAAAATAATGATGCGTTTTATAGGTAGTGGTTGTTAGTGTTACATCGCCCTTAAAAATAAAAAAAAAAAAATACTAATGGGGAATGTGTGAAGATTTATTACCATATATTAAATCAAAATATCTTGAATTAATATAAAAGTATTACTGAAGAGGTAAAAAACATTCTTGTCCATTGTAAACACTTGTAAACTAGAAATGAAAAAAAAAATTAAATATTTACTGTAAAAGGAAATCAGACTTAGCTTTTTTTTGCTATGTTTATTAAAAATTATTCCTAATGAGGCTTGTTATAAGTTTGGTATCCACAGCATCTTGGAAAAATATTGTTTGACCTGTAAATCATTTTGAAAACCAATGCTTACTTGATTTATATCTATAAAAAGAGTGGATAATTCCGTGTGGAAAACACAACACATTAAGTAACTTACAAATTAGGGGGATATATAGTCTTATGAAAGGCTTTTCAAAAATAATGTTATAACGATAGTGCTGTTTCCGTCTTTAATTGGGAAATGTTCATCTGTATGAGCCTTATTTTGGATATGTGTGTATACTAAAGTGTATGTGTATATGTAGATATATAGGTAGTATCTTTACCAAAGCCAATAGAAAGAATGGGCTGTAGTGGGTATTTATTTTATTTATTGCCTTGTCTTAACCTTCATTTTAACCACCATAATGTGAGTGTGTATACTTTTCTTAGGAGACAATGTTTAAAAACTATGCTAGAATAGGGCCATATATATATATATATATATATATATATATATATATATATATATATATTTTAATGTTTTAATGTTTGTTTATTTTTGAGAGAGAGAGAGAGAGAGAGAGAGAGAGTGGGGGAGGGAGGGCAGAGAGAGGGAGACCCAGAATCTGTGGCAGGCTCCAAGCTTTGAGCTGTCAGTACAGAGCCTGATGCAGGGCTCTGAGATCGTGGTCTGAGCCCAAGTGGGACACTCAACCCACTGAGCCACCCAGGAGCCCCAAGACTGTATATTTTCTGTTTCTCTCTGTTTTCCCCCACAATGTCTCTCATCTCTCTGCTTTTGATAGCCTTCTGTTGTGGGTAATTCAGCTTTAACAATTATGGGGGTCCTTGAAAATTAAACTTACTATACTTGTATTACAGAGGAAAGACAGGGGAGCCACTCTTGGCCAATCTTTCTTTTATGTTTGGTTTGAGAAGTGCATAACAAAGCAATATTGTTTCTTTTTAGGCTATAGAATCCATTGTCCTACTTTTCCCCCTCAATTGCCTAATGCTCTCTTGTTAGCAGCACATGCCTTGAGACCCAAATTACAATAACTCCACTTTAACCAACCATTGTGCAATTGTAAAACAAAGATCTTCAACTTCTGTCTAGAGTGGTCTTTCTCACTTCCCTTACTTGGAAAGAATTCTAGCCTGTTATTGAAACCCCACTCCTGGTAACAAATTTCTTATCCATTATATACTCATCTGAAAATAAGTGCAGGACTGACTTAAACTGCTAAATGATTACAAGAAAATCGTTATCTTATGTGACTAACAATGCCAAGAGTTAAACTGGGTTTGACGTTAAATATGATTAAGGCCCAGATGAATTTCCCTGGGATTCTCTTGACTTTATCCCTTTCAGATTAACTTTCTGCTTGGTAGCAAATGACTACAGCTATTCTAGACTTCATATCTGCACACTACATGGTAGAGAGTAAGAGAGAAAACCAGATTTCTGGAATTCAGAATACTGAGAGTTACCTTTAGTGAACGCATTTAGATAAAGGGGTATACTGGATTGATTGGTCAAGTGAGGTTATATGCTTCACCTGTGGAAAAAGGCACAGCAAATTTCTTGTAAAATATGGGTTCACGAAAGGCAGCAAGGTTACTGAAAGAGAAAAGGGGAAAGATGTCATGTACATCTCAAGTATTCATAAAAATTAAATAAGAGTTGCCAGAATATAAATGTATGCCAAATATATGATGAAAGCAATGTTACAAATGACATTCTGCAATACAAATTGTTAAGTCCCTCATTAATAGTACACTCCAAAAAAACCATGCTATAATATATCTCATTGTGACAATTTGGTTCTGTCAAAATGGACCACGTGGAAACAAAATTTCCATTATGATTATGCCAGATATTATTAAAGCAGGCATTTATTAACCCTATGAAAACTCAAATAATCACCAAAAGTTGCAAAAATCATAAAAGTATGTGTGATATTTGAATTTAGAGATTCTGTCCTGATTTATTGGCCTCAGTGATTGCCAAACTTTATTCCTTAACTAAGTTTACAAGAATAGATTTACTAGGATGGATTTAAAGTGAATTTTCTTTACAAAAAAAATATTCTAGCATTTCGCTAAAATTGTATCCCATTTTTCTTAAACAGTGTAAATGTGTTTCTCGACATACATATTTGTAAAAGACAAGCAAGTTTTAGGTCCTATTATTTTCCTGGGGTCAGTATAATTCTCCATTTCTTTTCAATAAAAATAAATGATAACCTTGTTTTCCTCATTTACTCTCATAAGTATTTGTTCACCTGTAGAGGAAATGTATAGCCAGTAGTGTATTAACCTGGAATAGATTCAAGAAGATTATTTACAACATAATTTTAAAGCTTTCTTGAAGACAGAGTATATTCTGATATTTTAATTTGGAAAAACAAGGGAAAATTTTTAAATTCTCAATTAGACTAAATGAGAATCGTTTATATAAAGTAATAAAAGACTACTGATGATTTATACTAGAAATGACATTGGAGCAGTTCCTACGATGAAGTGCTTTCAGAGAAAGGATGGTTGAGAATGTGGCATATGGAGCAGGCTAGGATTTGGGTACTCGTATTATGGCAGAGGATGCCAGTTGGGCTCTCTGTTGGGAGCCCAAATCATTGTAATCTGGAGATAGAAGGGTGGTTTGGAGGGCAGGAGAGGGTAAACATTATGAGTGGGTATATGGAGGTAATTGAGATTTAATATCAGATCAGATTTCCAGAGAATTCACAAATACTCCCATCGCTGAATTTCTCTGGAAATAGAAGAGTTTTGGTTTTTGTTTTTTTCACTGCTATCTTTCAAACAAACCCATATCCTAGAGGAACTATCCACACTGAATAAAATAGTAGTACCCACAAATTCCTATCAACTATGTAGAAAACTATTCTAACTCCATCATACAAAAAAAATCACACAATCCCAAATATTAGAATTTTCCTCATGATTCCACAGTCATGTGACTGTCTAAATTTTAACATCTAAATCCCTATAAACAAACCTTTTTAAATCCCTGCACCACCGCTGGAAGTTTTAAGTATTCAATAAATGTGAAATAAGTCAAAAGTTGGGATATTGCCCAAGGTGATTCACCTGCTTCTTGCTCAATCCTGGCAGGTGCCATCACCATGTTTGGGGCTATGGCATTGGGTCATGAATCTATTTTTTGTTTGTTTGTTTGTTTTACAATTTGAAAAATACGTTGATGTACAAACTGACCAATAGAGGATATTTACCTAATTTAAGAAATGAAAGTGGAATGTGACATGTGGTTAAAGTTTTGCTTGATTTAAAAATGAACAGTTAAATTAACATCACAGTAACAATATACTAGCATTGCTGTTAAGAGATGTGGCTACTCAATAATTCAGGCAAAATATCTATTTTATTTATTTACTTTTTTTTCTTTAAGTAAGCTCCATGCCCAATATGGAGTTTGAACTCACAACCAGGGAGTAAGAGTTGCATGCTCTACCTGCTAAGCCAGCCAGGCACCCCAGATAAAAAATCTGTTTTAAATAAAGGGGAAGTGAATATCCCAAATTAAAGGTAAAAATTCCTCAGTTTCAACACCACCAGCACAATTTAACAAATCAAGTCATGTCAGTGCCTAGAATCTCATGATGTGAGAAAGCATGAGAAAGCAGAACATTCCTAGTGCCCAGTAGAGATTTCACCTAAGCCATCGCAGACTTGCATACCACCATAGAGTTCATATTCCCACCTCTTGCTGGCCTTATTGTTTCATTAATATAAAAAAGCTGTCCCTTAAATGAACCAATAAATACAAAGTTGCCAACAAAAATATTAAAATATACTTTGTAAATTTTAATATTTTTAAAAAGATGTTTCCAGTTGTATTGATATAAATTCAGCCAAAGAAAGGTAATAATATGATTATAAATAATGGTCAACAAAAGAAATCAGAGTTGTCCTTGCTGTGGTCCTTAGAGCTGTGTGAGCTTTGGAAAACGCCTAAGTATTCTAAGTCCTGGATGGCAAGTCACTAAAATGACAAAGATGTTTATCTCAAAAAGCTGCTATGAAGATTAAAAATATACGTCTATACACTGTCATAAACTGTGTGTGCATAGACTGATTCATATAACCTATATATATAAACAACTTAATGGTCTCATTTAACATATACATATGTGCATTTATGCATACATATATATGCACGTATGCACACACATAAGTAGATATTTCCCCCTACACATTTTCTTGTTTATTTTTTAATAGACTTTACTTTTTAGAGAAGTTTTAGTTTCATAGCAAAATTGAGCAGATAATACAGAGTCCCATATAACTATTAATTCCCTCCCCCACACAACTTTCTCCATTATTAACATATCCCCTGAATTAGTATCATACATAATAGTTGCGTTGTCTAAAAGTCCTCTGTGCTCAATCCATTCATCCTCTCCCCTATTCATTTTTAAACACTATATAAATGTACGGCATTGAGTTTTCCCCTGTCTTAGCAGGAGGAACTGGGAAAGTATGGTGATAGTTCAAGTATAGCAATAGCTCCCTCTGTATCTAGTTGATATTTTATAAGGTCTTTTCCTGAATGTATGATTTATTGTTGACTAAATAATGCACATTACAAATACACATATTACTATATTTAAAACAAGTAGAATTGTCTTCTGAGTAAATGCACTTATCTTCAAGAGTTACTAAATTCATAATAACTATTAACTATTTTTCCTACATAAATGACAAAATACAAATTATATCATGTGACAACTTTTGAGATATATATATATATATATATATATATATATATATATATATACTTTTGAGAGAAAGAGAGTGTGTGTATGTATGTATGTGCATGAATGGGAGAGGGGCTGAGGGAGTGGGAGAGAGAGCATCCCAAGCAGGCACTGGGCAGTCAGTACAGAGCCCCACACAGGGCTCCATCTCACTATTATGAGATCATGACCTCAGCCAAAATCAAGCGTTGGATGCTTAACTGACCGAGCCACCCAGGTGCCCAAGATATACAATAATTCTGAAGATAGATCTTTATACTTATTTGAAAACATTGGTCTAGGTAAATTACAGTACCAATAAAAACTCAGTTCTTATGTATTCAAAATTACATTTCAGACTGAGTATATTATCTAAGCATTTACATAAGAAAATTCACGAGAGCATCAACAACCATTTCAGTAGTTATGAGTACTAAACAAGCTCCTTGGTACCAAGTAGTATACATTTTTCATCATTGCATTTTCATTAACTGTCTCTAAGTATCTCTTAGATAGTAGTTCTCAGAATTTGGTGAAGTCAATTGAAATAAACTTTTATCTCATAATTAAAACAAATAAGCACACCAAACTTAATATAACATTCTTTTGCTGTCTTTTCTAATATTGACTTCCTTTCCCTTTTACACCCTTTTGCAGTTTTAAGTATTACTTATTGATTTATTGCCTGTCTCCTATGCCAGTTTGAGATCTGGGGTCATGAGTCTTTAAATCACTAGGGTAAAGTTAGCATCTACTACACTGGATGCACACAAAAATGTGTAGTCTGACAGTGTACTTGATTTGTGGCAGAGTATACATTACTTATTGGCCTACACATAGCTTACAAAAACAAACATATGTAAACTTTAATAATTTGTTCTTCAGCCACATAAATGAAAACCATGGTTCCAAATATGAGACATTTCTTTAGAAATGGCTGAAAGTCATGTGTCATCCTAATGGTGTTTGTGATTTGTCAAAGTCTGAAACTTGAATGCTTTTTCTAAGAATTAAGCTAGTATTGCTTCTAAATGTGAAGCTACTGTTAAAACCTTCAGTATACAGATCAGCGTGCCATTTTTAATGCACACGTGAGTAAAAGCATTGCCACATCCTCAAAAGCTCTTTTGTAATGATGAAGAACGAGGATAACAAAGCTATTTGAAAAGATGAAAGGGGCTCCTGGGTGGCTCAGTCACTTAAGCCTCCCTCTTGATTTCAACTCAGGTCAGGATCTCACAGTATGTGAGATGGAAGTCCTTGTAGGTGCTCTGCACTGGTTGCCTGGAGCCTGCTTGGGATTCTCTCCCTCCATCTCTCTTTGCACCCCCCCCCCCACACTCATTCTCCCTCTTCCTCTCTCTCTGTCAAAATACTTTAAAAAAGAAACAGCTGCATACAACACACACGTATAAACAGATGTACACATCGTCTTGCCTTTATGCTATATTATTGCATTATAGTAGATATTAGATTTTCCCATTACAACCATTAAAATCCAAGCAGAGGTAGTAATGTAAAATATTTTCAAGGATGCCATTAGTAGATCCTTGTCCGTCTTTTCAATATGTGTTGTTCTAACTTAGATAAGTTTTTTTTTCTCTCAGGAGTGAAAATTAAAACTGATTCAAATGGAGAAGACCTTGAACTAAGCATTTGCTTTTTCTTTGGCTAACATATTGACAAACAACTCATATCATTTTGTAAGGGTTGGGTGGATGTCTATTTCAGTCAATTAAGGAACTTGTCAACTCAAACAGAGGGTAATTATTCCAAAAGAACAGCAAATTGCCATCCAAAGGGTTGTGAAATGTGTGCAAATACAATTTATTCAACTAAACAAAATTTATTGCTTCTATTAGCATGTATTCCACACTTCTCAAATCCTAGGAGTACTTTAGATGCATAGAAGTCCTCTTAAATTATTTTTAATGATGCAGCACATAACCATTACTCATATTAGTAACTATATGTCCATTATAAGATTTTAAAGTTTTATTTAAAAAAACAACACAATTCTAGGGGCAACTAAGTGGCTCAGTCAGTTAAGCGTCTGACTCTTGATTCCAGTTCAGGTTATGACCTTATGATTTGTGAGTTCAAACCCTGTGTGGGGCTCTGCACTGAGAGCATGGAGCCTGCTTAAGATTCTCTCTCTCTCTCTGCGCACCCCCCTGCCCCCCACTCACACTCTCTCTCTCAAAATAAATAAACTTTAAAAATATTTAAAAAAAACCCACAATTCTAGAATTCCATGGGTTCAACGATCTACGTTGTTGTTTGGGAAGCTAAGCCATTTGTTCAAAGTAATTCAAGCAACCAACCACCAAATATCTTTAAACTCTTATCAGAAAATAGCTTAACCCAGGCAACTACAATCCCAGAACCTATACACTGTTTTTAACCACAGAATTACTGCTGGAGTTTTTATATATGTTACCACATTCCAAGTTAGAATTGAAATCAATATAGACCTGCTGAAACTGGATGAAATCTAATATCCACAAATTTTACACTCATGATACTAGTAATTAAAACCATTTTCAAGAACAAAGTGTACATTTATAAGATTTTTTTTGTTTAATGCTTCATATCCTTAAAATACCTATAGCAAAGTCTAAAGTGCTAGATCCTATTTACATATAGCAGAGTCAAAACTGTAACTAAATCTGTAATTTTTAGGGGAAAAAGTCAAATAGTTAAAAAAAAATGCCAGCAAGCTGAATTTCAGCAAATACTGTATACATGTATGGCATCAGCAGATAATGAATAGATATTTGAAAGTAACATATCTCTAGCCTTAATGGACAGAGATCTTTTTTGCTTTATTTTTGCTTCTTAGTCCAATTTTTTTTCCTCTTCATCTCTATTTTTCGAACAAATTCAAATAATATAATGGATTTCAAAGCCACCAGGTGCTGTTCATTTGATTCTGAGAAAACTGGAAATCTGAGCTGTTTTTTTCCTTTTAAGTGAAGTTTCTATCTTTCCATTCAATTATGATAGGATTAACCAGAGCTAATGACAATCAAAAAAATAAAAGGAAAGAAAAGAAAGTATGCCTTATTGAAAATCCACACCAAGAAGAAAAAGGCCAGCTGATGTTTTTAATCAGCTTCATTATTCCTGTCATTAATGCCAATCCATAACAAAACATCCAAAGACTCTGAGATTCATTAATGCCACTTAAATATCTAATTTTACTACATTTTGGAGGCTGACTTTTTAGTATTATTATGTGTTCACAAAAGGGATATATTTTGAATGCAATTCCTCCCATTTGAAAATAGCCTATTAGTCACATTCTATCAAATACATACATATTAGTATGAAATAAAACAACATACATTTTATGAATAGCTGACATTTATATAACATGTCTGATAAAATAATTTGATTGCGTAGAGAGAGAAAGAGATCTAAAAGATAACAAGAAAACAGCCAGTAAGGGAGGGCTTCAGTGAACCTCTGGGAAGTTTCCTTGGGTATTCAGTTACAGTGTGTAAGTAAGTGTCACATGAAACAGTCATTCCAGTTAAAACCGCACGGCTGTTACTTGAACTTGCTCCAACTTTGGTGATAACAAAGTTCTGTAAAACCAAAGAACTGTTCTCCTAACCTAAACTTCTTAGGCCTAAACTTCTATTCTGTTTTCTTTAGAAGAAAAGTCTCAGTAACCACAATGAAGTGCCCATTCCTCAAATATTTATTAGGCATTTTCCAGACTTGGTGGTAGGCAGTGAGGATGTAATGATAAGTAACATTCCCAGTGACAGACTGTAGTCAAGTGGTGTGTACAGCTTGAGAATCAGCCACTGTGCAATATTCCGAAGCTGTCTAGACAAGCAGCCTGTCAAGTGACATTGCAAAGACAAATCCAGTAGTGCAGTGTGCATCGTCCTTGTAAGGCCTCCAATAGCAATGCAGAGGTAAGTGACTCTGAGGCAAATAACATATATCATGACTTCAGCACAGTCTTGAACTAGCTGTTCCAAAGAATAAAGTCAGTAACCTCAGCATTGCTACCATATGAGTCTTCAGCTTCAGTGTAGACAAGATGGCTGGTGCTGAGGGTAGTGGGATCACAGAGTTCCCCGGCTGTGCAGAGGAATCAGTGGACTGGGTGGAAGGGTAGCGGTGGAAATGGCACAAAAATTTGCTCCAGGGAACATCATGTGCTGACCTGAGGCAAAGTGGAAATGGTAGAGGAAAGAACAGCTGGAACCAGCTTGGGAGAGTGTGTGTGACAAGACAGTAGAGAGAGGAGGGCAAACTGAAAGCAGTCAACAATTGCTGAAGCTATGCTTGTTGGAGTTAAAGTCACTGACGAAACTCCCGCTGGAAGGATGTTGTTGGTGAGATCTGGAGAAAACGACTAGCTCACCAAAATATATCGTACTCAAGACACAATTTAGTGTGATACATCACAGGAAAGCCATTTTGAAAAAACTCTGAGAACAGGTCTAATTTACCGAAGTATAGGCATATCTGGGGTTTCATGTATAAGTCTGTGAGAATAGTTGACAACATAAGAATATTTGTAAATCAGAAATGTAATCACGTGCATCCACTTCAAGCTTCCTAGGAAATTTTATGACAGCTGTCTGAATTAATCCTTGGTGCCCTGATGGCAACATCTCTGTGCTACATCACTTATTATCTCCCTGCATGATGGTCCTTATATGAATAACTAAGCCCTTCAATAGTCTCCTCATTGAAGTCACTCTTTGGAATGCGACATTATTAAAGAGATACTTGATCTCAGTTTTCAACCTTGGAGAAAAGAAACCATGACTGGGTCAAATGAAAGTGTCAAGCAGGAATAGGCCTGGCAGGGAAATCTATAGTGGAGTGCCAACTCCTTCTCCACGGGGGTGGTGTTATCAGGATGACCTCCAACTCACTCAGCAGCGTTTTAAATGTACAGTGCTGCTGGCCAGCCGCACATATCCTGTGAAGTTCTCAAAGATTGATTTTGCTTCCTGGGGAAATGCTATTTACTCGCATCTGTTTTCAAGGTTTTTAAGAAGGAAAAAAAAAAAGCAAAAAACACTTGCCTTCCCACTGCCTGTAGGCAGGCTTAGAGAAAGACATTACCATGCCTTTTAAAAATATTGAATTAGTTGCCTAATAATGTTTTCTTTTAAATTATTCTAAAAAGAAAAACAGTTGGCATATATTGGGGCATGTTTTACATAAAAAAGCAATTTCAGTAATGACTGAACTAATTTAAATCAATTGTTCTAGTTTTAAACAATAAAACATAAAGAAGGGAAGAAAACTTCTCTTTTTAGTTACTTATATGCATTTCATTTAAGAAATACATTTTCCATGTTAGAAAACTTGTAAGAAAGTAATGTTTCACTATATTAACACTGATATTGAGATATAGGTAGATAGAGATAGATACAGATCAATGTATCTTCTATCTATCTATCTATCTATCTATCATCTATCTATCTATCATCTATTTATCTATCTTTAGTTTCTACACTATAGAGTTAATCCTCGTGGTGATTATGACAATTGCCTTAAATTCTTTAAGTTACTATTATTTCCTCATTATTTAATTTCTCCTTCTCCCCCCTCCCCGTGCCACTGCATTATTTTAAAATATTGGAAGAAAAAAATCCCTGACTGTTAGGGATGGAAGGTTTTGCTGAAGTCAATCTATGTATGAAAATTTATGAGAAAAAATTATTCACAAGTAATTAAGACTTAGATTCTCCATTTTCATTATCATTCTTGAAATCTGTTTTATCAACTGAAATACATATAATAGAGAGGTCAGAAGATTTATATGACTGTGCATATCAGAAAAAATACACAGCTAAATTTAAATGGCATTTTTAGAATAATTATATTTAGATTTGTTTTATGTTATTCACCCGCTAGATTCTGTACATTATTATAACATCAAATATGTCAAAGCCTCATAGCTATTCAAGCTAGTTCTGATGATTACATACTGTTACATTCTGATTAGGGGCGTCATTGCAATCACTATGCTGCTTTAAATTACATATTTTGATCACTATCTCTCTCACTAAGCTGTAAGCATGTGAAGGAAACTGAAAATGTTTGTGGAATTGAATGTGTTTATTTACAAAATGTTTATTTTTCAAATTGGATAAGGATGTTCTTATTTATCATGGAAATGGTATTCTTTACAGGCAAGAAATTGGGCTTCATTAGGGGTTAGCAGAAGAGAGGCATGATAAAATTTCAAGGAATCATTAGGATAAATTGTCCAATGATGTCCTATTTGAATTGTTCTCTGTAATATGTATTTGATGGGAGTAAACAGCTTATTGTTCATTATCTTTATCTGCTTACATTCATAATAGGTTTAGGTAATTTATGGCTAATTAAACTATAACCACTTGAGTAAAGAGATCTTATGTTTCATTATATGCCTTAAATTCCACAACATACAGTATGATGACCTATTAAAATGACACTTAAATTATATATTTTATTGATTATATAATACATATATATACTCGATATAAAAGTGTAATTCACTCTCAACTCAACAAATGTTAACTGAGTGCCTACTGTGGCCAACGCCATGCTCAGGCCCACAGGTAAGATTAAGGAAACACAATCCCTCACTGAAAGAGACAAGTTAGGAAGCAGGTATAATAGTCTACGGCCAGCAGTGTAACCTGGTGGGTTATTTATGATATGAGACATACTAGTCTCATCTTACTGGTTTATGGAAGAACATCAAAGAGCTAATGACTATGAAGAGAACTTTAGGAAAGGTAAAAGTTAGGCAGTTTAAACAGTGGAGTGCACAGTTTCCAGACAGAGAAGAGCATATGGAAAGGTTCAGAACTGCAAGATGACAAGAAGGTCTTGAGCACTAATAATATTGTCAGAACATAGAGCACAGCTGAGGGAGGAAAGTGAGATCTTGAATATTATATTAAGAAATTTATACTGATCTAAGATTAATTTCTTGTCAATATCTTCTTTTGACTCTTTGGCTTGGGTAAATGAACCACTGGAGGTACTGTTTTCTGAGATAAAATAAAAGGGAAGAAGTCAGTTTGTGGCCTAATAGCAATTGAGTTTTTAGATATTTTGTAATTGAAATGCTCTTGAAACAACAAAAATATCAAAATAGAGAGTATCAATACTACCAAAATATACCAGACTTGAAATGAGGAGAAAGAGCTCAGATGGAGATGCATACACTTTGTAAAGTCATCTTTATGTGGATGACAATTGAAGTCACATAGGTTGACATCTCAAAAATGAGTATGTAAAGGAAAAACATTCAAGGGTTTATGAAGTCTCTGTGGATTGATAGGTCAAGAAAAAAAATGTGAAATTACCTATGAAGAATCCTTAAAACACTGAGCAGCATTTCTAGGAATGGACAGACGGTGTCTTTACCAAGGCAAATGCTTAAGCAAATCAATAAAACCAACAGGATCTATTCCTGGGAACTATCTTCCATGTGGGTCCAACAAAACGCAGCCTGAGATAGAGTTTGAGACATTAAATTGGCTACATTATTTAACAAAAGAACTTCTTTCATTCAGTTTTCCAGGGAATTGTTTAAATCAGTGCCAAAAATTATTTTACAAAGAAATATGCATCTCACAATAAATCAAATAATAACTAAACACACAAGGAAGCAAAGCATCATCAACATATGGTACATGACTAACAGACTTTTTATATACTAATGTTAACAGATTTCTTGTACTAAGTACCAGAAATTTTAAAACTATGATTAGTATGTTAAAAGAAATAACACAAGTGTAAACATATTTTCAAGCAACAGAAAACTACAGAATGTGATGTAGCTGATTTGGATAGAAAACAGAAGTTGAAGGAAAAAAAAATATATATATATATATAATGAGGAAAATATAAAACTCAATGAAAAAGTTGGACAACAAATTAGAAACATATAAATCTGGAGGAGATGTCAAAAAATTATGCCAAAATAACACAAGGGAACAGAGAACATAAAGACTGTAATGAGAAGGTTTAATGTGCGTTTAACTGGAATTCCAGAAAGAAGAGAAAGAAGAGACAGAGAGCATATTTTAAAAGGTAACAGCTGGAAAATTTCCCAAATTGTCAAACAACACCAATCTTCGCATCCAACAAGCCTAATAAATTTCAAACACAATTAAAACACACACATACACACATAGACACGCCTCGTCAAATCATAGTGTCACTTCAGAAAATTAAATGCAGGGAGATGGTCTTAAAAATTGTGAGAACAAAAAGAGAAATTAAACACAGAAAATGGACGGTCTGAGAAGAACTGATTCTTCACACTGATGGTGATGGAATGTAAATCTCTGTAATGACAGAAACTGTCAAGCAAGGAGTCGAATCCATAAGAATGTTTTTCATGTAGAAATAGTACCACTCTCAGATGATTCGTAGGCAACAGTGACTCCTGCCCTGACCCTTTGGCTTTAAGGTTTCTTTTCTGGGCCTCTTTTCTTTTTCTTTTTTTTTTTTTTTTATGTTTTTTAAATTTTTTTTAATTTAATGTCTTTCTTTCTTTCTTTCTTTCTTTCTTTCTTTCTTTCTTTCTTTCTTTCTTTTTGAGAGACAGAGAGACAGAGCACACGTGGGGGGAGGGGCAGAGAGCGAAAGAAACACACTCCAAAGAAGGCTCCAGGCTCTGAGCTGTCAGCACAGAGCCCAGCGCGGGGCTCAAACCAAGGAGCTGTGAGATCATGACCTGAGACAAAGTCTGATGCTTAACCAACTGAGCCACCCTGCTACCCCACTAGGCCTCCTTTAGTATGATGCTAACTGACAAGGCTGTGAATCTATAGGGACCCAGGATATGCCCATCAAAGCGCAGGACCTGTTTCTTCCTAAATTATGTTCTATGGATCTAGAACCCCAGAATTCTGTGTTACAGTAGTTTCAAATTACTTTTCAGCCTGTACAGGACACATCCCCAGGCATATCTGCCACTGGCTGGACAAAAAACTCTGCTATAACTCTTATTGCACTCCCAGGCTTGAAGACTAACCAAAAGATGGCTCTTTGAAGAGACAGGCTAGGTTTTGAACAGTCATGCGAACAAGGTGTCTACACTCAGGTGCTCAGGAGCCCAGGAGGTCAGAAATGAAGGAGGGAGGAGAAGGACCAGGAGTCACCAAGTGTAATCCTGCACTGGGCTCTAAAAATATTGAGGGTGGGTATGTATAAAGAGGTTTTCAAGAGAGTTCCTTAACAGTGGAATTTTGTTACAGAATTGTTAAGGCAATGTTTCACTCAAAAGGAAACATGAAAGAGGAATTACAAAATCTTCAAATATTCAAAAGAAAATAAGGATAGAAAAATAAAAATTAAGTGAGACCAATGGAAAACATAAAACAGGACTAAATAAAAAATAAAATTATTAGTAGTCAGCTTAAATCTAAATGGTGTAAATATGCCAGCAAAAGATAAAGAGTATCAGACTGGATTAAAACCTATACTCACCTTTATACTGTTTAAAAGAAGCACATGTAAAATATAAAGAATGAAAAAGGTCAAAATCCAAGAACACACACACACACATACAACACACACCCATAGATGTGTGCATAAATTTATATTTATACATAAACCCTGCACAAAAGCAGTTGTAGCCATATTGACATCAGACAAAAGAAACTTTAAGGAAACAGGGAATACTGGCTATCTATATGAAAACTGCATGGTGAGTAAAGCTTCAACTTAGCAGGAAGATTAAAAAATGTGAAGTTAGCATGCATCTATGAACATAGCTCTACAAAGTGTCTTTGAGTCAGGGTTCTCTAATAGAATAACAGTAAGAATAGCTTAGGTGGAGAAAAAAAAATTTTTGATGCAAAATGAAGTGATTAGCTCATGATGTCTGGAGGGCAGGAAGATGGTGAGGAAATGGCTAAGAATTCTAGGCTTTAACACCTGCACTCAAGGACATGGTGCAAAGGGGAGTCACCGTGGGCAGCTGGCACTGCATGGGACTGTCACTGCTGCCACCACCAGGTGCCAGCAGCACTTCCACTGGGATGTCTTGGTGAGTCCATTGCATACTCCCTGTTTCATCTTTGAGCGACTTGTTAAAGGTCAGAGGTCCAGAGGAGGAGTGCCCCTGTGTGTCTCAGCTTTTAGAAATTAGGGAAGAAGTCTATCCCTTTGGGCTCCCATGTTGGGAATAATGCAATATTGTATCCTCCTTTTTTAAATATATTTTGTTTGGATTAGGGGTGAGGTAAAGAGCTTCAACATTTAGGCAATTGCCTCCGTTTTCCGCAATACTAATTACCATATAATTTCCTGAGAATTACACGACCACTTAGAATGAGGTAGGTGTGTTTGTGTTTAAGAATGTAAAACATCCAACTTGGGGAACCTGGGTGGATCAGTCTTTTGAGTGTCTGACTTCAGCTCAGGTCATGATCTCTCAGTTCTTGGGTTCAAGCTCCACATGGGCTCTGTGCTGACAGCATGGAGCCTGCTTCAGATTCTCTGTCTCCTTCTCTCTCTGCCCCTTCCCAGAAGAATGCTCTCTTTCTCTCTCTCAAAAATAAATAAGCATTAAAAAAGTTTTTAAAGAAGTTGAAACATCCTGACTACCAATTCTATCTTGTGTTCTGCCCCCCCCCCCACACACATCCACATCTACACCATAGATACTCACGTTTATCTAGCAGTGGCGTTTAGTAAAAAATGAAATGAAATGAAAGACTAAGAAATACTAAGATAGACTATTGCTGTAACAAATAACAGAATAAAAACTTCCCTTAAAACTATAGCCTAAGGTTCAAAGAATCAATTTTTCATGGAAATTACTACGGAGAAGGAATTCAACTTGCCTTTTCATGCCTAGCTCTGAATGGTATTTCTGAATTATTGATTCACCTATAAGAAATGTTCCTAAAATAACCTTAATAATTAAGGGAATGAAATTCAATTTCCAGATAATAAATAGCTTGTCTCACACCACTCTGACCACACGCACACACACACACCATACAGAATTGAGACCTTTATATGTGGAGCCCTGCTTGCCACAATCACTTACTAAACAGTCTTGAGGATGTGGCTGGCAATTTGACAGGGAGAGGCAAGTTGACAGCTTCTCATCAAATATCAAGCACTCCTGTGTTTCCTATGTCAATCTGGATTTGACATTTAATTTAAAAAGTATCTTAACATAGGTTTATATACAATAAAACAGATGGCAGCTACAAAACAATTTTGTCTTATTTAATGCTGAAAAATGCCTGTTGCCCAGAAGGCAGAATTATTTTAAGAGAAGCATCGCTGCTTTAATTCTGGAAATATTGGCAGTACTAAGAAAAAAGCATTTTCAGTAGTTCAAGATATTGCATTTGGCTCAGAAACAGAAAGTAATGGTGTCTAATAAGAAAATAGTGTTACTGTGAATATAGAATTTTTATTGATATGTTTAGTAACCAACTTGAATAAAAGTATACTGCATCTGTGTATGTGTGTGTGTGTGTGTGTGTGTGTGAGAGAGAGAGAGAGATGTACATAAACCATAAGTATATAAGAATTGGCACATTGTGTTTCATAGATTATTTCTTTCTTTTTATTTGAAAAATAAACTTTATTTGCTCATGAAAAATAGAGAATAGAAATGGCAATATTTTGATTTTACAGAAAAACAAGTACATTCCTAGTATAAAATAATTAGTGATAGAATCAATGTTTTTCATCATATCATCAACCTGATAATAATTCTTTTGACATTATCTAAATGTGACAAGCTAAGGAAAAATAACATTTTGTAGATAATGATTTCAGTGTACTACTTTCAGTGTATTAGATTGTATTAGGAAATGAAAGCTAATATTCATCATTATCTCTTAAATTTCAAAATTACATTATAAAACTATGCTAAATTTAGCATAATCAAAATCATAATCAAATTAATTAATACCATAAAAATACTGGGTAGCAATGTATTAGGATAGCAAAAAAAAGTCATGTTTAAAATACTAGGTCTTTGTAAACTTCGTAAACTTTGCATTACTACCATTTCAGGTACTACTTTCTTAGTACTTTCTTCCCTCAATGGTTTCATATTAGTACTGGCCGGTGAATGGCTCCATCTTTGATATGAAAAACAGAAGTAGGGAGAAGTCATTATATTCTCAAGAGATACTGATCGCAATATGGCTGCTAGTTAGATTTCTTAGCAATTTCCAGCTTTCCTGTTGCAAGTTGATACAGTTTGTAGTATACTATTCAAATGATTCCCAATTGTGGTGTTTTCCCTGCAAAATTTCAAAAGCCATTTCCTTTGGTTATGCAGGCTGATGTCTTCTGTGACGGTTTCCATGACTTTCCAGTAGCAACCCCATGATCTGTCTGTGCAGCCTCTGCTCTTTCTACATTTGTGAAATCCCTAAGTCCTTTATTAATCCCTTTTGTCTCATAATGCTTAATGTGGCTCTGTTTAATTGAAAAAATACAGAATCTTTACCTTAACCAAAAGATGTATGGCTTACACATTAATGACCTACACTGAAGACCTATAACTACACTGGCTATAAAGTAGTTTTACAGCTTCTGGGTATTTGCTATCTCTATGTGCCATCTGATGACAGGGCTGGCCCATTATCCAAATAAACAACAATCAAAAAAAGCAACAACAAAAAAGCAAAAAACTGTCCTTCCACATGGAAGTTAATAATCTAAATTTTAGGGGTCCCTGGGTGGCTCAGTACATTGAGTGTCTGACTCTTGATTTCAGCTCATGTCATGATCCTAGGGTCTTGGGATGAAGCCCCACATTGGGCTGTGCCGAGCATGGAACCTGCTTAAGATTCTCCTCGCCCTGCTCTCAAATAAAATTTCAAAAAAAAAAAATTAAAGTAACTTCAATTTTATTCCTTAATAGCAGTTCTTGGCAAGGTTTTGTTTCCTCTTACATAGGAATGCTTGAAGTGGTATTGCCCTAAACAGAATCATTCATATATATCTTATTGTGAATAACAAATCTAGGGTTGTATTCTCTACCCAACCATGCTGTTCCAATGTTCTTTATTAATTTCACTTCTATCTGGTTTTAACTTCTCTCTTCAAGCAGAGAATGATTATCATCTTTTGTCTGAGACAATACTGGTCTTTAAAACAAATTATCAGTGTTGTCTTTTTGGGAAAAATAAATGAAGAGGTCTATCTCACTCAGATAATATTTTGTCCTTTTCTTTCTAGTGTAAACTGATTGCAGGTAAAAAACAAACCTTGTTTATCAACACACGCACCTGTTGCTTTCTCAACCACAGCTTACAGCACAGTGTCTAGCACATAAGTAGGTACTCTCTGAATGTCTGTAATTAAATAATATAGTTTAAGTTCAAGTGAGGTGAGAGACAGGGATGTCACAGAGTCCCTCACTGGACAAAGAGTCATACTGGGTAAAATAAAAAACAGAAACAAACAAACAAGAAAGAAAACACAAAACAAGAAAACACAAAATGGTCAGATTACACTTATTGCATAAATGCGGTAAGACCAGTCCATGGTATTGTAAGAATAATAACAGAATGACAAAGATAGACCATCTTTCATAGGAGGCTATTAACTTTCTTCTGCAATTATATATGTACACATCTATATAGAAGAAAAGAGGCCATTGTGTTTTACTTTTTGAACTTGTCAAAATTATTCTAAATGTTTCATAAACTTTGACACTTGTAATAATCTTATGTAGGAGATATAGCCACTACTTACATAATCAAATTCAAATTTCTCATATATCAGTTCCTCTAAGAAGAGTTTGTTTTCCATCTCAAATCAAATTATTCACTCCCCTCTTTGTGATTCCATTTTATATTACACCAGATTTTACCATAACGATTTTAACATTTTATTGTACTTGTCTCTCTACAAAATTGCCTACTCTGGAGAAAGTAAGCATTAAAACTACATACTTCTAGAAGTGCTTGGCTGGCTCAGTCAGTTTAGCAACTCACTGGTTTCCACTCAGGTCACGATGTTACGGACATGAGATTGAGCCCCTTTGCCTCAAGACCCTGTGTAGAGCCCTGTGCTGAGCATGGAGCCTGCTTGGGATTCTCTCTCTCTCGCTCTCTCTGCCCATGCCCACTCTCTCTCTCTTACTCTCAAAATGAATAAATAAATATTACAAAAAAAAAATACATACTTCCAGAGGTGCCTGGATGGCTCATTTGATAGAGCATCTGACTCTTGAGCCCAGAGTCATGAGTCCCAAGTTGGGCGTGGAGCCTCCTTAAAAAAAATACATCCTCATCAGCTAGTATAGTTCCAAGAACACTGTTTGTTGAATGAATAAATGAATGAATGAATGTTTTTTCAATGAATGTATAGAGAAAATGTTTTTTTCCATATAGGCTTATTCTTATTTGAAGGCTTGGATATGATGTTCTTCATTCCTAAATCAGCCAAGAAGAATGTAACAAGAGAGGGCATGGAGAAAGGTAAGAGAATATTTGGCTCATTACCCACAAAGTAGATTACACAACATTAATCTACCCCTGCACACTTGATATAGTGAAGCTTGGGATTATAGTTTGTGTGCACAGAAAGAAGAGGAGAAATATAAACATTGGTAAGCACCAGCATTCCATGCCACAGCAGGCGATGGCTGTGTAGTATGATTTTACAACATCTGTTTTGTAGAGAAGATTTTTTCGTGGGAGAAAAACCTCATGGGGAATAGAGAGAATAGAGGGTAGATGATGACATGTCTATTTCCTTTGTGGCACCAGGAAAGAAACATGAGCCACTGCAATCAAGGGGTGAAGGCCATAGGTTCTCAGGATTGCAGAGGAAAACTGTGCAAGTCTCTGGTCAGAAGCCCATCTAGGTTGGTGTCCAGGTGACCACACAGGATTATATATTGAGAGGAAACCCTTTTTGTCTACCACAGGGGAAACTGTGCATCATTCTGACTCTTTAAGGAGGAGAAATACTCAGAGCATTGGGTGTTAGCATCTCTGGTAACGATGCGGGCATTTCAGTGTGGTGGCTGGCAGTGGTGAAGCTTCTACAAGCAAGTGTGTGTGGAGCAGGTTTGGACAAGTGGCAGATGAGATCGTGGTGGGAGAGCAAGGCAGCACAGTACAGGACTGCAGTTCAAATCCACAGACAGGTGTGTGTGTGTGTGTGTGTGAGAGTCTTCCCTGAGAGCCCAGAAACCAGCACAACACACTGCGGAAGGAAGAGCTGTGCTCACCATTGCATAGGTCAGGGCTATCAGACACAGAGTCATTTGAGTACAAAGGATTTGAGTAAAAGGTTCCAAGGGCCCAAGTGAAATTGGAAACTATAAATCTGCCCCACCTGTCAGAGCTATGTGATTTTCTCTAGGAAAACACCGCAGCTCAGAAGATGGAAAATGTGATTAGAGAGATCCAGGTTGAGAGTGTGTTCAGATGGAAGTGGAAGAAAGGCAGGATCACAGGCAGATTGAAGACAAGAATGATAGGATGTTACTCAACATGATGATGAACCTCATTAGGAATATAAACCCAAGAAGCATAATATGAAAGAGAGAGAGGAGAGAGAGAGAGAGAGAGAGAGAGAGAGAGAGAGAGATTTAAGGCCTAAGTGAATGAATGGTTATATTTATTGAGGAGAAACATTTGTTATTAGAGAGAGAGATTTAGGATGCAGTTCAGTTTATAGGATTATAAATCTTGTTTCTGGCCTCAGGAAGAGTTTACCGAAGAAAAACGATGTGTTATCATTGTCGTAAAAAATATTTAAAAATTTGGAATGCAATAAAGTTACTCAGCCTAATGAAAACTGTGGAAATGGGGACAAACAAAATGAATGGCCCATCACATTCTTCTTGGAATGAAAAGCTACAGCCTGGCATTTAGAAGATGTATTAATTAAGAAAAGTATAATAGCTCTTCTTAATATTCTCAAATTTTTGTTCCTTGAAACCAGAAAGCTCTATTTTTCATACATGGCATAGTACAAATGACTATGTGGCAGGGTGATACAGGAACCCAGGATCCTTTCAGGTGCTACAGCCCTTGGCAGGATTTGCTTCATGTGGTTGGAAGACAAGAGATGGGATAGTGAGGAGGTAGGAGTGAGGTGTTTTAGGGACTAGCCCTGGAAATGATACACTCCAAGGAAGTGGTACATTCTTTTCCATTGGCTGCAACTCAGATGGCACCACATAACTGCAAGAGAGCTGGGAATTATAGTTTGTGTGCACAGAAAGAAGATGAGAAATATAAACATTGGTAAACACGAGCATTCTCTGCCACAGCAGGTGATGGCTGTGTAGTATGATTTACGATGAAGGATGACAACAACAACAACAAAAGGTTGTAGTCTGGAAGGCTGATGTAGATCTAGAAAAACTCTTAGCTTGTCCCCAGACAAGACTTTTGTGAGAAAACAAATAACTTTCTGAGAATCTTGTCAGGAGAAAATATTATTCAACTTGTGGGCCCTAATTATAATCTGCAACAACAATGGGAACAGATTAACATTTTTGGGGTCATTGTATCAAAGTGAGGATTAGTGTCAAGTGTTTGAGGAGAAGAGGGATGACTGGGTGAAGAACTGAGTTCCGATGGATGAAGAAAGGATTCTCCACATTGGTATCACAGGATGACATGGAAAGGAGAAAGGACCATCTGACAGGGAGAGAATAGGGAGGCCACGTATGCCAAGGATTTCAGGTATAAACTCATAGAAATAAATTATTTAATTATCTATAAATATTACTGTCAACAGTAATATTATGGCACAGAATGGTTATGAAGGCACAGAAATAAATAACTTGTAACAGTTATCAGCAACATTTCCGGTGGTATATTTCTGTGACAGGAGAAAAAAACCAATATCTTATTTACTTATATTCAGGAAATATTTATCTATGATGTATCATACACATTAAGTTATTAATATTTTTATTCTCTACAGTTTTACTCATTTTTTTCAAATAATACATGTTTAGGATCACTTTTAATGTACTTTGTTAGACACTGATAGAGGAAAAAAATGGGACAGTCTGCCCTCAGACTACTTAAAATATAGTAGAAATAATTTTGGATATACAGGTGAGTGCCACAAATGAACGAGGCATACCCAAAGAGTTTATGTACATAAATATGACCGGAATAAGAGAAATATGACTGAAGTGGATAACACTTACACAAACAATCATGTATACCTCACACACACATTAGAGAGCTTGCTTGACTATCCAAGAAATGTGTGTGTGCGTGTGGTGTGTGTGTGTGTGTGTGTGTGTGTGTGTGTGGGATAGTAGATAAAGAGAGGAAAGAACAGTGCAGAATGGCATGCTTCCCCAATAGTAGTCACTTTCAGGGAAATATAGTGAGACTTCTGTGTAGATGAGGAAGAGGGAACACCTGAGTCATTGGAAGGAGACAAAACTGTAGAAATTGGTACCTACCAGAACATGAAACCACTTTGGCTCCATGTTAAGGCATTTGAGCCCCTAGGAATCCACTGAAGAACTGTAAATGGAGAAATGGCTTCACCAATGAATGTTATAGGAAGGTCACCCTGGTTGTTGGGTAGAAAAAAACATGAGAATAGGTATGCAATTTATTAGGAAGTTAATTCAGTTGTTCAAGTAAAACTAGTAAATCCTAAATGAGGTAACTACTGGTAAAACTGAGAGAAGAGAATGAATATAAATGATACTAAGAATATAAACTCTAACTCTATGGGTTATTGCAAATATAGGAAAGTGAGATCAGAAAGCCTGGAAGTGGTCTTGGCTGAGTGGTTTCATTCACTGAGACAAGGAGAACAGGATAAGAACATATCATAAATATCTTGTATTGAGATGCCTATGTGGAGATGCTTTGTATGTGACTTGGACCTTTGGTATGGCACTCAACAGAGATGGCTTGGTTGGAGATCTTACTCTCAGATTTGTTAGCATTTACATGGTACATAAAGCCATATTGTATATGAGGTTACCTGGGAAGATACAGGTAATAAGAATAAATGCCCAGGGCAAAGACTTAGGAATATAAAATGTAAGAGATGATTGGAGGAAGAAAGTAATGAGAAGGAATGAAATAAATAAATTTAAGAAGGAAAATCAGACATTATAAACTTAGAGAAATAAGGAGAAAAGAGCTTCAAAAGGGAGAGAATGGTCAACAGTTGCAAATAATGTAGAAAGCTCCAGGAGGCAGGAATGTATTGATTCAACTTTATGAGCAGGAGGACAAAACCATTATCTTAATTATACAAATTGTAGAGACATTACAGACATCAGGGTGATGAATTTTTCTAAAAAGAATGCTTCTCTTGGCAATACTTTTCCAAGTATTTCCAGAAGTCTACTAGGGTCACATTTCTATTGTAAAAGTAATTTGAACATGCGGCCATGTATGCATATTTAATACATAAAGATACTGCTCAAGATCTTTGTTTAAAAACACAAAAACAAAAACAAAAAAAAAGAAACAGCAATAAAATAGATACAAAAGAAACCGTGATTGGAGCAGCAGAATGTTGTCAAGGAGAGACTCAGTTAAAATTATATCTTGACCCCAAGATTAAAATATGGTACAGAATATGGAAGTTCCATATTTCCCGTAGTTGATTCAATGTTTAGAGAGGATTCAGAAAAGAGATGAAAGTAAGTGATTTTCTTGTGCATGTGGACTTTAAAAACCTGAGCCTTAAAGAGGATATGATTAATACTTTCATAAAATAGATTACAAGACTGATTCCAAGGCAAGCCACCCTCATTATAATGAAACTCTACCCATCCATAAATTGTTTGACAGGTCTTACTTTACTAAAATTAAATAATCAAGCTCATTTCTTATATAGCTAAAGGCTTTATTTTTCTGAGCAAGGAAAATATGACTAAAATAGTGTTCTAAATACTGAATATTAATACAAAGGTCTTCCAAGTAGTTATGGAGGTCATTGATTTGTTTTAAATTTTAGCTTTCTTTTTTTTTAATATTTCTAATGTTTATTTATTTTTGAGAGACAGAGAGTGAGCATGAGCAGAGAAGGGGCAGAGAGAGAAGGAGACACAGAATGTGAAGAAGGTTCCAGACTCTGAGCTGTCAGCACACAGCCTGATGCAGGGCTGAAACCCGCGAACCACAAGATCATAACCTGAGCCGAAGTCAGAGGCTTAACCAACTGAGCCACCCAGGTACCCCTAAATTTTAACTTTCTTAATTGCAATTATACATTTTCTGAGGATTAGGATAAAGTCATTATTATTACTTTACTTTGTAAAATAAAATATTGAAAAAATTAAAATGGGGAAACTAGAATGTGTCTTCTTGTGAAAAGGTTTCTCAGGCAATCTCAAGGACTAACCAAGAAGGAAGTCATTGGTAAAGAGGGTATGACAGCCACTTGGGACAGAGTAATCATAATCAGGCCATCTTCACATTTATGATAGCCATGCAAATGAAGGTGTATCATAATTACCCATGAACCCTATAGTTTAGGAAAACGGGCTCTTAAAACTTCAGATGCAAGTTATTTATGCCATACCTCTAAAATGGACAATATCTCAGGCAGTATGGAAAGCACAAAAAAGTACATCTCTCTGTGCAATTATATATAATAGTGTAGAAAAAAATGGAGGTGTATTTTAAAAGTTAGTACAGCTGCACTTGAGTTACAAGAAAATTAAAGGATGAGAGAGTATTTACCTAAGATGGAAATAAGGAACATAAAAACATATGAAGAATTTACCACAGAATTTTAAGAATAATATTGGTGGGTCCTAAGCTTTAGTAGAGCTGATTTGAGTATATGAGCATTAACAATTGCTAATAATTTCAAATATTGCTTTATTAAATGTATTTAGAATTAAATGATGTGAGAATACTTGGATCACTGCTTGAAGCTAATGGGTTCGTGTTTATGGATAATATCGCAGTTGCAGAATCCAACAATCCTATTCACTTCAGTTTTCTCTAGACCAGATTTTTTGAATTGAAAAAGATCTAGGAATCTTTTCCACAAATGAATTGACATCTAAGATGAAATAGTGATTATGTGATCACCCTAGCTTCTCTCTGTAAATTCAAGTTTCAGCATTAAGAATAATTGCATCCCATTATACTGAAAGTAGCTGCAAATTAATTGTTTGACCAGGGCAAATAATCACTGAGTAATGATGAAAACAGTAGAAAATTACCAGACCACTGAGAGCAGTCAAATGTGATTATTTTAATCTACTCATTTTTATGTTGGTTTAGAAGTAGATAATTAATCAATATTTTAGTAAAAGGTGATGTAACCACTATCAGTATAGATTCATGTTTATAAACTATCCTATGCTTTATTCTCAATCTTGCTCTGCTAAACAGTGGCAGTGATACGATCAGAGAAATGGAAAGCAAGACTAACATTTAGCTGAGGTGAAGAATATCTCTACATAAAGGAAAAATGAGAAGGTAATTTAAATATCAAGCTTTCATTGTGTTGGACTTAATATATTCATTCATCCAACCCTCAAATCAACCTTATAAGTTAGATATTATTGTATATATCGTGATTGTTAGTTATCTGTCAACTTGATTAATTCAGAGTGCCCAGTCCAGTCAGACATTATTCTGAGTGCATCTATTAGGGTATTTTTGGAATATTTTTAACATTTTTTAAAACATTTTTTGTTGTTTATTTTTGAGAGAGACAGAGTGTGAATGGGGGAGGGGCAGAGAAAGAAGGATACACAGAATCCAAAGCAGGATCCAGTCTCTGAGCTGTCAGCACAGAGCCTGATGTGGGGTTTGAACTCACTAACCATAAGATCATGACCTGAAGTCAGATGCTTAACTGACTGAGCCACCCAGTCACCCCTGGGATATTTTTAACATTTAAATGGATAGATTAAGTAAAGGAGATTGCTTTTCCTAATGTGGGTGGGTGTCATCCAATCATTTGAAGGCCTGAATAGAACCAAAGGCTGAGCCTCTCCTAGTAAGAGAATTCCTCTTGCCCGACTGCCTTCAAGCTGAGACATTGTTTTTGTTTCTGTTTTTCCTGCCTTCAGACTCAGCTGAAACATTGGCTCCTTCTGGGTCTCCAGCCTGCCAGCTTTCAGACTGGGTATACACCATGAGCTCTCCTATGTCACTAGCTTGCTGACTATAGACCTTGGGATTTTGAGACAATTCTTTGTAATCTCTCTTTCACTGTCTCTTTGTCTCTTTCTGTGTCTCTGTGTATGTATATGTATATGTTTTGTTTCTCTGAAGTCAATTCATGTATATGTGTATGTATATATGTATACACATATATAGATATATAGATATATAGATATATATACACACACATACACATACACATATATAGAATATATATATTCTCTATATATATTTGGAGATCTATTGGTTTATTCTTGGGAGAACTCTGACTAATACACATATTTACGGTTGAGGTAACAAAACCCTAGAGGACATCACTAAATAATTGCAACTCACACAGCTGTATGTGTGAACTGAGATACAAATCTATACCTCATTGATTCTAAAACCTCAGCTCACTTGACTACCTCACCTTGACTCCAGCACAGACTGGAAGGTGAGCTTAAACTCTCAGAAGATATAGTTGAATGGTTTAAAAATGATGTGCTCTAGGACACGTATTGAAATGATCCAACTGAATAAAGAGAGACTATAGCAACACACATGAAAATGACATATGAGGGTTCATTCATTTCCTTAGTATCTATTAAGCACTTCTGTGCCAGGCACTTTTTTAAGAATTGGGGTTACAAAAGTTAAAAAATCTCTCATCTCCTATAGTCTACTTTCTAGTAGATGAAGATTGTCAATTAACAATACAATTAAGGGAAAACAGTACATTAGATAAGGATAAGTGCTAAGGAGAAAAATAGAACAAGGAAGGAGGATAAACACTATTAATAGGAAGGTTGCAATTTCTGATAGATTAATTAGGAAAACCTTCATTTGAGTAATGAAAGAGGTAAAGAAAGTAGCAACGTAAATATCTGATGGAAGAGAATTTAATAAGCCATCATTTTTTTCTTTCTAGTATCTCTTATTGAGATAAAAGTCAACATAAGTGAACCATTTTATGGTGTGCAATTCAGTGGCATTTAATATATTCAGTCTATCCAGTTCCAAAACATTTTTATCATGCCAGAAGGAAACTCTGTACCCACTGCCATTCCCCCAGCCTCTGACAACCACTGACCTGCTTTCTGTCTCTGTGGGTTGACCTATTCTTGATCCTTCATATAAATGGAATCATACAAAATGTGACCATTTGTGTCTGACTTCTTTCAGTTTGTTTAATGTTTTCAAGGTTCATCCATGTTGTGAGTGAGAACAGCCAGTGCAAATGTCTATAGCAAAAGGATTCATTGGATGTTGGAGAAATTAATGGAAGATGAGTTCTAACACGTAAAAGGGCTGATTATGCAGGAGATTAGCTATTATGTGTGCACAGTTTGCAGGGTAATTTAATACCAGCAAGAGCATTATGGGAGGGAGGGTTGAGAGATGAGAAAGGACCTCCTTGCAATATGAGGAAGCAGAGGTCTCTCACGTCATTGAAAATTAAAAAGTCAAGCAAAAAAGTGTGGAACACTGTCGTCTGAAAAACTAGGAAAGGCTAATTCAGGTTTCACAGCATGACAAAGCCCAGAGTGAGGTTTTGAGGCGCCAGTAT
The DNA here is from genome assembly GCF_018350175.1 of Felis catus. NCBI lineage: Eukaryota > Metazoa > Chordata > Mammalia > Carnivora > Felidae > Felis > Felis catus. The sequence continues at coordinate 106,338,699 of NC_058371.1, forward strand.
AAAGCCCATAGTACAGGAGCAGAGTCAGAAAAACATGCAAATGGAATACCAAGAATAATTGTAACAGGCTAAAGGAGGAATTTCAAATATAATTACCAGGAAAGCTCAGTTACGTCCATGGTTTGCTTTTTATGAGCCAATGTATTGTTTAGGGCAAGTAAAGACTGAGAGACAATTTATAATATCCCCTTCCCGTAACATCTCTCCTCTCGTGGTGTATGTTGGAGTGGCGGTTCAGACTTTACCATGGTGGAAAATCTTGAGAAGTTCTAGGCTGTTTTTGATATTTATTGAAGATGGCTTCCATGTCACTTTCCACTAGAGGAGCTTCTCTGACCTTGGATAGCCCCAAAGGGATTTTCTCTGTTTTGTGGCATTGTCGGAAGAACTGTATGCTTATGAGAGGAGGGATGTCAAATAGCATCTCACAGACCATCTGACACAGTGCCCAGAAATGCCTGCCATAGGCTCCAAATCACTATGTCCTATTTCAGAAAGTAGCATAAATTACCTATAGCTTCACTGAGTGAGATACAGAACATAATCTGTATACATGGAATTGGAGGATAGTGTGTACTATGAGTTCAGAATCTGGTGTCATCGTTTCACTTCAACCTAACTATTCAGCCATTTTTCAGCTTGACCTTGGAACACCACCCAAGAAGTGAAGGATAACTCTATTTATTAATTTTTTTTTTTTGAGAGAGAGATAGAGCAGAGAGAGGCTGAGAGAGAGGAAGATACAGAATCTGAAGCAGGCTCCAGACTCTAAGATGTCAGCACAGAGCCCAACTTGGGGCTTGAACTCTCGAACCGTGAGATCATGACCTGGGCTGAAGTCGGCCGCTTAACCGACTAAGTTACCCAGGTGCCCCAAATGATTTCTATTATTAAACAAGTGAAGAGTTGACCTGGGAAAGGAAAAGATTTTAGAAAATCTTTCTGTGAACATATTTGAAATAACAATTTTTTTTCATAATTAGGGCTTTACATTGATTAAGTGTATACCTTAGAGGAATTAAGGATTCTTCTGGTTAGAAATCCTTTGGTAGAGAAGATTATATATATATATATATATATATATATATATATATATATATATAATATTATAATATATATATATAATATTATATATAATGGTATAGCTTTGGTTAACCTCATTTCTATTACAACAGCCCCGAATTGAATGACTCAAGTTCCTGCCATACCCATGAGCCAGCATAAGCGCATGTGATCACACACTGATTATCTCTCCCTCTCTAAAAGCAAATGTTTCCAACTGGCAGATTATTGTCCTCAGTGTGGTGATTCAGGCACAGGGTGTAACCGTGAAGTTGGTCTGCAATTCCCAGAGCCATACTAATCATCATGTCCCCCCAGAATTGGAGGAGTAAAGGGGACATATTCTCTTCTTAAAAGATTTGGCTCCCACACAGCAGACATCACGTCTGCTCACATTTCACAGTTAGAACCCAGTTATATGGCAATGTGTAACTGCAAGGGAGCTTGTAAAATAAGGTTAGTTATAGCTCAGAAAAAGGGGAAACATTTTTTCATAAATAGCAGCATTTGCCACACCAGCTATTGGTTGTTCATTTCCCGAGTTACCTTAGAGATTCCCTTATGAGTCTGTGTGTCATATTTAACCCAATGATCATGAACCCACTGGCAATATTTTCGTTATTAATAAGTTATAATTATAGATTTGCTATGAATAAAAATTTTCCCATGAAGTTAATCTAGTTATTGTTACAATAGGATTTTTTATTAGAATTTGGGTAGCGTAATGTATATATCCTATGTGTATTTTGTCAGATATTTGACAGAGTTTCTTTACTAATTATTTTGTCTAGGGAGTAGAAATATGAAGTGGATTTTGGCTGAGTTACATAAATTAACACCTGTAATAATAATTATACTCAAATGGCGTCAATAAATATATTCAATGTTTGTCTCTTGAAGTGTCTTCAGTGATGTGGCTCAGGGCTCAGACTTGACCCTTTAGTCATTAAATGTTTTCATTACCAAAATGTTTTTTTTTATCATTCTTTGCCACAAAGTAAAAAAGTATGCTTTTAGAAGCATAATTTTTGAAAGATCTGTTCAGTCTGTCATGTGGTTCATAATAAAATAATGGGACTGTGTATGGACAACGAGAAACTGCTATTTTAGTCTATTTCTAGAGCAACTGTAGTAACCATCAGTGAGGAAACTGGTCTAATTATAGATCATGTGAAAAAACAAAAACAAAAACAAAAGCCTCCAATGGGCTATCAGTATTCCATGACTGCAAAAAGGAAGGAAATAGTTCTCTCTAGATTCTGTACTCTCCTCAGGACATATCTGGAATGACTTTTTGTTCTGGGTATCACATTGTAAGAAACAGTGAATGATATGTTCCAAAGATAAGCACCTAGAAAACAATCCTTATAAAGAATAATTGCATAAAAAAGCATTTTATTGCTTAGAAAAATAAAAGCCAGTGAAGTAAATACCAAAAAACTTTTCCAGTGACAGAAGAATTGGGTTTAGGATATCTAACTAGGAACTAGTGAGCAAATTATTTTGGAATAACTACATGACAAAGAATAATCGCGCATAATGGACTACTCTGACGCTGGGTTTTAGAATTTAGGTGACGTGCCAAATTTGAAAAGGGATGAATACAAGTCCTCAGCAGTCACTGGTTCCTCACAGTTCTGAAGTTTCACTGGGCAAATGTTGCCAGATCCCCCGGCTGCAGGTCCTATGTATTCCTTCATTAGGTCAGGTCTGCTCTCTGAAAGAGTTCCCCAAGGCGGTTTGCTCCTCAGTTCTGCTAATATTTGTCTCTGCTAGTCTCAGTTCAGCTTCCTCCTTCTAATGGGTTTGAATGGTTTATGATGGCCTGGTTAGAATGTCAGGGCTTAGCTTCCAATCAACTCCCATCCTGTCTGTCAGGCTTGTTTACACGGCAATGGCCATGCCTTCTGAGGCATGGATTACACATTAAGGTACTGTCACTTCCACTGCTCTCTGTGGGCTAAAGCCAGTGACAAGGTCAGCCCAGATTCAGACAAAGTGACACTGTAAACCACATAATAACAGGGCCGAGTGGAGAATTGGTGTAATTTATATAATCTATATGCAACAAGAAGTATAATAAAAGTATTATAACTAAGAGAAACATACTTTGTTTACCATAAATATAAACAATTATTCTGGGCTCTAATGTTCAAATGTTAGCTTCAGTATTTTTTATTAACTTAGATACAAGTAAGTTAAAAAAAAATTTAATCTCTTAATATTGGCGTTTCTTATGTGAAGCTTTGTTTTCAGAAATTTGTGGTTTCCAGGGACATAAACTTTAATAAAAGGGAAAAAAAGATTTTAGAGATATGTAATAAAGGGGACTGAAAGAAGATTTTCATGGAAAAATATATTACTGGTAATGATTTGGACAAAATCTATGATATATTTAATGTGGGTAAAACTTATAAGACTTTCTCTCTTTGATCCATTTAAAATCCAATTTAAAGATAAATCTTAAATACTTAAAAGGAAAATCAGTTGTACCAGGCAGTAAATTGTAAATGTCAAATTAGTTGTACATAACATGAATTCTGTAAAAATTCAAAGGAGAGTGATTTAACTAGTCTGTCTGAGTGATCAAGAGACTTCTCTTGTCTGATGAACAGCATAAGCTAAGGCTCAGAGAATAATGCACACGTCATGGTTAGAAGCCTCTGAGAAATGTATTGCAATGTGGGGAAACTACAGAGAAGCCATGAAGATTAACTGAAATTGAGATTAATCACAATTGAGAGACTTAAATAAAAGAACTGTTAGGCATTTAAATTATTAAACCCTGAAACACTAAAAAAATATATCCAGGGTAGTTAAGTAATTTTAAAACAGTTATATTTTAAGAACACAAGGTGGGGCTAATTTTGTATTTATTTAAAAAATTTTTAATGTTTATTTATTTTTGACGGAGAGAGAGACAGAGCATGAGCGGGGGAGGGGCAGAAAGAGAGGAAGACACAGAATCCAAAGCAGGCTCCAGGCTCTGAGCTGTCAGCACAGAGCCCGATGCAGGGCTTGAACTCACAGACCGCGAGATCATGACCTCAGCTGAAGTCTGATGCTCAAGGGACTGAACTACCCAGGTGCCCTGACTAATTTTGTATTTAAATTAGAAACTGATGAGACTGAGAGATCCACTGGAAACTGTTGCCATAAATTTTATAGACATTGGTGTTGAATGTTGGGATTACAGTTTTGATGATGAAATAGAGGAATTTATAATAGGACTTTCATTAAAAGGGAAGCAAAAAGTAAATACCAGTAAGTGCTCTATCATCAGTGCAGTTGCGTCTGTTTCTCTAAGTTGTCTGATGGGAATATACCTGCTGAGAATGCAGGACAAGGGAGGTGCAGGCCTGACCTAACGAGGTTGGAGACACAAAGAGGAAGGCTCTAGCCTAGTTGCCCTCACAGAGAGCTGGAAACTGCCATTTTTTTTTTTCCAATTTGAAACCATACATTATCTTAGGAAAACCACAAATAATTAGAGCCACTTTCCCTGATACATCTGTTGGTCAGCTGAAGAGCAAATTGCTTCTCTTGACACCTTCCTGCCAAAAGTTCACCCAGACTCCCTTTTCCACAGACTCAATTTTGCCTTTATAAATGTTACACTTGCCTGTGTTTACAAACTATGTGATTGATGTCTTCAGTATGTGAGAATATTCAGCTGTGTTCTAACATCTCTGAGTTACTCTTTGACACTGCTGACAAAAATATGGCCAATGTTGGCTTCCACAAGCGATACTACCCAGTATTGCTATGATTTCCAAATCCCAGTGAATTTTTTTATACCAATGTAATTCACAGTTTCATATAGAAATCAAGATTCTGAGTAGCCGGGTCATGGAAAAAGGTTTTCAAAACAAATTTCACTACATAAGGACAGGTACCAATCATAATCAAAGTATTGTTAAAATTTATCCCCAGTAATAAATATCCCAGGATAGCAAAATATTTACCTATCAATAATATTTTTCTCACATTATTGTTACTCAAGCTATATATAACAACATATTAAACTGTTATAACACCTGCATTTTCTTCTTGTTTGTTGTAACTAGAACAATAAAATACTGATTTTGAGGATGTTTATTTAAATGCTTAATAATTTCATAACATAATTATTTGGTCATAATTTTATTAAGGATTTAGAGAAAGTAAGGGAATATTCTAGTGCTGTGGACACAGAGATGACAAAGCTCCCGCTGTCAGTTTCCCACATTCCTGGTGGTAAAGCCTGTACCAGAAGGCTGCTGGGACTTACCAGAGTGGAAATTAGGAGGGGGGCGCTGACTGTGCGTAGAGAAGTGAAGAGAAGTTTCCCAGGAAAGGAGACTTTTGAGGTGAGTATTAAAGAATAAGTAACTTCTGGAGGCACATGGGTGGCTCTGTCAGTTAAGTGTGGGATTCTTTTTTATTTTTTAAATGTTTATTTATTTTTGAGAGAGAGAGAGAGAGAAAGAGAGAGAGTGCCAGTGTGTGGGGGGGAGGGGGGGCAGAGAGAGAGAGGGAAACACAGAATCCGAAGCAGGCTCCAGCCTCTGAGCTGTCAGCGCAGACCTGGAGGGCTCTAACACATGAACCGAATAGTGAGATCATGACCTGAGCTGAAGCTGGACGCTTAACCGACTGAGCCACCCAGGTGCTTCTAAGTGTGGGACTCTTGATTTTGGCACAGGTTGTGATCTCACAGTTCGTAGGATCAAGCCCTGTGTCAGACTCTTAGCTGACAGCGTGGAGCCTGCTTGGGATTCTCTCTCTCTCTCCCTCTCTTTCTCTCCTCTCCTCATGCAAGTGATCGCACAGTCGTGCCTCTCTTTTGTGCTCTTTCTCTCTCTTACTCTCTCTCAAAATAAGTAAATAAACATTAAAGAAGAAAGAATAAGTAATTTCTCTACACAACAATAGGGAAATAATTCTTGATGGAGGGGCTATTGTACTAAACATTCTTTACATCAACATTTTTCTTAGGGATAACAAATGTGTGCACTCCATATAAGCAATGAGAATGGACCTGGTTTCCATTACTATAGCTATTCTGTATTATCTAAAATATTTAGCCAAATCTGGTATTTGGAATTTACTGAATGGACTGGTAGGAGAATATGTGCTTTGGGAGAGGGAACATAGGTCTTAGGTATATGTAAGGAGAAAAAGGAAACAACAGATCAGTATGCTAAGTTTATAGAAACAAATAGGATGCAAATGTTTTCCAGATTAAGCCCTCAGAACATATTCTCTTAATGGCCTATAAGAGAACATAGAAAGTTTCTTGTATGACTTAATGTATATTTTTTTGGCTTAAAATAAATACAGATAAATTGAGTTTAAATGAATTGATTGGTCAATTGCAAAATATTCATTTATAATCATATCTCTTTTTATTTTGACTCTTCTAATATAAAATGCCATGCATTTGAAAGCTTCTATGGAATTCCTTTTTTTCTTTTTGGAAATTTAGAAAATGTACAAAAGAGTCTAAGCGCACATGTTAAACCCCCACACCAGTCTCTATTTTTAATTTTAAATGTAGGAATTCCTGACTCAACAAATGGCAGCTATGAGGAATATCTACTATGAACCTAAAAGTAATTGGAAATAAGCAATTTAAAAGTTTAAATTTATTTTTTAGAAAATTTATAAAAATGCTTTACTTTATAAAATTAAGCCATGGACTTTATTATTTAATTTTTCTGTGTGATTTAAAAAATAAATTTGACTGAATGATTCCTGACTAAACAAACTTATTTGACAAAATGTTATATATTGCTGTCAGATTTTAGAAAGAATACATATTTAATTGGTGGAGTTTTCTAGATTAAAATATATTCAATCTCTAAATACTAAGAGATCTGCTAAGTGCTACAAACATAATATGCTACCTCTAACTTTCTGATATTTAAGAAGAAAATTAAACACAGAAAAGTTAAGTAGTATTTTACTCTTTTATAAAATTTACCAAGATTTCCCTATTTCCTTTACCTATTTTATTTTTCTTCCCCTATTGTTTTTGTATAATAATACCATATTAAGATCATTACTTTACAACTAAGATAAATTAAAATCAGCTTAGAAAGCTCCATAGCAAATTTTTATTTTATAGAAAACTCTTTATTTCCCAATTTTATTATTCTCAATCTAACAACAAAATTCTAGTTCTTATTTTGTAAATTTGCACTGATAATTATAAACACCTCAACTATCCAATGTAATACATGCCAAAGTAATAGGTATAATCAAATTGTGTCACATAAATAAAACGTATTTTGTATATCATTGCCCTACTAGTAATATTCCTTTTTATTTTTAGTGGTCCTTCTAAGATGAAAATGTTGCCTAATTATACCCTAATGTTTCTTCACCTTAATATTTCCATTTTATTAAGGCATGGCTAAAATGACAGGGGAGTCATTGTAGATGGCATTAGTTTTTATATCACTAAAATTCAATTAATAAGAGAACACCTGTGTTTTAGGATGCATCCTTAATTTTATTTCTTTAGCTTATTTTAAATATATAATCACTTATTTGGGGAAAATAAATGTTTACAGTTTGAATCTAGCATTTCTTTCCCTTTTGATATATTTTCTTAATTTGCAGAGATTAGAGTGGGGTGATGGTCATGTGGAGTTTTTAGATTAATTAGAATAGTTAATTAAAAAAACAATTGTACTTCAGAGCATCTGGGTGACTCAGTTGGTTGAGCATCCAACTTCAACTCAAGTCATGATTTCCCGGTTCCTGAGTTCAAGCCCCACGTCAAGCTCTGTACTGACAGCTCAGAGACTGGAGCCGGCTTCTGATTCTGTGTCTCCCTCTCTCTCTGCCCCTCTCCCACTCGTACACACTTTCTGTCTCTCTCTCTCTCAAAAATAAATAAACATTAAAAAAAAAAACAACACAATTTACTTCAACATCAAAACAAAGATTGTGAAATCATATAGTTACATGAATTTTAAGATTTGTTTTCATTGGTGAATTATTTGGTGCCTGTTACATGCCAGGAACTGTTGTTTGAATCTAGTAAAAAAAAAAAATAATAATCATATTACCCAATTGCTAATTTTACTTTTGTAGTCACAATTATGGGAAGGGTAAGCATATTTTGTAAAATATAGCTCTCATAAATTTGGAAACATTTGTGGGTTGTCTATTATGGGCCAGGCAATGTAAAAGTGCTGGGGTGTCCTAAAAGGTGAATTCACCAGAGTTTATTAACTCTGAGAAACTTACTGAATTATAAAATCTTGATGATTTTTTTCCCGTGGGCATTTTTCTATACAGTGAAAGTTTCTGGTTCATTTTTTTTACAACAGATTTGTTATCACTTTTGGAGTAAGTTTGGAGAATTTGTGTATGTGTCCATTCTTTAAAATAATGGCATGTTAAATTTATGAAAACTCATGAACTGTAGAATAAAACACTGGACTCACTAGAATATAAATCTATAATTAGCTACAAGGTAAGCAAAAAGTAAAGATATACTACTTTTGTGGCTCTGGAAAAAATTCCTTCCTTAAAGCTAAAATAAAAATACATTCAAATACAAAAGGCCAGGTTCATGAAATGCCTCAGGTCAAATACAAAGGTATTGCACTGAAGATCCATACATAGGAAAGACAGTGATCAAAACAGAACAGTGAAAATCATGAAGAAGCTTGATGTACTGAGACAAGTTTCAATCCTTAACTTTTATTTTTCACTTATTTGTTTTGATGCCAGTAAGATATTATATGGCAATATTTTGTCCAGGAGAACTCTAATCTTGAAACATTTTATTTTTAAGAGAATAAAAGGAACAAAACCAGCTATCAAAATCATGTATTGTTCTTTCAGAGAAAATATCCAGTAAGGCATTAATAACACAGTCCTAATCTTTAAAAACAAATTTTAATGTCTATTTATTTTTGGAAGGAGAGAGGGAGCACAGTGCATGCCAGCAGGGGAGGGGCAGAGAGAGACAGGGAGACCCAGAATCCCAAGCAGGCTCCAGGCACTGAGCTGTCAGCACAGAACCTGATGCAGGGCTTGAACTCCCAAGCTGTGAGAGCATGACCTGAGCTGAAGTCAGATGCTTAACTAAGTGAGCCCCCCAGATGCCCCCCCTTGGTTACTCTTTATCCACCCACACCCCTGTCAGTCTGCTGTCACTCTGTAGCTTCACAATGATGATACTTAGTAATTATCTAATTTTGTCTGGTCATTAAAACTGGTCTCCAAGGCCCATCTATATTTGGTTTTTAGATTCATAATGTTTTTTTTCTATTTCAGCTCCCATTGACAACTTTGTCTTTTTGAGTTTCTATTTTGTTTTTGGAAATTGTAAATTTCCTTATCTTATTTTAAAGCTGAAGCCACACACACACACACACACACACACACACACAGATAGATATAGATATAAATACAAATATAGATATATATACAGAGATACAAAGTCAGATAAGAAGAGACAGAGAGGTGTGTGCGTCTGTGTGTGTGTTCACGCACACGCGCAGGGATCTTTTCATACTGATTTTATTTATCATGGAGAAAAGCTTTTTAAAACTGAAATTGGATAAAAATGAACTCATATTTTATAGAGGAACTGGACTGATTTCTAAAGATTCCTTTACTTAGCCAAATATAATTTTGGTTCTATGTAAGCATTAAAAAATTATGTAAAATTAGAGAATAGTTTAGGAATATTTGAAGAGTCTTTTTTGTAACCCAATTTGCAGTAGTTGCAGAAGATGTTAAGAATTGTGGATATGTTGGCTATCTTCATGGATTGAAAAAAAATATATTGTTTAAATGCTCATACTACCCAAAGAAATTTACAGATTCAATACATCCCCATCAAAATCCTAATGGCATTTTTTTCATAAGTAGGAAAAAAAATGTCCTAATAACAATAGGAATGGGAATAATAATAATAGGAAAAAATCCATATAGAATTTCAAGGGACTGCAAATAGCCAAAAGAATCTTGAAACAGAAGAATAAATTTGGAGGCTTCACACTTCCTGATTTCCATACATATTATAAAAAATTATAATACATACATATAGTACTAGAATAAAGACAGACACATAGACCAGTGGAACAGAATAGAGAACCTAGAAATAAATTCTTGCATATACAGTCAAGTGGTCTTTGACAAAGATGCCAAGACAAAACAAAGGGGAAGGGACAGTCTCCTCAACAAATGATGCTGGGATAGCCATGAAAAATTATGCAATTGGATACTTACATTATACCATGCACAAAAATTAACTTAAAATAGATTATAAAACTAAACATAAGATCTAAAACTATAATAATCCTAGAAGAAAACATAGGGCGGAGGCTTCATGACTTTGGATTGGGCAATGATTTCTTGTATATATCAAAACATAGGCAGGAAAAGCAAAAAGAGACAAATCAGACAGGAAACTCAAAATCCTCTGTGCATAAAAACAAACAGGCAATCAAGCGAAAAGTCACCTTATAGAATGGGAGAAAATATTTGCAAACCATGTTCTGGTTAGGAATTAATACCTGGAATATATAAATAACTCCTACAACTAAACAACAAGAAAAAGTAATCCAATTAAAAAATAGGCAAGACTTGAATATATTTCTCCAAAGCAGACATACAAATGGCCAACAAGCATATGTAAAGATGTTCAATAGCAGTAATCTTTAGAGGAGTACAAATAAAAACCACAATGTGTTATCATCTCACAACCATTATAAAGCCACCATTAAAACAAAACAAAACAAAACAAAACAAAAAAAGAAAACAGCCAACCAACCAAATAAGAAAACAAACAAAACCCCAGAAAATAGCAGGTATTGGTGAGGATGTGGAGAAATTGGAACACTTGTGTACTTCAGGTGGGAATATAACATGGTGCATCTGCCAAGGAAAATAATAATATGGAGGTTCCTCAAAAATTAAAAATAGAATTGCTCTATGATCTATCAATCCTACTGCTGTGTATATATCAGAAGTAATTGAAAACAGTACCTTGAACAGATATTTTCACATTCATGCTCATTGCGACTTTACTCACAATAGCCAAAAGGTAGAAGTAACCCGATGGTCCGTGGAAGAATGAATAAAGAAAATGTTTTATGTACATACAATGGAATATGACACATCCTTATGAAAAAGGAAAGCCTGTCACATGTTACAATATGGATGAAACTTAAGAACGTTTCATTAAATGAAATAAGCCATTATTAAAAAGAAAGATATTGTAGGGTTCCAGTATATCAATGAAACTCATAGAAGTAGAGAGTCGAATCGTGGCTGCCAGAGCTGAGCTGGGGGGAGGAGGAGAAATGAGGAATTGTTCAATAGATATTGAGTTTCAGTTTTGCAAGATGAAACTTTCTAGAGACCTGTTGCATAACAATATGAATAGAGTTAGCACTAACTACTAAATTGTACATTTAAAAATAGTTAAGAAGCAATTTTTTAAATTAAAAAATTAAAAATAAATTGGTAAATAACTCTAGGGCTTTATCAGCCCTCTAATACAAACAAAGTGAAGAAGAAGAAGAAGAGGAGGAGGAGAAGGGAGGGGAAAGGGAAGAAAAGGGGAAGGGAAAGAGGAAGGGCAAGGGGAAGGAGAAAGAGAAGAAGAAGAAGAAGAAGAAGAAGAAGAAGAAGAAGAAGAAGAAGAAGAAGAAATAATAATTCTGGATACGTAGACAATACATTAATTATGTAATTTAAACTAAATTATTTGTAATGTTCTAAAGAAAGCAGATAAGAGCACACATTGAAACAATGTGAACAGGTTCATCTGAAAATCTTACATTTCTTGTATCAGTACCTGATACCTCACTAGTAGAAGCAGAAACCACTTACTCTGCAGCCAGCCCATGAACTCAGCGTCTGATGTAATGTTTTATATTAAACATGGCTATCCACTGCTGCATCCAGCCTTCCTCCCGCAATGTGTATCAACATTACTACCCCAAGCCAGCTCTTTGGAGCTGTGCTCATCTGACATGTCTCTAAGTCATAGCACTTTGCTGCACAACTAAGCTTATCATTTATGCACAGTGAAGAATGTACCGGGCAGCCTGCCTAACATATGCCGTGTTATTGCCTTTTTAAAAAACATGTAACACAGAAACATCGCACATCCTTTTCTTTATAAATATCACTCATAATATTTTATTTATCTCTTCTCTCCCAACATTGTAATACTTACCTGCTGTGATAACAGGAGCCTCTGATTATGATTATGATTATGATTATGATTGATTATGATTATGCCAACCTATGATAACAGGCTGTGGGAGCACTAACATACTGGTTAGAATTTGAATCCTATAAAAATTTGGAACAGAATGGGCTCAAGAAGGCATTTCACCTGTCAGAATCTTCAGGCTCAGAGTCTGAACCTACGAACAGGACTGCTGTCACCCTCGGAATGAACAGACATCTGGAATGTGCATTTCTTATATTTTGATGAGAATATTCTTATATTCTAGTAGCAAACTGTCCTGCTAATAAGCGATGCACACCATTTATGTGAGAAACTGCTTAAGTTTCTCTAATTGCTAGTGCTTAGGCACTTTTTAAGGATTTTTATATTGGATGTATTTATTTCAGAAACATTTTAAAAGTGGAAGACTTTATTATTAATGACACATAAAAGGTAATCCTGTAGCATATCATTTAGGACATCTCAAATATCATTTTGATAAGCAGTATAAATAGCAACATTGTCTCTATCAAAGATATCTAATTTGGGCATATATTTATGTTGCTACTGAGAATTATAAAGGCCAGATTTCCATAATTTTATTGTCACTGAGAAATTATTTTATATTTGCTTGGGTTCCTTTCATATCCCAGAACACAGAACACTTTTTCCCCATAGCTCTCTATATTGCCTGCTTCAAGCTAGATTGAACATTCCAGAACGTATGAATCCTGGGAATAAGGACAACGGACATCACACTCTTAAATAAGTCTCAAGGGAGATATTTTAAACAATGTTGGTTTCCAAAGTTAAGGGCACCTAATTTGTGGGGCTCTGTGAGAAATCAAAACATGGGGCCACTTCTCCAAAATGCAGGGGAAAAGATGCCATTAAAGGTACTAACACAAAGAGGCTTTTCCATATTTTCAGCACTTTCTGACTTCTTATGGTATTTTTATGTGCTATTTAATGTCAATCTGAGTAAAAAAAATATACTTTAGCTTTCTCTTTAACATAGGGGTAAGCAACAGAAGAGGCAGCTTTGTGTCTGCTCTGACAGTGACCCCCCCCCCCTTTTCTCCCAGGATTCTCTTTACCAACAGAGTGGAGGAAGGAGAGAAGATGGCAGTGTAGGAGGACGCTGGGCTCACTGCGTCCTGCTGATCACTTAGATTCCACCTACACCTGCCTAAATAACCCGGAAAACCACCAGAAGACTAACAGAACGGAGTCTCTGGAGCCAAGCACAGACGAGAGGACCAGGGAAGAGGGTAGGAAGGGCGGAGAGGCGGTGTGCGCTCCACGGACTGGCGGGAGGGAGCTGGGGCGGAGGGGCGACCCGCCGGCCAAGCAGAGCCCCCGAGTCTGGCTTGCAAAAGTGGAGGGGCCAGACGGAGTGTGTTCTGAAAGCAAGCAGGACTTAACATCCGGAAGGTTATAAGTTAACAGCTCTTCTCAAAGAACGGGAGGGCTGGAGGACAACGGAGGGAGAGTTGTTGAGCCCCGGACGACAGAGCTCAGATTGGTGGGGAACAAAGACGCTGGCCAGCGCCATCTCTCTCACCCATCCCCCAGCCAAATTCCCAAAGGGAACCAGTTCCTGCCAGGGAACTTGCGCACAAACACCCAACACTGTACTTCTGCGGATTCAGCCCTCCAGCGGGTCTGACCCCCTCCTGGTGCTGCAGGGCCCCTCCCAAAGTGGATCTCCAAGGAAAAGCGAGCTGAGCCTGCCCCTCCCGCCCCTGTACACCATGCCAAACCACCCCAGCTAATATGCCAGATCCCCAGCACCACAAGCCTGGCAGTGTGCAAGTAGCCCAGACGGGCCATGCCACCCCACAGTGAATCCTGCCCCTAGGAGGGGGAAGAGAAGGCACACACCAGTCTGACTGTGGCCCCAGCGGTGGGCTGGGGGCAGACATCAGGTCTGACTGAAGCCCCACCCACTGACTCAAGTTACTCAAGACAGCACAGGGGAAGTGCCCTGCAGTTCTGCACCACTCCAGAGAATATCCAAAATGATGAAACGGAAGAATTCCCCTCAGAAGAATCTCCAGAAAATAACAACAGTTAACAAACTGATCAAAAAGGATTTAAACAATATAACAGAAAGTGAATTTAGAACAATAGTCATAAAATTAGTCACTGGGCTTGAAAGCAGTATAGAGGACAGCAGAGAATCTCTTGCTACAGAGATCAAGGGACTAAGAAACAGTCAGGAGGAGCTAAAAAATGCTATAACCGAGATGCAAAATAAAATGAAAATGACCACGGCTCAGATTGAAGAGGCAGAGGAGAGAATAGGTGAATTAGAAGATAAAATTATGGAAAAAGAGGAAGCTGAGAAAAAGAGAGATAAAAAAAATCCAGGAGTATGAGGGGAAAATTAGAGAACTAAGTGACGCACTAAAGAGAAATAATCTATGCATAATTGGTATTCCAGAGGAGGAAGAGAGAGGGAAAGGTGCTGAAGGGGTACTTGAAGAAATCATAGCTGAGAACTTCCCTGATCTGGGGAAGGAAAAAGGCATTGAAATCCAAGTGGCACAGAGAACTCCCTTCAGACGTAACTTGAATCGATCTTCTGCACGACATATCATAGTCAAACTGGCAAAATAGAAGGATAAAGAGAATATTCTGAAAGCAGCTAGGGATAAATGTGCCATAACACATAAAGGGAGACCTATAAGACTCTGACCGATCTTTCTACTGAAACTTGGCAGGCCATAAAGGAATGGCAGGAAATCTTCAATGTAATGAACAGAAAAATACGCAGCCGGGAAGCCTTTATCCAGCAAATCTGTCATTCAGAATAGAAGGAGAGATAAAGGTCTTCCCACACAAACAAAAACTGAAGGAATTCGTCACCACTAAAGCAGCCCTACAAGAGATCCTAAGGGGGATCCTTTGAGACAAAGTACCAGAGACATCGCTACAAGCATGAAACCTACAGACATCACAATGACTCTAAACCCATATCTTTCTATAATAACACTGAATGTAAATGGACTAAATGTGCCAACCAAAAGACATAGGGTATCAGAATGGAAAAAAAAAAAAAACAAGACCCATCTATTTGCTGTCTACAAGAGACTCATTTTAGACTTGAGGACACCTTCATATTGAAAGTGAGGGGATGGAGAACTATTTATCATGCTACTGGATGTCAAAAGGAAGCTGGAGTAGCCATACTTATATCAGACAAACTAGACTTTAAATTAAAGGCTGTAACAAGAAATGAAGAAGGGCATTATAAAATCATTACAGGGTCTATCCATCAAGAAGAGCTAACAGTTATAAATGTCTATGCACCGAATACAGGAGCCCCCAAATATATAAAACAATTACTCATAAACATAAGCAACCTTATTGATAAGAATGTGGTAATTGCAGGGGACTTTAATACCCCACTTACAGAATTGGATAGATCATCTAAACACACGATCAATAAAGAAACAAGGGCCCTGAATGGTACATTGGATCAGATGGACTTGACAGATATATTTAGAACTCTGCATCCCAAAGCAACAGAATATACTTTCTTCTTGAGTGCACATGGAACATTCTCCAAGATAGATCACATACTGGGTCACAAAACAGCCCTTCATAAGTGTACAAGAATTGAGATTATACCATGCACACTTTCAGAACACAATGCTATGAAGCTTGAAATCAACCACAGGAAAAAGTGGAAAACCTCCAAAAGTGTGGAGGTTAAGGAACACCCTAGTAAAGAATGAATGGGTCAACCAGGCAATTAGAGAAGAAATTAAAAAACATATGGAAACAAACGAAAATGAAAATACAACAATCCAACACTTTGGGATGCAGCGAAGGCAGTCCTGAGTGGAAAATACATTGCAATCCAGGCCTATCTCAAGAAACAAGAAAAATCCCAAATACAAAATCTAACAGCACACCTAAAGGAAATAGAAGCACAACAGCAAAGACAGCCTAAACCCAACAGAAGAAGAGAAATAATAAAGATCAGAGCAGAAATAAACAATATACAATCTAAAAAAACTGGGTCAACGAAACCAAGAGTTGGTTTTTTGAAAAAATTAACAAAATTGATAAACCTCTACCCAGGCTTCTCAAAAAGAAAAGGGAGATGACCCAAATACATAAAATCATGAATGAAAATGGAATTATTGCAACCAATCCCTCAGAGATACAAGCAATTATCAGGGAATACTATGAAAACTTATATGCCAACAAACTGGACAACCTGGAAGAAATGGACAAATTCCTAAACACCCACACACTTCCAAAACTCAATCAGGAGGAAATAGAAAGCTTACACAGACACATAACCAGAGAAGAAATTGAATCAGTTATCAAAAATCTCCCAACAAATAAAAGCCCAGGACCAGATGGCTTCCCAGGGGAGTTCTACCAGACGTTTAAAGCAGAGATAATACCTATCCTTCTCAAGCCATTCCAAGAAATAGAAAGGGAAGGAAAACTTCCAGACTCATTCTATGAAGCCAGTATTACTTTGATTCCCAAACTAGACAGAGACTCAGTAAAAAAAGAGAACTACAGGCCAATATCCCTGATGAATATGGATGCAAAAACTCTCAATAAGATACTAGCAAATCGAATTCAACAGCATATAAAAAGAATTATTCACCATGATCAAGTGGGATTCATTCCTGGGATGCAAGGCTGGTTTAACATTCGCAAATCAATCAACGTGATATATCACATTAATAAAAGAAAAGATAACCATATGATCCTGTCAATCGATGCAGAAAAGGCATTTGACAAAATTCAGCAACGTTTCTGAATACAAACCCTCGAGAAAGTCGGGATAGAAGGAACATACTGAAACATCATAAAAGCCATTTATGAAAAGCCCACAACTAACATCATCCTCAATGGGGAAAAAGAGAGCTTTCTCCATGAGATCAGGAACACGACAGGGATGTCCACTCTCACCGCTGTTGTTTAACATAGTGTTGGAAGTTCTAGCATCAGCAATCAGACAACAAAAGGAAATCAAAAGCATCAAAATTGGCAAAGATGAAGTTAAGCTTTTACTTTTTGCAGATGACATGATACTATACATGGAAAATCCGATAGACTCCACCAAAAGTCTGCTACAACTGATACATGAATTCAGCAAAGTTGCAGGATATACAATCAATGTACAGAAATCAGTTGCATTCTTATACACTAATAATGAAGCAACAGAAAGACAAATCAAGAAACTGATCCCATTCACGATTGCACCAAGAAGCATAAAATACCTAGGAACAAACCTAACCAAAGATATAAAAGATCTGTATGCTGAAAACTATAGAAAGCTTATGAAGGAAATTGAAGAAGATATAAAGAAATGGAAAGACATTCCCTTCTCATCGATTGGAAGAACAAATATTGTCAAAATGTCAATACTACCCAAAGCTATCTACACATTCAATGCAATCCCAATCAAAATTGCACCAGCATTCTTCTCGAAACTAGAATAAGCAATCCTAAAATTCATATGGAACCACAAAAGGCCCCGAATAGCCAAAGGAATTTTGAAGAAGAAGACCAAAGCAGGAGGCATCACAATCCCAGACTTTAGCCTCTACTACAAAGCTGTCATTACGAAGACAGCATGGTATTGGCACAAAAACAGACACATAGACCAATGGAATAGAATAGAAACCCCAGAACTAGACCCACAAACGTATGGCCAACTAATCTTTGACAAAGCAGGAAAGAACATCCAATGGAAAAAAGACAGTCTCTTTAACAAATGGTGCTGGGAGAACTGGACAGCAACATGCAGAAGGTTGAAACTAGACCACTTTCTCACACCATTCAAAAAATAAACTCAAAATGGATAAAGGACCTGAATGTGAGACACAAAACCATCAAAACCCTAGAGCAGAAAGCAGGAAAAGACCTCTCTGACCTCAGTGGTAGCAATTTCTTACTCGACACATCCCCAAAGGCAAGGGAATTAAAAGCAAAATGAACTATTGGGACATCAACAAGATAAAAAGCTTCTGCACAGCAAAGGAAGAAACCAACAAAACTAAAAGGCAACCAATGGAATGGGAAAAGATATTTGCAAATGACATATTGGACAAAGAGCTAGTATCCAACATCTCTAAAGAGCTCACCAAACTCCACACCCGAAAAACAAATAACCCAGTGAATAAATGGGCAGAAAACATGCATAGACACTTCTCTAAGGAAGACATCCAGATGGCCAACAGGCACATGAAAAGATGTTATGAAATAGTGTGAGTCGCTCCTCATCAGGGAAATGCAAATCAAAACCACACTCAGATACCACCTCACGCCAGTCAGAGTGGCCAAAATGAACAAATCAGGAGACTATAGATGCTGGAGAGGATGTGGAGAAATGGGAACCCTCTTGCACTGTTGGTGGGAATGCAAATTGGTGCAGCCACTCTGGAAAACAGTGTGGAGGTTCCTCAGAAAATTAAAAATAGGTCTACTCTATGACCCAGCAATAGCACTGCTAGGAATTTATCCAAGGGATACAGGAGTACTGATGCATAGGGGCACTTGTACCCCAATGTTCATAGCAGCACTCTCAACAATAGCCAAATTATGGAAAGAGCCTAAATGTCCATCAACTGATGAATGGATAAAGAAATTGTGATTTATATACACAATGGAGTACTACGTGGCAATGAGAAAGAATGAAATATGGCCCTTTGTAGCAACATGGATGGAACTAGAGAGTGTTATGCTAAGTGAAATAAGCCATACAGAGAAAGACAGATACCATATGGTTTCACTCTTATGTGGATCCTGAGAAACTTAACAGAAACCCATGGGGGAGGGTACGAAAAAAAAAAGAGGTTAGAGTGGAAGAGAACCAAAGCATTAAGAGACTCTTGAAAACTGAGAACAAACTGAGGGTTGATGGGGGGTGGAAGGGAGGGGTGATGGGTATTGAGGAAAGCACCTTTTGGGATGAGCACTGGGTGTTGTATGGAAACCAATTTGACAATAAATTTCATGTATTGAAAAAAAAAGAATATATACGTTAAGTTATTAACATGAACTTTGCCACTCATTATCATCTTGCACACTGACAGTTCTAAATGCAATACAACAGCTTTAACTCACATACAGAATCACCAAGATCACACAATCTGTATTCCATAACTTGTGTATGCATATGTATTCCATTCTTACCAGAACAGGGAAACAATACACAAACCAACTGAAATGTTTTTGTTTTAGTTCTTTATACACACACAGTCAACCAACACCTTCTCCTTTTGCCTTACGCTGTATAAGAACTGAAAGGAGTTAAGGATTTCACTCCACTTCCCTTTCCTTCTGTGTCATCATTTAAGTGGTTGATTCAAACAGCCAAGGGTTGTTCCTTGGTTGCCACAGCGTTCCTTAGTTGTCCGTCTTTCATAGAACACCATTGCCTTTATGCATTCAAAGCAAAACCTGTTTCAGGTGAAAAGCTTGGCCTCCCAGTGCTGCTGGTGCCCACACTTAATCACAGAGCTCATGTGCTTACCCTGTATTTGAACTGAGTCTTGCTGGACTCCTTTCCTATGGATTACCAGCTCACCAAATCCTATGCTCATGTGGTCTCCTGAGCACATACACAAATGAACGTATCTCCTCTACTCACATATTTGTTCTACTCTCTTAATAAGTTTATAAAACATAAATTCTGAGATAAAAGGTTTAATAATTTTAAGAGAGTGACAGCGGAGTTTTAAATGAGGCCTGGGGCCCTCCTCAGTGCAGGACCCTCCACACTTGCGTGTCTACTGGTCACCTGCCTGTGAATTCAACTCGGAATGTTCTAGTAATCCAAAAGGATTCAGGAGTAATTTTATTTTGAAATTGATGCAGCCTATAATTTGGACAATAAAAATTATTGGGAATCATTGTTAACAGCTCATTGTTATATAAATCAGGGGAACCTGAGCAGAAAACTAACAAGTAGTTATGAAATAGTGTGAGTTCTGGCCCTGGCCCTGAGCCTGGTAAGCAGTAGGCTCTCATAATGATGTATTTTAGAATTGTACTATTTAATTGAATCAAGTATCTTATCATGGCTCATTTTCATTCCTTACTATTTTTAAATTGTTGCATGTTTAAAAAATAACTCCTGCAGCCCTGTATCCCAGGTACAAATCTCACTTTGTTTGGTGAATAATTTTTTTAATGTATTGTTGGAGCAGTTGGCTAATATTAGTTGATATTGATATTAGTTGGCTAATATCTTGTTGAGGATTTTTGCATCCATGTTCATCAGGGAAATTGGTCTATAGTTCTTCTTTTTAGTGGGGTCTCTGTCTGTTTTTGGAATCATGGTAATGCTGGCTTCATAGAAAGAGTTTGGAAGTTTTCATTCCATTTCTATTTTTTGGAACAGATTCAAGAGAATAAGTGTTAACTCTTCCTTAAATGTTTGGTAGAATTCCCCTGGAAACCTGTCTGGCCCTGGACTCTGTTTTTCAGCAGATTTTTGATTACTAATTTTATTTCCTTACTGGTTATGGGTCTGTTCAAATTTTCTATTTCTTCCTGTTTCAGTTTCGGTAGTCTACATGTTTCTAGGAATTTGTCCATTTCTTCCAGATTGCCCATTTTATTGGCATATAATTGTTCATAATATTCTCTTATTATTGTTTTTATTTCTGCTCTGTTGGTTGTGATCTCTCCTCCTTCATTCTTGATTTTATTTATTTGGGCCCTTTCCTTTTTCTTTTTGATCAAACTGGCTAGTGGTTTATCACCTTTGTTAATTCTTTCAAAGAACCAGCTTCTGGTTTCATTGATCTGTTCTACGTTTTTTTTGTTTTGTTTTGTTTTTTTTTGTTTTTTTTTTTTTTTGGTTTCAATAGCATTACTTTCTGCTCTAATCTTTATTATTTCCTGTCTTCTGCTGGTTTTGGGCTTCATTTGCTGTTCTTTTTCCAGCTCCTTAAGGTGTAAGTTTAGGCTGTGTATTCGAGATCTTTCTTTCTTCCTTCTTCAGAAAGGCCTGGATTACTATACTTTCCTCTTATGACTGCCTTTGCTGCGTCCCAGAGGTTTTGGGTTGTGGTGTTATCATTTTCATTGACCTTCATATACTTTTTAATTTCCTCTTTATCTGCTTGGTTAGTCCATTCATTCTTTAGCAGGATGTTCTTCAGTCTCCAAGTATTTGTTACCTTTCCAAATTTTTTCTGGTGGCTGATTTTGACGTTCATAGCCTTGTGGTCTGAAAATATGCACGGTATGATCTCGATCTTTTTGTACTTACTCAGGGCTGATTTGTGCCCCAGTATATTGTCTATTCTGGAGAACATTCCATGTTCACTGGAGAAGAATGTATATTCTGCTGCTTTAGGATGAAATATTCTGAATATATCTGTTAAGTCCATCTGGCCCAGTGTGTCATTCAAAGCAATTGTTTCCTTGTTGATTTTTTGATTAGATGATCTGTCCATTGCTGTGAGTGGGCTGTTGAAGTCTCCTACTATTATGGTATTACTATTGATGAGTTTCTTTATGTTTGTGATTAACTGATTTGTATATTAGGGTGTTCCCACATCTGGCGTATAAATGTTTATAATTGTTAGGTCTTGTTGGTATATAGACCCTTGATTATGATATAATGCCCTTCTGCATCTCTTGATACAGTCTTTATTTTAAAGTCTAGATTGTCTGATATAAGTATGGCTATTCCGGCTTTCTTTTGTTGACCATTATCATGACAGATGGCTCTCCATCCCCTTATTTTCAATCTGAAAGTGTCTTTAGGTCTAAAGTGGGTCTCTTGTAAACAGCATATAGATGGATCTTGTTTTCTTATCCATTCTGTTACCCTATGTCTTTTGATCAAAGCATTGAGTCTATTGACGTTTAGACTGAATACTGAAAGATATGACTTTATTGCCATTATGATGCTTGTAGAGTTGGAGTTTCTGGTGGTGTTCTCTGGTCCTTTCTAATCTTTGTTGCTTTTGATATATATATATATATATATATATATATATATATATATATATATGTTTTTTTTTTCATCTTTTCTCCCCTCAGAGAGTCCCCCTTCAAATTTCTTGCAGGGCTGGTTTAGTGGTCACAAACTCCTTTAATTATTGTTTGTCTGGGAAACTTTTTATCTCTCCTTCTATTTTGAAGACAGCCTTGCTGGATAAAGAATTCTTGGCTGCATATTTTTCTCTTTCAGTACATTGGATATATCCCACCACTCCTTTCTGGCCTGCCAAGTTTCTGTGGATAGGTCTGCTGAAAACCTTATCTGTCTTCCATTGTAGGTTAGGGATTTTTTTTCCCCTTGCTACTTTCATGATTCTCTCCTTGCCTGAGTATTTTGTGAATTTGACTATAGTATGCCTTGTTGATGGTCGGTTTTTGTTGAATCTAATGGGGGTCCTCTGTGCTTCCTGGATTTTGATGTCTGTGCCTTTCCCCAGGTTAAGAAAGTTTTTCACTATGGTTTGCTCACATAACCCTTCTACCCTTATTTCTCTCTCTTCCTCTTCTGGGACCCCTATGATTCTGATGTTGTTCCTTTTTAATTAGTCACTGATGTCTCTAATTCTTTAATCCTGCTCTTTGGCCTTCATGTCCCTCTTTTTTTCTGCTTCATTATTCTCTGTAATTTTGTCTTCTATATTGCTGCTTCTCTGTTCTGCCTCATCCATCCTTGCTGCCACTGAATCCTTTGGTGATTGCAGCTCAGTTATAGCATTTTTAATTTCATTCTGGCTATTTTTTCTTCTTTATCTCTGCAGAAAAGAATTCGAATCTATTTTCGATTCCAGCTAGTATTCTTATGATCATGATTCTAAATTCTGGTTCAGACATCTTGCTTTTATCTGTGTTGGTTAAATCCCTGACTGTCATTTCTTCGTGCTCTTTCTTTTGGGGTGAATTCATTCATTTTGTCATTTTGAAGGGAGAAAAGGAATTAATGAGGTAGAAAAATTGAAATTAAAAAGAATTAATATAAAAAATATTAAAATTAAAAATTAACAACACGTCCACACAAAAAAAATTGAATACATTATGCTAGATCCTAAGTGTGTTTTGGTCCGAGTGTTGAAACTGGTTTGAAAAATGAGAGAAAAAAAGGGGGGGGAGTAAAAGAAGGAAATTGTTTGAGTCTGAAAAAATGAATACACTGAAGTAGACTAAAATGAGATGATGGGGTAAAATAGAATTTGAAAAAATATACACAAAAGTAAAGAATATAGTATAAAAAATTAAAGAAAAATATTTTTAATAAAAATTAAAAATAAATATGATTTTTTTCTTTTTCTGTATTTAAGAAAAAAGAAAAGAAAAAAGATTAAAACAAGGAAATCTTTTGAAAATCTGAAAAAGTGAATATACTGTAGTAGACTAAAATAAAATGATGGAAGTAAAATAGAATTTGAAAAAAATTTACACAAAAGTAAAAAATATAGGAATAAAAATTAAAAAATTATTTTTAATAAAAACTGAAAATAAAAACAAATTTTTTCTCTTTCTGTATTCAAGAAAAAGAAAAGAATTTTAAAAGAAAAAAAGAAAAAAGAAATTGAAGAGATGGACCTGCTAACAGATTGAAGTAGGACTGAAATTGCTTCGTTTTCCCCTAGAAGTCAGTCTATGTAGCTCTTTATAGTCCATAAACTAAGCCAGCGGTGAGACTTGTATTCTTGAAGAGGTAAGTTGGCTCAGTTGGGCGGGGCTCAGTGTAAAAGCTCCGCTCTCCACTAGATGGTGCTGCTAGCCTACTGTTGTGGATTGTTGGCCTGCTCCTAGGTGCACATGTGCATGTGCAGGGGCACTGAAAATGGCGCCACCCAGATACCCAGTCTGTTCTCCTGGATCAGCAGTCGCGCACTGGTCCTCTGTCTTCAGCTCTTGTCCACTCCTTGCTTTTTCACACTCCATGACCAGGCCCCAGGCAGTACCTCTCTCCAGAGTTTTGTCTCAGATGTGGCTGTTTTCCCTGGCCCCTTACTTCTGAAGGACTGTGGCTTTGACCAGTTCTGCCCCTCTGTGGGAGGGTCTTACCAAGCAATGGCCAAATGAGCAATGGCCGAATGTGGGCTGCAGCCAGGAACGCCTGCTGGACCCTGCTGCTGCTGGTGCCCCAAGACTGCAGCCAGGTGCCAGCCCACGCCAGAAAAAGTTCGTGAGACAGTGTAGCAGCAGCATTTCAAGGATTATGGAAAATCACAACACACATCTGGTACCAGGCTTCACCCTTAATGACCTTGCCCCACAACCAGGGAATGTGGCCGCCTTCTGGGGTCTGCTGGGACCAGGTGGCTTCAACAGTCTCTACCAAATGTCCTCCCAGCAGTGGAACTGCTTTTCCCTGTGTGGCCTGAGAACCTCTCAGACCCCACTCTGTTCCTGGGGATTCGCTTTTCCCACCAGAGCACCACCAGGTATCAAGCTACGGAATTGCAGACTCTGCACTCCCCTTATTTACAGTGTTAATGGAATTTAAACCCTCTCTTTTCTCCTTTCTCCCTTTTTAGTTTAGTTCCTGTGGCTGTTTCCAATTTTCCACTTTCTCTCCAGCTGCTTTTAGGGAGGGGTACTTTTCCTGTATTCTATCCCCCTCCCTAGTCTGTGTCCTCTCTCCACCCCCAATAGGGGTTCCCTACCTTTCATGGCTTCTCACTCCCCAAATTCACCTCTGAGAGCCACGTACCTGCTGAATCTGTGGTGCAGGTTGTGCAGATTATTGTATTAATCCTCCAATCAGTTTTCTAGGTGTGTAGGATGGTTTAGTGTTGGTCTGGCTGTATTTCATGGATGTGAGACACACAGAAAACTTCCATGCTGTTCTGCCATCTTGGGTCTTCCTTCCTGAGGTAATTATTTTTGATGCTGTTATGTCACTACACGTATTTATTTCTTTTTCTCAATCTTGGGGAATTACATTTTGCTTTTTATTTTATTTTTGTGCATTTAAATCATTCATAAATTTTCAATCCAAACCTTTAAGATATATTTTAAAAGTCAATGTATGTGTAGAGAGAAATTTTCATTCCTGTTCCTAGCTGAAAAGTATGTTAAGTGGTTATAACATAGCTTCTCCAAAAAGTCCTCCCTTTTCATTTTCCTGAAAGATAAAGCACTATCTACAATAATGTTCTCTATCCTATAACATTTGAGGAAGGACTCAGTGGGGAAAACTTACGCAGCTCATATAAAGCAAGTCTAATTTTGTTGTTAGTGCTAGTGACCATATTGCAGTCTGAATTGTCAACTAAATATTTATAACAGAGTTATGAAAATGTATTCTCAATTTGAAAAAAAGATATCACTTTATCATTTTGTCATTATTCTTTCTGTTGCTTAAGGCCCATTATTACATCTAAAGTATTCTCGGGGTGCCTGGGTGGCGCAGTCGGTTAAGCGTCCGGCCTCAGCCAGGTCACGATCTCGCGGTCCGGGAGTTCGAGCCCCGCGTCAGGCTCTGGGCTGATGGCTCAGAGCCTGGAGCCTGTTTCCGATTCTGTGTCTCCCTCTCTCTCTGCCCCTCCCCCGTTCATGCTCTGTCTCTCTCTGTCCCAAAAATAAATAAAAACGTTGAAAAAAAAATTTAAAGTATTCTCTGTAATTATTAGTTATTGTTAACATGATGGGTTTCATTCTGGATAGCACTTTTGTTGTTTTCTTTAGGAAGGGTAAAAGTGTAGAGCATGTTACCCCAAAAGATGCCACTTTTATATATTGAATATTATGAATTAAAGGCACTTGAGAAACAACAGATGAAAGAGCGACATTCTGACCTTTTTTTTCTCTTCTTTTTTTAATTCCTGAAAACAGGAAATAAAATTCCCACATGAAAGTTACCCTCCTATACCAGAAGAAAGGAAGGGAGACACATTTTTTTTTCTTTTTAATCTTTACTCATTTTTCAGACAGAGAGAGAGAGAGAGAGAGAGAGAGAGAGACAGAGTGTGAGCAGGTGAGGGGCAGAGAGGGAGAGACAGAGACAGAGAATCTGAAGCAGGTCCAGGCTCCAGGCTCTGAGTTAGCACAGAGCCCGATGCAGCACTCAAACCCAGGAACCATCCGATCATAACCTGAGTCAAAGTTGGATGCTTAACTGACTGAGCCACCCAGGCACCCAGAAGGGAGACATTCTACCTGGAGATGGAGAGTCAAGGCTGAGAGGAACCCAAGGAACATGCCAAACTAATCATCATCTTCTTAATTACTTATCTTCCATTAACTTCCCTAATCCAAATCCCTTTGCTGTCATTCTTTCACAATTACTACTCTTTGTCCAACTTAGTATGTAAGTGATCACCTCTAACTGCTTCTTTGGGGGTCTTCATTTTTCTTGTGAGTGCTCTCACTTATTGTGAAAAATTTACTAAAAGTTGTATGCTTTTCTTCTATTGAACTGTTTTATATCAGTCCCTGCAGAAGAAACTGAGATGGTAGAGGAGAAATTATACCTTGTCTATGAAAGTAGTTATTAAAGCAACTTTACTCTTTTCCCACACCGAAGTTTCTGTACTATCAACTTTTTCCATTTTTTTTTTTTTTTTGCTTGATTCACCTTGATGGACCTCCAATTTGTGGCTATTAGAAAATTTAGACCCGTTTTAAACAGGAAAGCCCGTATATCCATCTGTTGTCATTATTTCACAGGATTTTTTTTTTTCTATGTTGGCTAAACCATTACTCTCATTGTTCAACAGAATAACCAAACCTATTTCAAAGCCTACACATAGAGACGCCTGGGTGGTTCACTAGGTTATATGTTTGTGTCTTGATTTTGGCCCAGGGTGTGATCTCACATGAGTTTGAGCCCCATATCGGGCATTGCACTGACAGTGTGGAGCCTGCTTGGGATTCTCTCTCTCCCTGTCTTTCTGCCCCTCCCCTACTCACTCTCTCCCTGTCTCTCTCAAAAAATAAATGAATAAACAAACAAAACCTACACATGTTTCAAAGTGCAAATATGGAAATGGGCTATGGGTGCTAGCTTATATTGAATGAAAGTATTCTATTCAGTCTAATCATTTTCTGATAATATTGAGATAAATAAATTTGTAGCACAGATAAAGCTAAGGATCTATCACAGATTTCATGCACTTGGAAACAAAGAATATAGTATTATACATACAGTGTATCCAGCTTTTCACAGTTCATAGCATCCTAACAAAAAGACATTCCCTCTCAATTTATTTTGTAAAAGACTTCTACCTTCCTTTTGCTCTATCACCTGTAGGAAAAGTGTTCACATCACCTTGTTTTAAAGTATACAAATTCAAATACGTAAATTTGTGTTTTTTTAGCTGAGAATTTCAGTCCTGTGAACAATAAGCTGAGCATGAGTATTTCATTTTCATTATGTTGGTAGACCGCAAGTCTGGAAATGATATTAAAAACAAAACTTCTTTCCATAAGCACACATTATGCAGATAATTACTTAATAAGATTTTTAAGTGTCCTTCTCTACTAAGGCCTGTGCTAGCATTCCAAATCATACAGAACAGCTCCCCTCACAACTTTCCCTCTCCTGCAATTTCTTCCACTTCAGACCTATCTTAGAAATCTTTGGGATTGAGTTGCATGGAAAAGGAAAAAATCAAGGGCAACTGTAGTTTGAGGGATGACTTTTATCTGACACCTACAGTACAATAATGTGCACAGCAGAATATCACAGTGAAAGGGAACCTCAAGTGCTCACTATTTTCAAATTTACTTCCCTCTCTCTAAATTCCTGTATTTCTAGAATTCCTACTACAGTGTGTAAATTTGTCTTCCAAGTAACATTTTGGATGCTATATAAGGAAACTGACAAGTATCCAGTACCTTCCATCACACAAGATCATAATGATTATTTTAACTAATACAGAATTCTTATACATTGCTAAGCAATTCCCATACTTTAACTTGCTTAATTTTCACAACCAATCTTTTAAGGCATGCAAATTTATTAACACCATTTTACAAATAGGAACAATGCCAGTAATTGGTAGAGCTGAAATTTACACTGACACCGTCAAGCTCCAGAGTCTGTGTTCTCATTCAGTCCACTCTATTGCCTCTTGGGTTCAGTTATTGACTCTTACTAAATTATGCAATATTGCATGAGCCATGATACCCACTAAAGATCACTGTGTTATAGAGAATAGAAAACATGGATTAGAAGAATAAAATCAGTATTGAGATTTGAGCCTGGAATGACTTTGTTCATTTGAATTGTTCATTTTTGAATGCTATCTTTAAAAGACTCAAATTGATGTACAATGTACATAAAGAAAAGTTCACAATGAAAAGTATACATCTCAATGCATGTTCAAAAAAGGAACACATTTGTTTAAGCAACACCCAGATCAAGAAACAGAACATTATTAGCATGCCCAAAGCCGGCCTTGTGCTCCTTTCCAGTCACTAATCCCCTTTATTTTCTGATGCCCAGTAGCACAAACTAGTTTTTCCTGTTTTTGTTTATATAAAAAGAATCCTACAGTGTGTATTCTTATGTGTTCTAGCTTCTTTTTTTTTAACTTATTTTTTCCCCTCCCCTCTGGCAACTCCCAGTTTCTCCTCTGCATTAATGAGTCTGTTTCTGTTTTGTTTGTTCATTTGTTTTGTTTTCAAAATTCCACATTTAAGTAAAATCATATGGTATTTTTCTGTCTGACTTATTTTATTTAGAGTGATATCTTCTATATCCACCCAGTTTGTCAAAAATGGCAAGAGTTTAGTCTTTTCTATGACCAAGTACTACTATTGCATTATGTATACATACCACACCTTTATCCATTCATCTAATGATGTACACTTATGTTGCTTTCATATCTTGGCTATTGTAAACAACGCTGCAATGAACATGAGTGCATAACTCTTTTGGAACAATGTTTTCATGTTCTTTGAATAAATACCAACACCTGGAATTGCTGGATCAGATGGTATTTCTGTTTTCAGTTTTTTGAGGAAACCCCATCCTGTTTTCCATAGTGGTTGCACCGATTTACATTCTTACCAAAGGTGCACATTTCTCCACATCATCACCAACACTTGTTATTTCTTGTTCTTTGGTAATAGCCATTCTAACAAATGTGAGGTGATATCTCATTGTAGTTTTGATTTGCATTTTTTTAAATAATTATTGACATTGAGCATCTTTTCATGTGTTTGTTGGTCAACTGTGTATCTTCCTTAGAGAGATGTCAATTAGGTCCTCTGCCCATTTTTAAGTAGATTGCTGGTTTGATATTGAGTTGGTATGAGTTCTTTATATATTTTAGATATTAGTCCTTCAGCAAATATACCATTTGCAAGTCTGCAATGGCTTCTGTGAACTTTCTTGTCCCCAGTTTTCTCATCTGTGAAATAGAAAAAAAAAAAACAACTGCTCCAATAAAGTTTTAAGAGTGCAATGAAATGGTTAATGTGAAAAGACACTGAAACTGTAAAGAATTACTATGTAAGGCACATTTTTTCCTACAATATAGCTCATTTAAATATTAGAGTATTTAATTATTAGAGTATTCTTCTGAATACTGACATCTACCCACCTAATATGTGCCCACTAAAGTTTTTCCTTTTTGGTCTTTTTTTTTTAATTTTTTTTAACGTTTATTTATTTTTGAGACAGAGAGAGACAGAGCATGAACGGGGGAGGGTCAGAGAGAGGAAGACACAGAATCTGAAACAGGCTCCAGGCTCTGAGCTGTCAGCATAGAGCCCGACACGGGGCTCGAACTCACGAACCGCGAGATCATGACCTGAGCCGAAGTCAGCTGCTTAACCGACTGAGCCACCCAGGTGCCTTTCCTTTTTGGTCTTAAGGGTTCAGGTTTTTCAATACACTTTCTAAATCTTTCGTCTTCGTCTTGATAAATTCAGATTTGAATACTGCTCCAGATTATTTAACATTGTTTTCAAATTTTACATAATCCTCTGGATAACTCCAGTTTGAAAGCAGTGCTATGTTAAAAATATACCAAGAAAAAAACCTGGTGTAACCAGTGCATATATATTCCTAGCTTTTCTGAAGACCTGTTTTCTCAGTTATTCTAGGTATGTACATATGTCTACACTAAAGACTTTTTTTTTCTTTCATTTTTTTCTTTTTACTTTTTTATTGGCCTCCACACATCATTAATGCTAGATTTGAATGTATTCAAAGATCTTTATATCTTTGCTATAAATCTAGAAAAGTGTTTGACCACACATATAGGCAGATTTAAAAAGAAGTCTCACACCAGTCAAATGATTAAACTGTGGATTTGGAAACAAAAACAAAGAGAAAGTCAGTGTGTGTGTGTGTGTGTGTGTGTGTGTGTGTGCCTATATTATAATCTTAAATTTGTACTCACTAATATAACTTGTAGAAATATGAATAGCTGAAATGTTCTTTGCATCAACCACTGAGATCATTGCTTCTAATCCAGCCCCTTCCATACACTTATAAAAGTAATAATGTTCAAGAGTTTTCTACTGCCTTACAGACCATTTTTAAGAACATGGACAGTAGTAAAATCTCAGAAATGGTCATTTGAAAATATGGGTAGCAGTGAACGAATTAAGAAGAGAATGCAAAGAAAAAAATTATCCTATGAAAACTAACTCTATATGTATTTATTGTAAGCTAATTGGAAGATGCCACTTTAGTTGATATTAAAAGTTCAAGCTAATCTAATTAGGTACTTCTGCAAATATACATGTTTCTTCTGAAAATGAACAGTTGAGGGGAGGATGTTTATGACCATTGGAATAAACAAAGCTCACCCTGGGTACCTGATTGTAGATTGCTCTAAATTACAAAATGACAAAATCCTAATAGAAATTCTCTTTAAAGAGATAGTTATAGAGCAAGTTCAAAGAACCGAGATGTATTTAATCTATTTTTTTTTTCTTTTGGACAGAGTTTCCTGAGTCTGAGACTTGGTCACTTATAGTATCTCCTTCAGTAATACCAGCCTGACATATTCAGAAACCTGTTAAATTTTATCTCTTATAATATGAATTATGCTCTTTTTAAATTGAAGTATAGTTACCACACCATGTTACATTAGTTTCAAGTGTACAGCATCCGTTATAAGATGAAGTAATTGCACTCTTTAAGGAGTAACTGTATGCGTGTGTATGTGTGTGTGTGTGTGTGTGTGTTTGTACACAAAATTGTGGTAAATTCTCTCTTTGACTCAAGGTGAGACATGGCTTTTTGACTAAGAAAAACTTCTTAATGCTAACATGATATAATTTTATTTTATCTTTTTTAGTACTGTCCATCAAACATAATCATTGGAGGCAATCTTAGATCCTACAGAATTATTTTATTTCTTTCTTCTTTCTATTTTCTTTCTTTTTTTTTAAATTTTTTTTTAACGTTTATTTATTTTTGAGACAGAGAGAGACAGAGCATGAACGGGGGAGGGTCAGAGAGAGGGAGACGCAGAATCGGAAACAGGCTCCAGGCTCTGAGCCATCAGCCCAGAGCCCGACGCGGGGCTCGAACTCACGGACCACAAGATCGTGACCTGGCTGAAGTCGGACGCTCAACCGACTGCGCCACCCAGGCGCCCCTCTATTTTCTTTCTTATGCAGGAAAACGGCACAACTTTCTTCACATCCCCTGTAAGTGTCATAGCAGTATCATTGGCAGCTGCTTAGTCATTTAGTTAATGGAGCAGAAAGATGGTACAACAAGCCTGTAGTGTGGTAAGACCAGGAATATGATGAGAGTACCTTAGAAAACACACTTATTTTAAGTCAAGATTCTAGACTGAAGTTCAACAATTTCAGACACTTTTGACAATCAAAGAGAATCTTGACGTTTTCTTCTTGGACATATAAGTGCTCTCTGTCATCACAGAAAACAGCTATTGCAAAGCAGATCTGTCTGTGGAAAACATCTCAGTGAGAAAAGTAAAGATCAAGTAGGTTCAATTTAAAATGATATTCACATAAAATATTTAAAAAGATGAATGGATATACATTAAATAGAAGTACTATATGAATATGAACCTAACAGAAATAAAAAAAATTAAAAGGTAAAGCAATTATTGAGGGCATTCCAACATCTGAGGAGAGTAAAGTATATGCTTTATAAAATCTTTTTCGGTCTCAGATATTAATGATTTGATTCATTAATTCACATTAATATGAATATTTTTGAGATGGAATTTTTAATCCCAGGGGATGTTTTTCATGAGTATTTTACTCACTTTTCAGATTGGATTTCAATTCCACAATTTATTGGTTATGTGGATGTGGACTTGACAGATTATAAAACCCTAGTACTTCCATTTCATTCTATGTAAATTGAGAATAAGGGTACTATCCTCAAATTGTTTGATATCATTTTTTTATTTTTTTAAGTTTATTTATTTATTTATTTTTCAAAGTTTATTTATTTTTGGGACAGAGAGAGACAGAGCATGAACGGGGGAGGGGCAGAGAGAGAGGGAGACACAGAATCGGAAACAGGCTCCAGGCTCTGAGCCATCAGCCCAGAGCCTGACGCGGGGCTCGAACTCACGGACCGCGAGATCGTGACCTGGCTGAAGTCGGACGCTTAACCGACTGCGCCACCCAGGCGCCCCAAGTTTATTTATTTTTGACAGAGACAGAGTGCGAGCATGAGCTGCGGAGGTGCAGAGAGAGAGAGGGAGACACAGAATCCGAAGTAGGCTCCAGGCTCCAAGCTGTCAGCACAGAGCTTGAGGTGGGGCTCGAACTCATGAACTGTGAGATCATGACCTGGGCTGAAGTCAGATGCTTACCTGACTGAGCCACCCAGGCACCCCAATTGTTTTGATATTATTAAAGAGATAATCCATATAAGGAGTTCAGAAAATACTTTCCTCATGAGTGTTCAATAAGTAAGTTATTATTAAGGTAAATGTATTATCCATATTTATGACCATAAATATGGTGGCAACAGTTTGTATAAATTTATGATGTGCAATTTGTGACTTTCAGAAGCCCAAATGGTGTGACTCTTGGCTTTGTTTTTTTTTTTTTTTTTTTTTTAATTTTTTTTTAACGTTGATTTATTTTTGAGACAGACAGAGACAGAGCATGAACGGGGGAGGGTCAGAGAGAGGGAGACACAGAATCTGAAACAGGCTCCAGGCTCTGAGCTGTCAGCACAGAGCCCGACGCGGGGCTCGAACTCAC
Organism: Felis catus; assembly: GCF_018350175.1. Taxonomy (NCBI): domain Eukaryota; kingdom Metazoa; phylum Chordata; class Mammalia; order Carnivora; family Felidae; genus Felis; species Felis catus. The sequence continues at coordinate 106,372,078 of NC_058371.1, forward strand.
GGACCGCGAGATCGTGACCTGAGCCGAAGTCGGCCGCTCAACCGACTGAGCCACCCAGGCGCCCCTTGGCTTTGTTTTTGAGCAGCGTTTGTGATATGAGACTTTTGGGTTTAAGCTTCTAAATTATACAAGCTTTAGATGATCGTTTACATGAGGTTAAGTGTAAGTGGGTTAAAAATCATGTGAGATATATATCATGGCTTTGCGAAGTAGAAAAAGGAAACAGAAAGTTTCCCAGTGCTATCAATTCCCACCCTTGCAATAATCCAGTTAGGTGGCAAAGAGAGAGGAAGAGAAAGGCAACAGGCGCTCTCTATTATCAACTTCATCGTATCAAAACAAGCAAGCACAACACGAAATGAAAGTCCTTTCTTAGAGCAAACGTTTTCCCGTGTGTTTACTATAAAGAAATATGTTATTATCACCCAATAAATAATAAAAACTAAAACTTAACAAATGGATGAGGTTATAGGCTAAAATACCATTAATAGAACGTCTCTGTTGAAAGGAAGAAAAAGTAACTTCATGCCAACAGATACTGATCTGAATAAAAGATTCACTGAAGCAGAGATAGGGCAAGAGATAGAGAGTTCGCAGATCCCGTTGGGCGTCACTGGAGGGAACATTTGGGCCAAATGCCAGTTCTCTTTGAAGATTTCCTTTCAGGCAAGTAACAGATGGATTGTGTATTAGAAAAGACTTTGTCTGGAGCATTTCCAGATGTCATTATACAGATATTGTCTTGTGAGTCTTTACTGCAGCAATCTAGGTTGACTCCTTTATGAAACCTAAGCAAGAATGTATTATTTCTTAGTGAAATAGAATATAATGTGAATATATTGTTGCTGGCAGGCCAGGAGGTTTTGTTGTTGTTGGTGGTGGTGGCGTTTGTTTGTTTGTTTGTTTGTTTTGGTTCTTTCAAACAGATATTTTGTAAGTTGTAAATAAGTATTTAATAGTTCAGTATCCACTTCTAACTGAAAGAATAAATATCCTTGATAAAACATCACTTGCAATAGAAATCTATATTTATTGCCTGGAAAGTGACAGAGCCAAATGGCATTGATTCTGGCATAATGTATGATAGCCCTTATCCATCTGTTAGAGACTTGATGCAGCGTTCAATTTGTTCTTTGCCTGGAGTAGTACAAGGCATTCCCTCACTTTAGACATAGAGTCTTTATATTGTTGATGTGATTAAACAACAATCAAGGTCTATTTTAGAAGCTTTATTTCCAACATAGTATACAAAGAAAGCTTTTACCTCAATTTTTTTTTCTGATCAAAATTTTGTCTTCATATTTTTTTGTTTCAGTTCTTGCAAATCTATCACAAGACAGTTTTATAAATTATATCTTTTGAGACTCCTAACTGAGTTTAAGTAAAGGACATATGTATAATAATCTAAAACCTAGCACTAAGTACAATGTAACTCTTTTTTTTTAATTACCAATAAATATTTATGATAGAATATTACAATGCAGCTTGAACACTGTTTTAAGATCTCTGCCTTGCAAACCAGGCAGTATTATATGCTTTATATAATTGACACAATTTTGTAGGTTTGAGGATTGTTTCAAATGCGTCTAAATTTGTTGATAGATTTTTTTTCAAGACTAAAAATAAAAACTATTAAACCTGTAGTGTAATGCCAGGACAATGTTAAACAATTAAAATTTTTATACTGCTTTAGGGGCACCTGGGTAGCTCAGTCAGTTAAGTGTGCGACTTTGGCTCAAGTCATGATCTCACAGTTATCTCACAGTTCATGGTTTGAGCCCCGCATCAGGCTCTGTGCTGAAAGCTCAGAGCCTGGACCCTGCTTCAGCTTCTGTGTCTTCCTCACTCTCTGCCCCTCCCCTACTCATGCTCTGTCTCTTTCTGTCTCTCAAGCATAATAAATAAACTTTAGAAAATTTAAATTTATACTGCTTTAATAATTTTATGGCCATTAGTATAATACACTAGACATCTGAAGCGTAGATTGTTCTTCAGTTTAAATAGATTCACATAAAGCAGAAAGAATTTTGTTCTTCTGAGTCAAAAAAAATTAAGAGCTTTCCATTAAAAGGATTATAATATAAAAATGCCTGCGATGTATGCTTTACTTCTGGATGAGGGGAAGGGTCTTTGAGATAAATAAGTGATTGAATACATTCTTATAGGTCCCTCTTTCTTTCCATACAATGTTAGGTCTTACTTAAAGGACATTTAAAAAATACATTTGTACCTAAAAAAGTAATTTGGCATAAAAATAAAAAGCAAAGATAAACATTCTCACACTATGTTGAATACTCAATGATTCCAACTGATTATATCTGAGGCAAACCAACTGTGAAGCAGTGACTTTTACTTAACAGATATCTATACAAGTATGTCACAGTTTTAGAAAATGTGGGAGAGGTTTTAATTTTGTATTAGTGGGTAGCCTATTGACATCAATAAAATGCTTTGCAGAAAACGAAAACAGAACCATGGTTACCATCAACGACAAATAATGGAATATAGCTATTGTTTCCCAGGTACCACACTACCCATATCTGCAAGCTTGATAGTGACTAGCTTGTGCTATCCTTTGAAGCATTATTTAATAACTGATCAGAAATCTTTGGTATCAGTTTTGTTCCTGTTGATATGTGGTGTAAGGGGTTAAAGGACAGTTTGTGGAAAACACCTGAAGGAAATTTAAGACAGAAGATGAAGACAATTGACCTACTAAGCCTTAAATTGAATGGAAACAGAAGCCGTGTTAATAATTATCAAGAAATTATAAACCCACTTACGGATGGGAATTTGAATTATTTCGTATTTTGTTACATATGTAGAGACCTTTAACCAAAATAGTTGGTTATTCACTGGAATCTAATATTTTCTATATGGCATAATGATAGAAAACACTATCTTCTGGATTAAGGATTGGGTTTATGACATTGATAACACTGATTGCCAAAAAGCCCAAGATTATTGATAGAGCAGTTATCAACTTGTGATATGGTTAGAAAAGTAGAATTATATGTTTAACTAAAATAAAGACAATAATTTAGCCTCCAGACCTTACATGGATGACTTCATTTCAAAAATTTGAACACTAGGGCACCTGGGTGGCTCCATTAGACAAACATCCAACTCTTGATTTCTGATCAGGTCATGATCTTGAGGTTCATGAGTTTGAGTCCTACATTAGGCTCTGTGCTGACAGTGCAGATCCTGCTTGAGATTCCCTTTCTCTCTCTCTCTCTCTCTCTCTCTCTCTCTGCCCCACCCCCAATCTTGCTTTCTCAAAATAAATAAACTTTAAACAATTTTGAACACCATAAATTATGTAATAAATTTTTAATACATAAGTTAACTAAAACATAGGACAAAATATATCCAGAAATTACTTTGGGCTATTTTATGACCTTTCAAGTTGCAAAAAAAAAAAAAAAAAAAAAGATTACCATGGGTATATGTCAGTATTTTTAAGTAGTTTCTGATGTTCAGAAATTCATAGGAATTTGAACTTTCCAGAGAAAGTCACTCTTTAAATGTAATTTTGATTTGAAACATATATAGTGCATATGAAGAAAATAACATTTTTAAACTGGATGAATTCATATGTTTAGATTAATATTGAGAAAAGATACTCCAATTTTTAAGTGCTTGGAGATAAAACTAAAGCAGAATACCATGTTTTATATAACAACAGACTATACAATCTTGGACACAAACTTTAGTGAGGAAAAAGGGGTGATTAGGTAAGACAATTTGGGGGACCCTGGGGGGCTCAGTCGGTTAAGTTTCTGACTTCCTCTCAGGTCATCTCAAGTCATGACCTTAGGGCTCCTAAGATCGAGCCCCATATCAGGCTCTATGCCAACAGCTCAGCGCCTGGAGTCTGCTTCAGATTCTGCGTCTCCCTCTCTCTTTGCCCTTCCCCTGCTCATGCTCTGTCTGTCTCTCTCTCAAAAATAAACATTAAAAAAAATTTTTTTAAAGACTTATTTTTTTTTTCTTTTTGGAAGAGATGGGTTTGGCAACAATGACTACTGCTGCTGAGCTTCAACTTCACTCATCTGAGTGATTTAGTTCGAGAAGTATTTGTCTTAGGCTCTTCTCTGTCACCTGGAATCAGAGCAACTGTACTGTTCGGGGAAATGCAACCTAAAAACACAATAGTTATTTTGAAACCTCTCAGGATGCTGGGAGCATGGGTAACACAGGCATCACCTGTTCAAATTTATGATGATCTCACTAAGATCTTGTACTTTGCAAAACCAAACATGAATAGGATTAGTACCCTTATAAGAGAGATCCCAGTTAGCTCCCACAACTGCAGTCAAGTGAGGACAGCCAAAACAGAACCATCTGTGAACTAGGAAGTGAGTCTTCACCAGACACCGAGTCTGTTGGTTCCTTGATCTGGACTTCTAGCCCCCAGAACTACGAGAAATCAATTTCTGTTGTTTGTAAGACACCCAGGGTATAGTATTCTGTCAAGCAACTCAAAAGGACCGACATATTATTTATGTTAATCATAACCTACCTGAAATATTAAGTTTTGGCTTTTTTGTTGTTGTTGTTATGTAGTTTCATGTGAAAAAAAAAAAACAAGCTCCTTTATCTTCAAGAGTCCATATTTGAATTCTTTCACTTAAAGGCAATTCTTTAAAAATGAAAAAAAAATTGACCTTCAGAATTGAGCATATATTCTCAAGAAGGCATATACATATTAAATGATAATTTTGTGTCCATTATTCCTAAGCATATTTTGTACATCAGCTTTTTTGAGTAATTATCTAGGTTATTTTTCCAAATAAGTGGTGACTACTTAGTAGGTTTTATATTTTCTTCAACATGCCTTCATTGCTTGAATTTTTTTTTTTGCAATTCCACTCATAATCTATCTACAACCCATTCTCTGAATATCTTCATTGGTGCCCACAATTCTCTGGTGCTATATTTAAGTGGGGTGTGTGTGTGTGTGTGTGTGTGTGTGTGTGTGTATTTAGTAGCCAAAATCATTTGGAAATCATGCTAGAGGATTAGGCAGTTGATCATGACTAACCACCATGACTAACTAAGGCATAATTTAATGAGATTGTTTGTCTTACTTGGTATAGAAACTATTTTTCACAGTCTAAAAGTATCACAATTACATAACCATTGGATAAAGTGTGCAGGCCTGAAATTTGACTACCAGAAACTGTACAATAAGTAGTAGCTGTGTAACTTCAGATACGTCTGTCTAATTGCCATTCTTATGACTGACTACACTTCACATGCAGTTGTGTTTCCAGTGATTTATATGATTAGTTTTAAGGGAAATAAATAATGTAACCTTATTTGCATATATAAAATTTATATATTCTTGTTTTGATTTTACTTTTATTATACTGTTTTGATAATTTACAAGATAAAGAGCCCATTTCTAGACCAGGATTCCCATGAGTAAAGGAAATAGAATGTAGAATGGACTAGTTTTTAGTTCCAAACGTGGAATTAACATTTTCTCTCACCATTTAACCCACACCTAGCTCAAGCCCTCTTGTTTCTATGAAGTCAGAAAAAATGTAGTTGTAAGCCAAATGTTCACTTAGTTCAAAATTTTCCCAATTTTCAGGTGATTTGTGAAAAAAAAAGTCATAATTACTTTGAACATAATTGCATCTGTATTAAAAAAAAAAAAAACGCACTTTTGAACATTTTGTCCAGGCTTTGTCTCTAGTTTGTTAACTACATTTGTTAAGTTGCTGAAAAGTTTTATATCTCTTACAAACACACCCCTCACTAAAAGAAATATTCTCTTTTAGTGGTATTTGCTTAGTTGTCTATAAAGTCACCAAGTTTCAGTGGTCAGAGAAACTATAGGGATGATTTCATCCAACCTTTCACTACATCATTTCATGATGAGTAAATGGAAACCCAGAACCAAGAGGTGACTTATATGTATCCAAAATTCTTAGCCTACCAGTAGGCTAAGTTATGATATATGATAAGTTATAATATGCAATATATAATTAATATATAATTATCGTAATTGAATATGTCAAACTAAGTTTTAGAGTCTGAATTCTATATATGGAAAAAAATATATATATATATATATAATTTTTTTTTTGGCACAAAATACAGGACTTCTTGTTATCTCCTCACTGACTCCTCTCAACACCGATAAAGAAAAAAAAACTGTTCTGGCACTTGTTAAAGACATAAAGAAGGCTTTACTTAAGACAATTATAGTCAAGGTCATAACTATTGCAATGGGGGAAAGAAATTGTGCTCAACTCTAAATACAGCACAGATAGCTGGAGATTTCTATTTAATAAACAGAGTATAGTAGTCAGTGGATAGAAAATTAGTAAGGGGAAAATTTGAGGGTAGGTAATTCTTGCTAAATTGGTCTGACAGGATTCTTGGTAAAGGCAGACCAAGGATTTATCATTAAAGGTGGGAGATGAGAAACTTGATGAGGTATCACAGGTGATCAGATATCAAGGGTGGGGGGTGACCCGCTGGGATTCTTTTCTAAGCTGGGGATGGGCAGCCCAAAGACAGGACAGGAAGCCAAAGTTGAAGCCTAGTCAGAAAGAGTGTTCTAAGGGTGCATGGGTGGCCCAGTCAGTTAAGCATCTGACTCTTGGATTTTGGATCAGGTCATGATCTCACTGTTCTTGGTTGGGATGGAGCCCCGTTTCTGGCTCTGCACTGTCAGGGCTTGGGATTCTCTCTCTTCCACTCTCTCTCTTTCTCTCAAAATAAATAAATAATCATTAAAAAATAGTGTTCTGAGGAACATCATTAAAATTTAATAACAGAGTCTGTCACCACTCCATGACCTATGTTTAAGAGTTAGTATACTTTTCATTATATTTAGGTAATATCAGAAAAATGAAACCATATACCTGTGGGAAATCTCGTATATATTCTTTTATTCAATGTCTTTATTTTATAGACTTACATATGCTGATAACCAAATGAACAACTTACAAATTGAATCCAGGGTAGAATCAAGTTCCTCTGACACTAAACTCACATTTTAGTTTCCTTTATTTCTTTCTCCTCTCATAGATATTATCTTTTTTTTTCAAATACGATAATTTTTCCTTTCTAAACAGAGAGTAAACCTTAATAGGGTTTATTCTACCAGGCGAAAATGAAACAATATCTTCTTTAACTTCAAAATGATATTAAGAAACTGTTAACTCACTGTGAAGTCTTTCTAAAGTTCATATTAAACGATTCCTTGGGAACTCTTAGAAATTATGATCCAAATCTTATAACTAAAGTTTTATTTTTGGCTATGTAGATAGGCTCTAGGACACATTGTGTATTTAAATGCAAGTTCAAAAAGAAAAGAAAGATGAAGAAGAAAGAGAAGGAAAAGTAGGAGGAAAAAGAGAAAGGAAAATAAAGAGAATATGCAATAGAGGGGAAACTTTGATTTAGCTGGATTATCTAAGTGCCAAGCTTCATTAACTTTAAACTCTTCATGTCAAAGTAATATGTTAGCAAGAAAATTAAATAAAATATTCTTTCGGAATCTGTCCATTTTAGTTAACTATCCAATATAACACTTTAAAAGTGTCACAATATATTATGCTTTACATGATGTAATATACACATAATTACCAGCAAGTTCATACATATCTTTTGGGATTGACTAAACAATTCAATATTAAAGATCAAAGGATAAAATGTTTTTAAATAAAAGAATATTTCAGTAAATATTTGTTGAATTATTCCCCTTACTGGTACAGGGGACTGAACACTTGGGTCTTTCTATTTTGTTCAACCCAAAGAAAATTAAACTTTTGTTCATGATAAAATGTGTATTTAAAGCATTTATTAAATACACTATATTCATGTAAAACGTTCCTTCCAACATTCTTTTTTGTAGATTTACCCTGTTGAATTATTTTTACTCACTTATTAAAACCACAAAGGATCATTTGCAGAAGTAATACATTGCTGTTGTTACTATTGTTGGCAATGGGAATGAAAATTACAGGGTTAAATTTCATTAATTAGCAATAATTATTTATTTCAAAATTGTTACAGCTGAAGCAAGGATCTCCAGTTCTTTATTATTTAGAAGATGCCTTCCCAATGCTGTTATTCACCATTTGGGAAATATATATATATATATATATAGAGAGAGAGAGAGAGAGAGAGAGAGAGGTATAATAATATTTAATGGAGATTATATATTTATATGTGTGTGTATATATATATACATATATATATAATTTTGATAATCTTTATAACAGTCACAAAATGGTTATCTTTAATTACAAAGATAATCCAATTACTAGCATGTTATTGAAAAAAATAGCCTTGTAGTGTCTTAAACTCTAGTAAAATCTTTGATACTAAAGGTAACATAAGTCCTTTATCTGAAATAACATTGAACTCAAAAGGAACCACTTGTATGGACAGAATCTATCGTGTATTTAATCTAAAATGCTTTCTGGCTGGGACACCTAGGTGGCTCAGTCAGTTAAGCGTCAGACTTCAGCTCAGGTCCTAATCTTGCAAATTAAGAATTCAAGCTCCACGTCAGTCTCTGTGCTGACAGCTCAGAGCCCGGAGCCTGCTTCAGATTCTCTGTCTGCCTCTCTCTCTGGCCCTCCCCTGCTCATGCTCCGTCTCTGTCTCAAAAATAAATAAAAACATTTACAATAATAATTAAGAAAATAAAAATAAGTTAAAATGCTTTCTGACTAGAAAGAAAGAACAAATAACAAACCTTAAACTTAATATAGAAATAACACAAAATCTAACAGTACTGTGATATTAAAATCTGGTTGGGTTTTTTTTGTTGTTGTCGTTCTTTATTTGTTTTGGTTGTTTTTTGTTCTGCTTTTTTTTTTGTTTTGTTTTTGTTTTTTTTTTTCTCTCATTGGGCCTCTCACTGGGCCAACTAAGGCTTTGTGCCTATTTTATTTCTAAGGGAAAAATTACTGCAATTACAGTAGCTTAAATACCTTAATTAAAATATTTTAATTCTGGGGCACCTGGGTGGCTCAGTCGGGTAGGCTGCTGACTTGATTTTGGCTCAGGTAGTGAGATCCAGTCCCATGTTGAGAGTGTGGAGCCTGCTGAAGGTTGTGTTGAGTGAGTCCACATGACTACTCTCAGGTTTGATCATTCAGTAGAAGGATTCATAGAACTCAGAAGCTATCGTAATACAGAAGTAATGCAATGTATTGCAGTTAAAGGACACAAATTCAAAATCAGCAAAGAGAAAGGGTTCAGGGAGGCACAGTCCAGGAAAAGCAGTCTCAAGCTTCCAGCTATCCCTTCCCATTGGAATCCTTGGAGGATGCACTTAATTCTCCCAGCAACACTGTGTAAGAACACATGCAAAGTGTTGCCAACCTGGGAGGGTACTGAGGTGGGTCAGTTGGTTGAGTGCCTTCAGCTCAGGTCATGATCTCATGGATGATGAGTTCAAGCCCCACATTGGGCTGTGCTGACAGTACAGCTTCAGACACTCTGTCCCCCTCTCTCTCTGCCCTCCTCTGCTTATGCACGTGCTCTCTCTCTCTCTCAAAAATAAATAAACATTAAAAAACAATGTCGCCAACCTGGGGAGCTCAACCAAGCTTTTGTGTCACAGGGGCAGTGAGTGCCCAGGTGACTGACCTCAGCTACTCAGAATGCATCCACCACTCTCCATGACAGGCTATCATGATCTATCACATTGTAGGGTATACTTATATCTTCATACAGCATAGCTACTTATCAGGCAGAGTATTCCAAGGCCTCAGAAGTTATTTCCTAGGAACTGACTGAAGGCCCTTCTTTGAAATATGAAGGTATAAGCAACCAGTCCTGCTGAGTTAACACTTTTCTGACCAGTGAGCCAAACACTGACAAGGGAGATGGGTGTCATAGCTAGGCTAAACTAATCAGGGCCCGCTCCTTGACTTGAGGTATTTTCTTAAAATTGTATTTGTTGAACCAAGGGCAGAGGGGTGGAATGGGTATTAGGTCCCAGTTACAACAGGGAAATTTCCCCACTTGTTGGCACTGTATAGCCAAACATAAAAGTGAAAGGAGTAAAGAAACTGATTAGGAAAAAAATGTCAGTGAATAAATATGCCAATGAATGGAAATAATGTTTTCTTTTTTTTTTTTGATTTTTTTTAACATTTATTTATTTATTTATTTATTTTTTTTTTAAATTTTTTTTTTCAACGTTTATTTATTTTTGGGACAGAGAGAGACAGAGCATGAACAGGGGAGGGGCAGAGAGGGAGGGAGACACAGAATCTGAAGCAGGCTCCAGGCTCTGAGCGGTCAGCACAGAGCCTGACGCGGGGCTTGAACTCATGGACCGTGAGATCACGACCTGAGTCAAAGTCGGTCACTTAACCGACTGAGCCACCCAGGCGCCCCTGGAAATAATATTTTCAAGTGTCTTAAATACAAATTAGCTACTTCCCTATTTGGAGAAGCTAAATGACTATTCATTAGAATATTATTTGCTCTTTTTCAAGATCGTGAAAATAGTAAATACATTATATGTAATTTTTTAAATATAGAATTACAGTATCAAAGAAAATCTAACTTTGAGTATATCAATAAATCATTAACTTACAATGTAGTCAATTAATGACTTTTTATGAATTACAAATGTTATACTAGCTGCTTTAAGAGCAAAGTTTATATAAGCATGCCTTGGAGATACTGTGGATGTGGCTCCAGGTAACCTCAATTAAGTAAATACCACAATATAAACATTAGGTTTACACTATACTGTACAAAAGTGTATAATACCATTATGTCTAAAAAACAATGTACATACCTCAATTAAAACAAATTTAATGCTGGGGCACCTGGATGGCACAGTCAGTTATGCTTCTGACTCATGATTTTGGCTCAGGTAGTGAGATCTAACCAGCTTAAGACCATCTCTTTCCATCTCCTTTTGCCCCTCTCTCGCATCTGCACTCTTTTTTCTCTCTCTCAAAAAAACAAAAACAAAAACAAAAGACACCTTTAATGTTAAAAAATGCTAAACCTCATCTGAGCTTTTAGTGAGTTCCAATCTTTTTGCTGATAGAGGATCTTGCCTGCATGTTGATGGTTTCTGACTAATCAGAGTGGTGGTTGCTTAAGGTTGAAATGACTGGCAATTTCTTATAAGATAGCAATGACCAATTGACTTTTCCTTTCATGAATGATTTCTCTGTAGCATGTGATGCTGTTTAAACAGCATTTTGCCTACAGTCAAACTTCTTTCAAAATCGGTCAGTCTTAAATCTTGTCACTGCTCTATCAACTGAATTTATGTAATGGTCCAAATTCTTTGTCATTTCAACAGTCCTCACAGCATCTTCACCAGGATGCTCAAGAATCCACTTTTTTTTTTTTTTTTTTTTGCTCATCCATAAGAAGCAACTTCTTATTCGTTAATATTTTATCAGAGATTGCTACAACTCAGTCACAACCTCAGGCTCTAATTCTGATTCTCTTGCCATTTCCACCACATCTGCAGTGACCTCCCCACTGCAGTCAAACTTTAAACTGTAAAAAAAACCCCAGTATCTACAAAGTGCAATAAACAAAGTAAAATACAATTTAACACAAGGTATGCCTGTATCCCAAAGCACCCTGAGGTTTAGGAAAATCACAGTTATTGAATCTCTTTTCCATTAAATAATAGATGCAGGACCTTAGGTAGCTTACTTAATCTCTCCAGTTCTCAAATTTATCATCTCTAAAATGAGATGATGAATCATGCCCCTCCCCTGCTCATGTTCTGTCTCTCTCTGTCTCTCAAAAATGCATAAACATTAAAACATTTTAAAATCAGATGACGTTTCATACACTGCCAAATTTGTATAAGCAATAAACAAAGAAATAAATAAATAGGGATTTGCCAAATAATGTAGTACTTTTTCAAAATTGTGTTTAGAATGACTGCAATCGGTCTTAAGACATAACTATTACAGGCCAAATGCTTAATGTCAAGTGTAGGTAAGGCTCAGAGGCCTCAGCCATTAAACTTTTAGGGGCTGCTATCCACCTACTTTTGTTTTCTTGGGGAAATATATATTTCTTTCTTTATTTGATTATACGAAATGTATGAATTATTAATTATGGCACAAGAAAGCCTTAGATTTGAGCTAAAATCCAAAATATCAAATCATTTTTATTTTTTAAAAGTTTTTTAATGTTTATTTATTTTTGAGAGAGAGAGAGCAAGCAGGGCAGGGACAGAGAAAGAGAGGGACAAATTCCAAAGCAGGCTCTACCTGCTGAGAGCAGAGACCCTGATGCGGGGCTCAAACTCACTAACGGCGATATCATGACCTGCGCTGAAGTCAGGTGCTTAACCTACTGAGCCACCCAGGCGCCCCTCAGATCATTTTTAATATTGTCTCTAGGTGTTTTCTAACTGTAAGTCAGGCACATAAATGCCCAGCATGCTACTTAATAGCATTTAGATGTATTTCCTCCCTCAGGTTAGAGAAAGATTGTGGGCATTTTCTCCTCCAGACCTTTCCTCTTACCTGGGATTTGAGATCCATGTGCTTCCATCTCTTCCTTAATAATGTTTTTTTTTCCTTCCAATTTTGCCCCTTCTTACATGATTCTTCAATTATTTGCACACTACTACCTGCCTTCTTAAGCAAGCAAACATTCTTAAGACTCTATGTTAAAAAATCAGATGCCCTTCTCCAAGCTTTATCTTTGTCTAACAATACTAAACATCTATACTTCTCAATTCATAGAGACCTCAGGAAAAATATCCTGAAAGGATCAATCAGAAATAGAAAAACTTAAAAAGTAACAGAGAAAATAAAGGAAAGAGAGAGAGAGAGAGAGAGAGAGAGAGATAAAGGGAGAGAGAGAGAAACCAAGAAAAAGACTCAACTCTAGAGAACAAACTGGTGGTTATAAGAGAGGAGGTGGGGGGGGGGGGGAATGGGTGAAATAGGTGATGGGGATTTAGGAGGCACTTGTCCTGATGAGCACCAGGTGAAGTGTGGAATTGATGAATCACTATATTGTACACTTGAAATTAATAGAATACCATAGGTTACTATATTATAATTAAAATAATATTAGAGAAGTAACAGAGAAAGAATAACATGAGGAATCTCTCCCTCCCCCACCTCCTGCAAAACACACAAAGACTGCACAGAATGGTCAGCAATATTAAAGACCAAAGAAGGAACAAAACTACAAAAATGTCCAATAAATTTGACGAAGGAGGTTTTCTCTGATTTTAAATTATTTTTCAAATTTCACTGAAAAGCCAATTTTTCTTTTCATTCAATATATAATATTTAGCTTTCTTGGGGCGCCTGGGTGGCGCAGTCGGTTAAGCGTCCAACTTCAGCCAGGTCACCATCTCGCGGTCTGTGAGTTCGAGCCCCGCGTCGGGCTCTGGGCTGATGGCTCAGAGCCTGGAGCCTGTTTCCGATTCTGTGTCTCCCTCTCTCTCTGCCCCTCCCCCGTTCATGCTCTGTCTCTCTCTGTCCCCAAAATAAATAAACGTTGAAAAAAATTAAAAAAAAATATTTAGCTTTCTTTCTTGTTACATATTTCTCATTTTAAAGTGATGGCAAGGGGCCCCTGGGTGGCTCAGTGAGTTGAGCATCAGACTCTTGATTTCGGCTCAGCTCATGATCTCACAGCTTGTGGGTTTGAGCCCTGCGTTAGGTTCCGTGCTGACAGTGTGGATCCTGCTTGGGATTCTCTCTCTCTCCCTCCTTTCCCTGTCTCTTCCCTTCTCACACTCACTCTCTACCACTAAATAAATAAATAAATAAAACATAAAACGAATGTCAAAGTAATGGCAAAATATAACATACTATTCATATCAGAAAATAGAAAATGGCAATTGAGTATTTTATGTAGTTAAGTTTTAGGTGTTTAGTAAGATTAGAACTAAATAATCATTTATTGGACATATATAGATGTCTTTATATCTCTCTGATGCCTAGCAGCTTTTGTTCACATTTTCTTTTTTTTCTTTTTTTTTAAACGTTTATTTATTTTTGAGACAGAGAGAGACAGAGCATGAACAAGGGAGGGTCAGAGAGAGAGAGGGAGACACAGAATGGGAAACAGGCTCCAGGCTCTGAGCTGTCAGCACAGAGCCCGATGCGGGGCTCGGACTCACAAACTGTGAGATCATGACCTGTGCCGAAGTCGGACACTCAACCGACTGAGCCACCCAGGCGCCCCTGTTCACATTTTCCATACAAAGTGAAACCTGAAATAAAAGCAGTAACGATTCAGTGGTAGGTTTTAACGACATTAATATTTACACAGTAGAACCTGTATATGTAAAATATCTCTAAGGGAATTTATTTTATCTATAATACATATGTTGCTCACAAATTTTCAAATTCACTGAAAATATGTCACCATTTCCCCCTATTTTTTTTCAGTCTAAATGAGTTATTCTTTTGAGTTTCTTTATTCAGTCAATTTCAGTGTTCTAACTCTCTATGCAATTTGTCCCCTGGGTTCTTCCACATCCTCCTCATTTCCTGATGTGTAAGGACAGAGAAATACAACTACTTCCTCTTCAAGGAGAGGACCTAGCCTCTCTCTACAAGATGCCACTGGCCACCAGTTGTATTGGGTCTCGTTAAACTGGTGTGTCGGTGGGGCACCTGGATGGCTCAATCAGTTAAGCATCTGACTTCGGGTCAGGTCTTGATCTCTCAGTTTGTGAGTTTGAGCCTCGAATTGGTCTCTGTGCTGACAGCTCAGAGCCTAGACCCTGTTTTGGATTCTGTGTCTCCCCCTCTCTCTGCCCCTCCCATGCTCATGCTCTGTCTCTCTCTGTCTCTCAATAATAAACATTAAAAAAATTAAAAAAAATTAAAGTTGGTGTGTGGGTCACTGAAACACAGCTGGAGTGTTTGCAGTAAAAGAAGCTTTCAATCTATTTTCAGCGCTGGGTGATTGCTCCCAGGAACTAAGATCCACGTCCTTCCTGCCTTGGCACGACTAGTTTCTCACTGGCCTGCAGAGCCCCTCATGTCTGGCTGCAGTTACAGAGACCGGTGACTTCAAGATCCTTCCTGAGGGACTAGATTCAAAAATATTTTAGCTCTTAATGATGGGCCTTCCCTGGTATGTCAACAGTCAAGTCAGCTATCTTTTATGAGCTCCCTCACAGCACATGGCACCTATTTGTAGTCTTTTGGCCACTAATGAGTAAGAGAAACAAAGGAGAACCGTTCTGAGCTGAGCAGACACTTCCCTCTGCTCTTTCTGCTCTCCTCTCCTTGCACCACATTGTAGTCAGCAGGGAAATAGGAAAATCGTGCATGTATTTCTGTAGTCATTTGCTATCTCCCTATCTCAATACCTAAACCATTCCTAGGTAGGGTGCACTAGGTCCCTCTAGGGTCACTTTCCTCTAGGTCAATTCCCTTTACACTGCAGTCTCCAGCCCTGCCATCTGGGAGCATTCCCCTCTTCCTTCCTAGACAAGAAGGCAGTGTTAGCATACACCAAGATCTTTCTACTTGGTGTATCTATACTCAGACACCAAAATATTGGTGCTGGTAAGTAAAAAAAAAAAAATTCTCATTCAATAAAAGCAGATCTTCAATCTTCCTGCCACAAAATTATTTCAGGATTTGTTATACTTAATTATTTCAATCACTGCAAATCTATATTCTATGTAAGGTTTGAGATTAGGTTGACTTTTAAGTGATTACATATGGATTGTCAGTTTTTCCAGCAACATATATTAACTGACCCCTTCTTTGCTTTCTGATTAAACTAACAGCTGTACTGAATATTATCTTTTCATGCATACTAAAATCTCTTTCTGGATGCCTTATTCTACTTCACCCATTTATATTTTTCCTAAATCAAGACCATATTGATTACATTACAAATTCTTCATCACTTATTGTGAAATTTGGTAAGTCAAGCCTGGCTCAGTGGTCTTTCATTAATAATGTTCTTGGATATGCTGATATATTTATTACTCCTATTAACTTCCAGATCACTTTATACAATTCCCCCCCCCAAAAAAAAAAACAAATTATTTAAAGTCTAAAGGAAATATGTGAAAAAAATTAGTTAAAGTAATTTTATTTTCTATGACTATAAATTTTATCTAAGAATATCATATACCATTCCACTTGCTTATTTGCTATTTTGAGACTTTTTAACTATTATACTACATTGTTCTTAAAGCTCAATCATTAAGCAGATCATTTTTCCTCAAAACTGCATCTAGTAGCCTGCCTTGTAGTGCTATTGATGGATACTTGCATGTGTCAAGTGGCTGGGCTTAAGGATGCCCAGAAAGCTGATAAAACACATCCACCACTCCTACTTACTATTGTGAATAATGAGGATCAGCTGCACAGATGTGTTGCTACTGTTGTGGCAGTGGTTTTCTCTTACAAACCACAATTTTCTGGAAAAGTGCTATTTGTAGGGCACCTGGGTGGCTCAGTTGGTTAAGCGTTGGACTTCTGCTCAGGTCAGGATCTCAGGATTAATGGGCTCGAACCCCACATCAGGCTCTGTGCTGACAGTTCAGGGCCTGGAGCCTGCTTCAGATTCTGTGTCTCCCTCTGTGTCTCTTTCTCTCTTTCAAAAATAAATTTTAAAAAGTGCTATTTTTACTCAAAAATATATGATAGACATCTTTCATCTGTAAAGAAGGTTAAATTAAGAATTCTGAGGTAATCCCAAACTATACTTCAATGAGTAAAGGGAAAAAAGGTAATTCCCTTGGGAGAATATTTTTTTGAGCAGTTGCCTCAAACAGAATTTTCTCTCCAAGAGGCTTTGAAATTCAAGAGCTGACACTGGCAAACAGACCTATTTTACTCAACTCAAGGCAAAAAGAACTGGTTGATTCAAAATTTGATCATACTGACTCATTGACCAAAAAGACGCATGATCCACAGTGATTATTTCTAGTCATTTATTTTTAATAATTTGCAATCTTGTGCACATGGGGGTGTTTTGTCATTTTATTGCAACTTGAAGCATTTTTATTCTTTTTTCTAAATCTTGGAGAAATTTTTGCAATTTCTGAGATGGTTTTGAAAACTTACATATGATTCTTAGCATCTTAGTTCAATTTTCTATGTCTAAACATGTCACTGAATGGGACTGAGATTGCACATGATTTCTTCTAAACCTTTAGTCTTAAAGGAGAAATTGTTTTACATCATAGCAATATAACTACATTGAGTGGTAGAAAATATATGTAAAATGCCACTGGAAATCCTGCTTTTATAGAATTAAAAATGCAAATAAAATGTGAAAACAATTAAAGAGGCAATACAGCCACTACTGATCGAATGCAACATATCTTTATAGTAAAAATACTTGACAAAATGTAAAAATTCTTTCAAATTGATTTTAAATTTTTTAATCATCTATTTTCATGAAAACAAATACATTTGGACAATTTCGAAGCAATCATTGGTGGCTTTCTGCTTTTAGACAATTCACTAAGAGGCAGAACAAAAATTTAAATGTATGAAAACAGGTAAAACAAAAATAATTGACTAAAAATTAAAATAGGAAAGTATCTGAAAAAGAGACCAAAAAACAAAACAAAACCTTGAAATGTTATAAACTCATCCCTAAGATGCAGACACTCACACATATGCAAACAATTAACAACTTAAAATACATTTGTAATTTCAACCAAATTATTTTTGACCCTCCAGTGACTGCACAAAAATATTTTAACTGACTTTGTTATTTTCTGGCAGTAATCAGGTCTTCACCATATCCATACAAATGACTCAGTTCAAATGCTCATAGGATAAGTTTTCCATCTTTTCATATGTGACTGTAAGACAAAAATGAAAAATATCTTTATTAATGGCATCTGACTTATACTTTTAATGACATCTTACTCATCAGTAGATTAAATTTAAGTCTTTGAAAATTTACCATGCCTAAAAATCCCAATAAGCAGGCTTATTGTACAAGCATTCTTTATTTCTATGGTCTGAGATCATGCTGCTATAGAAACTCCCATTATCTATTTGTGCCTTTTATTCTTTCTGGCTTCTGATTGCTGTCAATACATTATAGAACATAGACAAGACAAACAACGGAACTATGACCAGAATTGTCATTAAGAGACACTACAATTCCCAGAACGTTCCCTTGAGAAAGTTATAAAGTGTTGAATTTTAGGGAAAATGAAATGTTTCCTTAAAATATTAGAGAGCTTTAAGAAATATAGTCTACATTAAGTATTAATATTATTTTGAAATCTTTCTAATTAAATGGAATGTAAGTACTCAGAGTTCATCAGTAATAAATAATAATGATAAAAAAGTAATAGGCAATAAATATCATCTCTTCAAAAATATATTATTTTGAATAACTCAAGTATAAAAAATAAACTTCACCTATTCTTTTGACAAAATCACCCAACTCATTCAAATTTTTTCACTCAAGGTAGAAAATATATAGAAAGGCAAACCTCCCCCGTAACGACCCCTTTATTCAGCAAGGTGACTGATGTTTTGAAATAATCTACAGCCTGGAGACTATGGAAAGCTTAAGGGAAATTGGATGGACTAGGGCCAGTGAATCTTAGACTAGTGTTCCCATGGTAGTGATAAAGTATGTATGTTTCCCTCCTAAATTCCAGGGTGTTTCCCTATCCATCTATTACCATACTCAACTCTCAGGTGTTTACAAATCTTCAATCTATTGGGAAAAGAAATATCTTTTAAAAGGCACTATAGCACTGTGACTTTCTTCTGGTGTCAAAGAGGAGATTTCAACAGAGAAAAGTCTCTTTTATGAAATGAAAACTGAAATTATGAAAGTTGTAAAATATGACAGTATCACAGGGTAAATCTAAAGTTCCGTGTTGAAAATGTTTTCCTGAGAGATTTACACTGTAGACTTCTACTGCTGTCAAAAATAGTTCTCGCAACAAAAAAGGAAGAAATCATTTTAGATTTAGTTTAATTTTTTTTTCTTTGTGATCCAGAGCCCCACTGATGGTGAAATATTTTTACTTAAAGAAAACAACATGTGAATATTTGTGTAAAATTTTTCCAGAGCTTAAGTTAGCCTTTTCATTTATCATGTATCAAGACCATTGGACAGCTTTCAGAAACTCCGTAATTCTGAACTAGTTCTACATACAAACTCTAATCTACTTCTGGTTAGGATGGAACTTTCCCATTAATGTGTTAATTATATGAAGAGAGACACTAATCTTATAATGGTTTCAGAGAGTTAATGTGCTTGGGAAAATAAATAATTTACTCACGTTTCATTAAGATGCATAAGTATTGGCAAAAGTCAAGCCATATGTACTTTCTAGTCCAGAGTTTCTCAACCTTGTCAGTATTGACATTTTACACCATGTAATTCTTTGCTGTGAGAGGGTATTCTATGCATTAT
This sequence comes from Felis catus, assembly GCF_018350175.1. Lineage (NCBI taxonomy): Eukaryota > Metazoa > Chordata > Mammalia > Carnivora > Felidae > Felis > Felis catus. The sequence goes on from NC_058371.1 coordinate 106,391,452, forward strand.
AGAATAATGTATAGTATACTTAGCCTGCATCCATTAGGCAATCATCAATAGGCCTACCTCTTCCAGTCCTAACAATTAAAAATGTCTATAGACATTGCCAAATGTCTCCTAGGGCATGGGAACAAAAATAATCCCTGGTTAAGAATCAATCTTTTAGGTTCATCTAAACTTGTAATACAATCTGAGATGAAATTAGAATAACAATTTAAGGACAAATAATGTTTGAAGATAAACATGAAAATGTATCGCCTGTAAAAAATATGCTTCTAAAATATATATTGTAAAATTTTAGTTTTGTTTTATTTAAGAAACATGCACTAACAGCAATGACAGCTCTACCAAACTTTTTCATTATTAGAAATGTCACCAGACAACTCAGTAGAGCTACAAGAAAATTATCCAGGCATTATTAAACATGAGCCTTTATTGTAAATACTGAGCAATTTCAAAATTTGCATTACCTTAGGGAAAGGAAGTTAGGGTTCTTAGAGAGTTTTATCATGAGGATGTATTAGCTATTTCAGGAATAGTCTTGATTGGTTCTCAGAAGGAGAAAGTGCTCTTCCAGTTTAGCAGCCACTGATAGGCAATTTGGTTTTATCAAAAAGGGTAGGGAAAACAACTAGGGGAAGTCAAGTTATTTATGTCCATAATGAGCATTTTCATCCTTCAAGGTCTTTTCCAAAATCATCTTTGAAGTCTGGCAGTGGTTGTTTTTGAACAGAAGGATTTGGGACTTTTGCTCTTCACTTGTAAGATTTATATAGGTCTTCCTATGTTGCTGTCAAAGCAAAATTATGACAGATAAAGTTAAACAAGCAAGGAAGACTTTATTGAAACTACTGCAATAGAGAAGAGAGACTAAATTCAACAATGCTAAAACAAAAGATAAGTGAGTTTTTAAACCCGGGGTGAGCTAATATACAGTACTTGAGAAACATTAAAGGGGAGGTTGACCAATGAAATGTGAACATATTGGGTTATTTCTGAGTTGGCAAATGTTTTTCTCTGTGATTAAGCCATAGGCTCCTATCCTGTGACAGAAACTGGAAGATAGGACTGCTATGACCTTTGACGTTTACATTTAAAAGAGATGATTTTTCAGGTCCTTGAGAAATTCAATCCTGGGTTATAAAACTGGGGAAAGGATTTATATCTATTTAAAAGGGACAGAGAAATAATTAACAATTACAAGTTTTCTCGAAGTAAAAGCTCTAAGAAAAAGGAAGTCAATGACCTATAGTCAGGAACAAATCCATCTTTGGTTAAGCTGATGGAATTATTAAGGCTGCTTGGCCAATGCTCTAAAAGTGTAATGGATTCACACTTCCAAATGAAGTTCAGTATTTTTACTTCCTTACAGGCCAAAGCCAGAAGCATTAAATTCTTTGTAGGGATGGTAGAACCCAGGAAAGGAAACCAAAACTGTGTTTATATTTGTGTTTCACAGTAGAGCCTTATAAAAAGACTTTAGGCACAATAGCATGGTATTGCTCCACTGCAAAAACTTGAGAGGGGAAAGTTTATTTTCTAAACTTCAAGTTTTTCCTAAATGCCATAAAAGGATAAATTATCAAAATGCCACGAGAGCATTTCATCGCATATTAGGATTTAAAAGTCCTTCCTTTCTGAGGGAGTGGAATTTCAGGCAGCAATTTAATTGGGATAAAGCTGGAAAGAAGATCCTTCCCTTTGAATGAGTTCTCCATGACCATCCCCTGCTTTTTTCTGCAAAAATTGGGAAAGTATGATTGCCTTCAGGAGAATTCCAATGAGAAAAAAACTTTCTTCCCATTAAGAACTCTGGAAGAAGAGAAACTTGAAAAATACTCATTGCCAACATACAGTGATTGCTAACGATGTAAAATGGCTTGAATGGATGGAGAGAAGGCCCAGGATAATGCTTTCTGGTTCTCATAACCTGGTTATGGTCTGCATAAAATTAAAGTGTTTTTTATGCCTCACTGGGAAAAAAAAGGCTTAGGAAAACTGCATAGTGTACATAAAATCCTTGAGTTTTGACATGAAGGCCCAAAACATGGAGATCTCAAAACCAGGGGCATTTGAGGTAGTTACATACAGCAGGAATGGAGATCTACACACACCCAAAGGCTGGGTTGGATTCATTACATTCCTGATGGATATCAACAAGGATTTGTAGAAGAGTATAGGGCTACAGGAAACTTCCAATGACAATTTTTAAGCTTCTCCTAAAGCTAGGAAACATCTAGGAAGTAGGAAAACACATATGAATAGAAAAAAATACGTAAATTGGTATTTTTTAAATTGTAACATAGAAAATGAGGATCCAATATGACAGAACAGCATGGAAGTTTTTTGTATGTCTCACATCCATGAAATACAGCCAGACCAACACTAAACCATCCTACACAACTAGAAAACTGACTGGAGGATTAACGCAACAATCTGCACAACCTGAACCACAGAATTCAGCAGGTACGTGGCGCGGAGAGGTGAACTTGGGGAGCGAGAAGGTGCAGGAAGGGAGGTGCTTTTGTTAGCAGAGAGAGGACGGAGACTGGGGGGGGGGCGCAGGGAGAATAAAGGAAAAGCACCCCTCCCCAAAAGCAGCTGGAGAGAAAGTGGAAAATTGGAAACAGCCACAGGGACTAAACTAAAAAGGGAGAAAGGAGAGGGTTTAAATTCCATTAACACTGTAAACAAGAGCAGAGCAGTCTGCAACTCCGCAGCTTGATACCTGGCTGTGCTCTAGTGGTAAGGGCGAATCCCCAGGAACAGAGTGGGGTCTGAGAGGTTCTCGGGCCACACGGGGAAAAGCAGTTCCACTGCTGGGAGGACATTTGGTAGAGACTGTTGAAGCCACCTGGTTCCAGCAGACCCCAGAAGGCGGCCACATTCGCTGGTGCTGGGGCAAGGTCATAAAGGCTGAAGCTTAGTGCCAGATGTGTGTTGTAATTTTCCACAATCCCTGAAACGCTGCTGCTACACTATCTTGCGAACCTTTTCTGGGGCGTTCTAGCACCTGGACACAGTCTCAGGGAACCAGCAGCAGCAGGGTCCAGCAAGTGTTCCTGGGTGCAAGCAATATTCAGCCATTGCTCATTTGGCCATTTCTCAGTGAGACCCTCCCACAGAGGAGCAGAGCAGAGCAGGTCAAAGCCACAGTCCTTCAGAAGTAAGGGACCAGGAAAAACAGCTGCACCTAGGACAAACTCAGGAGAGAGATACTGTCTGGGGCCTGGTCACGGAATGTGAAAAAGTGGGGAGTGGATGAGAGCTGAAGACAGAGGACAGGTGCATGATTGCTGATCCAAGAGAAGACTGGGGAGCCGGGTGGCGCCATTTTCACTGCTTCCACGCATGTGCATACCCACCCACTAGCACTGCAACGATTCACCCCAGTAGGCTAGCAGCGCCATCTAGTGGAGAACGGAGCCTTTACACTGAGCCCTGCCCAACTGGGCCAACTTCTCTTTCAAGAACTCAAGTTTCACTGCCGGCTTAGTTTATGGATATAAAGTGCTACATAGACTGACTTCTAGGGGAAAACAAAGTAATTTCAGTCCTACTTCAATCTGTTAGCAGGTCCATCTATTCAATTTTCTTTCTTCTTTTTTTCTTTTTTCTCTTTTGCACTTCCTTTCTTTTTCTTCAATACAGAAAGACAAAAAACTCATTTTTAGTAAAAATGATTTTCTTTAATTTTTATTACTGTATTTTTTACTTTTATGTAAATTTTTTCAAATTCTATTTACTTCCATATTTTATTTAAGTCTACTACAGTGTATTCACTTTTTCAAATTTACAATTTCCTTTTTTACTTTATTTTTTAAATATTTTTTCTCTTTTTCATTTCTTTCCTTTTTCTGTATTTCTGTATTTCTTGAATACAGAAAAAGAAAAGATTAATATTTATTTTTTATTTTATTAATTTTCTTTTATTTTTTCTACTTTATTAGTTACTTTTGTGTATATATTTTGCAAATTCTATTTTACTCACATCATCTCCTTTTAGTCTATTTCAGTGTATTCATTTTTCAAATTCTTAAGCGATTTCCTTTCTCACCCCCTTTTTTTTCTCCAACCTGTCAAACCACTTTCAACACCCAGACCAAAACTTAGAATCTAGCATCATTTATTCGATTTGTGTCTGGGTGTGTGTTTCATTTTTTAATTTTAATATATTTTGATTTTAATTTTTTTAATTTTAATTTTTTTTCAACATTTATTTATTTTTGGGACAGAGAGAGACAGAGCATGAACGGGGGAGGGGCAGAGAGAGAGGGAGACACAGAATCGGAAACAGGCTCCAGGCTCTGAGCCATCAGCCCAGAGCCTGATGCGGGGCTCGAACTCCCGGACCGCGAGATCGTGACCTGGCTGAAGTCGGACGCTTAACCGACTGTGCCACCCAGGCGCCCAATTTTAATTTTTCTACCTCATCAATTCCTTTTCTCCCCCCAAAATGACAAAATGAAGGAATTGACCCCAAAAGAAAGAGCACGAAAAATGACAGCCAGGGATTTAACCAAAACAGATACAAGCAAGATGTTTGAACCAAAATTTAGAAACATGATAATAAGAATACTAGCTGGAGTTGAAAATAGATTAGAATCCCTTTTGGAGAGACAAAAGAAGTAAAAAATAGCCAGAATAAAATTAAAAATGCTATAACTGAGCTGCAATCACAGATGGAAGCAATGGTGGTAAGGATGGATGAGGCAGAACACAGAATCAGCAATATAGAGGACAAACTTACAGAGAATAATGAGGCAGAAAAAAAGAGGGAAGGCAAATGAGCAGGATTAAAGAATTAGACAAATCAGTGAAGCATTGAAAAGGGACAAGATCAGAATCATAGGGGTCCCAGAAGAGGAAGAGAGAGAAATAGGGGTAGAAGGGTTATGTGAGCAAATCATAGCAGAAAACTTTCCTAGCCTGGGGAAAGACAGACATCAAAATCCAGGAAGCACAGAGGACCCCCATTAGATTCAACAAAAACTGACCATCAACAAGGCATATCATAGTCAAATTCAGAAAATACTCAGACAAGGAGAAAATCATGAAAGGAGCAAGGGAAAAAAATCCCTAACCTACAAGGGAAGACAGATCAGGTTTGCAGCAGACCTATCCAGAAACTCGGCAGGCCAGAAAGGAGTTGGTGGGATATATTCAGTGTACTGAATCAGAAAAAAAATATGCAGCCAAGAATTCTTTATCCAGCAAGGCTGTCTTCAAAATAGAAGGAGAGATAAAAAGTTTCCCAGACAAACAATAATTAAAGGAGTTTGTGACCACTAAACCAGCCCTGCAAGAAATTTGAAGGGGGACTCTCTGAGGGGAGAAAATATGAAATATATATATATATATATATATATATATATATATATAGAGAGAGAGAGAGAGAGAGAGAAATACCAAAAGCAACAAAGATTAGAAAGGATGAGAGAACACCACCAGAAACTCCAACTCTACAAGCATCAAATAAAGTCATATCTTTCAATACTCAGTCTAAATGTCAATGGACTCAATGCTTCGATCAAAAGACATAGGGTAACAGAATGGATAAGAAAACAAGATCCATCTATATGCTGTTTACAAGAGACCCACTTTAGACCCAAAGACACCTTCAGATTGAAAATAAGGGGATGGAGAACTATCTATCATGCTAATGGTCAACAAAAGAAAGCCGGAGTAGCCATACTTATATCAGACAATCTAGACTTTAAAATAAAGACTGTATCAAGAGATGCAGAAGGGCATTATGTCATAATCAAGGGGTCTATCCACCAACAAGACTTAAAAATTGTAAACATTTATGTGCCAAATGTGGCAACACCCAAATATATAAATCAATTAATCAAAAACATAAAGAAACTCATCGATAGTAATATCATAATAGTAGAAGACTTCAATATCCACTCAGAGCAATGGACAGATCATCTAATCAAAAAATCAACAAGAAAACGATGGCTATGAATGACACACTGGGCCAGATGGACTTAACAGATATATTCAGAATATTTCATCCTAAAGCAGCAGAATAGACATTCTTCTCCACTGAACATGGAATGTTCTCCAGAATAGACCATATACTGGGGCACAAATCACCCCTAAGTAAGTACAAAAAGATCGAGATCATACCATGCATATTTTCAGACCACAACACTATGAATGTTGAAATCAGCCACCAGAAAAAGTTTGGAAAGGTACCAAATACCTGGAGACTGAAGAACATCCTACTAAAGAATGAATGGACTAACCAAGCAGATAAAGAGGAAATTAAAAAGTATATGAAGGTCAATAAAAATGATAACACCACAACCCAAAACCTCTGGGATGCAGCAAAGGCAGTCATAAAAGGAAAGTATAGCAAACCAGGCTTTCCTAAAGAAGGAAGAAAGATCTCAGATACACAGCCTAACCTTACACCTTAAGGAGCTGGAAAAAGAACAGCAAATAAAGCCCAAAACCAACATAAGACAGGAAATAATAAAGATTAGAGAAGAAATTAATGGTATTTAAACCAAAAAAAAAAAACAAAAACAAAAACAAAAAACAGTAGAACAGATCAGTGAAACCAGAAACTGGTTCTTTGAAAGAATTAACAAAGGTGATAAACCACTAGCCAGTTTGATCAAAAAGAAAAAGGAAAGGGCCCAAATAAATAAAATCAAGAATGAAGGAGGAGAGGTCACAACCAACACAGCAGAAATAAAAACAATAATAAGAGAATATTATGAGCAATTATATGCCAATAAAATGGGCAATCTGGAAGAAATGGACAAATTCCTAGAAACATATAGACTACCGAAACTGAAACAGGAAGAAATAGAAAATTTGAACAGACCCATAACCAGTAAGGAAATAAAATTAGTAATCAAAAATCTGCTGAAAAACAGGAGTCCAGGGCCAGATAGGTTTCCAGGGGAATTCTACCAAACATTTAAGGAAGAGTTAACACCTATTCTCTTAAAACTGTTCCAAAAAGTGGAAATGGAAGGAAACTTCCAAACTCTTTCTTGAACCCAGCATTACCTGGATTCCAAAACCTGACAGAGACTCCATTAAAAAGGAGAACTATAGACCAATTTCCCTGATGAAAATGGATGCAAAAATCCTCAACAAGATATTAGCCAACTGCTCCAACAATACATTAAAAAAATTATTCACCACAACCAAGTGGGATTTATACCTGGGATGCAGGGCTGGTTCAATATCTGCAAAACAATTAATGTGATTCATCACATCAGTAAAAGAAAGGACAAGAACCACATGATCCTCTCAGTAGATGCAGATAAAGCATTTGACAAAATACAGCATCCTTTCTTGATAAAAACCCTCAAGAAGGTAGGGATAGAAGGAGTATACCTTGAGATCATAAAAGCCATATATGGATGACTCAATGCTAATAACATCCTCAATGGGAAAAAACTGAGAGCTTTCCCCCTAAAGTCAGGAACAAGACAGGGATGTCCACTCTCACCACTGTTATTCAACATAGTATTGGAAGTCTTAGCCTCTTCAATCAGACAACACAAAGAAATAAAAGGCATCCAAATTGGCCAGGAGGAGGTCAAACTTTCATTCTTTGCAGATGACATGATACTCTATATAGAAAACCCAAGATCCCACCAAAAAACTGCTAGAGCTGATTCATGAATTCAGCAAAGTTGCAGGATATAAAATCAATGCACAGTAATCGGTTGCATTCCTATACACCAACAATGAAGTGACAGAAAGAGAAATTAAGGAATCGATCCCATTTACAGTTGCACAAAAAGCCACAAAATACCTAGGAATAAATCTAACCAAAGAGGTTTTATACACTTTCTATACACTGAAAACTACAGAAAGCTTATGAAAGAAATTGAAGAAGACACAAAAAAATGGAAAAATATTACATGCTCCTGGATAGGAAGAACAAATATTGTTAAAACCCAAAGCAATCAACATATTCAATGCAATCTCTATCAAAGTAAACACCAGCATTCTTCACAGAGCTAGAACAAATAATCCTAAAATTTTTATGTAACCACAAAAGACCCCGAATAGCCAAAGCAATCTTGAAAAAGAAAACCAAAGCAGGAGGCATCAAAATCCAAGACTTCAAGCTATACTACAAAGCTGTAATAACCAAGACAGTATGGTACTGGCACAAGAACAGACACTCAGATCAATGGAACAGAATAGAGAACACAGAAATGGACCCAAAAACATGTGGCCAACTAATCTTTGACAAAGCAGGAAAGATTATCCAGTGGAATAAAGACAGTCTCTTCAGCAAGTGGTGCTGGGAAAAGTGGACAGCGACATGCAGAAGAATGAACCTGGACCACTTTCTTACACCATACACAAAAATAAACTCAAAATGGATGAAAGACCTCAATGTAAGACAGGAAGCCATCAAAATCCTTGAGGAGAAAGCAGGCAAAAACCTCTTTGATCTTGGCCGCAGCAACTTCTTACTCAACACATCTCTGGAGGCAAGGGAAACAAAAGCAAAAATGAACTACTGGGACCTCATCAAAATCAAATCTTCGGCATAGTGAAGGAAACAATCAGCAAAACTGAACGGCAATAGACAGAATGGGGGAAGATATTTGCAAATGACATATCAGATAAAGGGTTAGTATCCAAAATCTATAAAGAACTTATCAAACTCAACACCCAAAAAACAAATAATCCAGTGAAGAAATGGGGAAAAGATATGAATAGACACTTCTCCAAAAAAGACTTCCAGATGGCCAACTGACACATGAAAAAATGCTCAACATCACTCATCATCAGGGAAATACAAATCAAACCACAATGAGATAAAATCTTACACCTGTCAGAATGGCTAACATTAACAACTCAGGCAACAACAGATGTTAGTGAGGATGCAAAGAAAGAGGATCTCTTTTGCACTGTTGGTGGGAATGTAAGCTGCTGCAGCCACTCTGGAAAACAGCATGGAGGTTCCTCAAAAAATTAAAACTAAAACTACCCTACAACCCAGCAATTGCACTACTAGGCATTTATCCACGGGCTACAGGTGTGCTGTTTCGAAGGGACACATGCACCCCCATGTTTATAGCAGCACTATCAACAATAGCCAAAGTACAGAAAGAGACCAAATTCCATTGATGGATGAATGGATAAAGAAGATGTGGTATACACACACACACACACACACACACACACACACACACACAATGGGGAATTACTTGGCAATGAAAAAGAATGAAATCTTGCCATTTACAACTACATGGATGGACCTGGAGGGTATTATGCTAAGTGAAATTAGTCAGTCAGAGAAAGACAAAAATCATATGACTTCACTCATATGAGGACTTTAAGAGACAAAACAGATGAACATAGGGAAGGGAAACAAATAATATAAAAACAGGGATGGGGACAAAACAGAAGAGACTCATAAATTGGAAAACAGAGTTACTCGAGGGGTTGTGGGAGGGTGAATGAGCTAAATGGGTAAGGGGCACTAAAGAATCTACTCTTCAAATCATTGTTACAGTATGCTAACTAATTTGGATGTAAATTTAAAAAAATTAAAAAATTAAATTAAAAAACTTAAATTATAAAAAATTCATTATTGATAAAAAAATAATTACCTCAAGTGGTTTAAACACTGACTGCAGTTTGTACATTTTTAGAAGAATGTAGTCTGAGAATAAATAGATCTGCATTAAAGCTTAAAACTGTGTTAAGTAGTTTAATTAGCTAAGTAATACTGGTATCATTTAGAACTATGAATATATTTCAGAGAATAATACAAACAATAAATCTTTAGCAACCAAAGTGTGCAGCGTGACAGAATTGATATAACTGTATAATCAAACATTTATAATTTTTAATATTTAGTATGTTATTGGGAATGCTGCTCCATATCCTTAAAAAAAAAGTACCCACGTTTTTGCTTTGTTAGCTGAGTTTCTCTATATGTAATTCCAATCCCGTGACAGTAGACAACCAGTGTTTGAATTGTGGTATCTAAATTACATTCCAGGTATGGGGGTGCCTGGGTGGCTCAGTCGTTTAAGAGTCCAACTTTGGCTCAGGTCATGATCTCACTGTTCATGGGTTCGAGTCCCGCATCGGGCTCTGTGCTGACAGCTCAGAGCCTGGAGCCTGTTTCAGATTCTGTGTCTCCCTCTCTTTCTGCCCCTCCCCCACTCATGCTCTGTCTCCCTCTGTCTCAAAAATAAAAATAAAACATTAAAAAAATTTAAATTGTATTCCAGGTCTGAAGAAGAAAACTATGCAATAAGACCTTGGGACTCTTCTTTACCAGAATGCAATGACGATATCAGAAACTAATGAACATTAATGGACTTGTGCCAAAGGAAGCAAGAACCTGCACTGAGGTCTCCGGTTCCAAAGGTGAGTCAATTAAATATAAAAAAAACAATTGTGAATGTAATGAAAAAACATACACTGAATACATAAAAATTTGTGAGCTGTCAATAATAGTCGTATATAAGAAGAAGCCACAGCCACAGCTATAGTCCATTTAAGCCTTTTAACTAATGCATGAATATTTTATTCTGAAAATTAGCTATTTAAGTGGAAAAACTAGGCTATGTCTAATTCTATCCTACATTTCCTGTGTAAATTGCATTTTAGCTTTGATGATAAAAAATTCTTCTTCATAGAAGCTTTCCACTGAATAAAGGCAGAAAAAATGATGAAGACAATAAAGAACTAGCCATCGTGCAGGTTTTTTAAATAATTGGCTCTGACAAAGATTACCAGTGGATACAATAATTAGATGGCAGGTTAATGTCGATTCCACAATGACCAGATCAAAGGTCACAAGATGAACCTGTTGATCAAACTAAGTATGGTTATAAAAAGTTAAAACGTTAACTGTCAAATAAAGGTGCTGAATAACCTACTTAATTTGCTTGGCCTTGAATTTTTATTTTTATAACTTAATCATTTAATTCTAATATTTTTGAGCAATTAAACACAAATTATTATCTCTGAATTAATAGATGTCATAGATTCAAAGTTTAAGGTAAGATTAGACACTGAGTCCTTAATTACAGTGAGTTCCAGGAGAATACATAGGGCATTTATTTAATTACTCAGAGGCAGTATATTTGGTCTTCCATACCAGTAATCTTTGGATATGTGACCCCATATTAAATTTTAATTTCTTTTTCTGTCTTAATAATTTTTTGCCACAATTATCAAATGGCATCAGTGTTCCTGGGTGGCTCAGTCAATTAAGTTTCTGACTCCTGATTTCAGCTCAGTCTGGTCATGATCTTGTGGTTCATGGGTTTGAGCCATATTTATTTATATTGAACAATTAAAATAAGACCATCCTTAGATGATAAATGAAACATGGACATTACAATGTAATATTTTCAGAAATTTCTCCCTCCCCCCATTTGCCAAACAGGTGTCACAGAGATTTGAGAATAGGAGAGTCACATGCCAGCACTGTCAACTATTTCCTACATATAGTCTGTAAAGCTAAGTCAAATTTACTCTGACTTTCTGAGACAGCTACAGAAAAGACACTTTCCAAGAAGCATTTTTAGTTTAGGTGAATTCATAAATTTTTCGTTAATGAAAGTTGCCATGTATTTGTATGCAAACAGTATCTTCCTTTGATGTTCATTTTCTGAAGGCAAAAAGGACATGTTTTGCTGTAGGCATTTCATTTTTATATGGAACCAGACAATAATACACCATATTACTCTTCAAGGATCTTTCTAGTTAGAGTAGAATTAAAGTTAACTACCTTACAAGCTTGCTTCCGTTTATGCTTCTGTGGTGTGCAAAAGCATATTAAAAAAAAAATCTTACCAAGAAAGCTAACTTGAAATATGTACAGAGTTTTTGTTTTTATAAGCATAAAAGTTTAAAATTTTGAGAAATATCTATTAATATAGATGATATTTAATGTGGAATATTTATGTTTTATGTTTTTAGATATTTGTGCTAAGTGGTAAAGTTTATTTCACACATTAAAGGAAGGAATACACTTGGAAAAATTTGCATCATGGTATATATATATATATATATATATATATATATATATATATATACCGATGCATATACATTCAATACAGTGTATGGTAGACAAATTAAAATAAATCTAATTGAATTTCCTCATATAGATTTATTTGCATTGCCCACAATGTTATATTTACCTAAATACACACATATTTATGTGTACATATATATTTGTTTACATGGATGCATACATATATACATACATATATGAGGGAAAAACATAATCTAGAGGAGATTAATGAAATTACCATGAAAAAATGTATTCCTGTAGGCAGTGAAGATAATACATTATTTTAATTTAATGTCATCACAACTATTTATAGAGATTTCAAAGAAGAAAATGTATTTCAGGAAAATTGAGCAGAACAAAGACAGAGTGATCTATTTTTAACAGAATGATTTTTCATACATATTATTTAATATTTATACCAATATAGAGGAAAAAGAAATCAAGAGACAAAGTGGTGAAAGAGGCATATGGATATCTATATATCTATATCTATATGACAGCTAGTGGAATTATACAGCATCCATTTCTCTCCCATAACCTGCCTTTCTCATTTGAGTTTTTCCTTAAAAGGCTTTGATATAAGTATCACCTTTATCTACCCAATAATGACATGGATGCACAGCAAAAGCCCATGAATTGGGGGGAAGTGGGAAAACGAGGGAAATCAACAGACACCAGAAATTAGTAACATTATATTCAAAGAAGTAAATAACAGCTGAAGTCAGAAAGAAACTTGCAGTCATCACTCCATTCTAAAGCGGGCAAGATTTGGTATTTATGAGACAATGCGTGTGTTTGTTCATGTTGATGCTAAGAGACAAAAATATCTGTGGTACATGTAAAGCCTGTTTCTATGCAAGTGGGAAGTGAAATTACAAATACTTGAATAAAGCTAGGACCAAAGTAGGTATGCAGTATCAGTGAATAAACAAGAAACAAAGCCAACTAAAAAAACAGAGTGGCCTGATTTCTTGCCTTAATTTTAGTTCTGCCCTAAGCAGGAATAAAAAAAATATATCACTTGAGACTCTCTACCACAATTTTGCCATGAGTTTGGAACAGATTCACATTATCTCAAAACGTGCTAAGCATAAATTTGTATCCTCAGAAATCTAGAAAAAACAAGCTCAAAACAACAGTTTTGTGCTCTAAACCTACACTTCCAGGAATTTCCATAGATACATTTCCAAAGATCATTTGGTCACAACAAAAACACAGGAGAACATAATAGACCATGAGAAAACAACAGCAGTTAAAGAAATCAGACATAAAGTATGGCAATATTAGAATTATAATGTACAGTAATATAATATTTATACTGTATTTGTTAAAAGTTATAAGAATATAAAGTTTATGACTACAGAGCTGGAGGTTACCAAAATTGACCAGGGAGGTAAACAGGTCTTATAAAATTAAATGTACATACATCCATATTAAAAATTGTTAAATGATATTTATAGCAAATTATATTCAGCTAACGAAGGAGCTCAGTAACATAAAGTTAAATTTATGTAAATTATCTAGAACATATCTCAGAGAATCAAGGAAATAAAGATGATGAAAGAATGATTGAGATGTTAAAAATGGGAAAAAAAAAGATCTAACATGCTTTTAATCAGGGTTCCTAAAAGAATAGAATGGAATATATGCAAAAGCATAAAAAGTTTAAAATTATCCACAATACTAAAAGGCACCAATTCATAAATTAAAAATCCTTTATAAATTTTTATCTTAGAATGGTAAACCCAATGAAATTGTATTTCTAAGTATAAATATAACATTTTGGAACAAACATAAACTGGGTTTATCACCTACTTTGCATAGAGTAACTCCACAAAAAACCATTTGAGGAAAATAAAAATTAATATTAGAGATGATTCTTAAAAACTGAGTGAAAATTCATGCTAAGTGAAAAAATACTTACAAAAAATCTTATGCCATAATTTTCTTTTTCATTTCTATAATGTTCTAGAAGAGTTAAAATTAACCTATGATGAAAAGAGTTAACTTTTAGCCTCTGGGAGTTAGGTACAGGGATTGACTGACAGGAGTTTGAAGAGATTTGGGGGATGATGTTCTGTCTCTTCATAGATGTTTGGGTTACACATGTGTATGCACTTATGAAAATACATTGAATGATATAGTTAACTTGTTCATTTCATTGTATATAAATTTAACCTCAACCAAAGTATAAACACATAGTGAAATCTTATTAATGGTGTGTATGCTATGGCATTTAGGGTTGAAATGTAATGATATCGGCAACTTACTTTTGGGGTGTATTAAAATAAGATGCATTGATGGATGCATAAAATAATGAATATATGGCTATTTATGTGTTAAATCAAACATAATGTTTAATATATAGATGTTCACTGTGTATCCTTTGACTTTTTCAACAAATTCTGGGTGGGAAAATCAAATAATTTACTTTAAGAATCAGCATTGTCAATATTGGTAACTTCAGTGAAGAGTTTTTCCCAAATATCAAAAGGGTATGGAATGTTGTAAATATTTACTAAGTTTTAAGGCTGTGCAACATCCATATTCACATAGAAACACACACACACACACACACACACACATTTAGTTTTTCAAATGGAGTAATAAGCTAATTTAAAGATACTAACTTTATGTACATTTTACTTGAGTGAAATTTCTGAAAACTTTTCATACTAGGAATTTAAGCCCAAACTAATAGCCTTCCCAATGATTATCATTTCCTGTATAAAAATATATTGACAACTAGGAAATTAAAGAGAACATTAAAAATATTTTTAAGTAAGATAAAAAAATGAAAAACTTAGTGTGAGTTGCATATATAAAATGACTAGCCAGGGCTAATATTTTTAGCATAATACTGTATACACTTTACCATTCAAATCTAAATAATATTTTGTTTATTGAATAATATTCCTAAGTATCTGTTTTATGCACTATGATTCTATTTTAATACCACTTCCTTAGGAATTATCTTAAATGATAGGAAAGTACAAGAAAATAAAATCAGAAATCTATCATACACAAGTCCACACACACATAAAGTTAGACTTTATTTCTAAAAGAATAAATATAAATGATAAAAGCAAAATATGTAAAGAGCAGTAGTGGCTTTCAGATATTAGAATATTGACTGCCAAATAGGGCTTAAAATTATTTGAAGGATTTCAGTTTCATGTAATCATAACCCATTAAGTCTTCTTTTGCATTTGAGCAATAGGTAAAAATATAGATATTTTTATAAAGTATAAAAAATATAAAGTAGAAAATATATAGTATTTATAAAAAAATAAAGTAAAAAATACATAAAGTATTAAACCTTTGAAGTTGACAACAGCATATCAGAGTATGAAAGGAGAGAAAGTAAGAGTGTTTCTGACTCTGGGTATAGTGCAGGCTCCCTTGTTAAAAAATTGGAAAAAAAGGGGCATCTGTGTGTCTCAGGCAGTTGAGTATCTGACTTTGGCTCAGGTCATGATCTCATGGTTCATGGGTTTGAGCCCCACATCAGGCTCTATGCAGACAGCACGGAGAGTGCTTTGGATCCCCTGTCCCCTCTCTCTCTGTCTCTCCACTACTTGTGTGCTCTCTCTCTTTCTCTCTCAAAAATAAATAAGCATTTTAAAAAATTGGGGAAAAGAACCATCAAAGTTACTAAAATATAAAGATTTTCCTTTAAAAATACTTTAATAACTTGAAATAAGACCAACAGTGATACATGAGTAATAACGTAAACTTAAAAATCTAAAAATATTTAGCTTCATAATTTTACACAACACAATACATGACATAATTAATATATCTTAATTGATTATAAGATCCCATCAGCTCACTTTTCTGCAAATATGTTTATTAGTTGCCAAAATTTTTACTTTGAACAATTTCATTTTCAGTGAATATAACTGAAAGTGACACCATTTGTTCTTGGAAAATGCAAGATTGCAAGTAATTTTTGGTAATTTTTCATTCAGAGTAGGATCTTTCTGCTTAGCAACTCTGACCAGAGTTGTTAAGAGTACTTATAGGCTGTGACAACACTGGGGGTAGATTCTGATACTTTCAAAAATACATATATTTTAATACATGTAGAGTTGATTTTTCTAGTGAGATAATTTCTTCAAAAGGACAGAATTCTTTTTACAAATCTGGTTTCGTGTAAGTGTGAATTTAATTTTAAATATAAATTTATAAAATAGCATTTTTATATTTATTTTGACATTTCTTGTAATTTGCAGAAATCACACAAGAAACCAAAAGTGGTTTTATGATTGGCATTTAATTCAAAATGCATCTTTATGTGTTCTACTGCTGTATCTTAAATTATAAAAAAAATTCTAAAATTTTTTTCACCATTATTTTTTTATTTATTTAAAGCTTCATGTGAGATCAATATTATCTCCTGTTGAAGATGATAATTTTTAATTTCTGAACCTGTGGATATTTCTTTTGCAATATTATAGCCGTTTTTAAAACCAGAAGTTCTAAACTCTTTAAAGAATTCTAATAAATCCATGACGTGCTGCTTTTTTTCTTTTTTTCTGGGGGCGTGTGTGAAAATGTCCATGTGTACATTGGTTATTTTGCAATAATTTACTGACAAAGTTTATTGCAAAATGTAGCAACTGGTATGTCCTATATTGGTGCTTATGTCTAAGTATAAATGTTGCAGATGATTTAGGGATGGGTTCCAGAAAGGGACAAGCAAGCTAGTCTTAGCCACTGTTCCCATACAGAGAGACTCTTCTCTCTGGAGTCCATAACCAGTGCCACTAACACTGTTAACTTCTGCTGCTTCTATGCCCCCATCAGTCTGGGCACAGACCTTGGCCCAGGCCACCTAGTTTGAGCCCCCACAGCATATTAGATCACCCCAGGCATGATTATATAAGCCAGGTGGCCAGGTCAACTGCCAGTGTACCTGACCCCTTCTGTCCACTATGTCTGCTGGCCTGAGTCTGAGTGACATGGTACTAGATGGATTTTCTGTGTTCAATGAATGCTCCTTTGTACCATAAAGTTTACTTACAGAATGATCATTTAAAGATAAAATGAATAGAATTTCAAGGCAGCCACTACAGAGCTTTAAACCAAGCGTGGGTGTCTTTCTGAGAGTGAGCCTTGGTGCATCTGCAGATGGATCTGTGTTTCTATGGCCACAGTCCCTTGTGTGCACCCTCTTACACAGTTCCAGTCCTTCCAGGCTCTGATAACACTTGCTCCTTGTTTAGCTGTCAAAACTTTCTGCTCTTCCAAGTTCCTAGATTTTCATAATCTGCCACTCCCGTAAATAATCGTGTTAATTTGGAATGTGTTCTCTCTACTTTGCTAATGCAAATGCATGTTAATAAAACCCCTTTTTGGTGGGCCACATCAAAGCTAACACTTGTAGCATGTGCTTTGGGAGAATTTGATAGATGTAATGGGTTGTTTGTTGTATAACTTTTCTCCTAGTCTCAGGTTGCTGGAAGATTTAACTCTTGGTTAACCCTCTTTAGAATCTTAATTCACAGCATTGTTCGAGAACAAGAGAGATGAGGGTCTTGGTGAGAACTGCTTTCTGGAGCAAATTGCTATACTGCATTGTTGAGTGTGTTATCAAATAATGGGTAACTGGCATCAAAAAGATGCAGCTGTATCAGAAAATGGAAGCCATTCCTGTATCTCTTAGGAAGCTTTATGAATATCTGTATTACAAATGAGAACAGCTGTTTTAAGTTTCCAGGAAGAAGGGATAAATGTGTTTATTTCAATTTTTCCCACTAAATAAAACCAAATAGACTCATAATAACAGAGAACAAATTTGTGGTTGCCAGAGGGAAGTAGGCTGGAAGGATGGGTGAAATAGAAGAAGGGATTAAGAGGTAGAAATTTCCACTTGTAAAATAAATAAGTCACAGAATGAAGAGTACAACATAGAGAATATAGTTAATAACGTACCTACATTTATTGTGATGAACATTTTGCAATGTATGTAATGATCAAATCACTATATTGTACATCTGAAACTATGTAATATTTATTGTATGATGCTTAAACTTCAATTAAAAAAAAAAACTAAAAGACTTGGATATTCTGTAAAAGGTAAACATAAGGAGGTGTGCCCGCATGGCACAGTTAAACTTCTGAGCCTTGATTTCCTCTCAGATAGTGAGATTGAGCCCCACGTCAATGGGAAGCCTGCTTGGGATTCTCTCTCCCTCTCTCTCTGCTCCTCCTCTGCTCACATGTGTGTATGCTCTCTCCCTCTCTCAAAATAAACTTAAAACAAACAAAAAACATAAGGATATGACTCTGAAAGGTGAAGAGAAGTCAGACAAGCTAGGGTCTTGGGAGCCAATGAACAAAATAATGGTGAGTTCCCAGGGTTTTCTTTTGGCCTCACATAACCCAATCTTGGAAATGAAGATAGCAATGCTGACAGGTCAAGAGATGCAGACAAAAAAAAAAAAAAAGCCCTGAACAAAAACATGGTCTGTCTAGCTGAAGAACCAGAAAAGGGCTCTGGAAAGATATAAAACTTTTATACAATAATTTCTCTAATCTAACCAAACACACACACACACACACGCACTCGGTTGCCTTCACTTCCCTAGACTTCCTCTACATTCTCCTGGCTATAAAGAGGCATCCCAAGTCTCCAGAGGGGAGTGGCATCAGTGAGGCTAGATACGGATTCTCATTCCCATCAGGCAGAGGGAAGTGATCATCTCCTTCACAGTGGAGACTCTATGGGGGAAAAAGAACAAGGCAGTTCTATTTCTCTCATCCAGGGTTGAGAAGAAGCCTAGTTGAGCACCAGAACTTCCTCTTCTGCCTGGTAGTAACAATAAGCCCTTCTCGCCTTTGGATGTTACAAAAGCTAAATGCAAAACCTGTCCCTGGATTCCTAACCCATCTTAAAGTGAAGAGGTAGCACTTTTATTTACCTGCTAGAGCAGTATCAGAAGCCAGTTAAAATAGAAGGTTTGGATATGATACAGAGTCACATAATCTAATAACAAAATGTCCCCAGTTTATAAAAAAATTATACTAAGAACCAGGAAAATCTCAAGTTGAATGAAAAACTGAGATGACAGAGGTATTAAAATTATCTGACAAAAATTTTAAAGCGGCCATCATTAAAATGTATCAAGAGCAATTATAAACATGCTTGAGGCAAATGAAAAAAATTAAAAAATCTCAGAAAAGAAATAAAAAAATATGAAAGAAATAAAATATATAAAAAGAAACCAAATAAAAGTTTGAAAACTAAAAATATACAACTGAAATAGAAAAAGGAAAACAAAAACACTAAATGAGTTCAACAGCAGAGTGGAAGAAACAGAAGAAAGAATCAGAAAACTGGAAAAAAAGAACAATTGCATAAACTGAACAACAGAGAGAAAAACAAGCTGAGGGAGCAGGGATAAACATGGCTTCAGAGACCCTGTGTGCTATTACAAAAGTCTAAAATTCATGTCACCAGAGTACTGGAAGAAGAGGAGTAAATGGATACAAATGAAAACTTACTTGAAGAAATAATTGAAAAATTTCACAAATTTCCAAAAACCCCATAAACCTACAGATTTAACAAACTAAGTGAATCCAAAAGCTTACAAACCCTAAGAAATTTATACCAAGACACATCATGGTTAAACTTCTGAAAAATAAGACGAAGACATTTTTTAATATTTTATTTTTAAGTCTAGATAGTTAACATACAGTGTTATATTCCTTTCAGGTGAACAATATAGTGATTCAACAATTCCATACATCACCTGGTGCTCATCAACAATTGCCCTCCTTAATCCCATCACCTATTTCACCCATCCCACCTCCTATCTGGTAACTATCAGTTTGTTCTCTAGAGTTAAGATCCTGTTTTGGTTTTTCTCTCTCTCTCTCTCTCTCTGTCTCTCTCTGTCTCTCTCTGTCTTTCTCTCTGTCTCTCTTTCTGTCTCTCTGTCTCTCTCTCTCTCACTCTCTCTCTCTCTTTCGGTTACTTTTAAAGTTTTTCTATTTCTGATTGATCTTTTCAGGTTATTTTTCCTGAGGCCTTAGTTGCTATGGCCAACATCAAAGAAATTACTGCCTGTGTTCTCATCTAGAATTTTTATGGTTTCAGGTCTCACATTTAGATTTTAATCCAGTTTGAATTTATTTTTGGGTATGGTATAAGAAAGCGTTCCAGTTCTTTTGCAGGTAGCTGTTCACTATCCTCAACACCATTTGTTAAAGAGATAGTCTTTTTCCCATTGGATATTCTTTCCTACTTTGTCAAAAATTAATTGACCATATAATTGTGAGTTCATTTTTGGGTTTTCTATTCTATTCTAACGATCTAGGTGTCTATTTTTGTGTCAGGACCATACTGTTTTAATGACTACAGCTCTGTATGACTTGAAATCTGGAATTGTGGTGCCATCAGACTTGGTTTTCTTTTTCAAGATTGCTTTGGCCATTCAGAGTCTTTTATGCTTCCACACAAATTTTAGGATTGTTTGTTCTAGCTCTGGGACAAATGTGGTGGTGTTTTGATAGGGGTTGCATTAAATGTGTAGATAGTTTTGGGTAGTGTAGATATTTTAACAATATTTGTTCTGCCAATCCATGAGCATGGAATGTTTTCCATTTCTTTGTGTCATCTTCTATTTCTTTCATCCATGTTTTGTAGTTTTCAGAGTAAAGGTCTTTTACCACCTTGGTTAGGTTTATTCCTAGGTATCTTATTATTTTTGGTGCAATTGTAATTGTTTTTTTTTCTTAATTTCTCTGACAAAGAAAAAAAAATCTTAAGAACAGTGAGTGAGAAAAGATACTGTACCCATAGAGGAAAAATAATTCAAATGACGGTAGATTCTCATCAAAACCTTTGGAGACCAGCAGGAAATAGCACATTGGTCAAGTGTTGCAAGAAAAGAACTGTAGGCCTATATTTCCAAATTAAGTGAAAATATTCTTTAGAAATGAAAGGGAAATCAAGAGATTTTTCAGATACAAGAAGATTTAGAGAATTTATCGTTAGTAGACCTACCCTGAGTAAATGGCTAAGATATCTCTCCAAGCAGAAAAGAATGATAACAGAAATAATCTTGAAATATCTGGAGGGAAAAATATAAATAAATAAATTAAATAATTTATGTGGGAAAACATGGATAAATTCCATAAGCCTCCTTCCCTGCTTCCTAATTATGTTTGAGAAATGCAGCAAAATATTGTATCACTATGTGATATGGTTGTGCATTTATATAGAGGAAATGTTTAAGACAATTTTAAATGAGGAGAGTAAAGAGACATACAGGGAGATAAAGTTTCTATACCTCACTCATATGGGTAAAATGTTGACACCAGTAGACTGTGATAATTTATGTAAATATAATGTAATGCCTATATCAAGGCATTACATTATATTAATGTAATGCCTTTTTTCATCAAGGAAAAAAGTATACAAAATGCTATAAATCAAATAAAATTCTAAAACACGGACATTTCTGTAACCCACAGGATGGTAGAAAAGAAGAAAAAAAGGAAAGAAAAACAGGCAAACAAAAGTAAAATGTCAGACTTAATTCTTAAAATATCCATAATTGCATTAAATGTAAATGGTCTGAATATAGCAATAAAGACAGAGATTGACAGACAGGATTACAAAACATAACCTGCGCTGTGTAGAAAAATCTCAAATATAACACTATAGATAGGTTGAGAATAGTAGAAAAAAGATGCATCTTGAAAACATAAAAATAGAGTAGGTGTATTTATAAAGTAGACTCCAAAGCAAAGAGAAACCATCACAGAGAGGAAGATTACACAAAGATATGGGTTGGTTCTCCAAGAAGAGATGGTAGTCTTGAATCTGTATGCACCAAACAATAGTGCAGTAAATATGTAATGCAAAAATTCTACAATTAAAAGGAAAAATAGATAAATCTCAATTATACTTGGAATCTTCAATACCCATTGGTAACTAGAGAAACAACTGAACTAGATATCAGCAATACACAAAACAACAAGACAGAAAAACAGCAAAGAAACAGAAGAACTCAAAAATCTCATCAACCAACAAGTTATAATCAGCATTTTTTAGAACATTCCATTCATAATAGCCAATATTATATAATAACCACATTATAATGATCTAAATATCTGTAAACATTGTTTTGGATGTATTTGAAGTATCATATGGAATTTTGTGATTAACATATACTTTAATATGAGAGGTTCTTGATTGAGGTTGTTTCTTCACTTCTATCAATGCTAGGAACATCTTTGGCCATAATCTCTAAATATAATGAAAACATAATCTAAGAAAAATCAAGACAGTTGTGAAAAACTACACTTAATGCACAAATTTACTGAGGTCAAGAAGAAAAAGCATCAGCTATGTAGGTATCCAAGCTATAGGTTTAAGATATCCATTCGTTTTGTTTGTTTTTATAGTACCTAAAATTTCTATTTACCTTTTATTAATAAATTAACTCTTCCCCTTTTATACAATGGAATATAATTTCTACTGTGTTTTGTAGGACTATGTTACATTTTCTCCAATTTAAACTGTCTCCAAGGCATAGTTTTAAAAATATCACTGCACAAGTGGACATCCACATACAAAAATGTAAATCTAGACATAAACCTTACACACTTAACAAAAAATAAATCAAAAATGACTAGACATACAGAGAAAGACAGATACCATATGTTTTCACTCTTATGTGGATCCTGAGAAACTTAACAGAAGACTATCAGGTAGGGGAAGGGAGAAAAAAAAAATTAGAGAGGGAGGGAGGCAAACCAAAAGAGACTCTTAAAAACTGAGAATAAACTGAGGGTTTATGGTGGGGGAGATGGGAGGGAGGGGAAATTGGGTGATGGGCATTGAGGAGGGCACCTGTTGGGATAAGCACTGGGTGTTGTATGGAAACCAATGTGACAATAAATTTCATATTAAAAAAAAAAGAGAGACAAGACACTTCAGGCTTAAAAAACCACATCCAGACAAAATGTTTAAATACAGTTGTTCACTCATGGGACTGACTGGAAGGAAATAAAACAGAAGCCCACCAAAAAAATGATAATAAAATAAAATAAAATAATAAAATAAAAAATAAAAAATAAAAATGACTGTAAACCTAAATGTAAAATGCAAACCCATAGAACTCCTGGAAGATAACAAAGGGGACAACCTAGATGACCTTGGATACAGTGATGACTTTTTAGATACAACATAAAAGTCACGATCCATGAAAAAATTGATAGAGTAGACTTGATTGCATTTTAAAACATACACTTTGAGAAAGATAATGTCAAAAGAATGAGAAGGTGGGCAGCAGACTGAGAGAAAACAATTGCAAAGACACAACTGATAAATGACTGTTATCCAATATATACAAAGAAACCTTAAAAGCCAATAATCAGAGAATGAACAATCCAATTACAAAATGGGCAAAAGACATGCACACACCCATTAGAATGACCAAAATTCAAAATACTGAGAATACTAAATGCTAGTGTCATGTGGATCAGCATGAATTCTCGTTCATTTCTGGTGGGATGCACAATGGTATAGCTATTTCCAAGACAGGTTTTTCAGTAAATTTATCATATTCTTGCCATAAAATCCCATGACCATACTCCTTGATATTTACTCAGAGGAGTTGAAAATGTATGTCCACAGAAAAGCCAGCAGAGAAACGTTTACATCAGTTTTATTCATAATTGGCAAAACTTGAAAGCAAGTTAAGATGTCTTTCAGTAGATGAGCAGGTAAATAAACTGTATTACAATACAGAAAATGGACTATTACTCAGCGCTAAAAAGAAATGAATTCTGAAGTCATGAAAGGACATGGAGGAATCTTAAAAGCATATTACTAAGTGACAGAAGTCAATCTAAAAAGGCTATGGGGAGCCTGGGTGGCTCAGTTAGTTAAGTATCCAACCCTTGATTGGTTCAGGTCATTGTCTCATAGTTCATGGTTTTGAGCCCCGTGTCCAGTTCTGTACCAACGCATGGAGCCTGCTTGGTATTCTCTCTTTACCTCTCTCTGCCCCTTTCCCTCCCCCCTTTCAAAATAAATAAATAGACTTTAAAATAAAATTTTAAGGAGAGAGAGAGAGAACTGTTCTGTATAGAATCTGAATCAGGCTCCAGGCTCTGAGCTGTCAGTGCAGAGCCTGACGTTGGGCTCGAACTCACAAGCTACGATATCATGACCTGAGCCAAAGGAAGTCTAACACTTAACCAGTGAGACACCCAGGTGCCTCCCCCAATTAAAACAAACCAACAAAAAACGGCTAGACTACGTGATTCCAACTACATGACATTCTGGAAAAGGCACAATTATGGAGTTAGTAAGAAGATTCATGGTAAACAGGGGAAGGAGAGATGAATAGGCAAAACTCAGATACTTTTGGGGACAGTGAAAATATTCTGTCTGATACTATAGTGGTAGATACTTTTCATTGCACATTTGTCAAAATCCATAGAATGTACAACATCAAGAATGAAACCTAATATGAAGTGTGACTTTAGGTGATACTGATGTATCGAGGTAACTTCATCAATTGTAACAAAGGTATGACTGTGGCATGAGAAGATCATAGTGGGGGAGGTTGTGTGAATGTGGGAGTAGGCTGTACACAGGACGTCTCTGTGCTTTCCACTCACTTTTGCTGTAGAAAATAAAGGATATATTTTTAAGAAATTATCATAGCACTACCCTCTACCTTCACGTTAGTCTTTCTTCCCCATCCATGCCTATCAGAAAAGAAAATATAGAACTTTATATTAATGTGTTCCTTTAACAATTAATACTTCCACCTTCCCTAATCTGAACAATGAAACCAAGAGGAAAAGACAAATGGCTGAAGTCATAGAACAAGTGAATATTAAAAAAAAATGATGGTTTTTATAATCTGCTCGTCTTTAACAAAACAATGTTTTGAAGTATTAATATTTTATTTATATAAAAGATATTTTAATTTATTTCTAAACTTCCTGTTTTAAGACACTATCATATATAGAATATCATTAATATATATATGTATACACACACACATATTTGTATTATAATCCTTACAATTTAAAATTTTAACTAAATAAATTAATAGAATACACCTTGAAATCTTTATATTTTCTTTACCTAAAAACAAACGTGATTTATGTACTCCATTCCCCACCCTCCCTCTCACTGTTGCTCATTTTTATCTCTAAAAAATCTTTTCATTATACATATTTATATCCTAATTGATATTTTCTTCTTCATTTCTGTAGGTCCCATCAGCCAAAAACAAATTTTACTTTAAGTCCTTCCTTTGGGGAATGATTGACTCTGTTAGTTCCTTCATGGGATACTCAAAATACCTTCAACTCAAAATGCCTTCCAATGTTGGAAAGTTTTCTGTTTATTTTCTTACTGTATAGTCTATTTCCCACCTTGTTTTATAATTGTGATGTGCTGTATTGTAAGGATAGTAGCATTTGTATGTGTATTTGTGTATGTGTGTGTATGTATATATGTATATGTATTATGAGTATATATATGTATAGATACAATATATATATTCATATCTGTGTTTATATTTATCACTCCATTTGGATACCACATTTGTTCATTTTATTCTTCCTACATATTTACATACCACATAACTTATGATTAAGGTATTTGTGTGTATAAGTCATTTGCTTTCACTCTGGAAGACACCACTCCATTTATTCCGCCCCAAAATATGCAGTAGATGCTTACTTTCTATTGGGAACTGTTCTGTATTCCAGGGACGCAGAATGTGGCTGGAGCCTAGTAAGCGAGGGGAAAAGAGCCCAATATGAGGTTGAAAGGCTAGGCTAGTGCAAGATCACAGAGGGTGATAAGGAACACAGTAAGGCCTTGGAATTTTATTACGACATGAAACAATTTCAAACAAGGTAATGAAATGACCTGACCTATATATCCAAAGATCATTCAGGCTTTTGTGTGGAGAATATCTTAGGGCTATAAACAGAAGCTTCTTTGGAGCCTGCTGTAGCAGTCCCGGTACTGATTATGGTGTCCTGGGCTAAGGCAGGAGGGAGGAGGGAGGAGGGAGGGAGAGAGGTGGGGGAGAGGTTACTGATGTGAAAT
This sequence comes from Felis catus, assembly GCF_018350175.1. Lineage (NCBI taxonomy): Eukaryota > Metazoa > Chordata > Mammalia > Carnivora > Felidae > Felis > Felis catus. The sequence goes on from NC_058371.1 coordinate 106,417,572, forward strand.
GAAGACTTGCAGATTGATTGAAGTGGGTGCTCTCTGATAATGAAAACTTCCAGCTGACATCTAGGTTTCTGGCTTGAGAACCTGTATGGTTTTAATAAGACTCTATGAATAGCATTTCAGAGATTGCATAATACATTATTTCATTTATATACAACCTTTGATTTATATGTTAATTTTCCTATGCAGGTAAGAAAACTGAAGTTCTGAAAAATCATGTTTGTCAAACTTATATGGATAGTAAATACCAAAACCAAAACGTGTATCCAACTCAAAGCCTACTATATTATCCACAGTCCAACCAGTGAGGTGAGGGGCTACTTTTTCAACAATCCCAACCATTTTTATTCAACAACAAAATAGCTCTCAAACTGATCGTACGGGGAACACGAGTAGGAGTGGAAAATATACGGTTGCTCAAGAAGTTTAATGAATAACCAGGGCAGGAAAACAAGAAGCTAAGTGAGTTGAAATGCAAAACTTTTTCGAGTTATTTATTGATTATATTTTCTGTAAAAGCACAATGCCTAAGGCACAACTCGGTCTTATAAACAATTTCCGAAAACATCAAGGCTGCTAGAAAACAGTTTTGCTGTTAAGATCCATTTCTGTGTCCTCCTTGACTCTTATCTTCTGTATAAGCATTTTAAGACTCCCCTGCTGGAACAATAATACAGTTAAATAATATATCAAAACATGGCGGTTATTGAAAGATTTTACCAGAGGTGGAATTATTTTACATGCTAAAACTTCTTTCAACACAAAACCTGAACATATTACTACATGAAAGAGAATTTAAAAAGCATATATTCACTGAAATGGCCAAAAGATCAATGAAAAGTTGGAAAGAAAATGTCTTTGATTTCTAAAGTCTCCACAAAAAGAAAGGAAAAAGAAACCATTTCTTGAAGTAGCTAAAATTGAAATTGGCTTTACATCATCAAGATGGTGAAATGTCAGGAAAAGCATATATTGAGAACTTCTATTTTGAAGAACTAGAGTGTCATCATTTTACCTCTTAATTCCACAGAAATATGTTTTTGCTTTTAAAGAACTTGCTGTGCTTAGAGGAAATAATACATATAGAAACAGCCATTCTAATATTTCAAATACATTATTAGAAAGACATTTAAAAATAATGTAAATAGAGATTTATTTAAAAATATTGAAGTTTTACGGGGCGCCTGGGTGGCGCAGTCGGTTAAGCGTCCGACTTCAGCCAGGTCACGATCTCGCGCTCCGTGAGTTCGAGCCCCGCGTCAGGCTCTGGGCTGATGGCTCAGAGCCTGGAGCCTGTTTCTGATTCTGTGTCTCCCTCTCTCTCTGCCCCTCCCCCGTTCATGCTCTGTCTCTCTCTGTCCCAAAAATAAATAAATGTTGAAAAAAAATTAAAAAACAATATTGAAGTTTTAGAAATTGCCTTGGATAAAACTATTTTGAGTATGTTATGACTAAAGCCAAATGTCATGTTTTTGCTCATATTAACTAGAAACTAGACTTACATGTTTCAAAACTAGAATATAGGGGAATAAGAATTTAAAAGATTAATACAAAATTGATGAGCACTATTAGGCATTGTCCTCTTTTCTGGATTCTAGATTCTTTCCAGTTTTTAAAACTTAGGCATACACAAAATTTTATTTGCTTTTTATCTCATTGTATCTGTTCCATGCCCAACTCTATGAATGATTATTTACTATGATTAAAGACAATAAGCAGTTCCCAGTCTTCAATGCACATGCAAGTCACTTGGAATCACTTACAAATTGAGATTCCTGAATTCCATTATAGAATTGAGAAAATAAGCGTAAGGTTCAGCATTTTTTTTAATTTAATTTTTTTATTTTTTCACATTTACATCCAAATGAGTTAGCGTATAGTGCTGGGTTTAGCAATTTTAAAAGTTATTCTGGAGGTGTGCCTGGGTGGCTCAGTCAGTTAAGCATCTCCCTTTTGATCTTGGCTCAGGTCATGATCTCATGGTTCCTGAGATAGAGCCCCACCTCCTCTCAAGCTCTGTGCTGACAATGTAGAGGCTGATTGGGATTCTCTCTCTCCCTCTCTTTCTGCCTCTTCCCTGCTTGTGTGCCCACGTTCTTTCTCTCTCTCAAAATTAAATAAATATGAGGCACCTGTGTGGCTCAGCTGGTTGGGTGTCTGGCTTCAGCTCAGGTCGTGATCTCAGTTTGTGGGTTCAATCCCCATGTCGGGCTCTGTGCTGACAGCTCAGAATCTGGAGCCTGTTTCAGATTCTGTGTCTCCCTCTCTCTCTGCCCCTCTCCTGCTCATGCTCTCTCTCTCTCTCTCTCTCTCTCTCTCTCTCTCTCTCTCAAAAATAAATAAACATTAAATTTTTTAAATGTTTAAAAAAACAACAAAAAGTTATCCAGGTGATTTGGCTCTCAATTCTTAGAAATCCTTTGTTACAAGGACAGTGTGTGAACATTTTTTTTCTTTCTTTTTTTTATCATTACCAACATTTGGTGTTATCCAGCTTTTAAATTTTGCCAACCTATTCAGTACAAACAGCTATCCCACTGTTATTTTAGTTAATATGCCTAATTTATACAGTTAGTACATATGTAAATCTTTTCTCTCTTATTTTTGTTAGCTATCTCAGATTCTTCTTGGCCAATTGGAAATTATTTATGTTTTGATAATTTTTTCCCTTAAAATCTCTTTCTTCTCCTTGACTTTCAAGATTTCTTTTGATAGTTTCATACTTATATAATATGATTTTGGGACACTTTTTCCTTTATAACTTAAGACAAAAAAAAAAACATCATAAGAATCCCAGTAGTAAACATCACTAGAAACCTTTGTAGCTTCCCCAAGTACTTCTATATTATTCTTTGGTTTTGTCTTATGTCTCTCTTCTAACCTGGATATCCTTTGTGGGCGTGGTTCATATGTGATTCATCTCTGGAATCAACAGTGTGTCTTAAAAATGTTAGCATACTTTTAACACGTTTAATATTTTGACATAAATAAATAATTATGTCACCAGTTGATAGATCATTGAAAGTTATCTTTAAAGAAAGATGATTTTGCAATTTTTAGCAAATAACTTAGAAGAGTTCAAAAGTTGAGTAACATTTTGAAAACAAAACTTTTTATTCAAATCCACTTGTTTATATAAGAAGATTGTCTCTGCACTGGTTTTTTAATGAAAAATCAGAATTATGCAGTTATACGTTTACGTTTAAAAAGATAAATCCCAACATAGTGAAATATATGTAAAATATACGAGTTATCTGTGGCTAATCTTATTGGAAACACCCTTGGATTCTTAAAATTTTAAGATGTACTAGAAGATTACATTTCTTAAAAAGCTGGGAGACATTTGTTACTGTCACCCTATTATTCAGCCATTTGAGCATGGCAGAGGTAAATTTCACCTAAAATGTTCATAATAGCTAGTCATGTCAATTTACCATCTGTTATGAATATTAATATCTTGTTCTCTTGATCTCCTGAGTCTCATACATATTTCATTGTGATTCAAGATGCAATGGTGATTTGACAAGTATCAATATATTGCTTGGGTCTATTGGGTTGGAGGAGACCTGAAAAAATATTAAATTTGTAGATTACACATTTATTTTATTTGTAAGAAATTCTGCTAGCCAATGAAATCAACCATTTATACAGGTATTTTTAGATTGCTATGGCAATTAATTCAAATATTTATTTTATATTTAAATGCTAAGTATAATTTTTTATCCAACTAACAAGCTATTTTATAAATTATATTTATTATTTTTGATGATACAAGCAGAAAAACAAATATTACACGATTTATTTATATGTCTAGGTACAAAAGATTATTTGTTTTCATTTTCCATGACAATATGAGCATTTGCCATTCTTCTTAAATCATGTCATCAAGGTTCTGTTGCAGAAAAAATAATCTAGGTATTTTAAGTAAAATGATTTAATTATAGTATTTAAGTGCTTATGATATTAGTAAAAGGGCTAGAGGAGTTGGCTGTAGACTAGGTCTCCAAAAATAACTGCAAAATGCCTTGAGAATGTCCTCTGGGAGAGCCCTGGCACTATTAGGAAATAAGAGAGAAGAGAAACTTCTGGGGTTCTGCTGCAATTACTTCATGACTCCCAAAGTAAGAGATTGGACAATGGAATGCTGCTCAGAAAAAAAAAAAAAAAAGTCACACTTGTTTGTTGGCAGAGAAACAACCAACCCAGAGTCATTTCTACCTTCCAAATCTACCATGTAATTGACAGAGGTCAATCTGGGAACTAACAATTTTATCTTTACACTGTCTCCAGGACAAGAAGGCAAAATGAAAACAAGGGTGAAAACAGAACTGACTCCCTATATTCATCACAATCTTAACTTATTTTTATTTCAAATTTTTACTGATTCTATGGCCTTTTCTAATGTAAAACAACAAACTGAAAATAAAAATACACAAACATACCAGTGAATAACTGGCATGTGTCTAATGAATTTTACGCATGAGAACAGAGTATATTCAATTGAAAATACTTTTTTGGGGGAGCCTGGGTGGCTCAGTCGGTTAAGCTTCCGACTTCGGCTCAGGTCATGATCTCACGGTTATGGGTTCTGTGCTGACAGCTCAGAGCCTGGAGCCCGTTTCAGATTCTGTGTCTCCCTCTCTCTCTGCCCCTCCCCTGTTCATGCTCTGTCTCTCTCTGTCTCAAAAATAAATAAACCTTAAATTTTTTTTAATTAAAAAAATTAAAAAAAAGAAAATACTTTTTACTGAAACATATGCAAACTCCATTTGCAATTTTTTAGAGCCCAACTTTTCTCACAAGCTAACCTCAGCTTACTTTCAATGGCATGCTGAAATTTATACTAGTCATTGAAAAAGCATACTGATGATCTTCACACTCACTGTAGCCACATACAGAGTCAGGGACCCTCCAGAAGCCATCACATTTTGAGGACATTACAAAATGGAAGAAGGATGGGGTAAGAGAAAAGCAGAAGGAAAGAACCCAAATTAAGAAATGCTTTCAGTCTGCAGTGACAGGGCCACATGTGTGTCATATGGTTAATGCAGCATTACTTCTACCCTATCCAATTCAATTATTAGATTAATTGACTGTCAAGATTCTGAGTCTTTCCAGGTCATTTCTCCATGTCTTTTGTAGTCTTTGGACAGCATGAGGCAGTTGAATGCAACCCTTAAGATCACAATTACCTAAGTCAAACCACGGGAGGATGCATCTGGGGTTGACTACTTACTAGCTATGTTTCCTTGGAAAGGTTGCTTATTCTCCCTGCCTCAGTTTCTTCATCTGCAAAACACACCTAAGATAAAATAGCACCTAAAATAAAACTGTTGTGTTAAATTTTATAATCCTGCCAAGTTCTTAGTATAGTGAGCACTCAATTTATATTTATCATGGTAATGCTAACACAATCAGTCAGATTATTGCAGTAATTCAGAAGGGATATTTTCTCTATTTCTCCTGAAGAATTATGAAAATATTATATAATAGACCCAAGTACATAAGAATAGGTGCTCATGTATTTGTGCATTTAGCTATTAATATTTAGTAATCTTTTTCAGAAACACAGCCAAAATTGCATTAAATTCCAACAACACACACATTCACACTCATACATACACATGCATACCATAAAAATAACATAGGAATTATTTAACTACTAAAAGTATTTTAGTATTTACAATTAGAACCAATGGAAAGAGAGGTGAGTAAATGATGAGGCCAAGATATCTAGAAAGTTATTGCGGTATTATTAATTTCAATGAGATATAGTGACTATTATGATTTGCATATTTCCAATACCTATACGCATTTATTATTAAATTCATTACAAGGTGAAAAGTCACCAAACTGCAACTTTCATAGAAAGTTTACATATTATATAGTACCTAATACTCCAAATACTCCAAATACTTTACATATTGTACAGTACATAATACTCCAAATTTGTTTTCTGATATATATCATCAAATTCCTTGAAGGTAACATTTTTAAAATAGAGAGCTGTTATCCAACCTAAGATTGATACGCATCTGTAGATAGTCAAACTGTGACATAAATTGTACAATCACAATTTTTTACAATGCTGATGAAAGTTCATATTAATAAAAATTCAATAAATACAATGGATTAAGTTTCATTGTAGAATGTGCAAATGTGTATAAATGATTCATAAACACTTAAAAAGAATTAATAACTAATGCCAAAAGTTAGTTTTGTGCATTATTTGAAAATAAAATAAAACTTAGAAATTAAAGTAAAATGCTTTTAAATAATACAGCTAATAGGAATTTTTATTCTCTTTTATTCACCTGATTTCCATAATTGATTCACTTACCCTTTTAAAAATCATTATGGCATGTTGTTATGATTTTAAATATACATGTATGCATGTTTTCCCATCATCTTCAAGCACTTTATTTTGTTCTGCTTCTGGTAGGGTTCTGATATATATTTTGGTTGAATCTATTGTTGACCTTCTGATTGGTGTGGGTGACATAAGTGTTGATAATCTGGAGGATGAAATATCTAATAAATCTTTGTATAAAAATAATGATTAATGGTTTATTTGGGATTCTACAGAAATAGCACAAACAAGTCTACTGAGGGGTGTTTGAACCTAATGCATTTTAGAGAGAAGTTTTATTGATTACATAGAAATGGGGCACCTTTTAATCATTTTTACATCACTGTACTGCCAGAGGCATCAAAATTCATTAAATGAGGATTATAAACTTTGTTTTCAACTAGATCCTAAATTGAATCTTGATGTATTGTCAACAGAAGTTCTGGAACATCAATCAGAAATACCAACCTATATTAAAATTAACTTATTTATATTTAATTGTTCATATTGTGCCTCTCTGAGATGCTGTTCATAAATTGAAATTACTTTCCTCTCAGCTAAAGTTTCTATTTTAGTGTACCTAGCAATAATTTTTCTTCACATGGTCACTGCTATGCTATATCCCTTACATTTTTTTTTCTTATAATAGTTTCATGCCCCAGCCCCAAGTTTACCAATCCATAGAAATGTTTCTTCTGGGCCTCCTGAGTGGCTCAGTCGGTTAAGCATCCGACTTCAGCTCAGGTCATGATCTTGCAGTGCTTGAGTTCGAGCCCCATGTCGGACTCTGTGCTGACAGCTCAGAGCCAGGAGCCTGCTTTGGATTCTGTGTCTCTCTCTCTCCCTCTTCCTCTCCCCTGTTCGCTCTCTCTCTCTCTCTCTCTCTCTCTCTCAAAAATAAATAAACATTAACAAATTTATAAAAAAGAAATGTTTATTCTATTCTTATTACCTTGTTAGTAAGATTTTTAAAATAAATCATTATACTTGAGAGTTTAAAAATATTGTGTGCACAAATACACAGAAATATTTTTATGTAGGTATATTCTTGCTGATTGGCTTACTTTATTTGACTGTACACACAAGAAAATTATATTTAGTGTGTTTTAATATGATATACGCTTTAAAGCATAGCTTAGCATCTGATGTTGCATAAATAAATAAAAATATGTTACATATATTTAACCTTTTTATCACTTAAAAGATTCTAAATCTATTTTTTAATTCTATATCAGGGAATAATCTATGAGAGAGAGTGAGGGAGAACAAGTGAACATGAATAATATACAAATTTGTAAATAACATGGTTTTTGGAATCAGAAGACCTGGATCCAAAACCATTATTCCCCACTAACTAATTATATCTCTTCATTTATTAATTTCTCTAGGCCCTTTAGTTTTTACATTTCCAAAACATATAAACAAATGTAACCACATAGAATGTGTTACAGATTCTGTGTGTATGTTCACACACATGTGCGCACGCGCGCACACACACACACACACATATATATATATATATATATATATATATATATATATGTTTAATTTGGGTAGAAAAGACTTTCAAGCTGTCCAGAGATTTCAGTTATATGACAAAATGTAGTCAATGGCTGCTATTTTTGTGTTTCTGGTATTGCTCTACAGCCTCTTCTAAAAGAAAAAAAAAAAAAAACAGTGCTGCTTAACCCATTTTCAAGAAGTATCGTTTTAATGCTGTTGATCTCACTTCAATATTGTATTTTCTTCACCAAGATGATTGGATCAGGAATAAGCATGTGTACAAACGGGTGAGATGAGAATGTAGGCGAAGACGTTGCAAGACTCTCTTCTGCTGGGGTTTCTTGGGGCAGAAATGACCCCGGAGCTATTGAAATCCACCTTTGGAGCCCAAATGGAGTACCTAATGACAAAATGAAAACCTACAATGAGAAGCAAAGAGGGAGCAGAGTGGACTCTGGGACTTGGCTGAGCTGCTGAATTGAACATCCCCAAAATCTACATCTCCCTTAAACTTTAAGCTGACTTTTTAAGGACTTAATTTTATTTGATTTAAATCAAGAAGGATATTGAACCTAAATGGAAAAAAAAATTATATGCAAAAATGAATGTTGTGTAGGGAAAAAGAAAAACAAAGGAAAGGACATAATATGAGTAAATTTAAGTAAGTAGACTATAAAACTAAACAAAAAGAACTGATCTGAGGATGGCTAAATGACAAATGATTCTGTGATTCTGATCTGTTTGTGAACAAGATAAAAATAATGATTAGCTCAAGAATTTGGCAAAAGGAGGAAACATAAACTAAGAATGTATGTTGTAAATGTATCAGCTACCACTGAAAATAGATTTAGAATTTATCTGCTACAAATTAGTAGAGGAAAAATATTAATATAAAATGTGTTCGATGCAACAGAAGACTGTCATTCAAAGTGGTGTTGTAAATTCACATTTTGGAACCCTACCATCTACTCATTGCTCATAACATGTTTATGATAACTCGTCAAGGTTAATAATGACATACCCATACTCCTGAACAAAATAAATGTCTTTTTTGGACAAAAATACAAAAGGAGGACAAGAATTATGTCCAAGCACTGTTATCTAAAAACCAGGCTGGTGGTGACATGGACTAATTTTTTCCATATGAAATGGGAGACTAAGGCCACGAGCACTGTCTGAAATCTGGGCTGCAGTTTGTCTTTCTCTTTACTCTTGTTAAGAGATCTAATGATACTGTTGTCAATAGTTACCTGCAGATATATGAAGCCAGTTACCTATGAAAGCCATGGAAAATAAAAGTTTCTTGCATCAGGAAATAACCCACCTGCTCACCTACTCAGGTACTACATACGTGATATTTACAGTGTCTCCAATGAGCAGGAAGCCAGAACCACAATATAAAATTTGATCATGGTTGGTAATAACATGGAGCAAAAAGAGGAGCAACACCAAGATTGCAAGACATAACGAAATAAAGATTAAAAAATGAAATGAGAACAAACAAGAATGTATTTAAATGTATCAAATTGTATTTAAGTAATCAAGTTGTTTCATAACATATAATATGCCTTGTATATGCATACAGATATAAATAATTCCAAACATAATTAAAGAGTGACTAAGTACACATATGGAAGAATTGAATTTGCTTCTTTTAAACAAATCTGTCTAACATGCAGTACAATTGCAAAAGAATACCTTATTGCTCTGATGAATTTTTGGCATGTCAACTTAAATAAAGTCCTGGAATTCTCTCTCTAGAATGTTCCGGATTCGTGAGACCTACAAGAGCAAGTCTCTTATAAGAGAGGAGAAATAAAAGGGAAGTGTTGTCCATTTTGTAGCTTATGCATGTCTATACCAAAGAGTCAATCAAACTACTGTAGATGGCACTGTGAAGGGATTTAGCAGATGTGGGTAAAGTTCCTAATAAATTAGAGTTCAGTTCATCAAAGGTGAGATTATTCTGGATAAACCTAACTTAATGAGATGGAAGTCCATTAAAAGAAGGTTTAGGTCTTTTCTGAGCTTAGAGTTCATACAGCAGATGGGTCTGCAATTACCTTCTTTCCCCTGCGTCTTCCTTTTTTGACTGCATGTGGAAAATAACATTCAGCATGTGACTATAGGGTTCCATTTTGCTCATGGTCTTCTCTTCCTGACCATCTGCCCTTGGACTTTGAACCTAGTCAACACTCACATTTTATAAGCAAATATGGAGAAGAATGGACTCTGGGAGTTGGCAGAGCTGCAGAATTGAACATCACAAAAATCTGTATCTCCATTAAACTTTAAGCTAATTTTTTAAGGACTTACTTTTATTTTATTTAAATCAAGAAGGAAATTAAAACTAAATAGAAAAATTATATGCAAAAGTGTATGTTGTGTAGGAAAAAGAAAAAAAAACAAAGAAAATAATATGGGTAAATCTAAATAAGTAGACTATAAAACTAAACAAAAAGAACTGATCTGAGGTTGGCTAAAGGTAATCTTGTGTCGGTTCTGCTTCTGCTTCTCTAGTTGAACTTAGGCTGATACAGTTGCCTAAAATACCTTGGAGGGGGGCGCCTGGGTGGCTCAGTCGGTTAAGCCTCCAACTCTTGACTTCAGCTCATGTCATGATCTCATGGCTTGTGAGATGCAGCCCTGCGTCAGGTTCTGTGCTGACAGCACACAGTCTGCTTGGGATTTTCTCTCTCCCTCTCTCCCCCTACCCCTACACACTTTCTCCTCTCTCCCTCAAAATAAATAAATACTACAATAAAAAAAAATATCTTGAAGGGTTTTGAAATAAAAATAGAATATACATTTTATCCTCGGTTAAAGATAAATTACAATGGAAATTGTGAAATATTTGATCCAAATTCTAATGAAATCACTACACCCCAAAAGTACTCATATGATGTAATTAAGTGTTATAAATTGTATAGTATAGGGTATGGTTTTGGGTGAGACACGATGAATTTTGTTTTGAACAGATTGAATTCTGTCATGGATATGCTATGCATTAAGAAATAATTAGTGCCACTTTTCAGATGAAAGATAAGTATTTAAGATGAAAATTGATATATGTGACAATATTATAAGAGAACAGACAATCAAAAGGAATATTTGGGAATATAAATCTCAAAAGTGACAGAAAAAATGGGAAAATCCTATGAAAGAAATTGCACAGGAACAACCAGAACATAACAATCAGAACTAGGAAAACATAAGCCACGCCAAGCCAAAACAAAGCAAAACAAACCTAAAGCAAACAAAATCCCTTAAATTGGTGGCAAAAGAATATTTGGAATTCCAAATGACAGTTTGGGGATAAAGAAGTCACTAAATTACATAATTAGAGATTATCAGTAACTAAAAACTTTATATTCATTGGATAGCCAGGTATATTAATCACGAATCACCAGAGGAAAAGAAGCAATAGGAGATATATAGATATAGATATAGATATAGATATAGATATAGATATAGATGATATAAGTATAAATAAAGACAGAAATAAAGGTAGAATTGAAGAGTCTTATAAAAGTTGGCTCTCAAGAGGACAGGAAGTCCTATGATCTACAGTTTACAAACTGGAGACTCAGAAATACCTGTGATGCTGTTCCAGCCTGAACCAAAAGGCCTGACAACCAGGAGAACCAATGGTATAAATTCCAGACCAGGACAGGAAAATACTGACTTCCAGATCAGGCCTTCAGGCAAAGAGAGTAATTCTTCCTTCCTCTCGTTTTTTGTTCAGTCAGGCTCTCAATGAACTGGATCATGCCCACCAACACTAGGGAAGGTAATTTGCTTTAGTCAGTCTACTAATTCAAGTGCTAACCTTCTGGAAATGCCCTCACAGACAAACCCAGATATAACGTTTAACCAAATATGAGGTTACCCTGTGATCCACTTGACACATAAAGTTAACCTCCATCCCAGGCTAGAGAATTCATTAAAGAGACAATGATAGGGGAAGTCTATGACCTACGACCCAAGACCACTGGGAACACATCTATAGCTGATTGGGTGAACAGATGGGTGTACAACTGGAAAAACCCTAGAGATCTCAGTAAGATGACTTTAGGAAGGATTTACTATAGATTTTGTTCTTGTGCTAGATGATGGGATACAGTGTCCAGAAAGAGATTTTTTTCTGGATCTTATGCTGTCAGGAAGCAGAAGTTATTACATGGTTGGGGATCTTTACAATTCTCATCTGGAAGGTAAAGAAAACAAGGCAAAAGTTAATATAGAATTAATTAAGAAGCAGTAGTCATTCATATTTGCCAGGCTAGGGGGTATTTAGTTACTTTGTATTGTGTTCTTGATTTTTCCTCTGTTTAGATGGGATTACAGAAGGGTCTTGTTTTGGGGTCCATTATGATCATGGAGTAGTGCTGTCTGGTGTTCGTGTGTTTTGGAAAATTTTGTTTGTATTCAAAAGGAGAATATTGAGTACTAGGCGAGATCGTACAAATGCCACAGCTGAGTTGATTGTACGAGACCAGCACTTGGATGCTGTTCTCTCTCCCAGTGATAGAATTGAAGCAATGCAATGCAATTCATTCATTTATGCAGTATATATTCATTGGTTTTCTACGTTGTGATAGGTACCATTTCAGGGAGCTTTTTCATCATTTCTGCATTGATTGTAAATAAATCAATTTTATTTAAAAAATTACACATCAAGGTTTTGTTTTGTTTTGTACACTAATGGCACACTTACAAATTAGAGTCTGTTTATGCCAGTTTCATGTTTTTCAATTAAAAAGAACAAGTAACTTTATTTCTATGGAAACTAATTTAATATTTCTAGGCCTTAGTTTCAAATATAGTATAAATAAAAAATACTAGATCTTTGTTCTGCCTATTTATTTAATCTCTCCAAACATGAATTGAAACAGTTATAGCAATATCCCATTCTGATCACCTAACAGAATCTTTAAAGTAAATGAAGTTAACATCTGTAAAAACCCTTTGTAAACTAAAAAAAATCTCATATCTAACTTGAAATATTAAGATGTTTATGAGAAAAAAATATTTAAAAGGATAAGCTTTAAGAGCCATTTCGTGTATACTGTTCTATGAGTGGGTTCATAATCTTCCTATTTCAAATTATTTTGAGAAAAAACTGAGGATTGATGGGGGTGGGAGGGAGGGGAAGATGGGTGATGGGCATTGAGGAGGGCACCTGTTGGGATGAGCACTGGGTGTTTTATGGAAACCAATTTGACAATAAATTTCATATTAAAAAAATGAAAAAAAAAGTAGTGTTAAAAATGCAGATTTTTATCAAAACTAAAAAAAAAATTTAGCCATTCTACTCAGAGTTAATAACATGCTGCTAAACATATCCATTATCCTGTAATGTCCCTTTTCTGTAATAAATACTTAATTATGATATTATTCCAAAGGAAAAATAGGGTATGCTTCACTATGATTTGATTTATGACAATTTTAGAAAACCTATCTTGTGGAGAAGAAAGGATGACTTATTTTTTTCTAGATTAAGGAAAATAAGATTTTGTTTCTCAAATGGGGAATAGTGATGTGAATAAAGTTTTTTTTTATTCCATTATTGTCTATACCTATCTCTAATAATTACTACATTAAAATTCTTTATTTATGCCTACTGGTCTCACTTGAGACATTGATCTTCTAGGCGGGACATTTTGTTTGTTTTGTTTCTTTGTTTTTCTCACTCAGTTTGTTTGGCACTCAGCAGAGTTCCTGGAAAATGGTAAACATTAGATACATGAATTAAATGAACATCATGTGTATTTTGGAAAAGCTAGTTGACGTGTGGAATATAGTAAAAGGGACCATTAATTAGCCTTTGATTTAGGAGAGTGAAGCACACGTCCAGATGTGCAATGAAGAAGGCCAGCCAGCGGGCAGTGGAAGTATTGAAAGAATGCAAGGCAGGCAAGAAAGATAGACTGAGACAAATAGTAACTCTCTCCTGTCCACAGCTGGACTTTCACTTAGACTGATTTCTAAATCCAGCAAGCCCAATCTCTTCTCCAACTAGAACTATCTCTATCCAAAAATAATAATAATAATAATAATAATATCAAAAAATAAAAATAAATAAAAATAAAAAAAGAGGGAAAGAGAGAGAAAGGATGAAAACCACTTATTGCTTAAAGTTTTCTCTGAATATTACGGTCTATATTACTTGTTCCCGTCTCTGGATATCTAAAAAAGGTCAAATTGGTGCAGTAGAAAGATCATTAACATTGAATGCAAAGAGGACTGGGTTAAAATATAGCTCTGTTGGTCACTGGGTATTAATGCAGATTTCACCAGGTAAATTACTTCATATTCCTGACTCTCACTGCCATTGTATCCTTTAGGATTGTTGTCGGAATTAAATTAAATTAAATGACTTATAAAATATTTTTGTGTAGCATGTCAGTCATAATCTCCACTGTAGTTAAAATAAATGGCACTGATTGCAAATTTTTCTTAGTTTTGCCACTCAACTAAAATGTATTATATAATAATATCTACATAGGTCTTCATAACTTCCATATCACCTAGTGTATGGTTAATACATTCTTATTCACAGTTTGAAATTATTGCAATTAACTCTACATCTTTATATCTGCTTTTGTTCGCCACCTATTGACTAAGTAACTTTGAAAAATTTCTAAAATAGTGCCACAGACGTGTGAGTATTTAAAACTTAGAGATATGGGAAACAATGATGAATTATGTGGGTCTACTGAAACCTGAACTTGATTGTTGCATATATTCACAATACTAGATGGAAATGTTAGTATTCTATTCATTAGTGGCTAATTTGAGATGCAAAATAAATAATTACATCTTTGATGATTTTTTCCAGTTTTTTTTCATTTAAAGATAAATTCAAATTGGAAACAATCATCAAATATTAATGTGTTTAATTCTTGCATATATCTTTTTTTGACTATTATTTTGCAGCTGATATAAGTAACTCGACCAAAAAAATTTAAATTTTTAAATTAAATGCTGTCTTTGGATTGAATCATTGATAAAATGTGGAATAGCAAAGAATAAGTATTTTTGTAATTTGCTATGAATTTAACATTCTAATAAAATGATATATTTAGACATGATGCCAAATACTTGTACTAAATATTTCTAGTAAATAATAAAACACAAAAATTATTATAAAGTGCATTAGTTTGTAGTCTGCCACAATCTTTACTTTGTCTTTAGAAAGTTTCTGCATTATCCCTGGTACCCTGCTTAAAAATATGTAATTTATATTGATTTCCCAGAAATTTATATTAATTTAAAGTAATGGAAGAAAACTACATAACTGAAAGACTTGTGAGAAGTTGTCAGATTTGCTTCAATTATTCACTTCCCTGTATGCTCACATTCAGCTCTTTCCTGTCTTATGGATGCATGTTGACAGGAAGTGATTAGAGCGCTACTGAGTTGGAAATTCATGTTTCCATTGGAATCAGCATACAGGAAATTAGAATTCACAAAGAATCTTTCAAAAGAAGCAAGTTAATAACTGAAAATGAGACATAGAATTGACGATAATGGCGAACACTATTTTAAGTCAAAAAATTAAAAATAACTTGTCGTTGATAAAGGTTGAATGGATTGTCTTTGATTACTTGTTTTAATGTATTTATGTTCTGCTTTCAATATTTGGAATCTAGTTTTTAACTTCTTACTCTGTCGGAACTTATTTTTTTAGTCTTTCTTTGATTAGATTATTATCTTCCTTATTCTTATTTGTTTCCTGGACAAATGGTGATGATTAGTATCAATTTATAGAAGGACTATGCTTTTAAAGATTGTTTTGATAATCTACATTGGCTGGAATTTTTTTTCTAAACAAATTGGACATTTGAGTTTTTCTTCACATGTATTATATCTTGGGCTAAAACAAAAGCAGAGGAAAAACTAACATTTATTAATTAAGTCTTGATCTGTTTGATAATTATTGCATTGAAATATTAATAGTAATCATATTTGCCCTACTTAAAGATAAAGAAATGAAGACTCATCAAAGAAATGGTGGCATAAAGATTTGAACCTTGACTTGAAAACCTATTTAGTTTCTTCCTCCAAGAGGACAATGGGTAGATTACTTTGAGAAAAATCAGTATCTTATCTGGAGGCATAAGATCTAGAAAAAGAGAAGGGAGACAAAGCAAAATCATCACATTACATGATACTGCAAATAACTGAGGTTGCTGTAAATTTAAATCTAACTTTGTAGCCAATATGGAACACATTGATGGTAAGGATGACATTAGTCCTTGATGAGACCTTTACTTGTGTGGTCTTTAAATGTCTCTGAACTAAGCACATAAAAATATTCAGCTATAACCCAACATAAAACAGTCAAGTCAATGCCAATTCAAAACTTAAATGTTTTCTGCTAAAATTACATTTGACTTATGCTTTGTTTAATAAATACTTTATATGAATTCCAGCCTTTTTAATCCACCAAGAGGATAGTGCAGCCAGGTTTACAAGGCTTTCCATTGCTCTCTTGTCCAGAAGCTCATGGCCCCAAGCTTCTAAATATTTTTCAAACAACAGCTTCATCAATCACTTTGACAGCGATTGGGATAGATCAGAGACCCATAAAAGGTTGTATTATGGACGCAAAAAAACAATACAGTAGAAAAGTGTTACAAATGAAAACTCTTCATCATCCCTATATGCAACCTACTTGGATTTTCATGCATTCACAGAATAAAAGAGGATAAAATCAGCAAGTCCAATGACAGGTAAGGATTGAAAAGGCAAGAATATTTTTAACTTTTTAAAAGCTACCAATCTGTCTTGCTGAAACATGTCTTTCATAACACTTAATTATTCATCATGACTTGAATGTTTATATAATTTATTTTTCAAACTGCTCTAAAAGCATTATGGAATAATGATTTATTAAAAATATAATAATTTAATAATTATCCCAAAATGGAAAGCAAGACAGTAAATGTATTTAATAATAATAATTAAAGAGTAGATTCCTTTTTTAACTACTGAACTCATGCATTCTTGACAGTTTTATAGAAAATAGATTTGGCACTGATTTATAAAAAAATCGCAATCTCCTGACTTTCTAGACTCCTAATCATTGCTTGCAGGCTTTATCTATTTATAAAGTGAATTCAGTTACTCTCAATTATGTTTTCCCAAGCTTTGATCTTGCCGACAAATATCGATCTCAAAATGCTAGCCAACTAATTAAGTGATCTGCAAACAATTAGAGATCTTCTTCTCTTACACAAACGGATGGTCAGCGTTGTCAGCTGATCAGATAGGGTTATGGAATCCTGAGAAATGTCCTCCACATCTGCCCTTTTCCCACTTGTTACCATAAGCTCTTATCATGCTTTATATTTCTATAGTTTCCTTTCTAAGAAATATTTTACGAGGGTTTTTTTTTTACATATTAAGAACAAAAGTAATGTTGCTTCACAACACCTCGCTTCTTTGGCCAGTACCAGTGACAATTCAGGCTCAGAATTAAAAAAGCAAAACCTGTGAGCATGAGAAAAGAGTCAAACACATATGTAAGTTAAAAATATTCTGTGGTTGGATCCTAGTCAAGATGGCGGCTTAGGAGGACGCTGGGCTCACCACACGTCCTGCTGATCACTTAGATTCCACCTACACCTGCCTAAATAACCCAGAAAACTGCCAGAGGATTAGCAGAACGGAGTCGCCGGAGCCAAACGCAGACGAGAGGCCCATGGAAGAGGGTAGGAAGGGCAGCGAGGCGGTGCGCGCTCCACTGACTGACGGGAGGGAGCCGGGCGGAGGGGCGGCTCGCCGGCCAAGCAGAGCCCCCGAGTCTGGCTTGCAAAAGCAGAGGGGCCAGGCGGACTGTGTTACGACAGCAAGCACGACTTAGCGTCTGGGAGGTCATAAGTTAGCAGCTCTGCTCAGAAAGCGGGAAGGCTGGAGGACAAAGGGAAGGAGAGCTGCTGAGCCCCTGGAGGACAGAGCTCAGTTTGGCGGGGAACAAAGGCGCTCGCCAGCGCCATCTCCCCCGCCCATCCCCCAGGCAAAATCCCAAAGAGAACCAGTTCCTGCCAGGGAACTTGCTCCCTCCGCGCAAACACCCAACTCTGTGCTTCTGCGGAGCCAAACCTCCGGCAGCGGATCTGACTCCCTCCCGCTGCCACAGGGCCCCTCCTGAAGTGGATCACCTAAGGAGAAGTGAGCTAGGCCTGCCCCTCCTGCCCCCGTGCACCTTGCCTACCCACCCCAGCTAATACCCCAGATCCACAGCATCACAAGCCTGGCAGTGTGCAAGTAGCCCAGACGGGCCACACCACCCCACAGTGAATCCCGCCCCTAGGAGAGGGGAAGAGAAGGCACACACCAGTCTGACTGTGGCCCCAGCGGTGGGCTGGGGGCAGACATCAGGTCTGACTGCGGCCCCACCCACCAACTCCAGTTATACACCACAGCACAGGGCAAGTGCCCTGCAGGTCCTCACCACGCCAGGGACTATCCAAAATGACCAAGCGGAAGAATTCCCCTCAGAAGAATCTCCAGGAAATAACAACAGCTAATGAGCTGATTAAAAAGGATTTAAATAATATAACAGAAAGTGAATTTAGAATAATGGTCATAAAATTAATCACTGGGCTTGAAAACAGTATACAGGACAGCAGAGAATCTCTTGCTACAGAGATCAAGGGACTAAGGAGCAGTCACGAGGAGCTGAAAAACGCTTTAAACGAAATGCATAACAAAATGGAAACCACCACGGCTCGGCTTGAAGAGGCAGAGGAGAGAATAGGTGAACTAGAAGATAAAGTTATGGAAAAAGAGGAAGCTGAGAAAAAGAGAGATAAAAAAATCCAGGAGTATGAGGGGAAAATTAGAGAACTAAGTGATACACTAAAAAGAAATAATATACGCATAATTGGTATCCCAGAGGAGGAAGAGAGAGGGAAAGGTGCTGAAGGGGTACTTGAAGAAATAATAGCTGAGAACTTCCCTGAACTGGGGAAGGAAAAAGGCATTGAAATCCAAGAGGCACAGAGAACTCCCTTCAGACGTAACTTGAATCGGTCTTCTGCACGACATAACATAGTGAAACTGGCAAAATACAAGGATGAAGAGAAAATTCTGAAAGCAGCAAGGGGTAAACGTGCCCTCACATATAAAGGGAGACCTATAAGACTTGTGACTGATCTCTCTTTTGAAACTTGGCAGGCCAGAAAGAATTGGCACGAGATTTTCAGGGTGCTAGACAGAAAAAATATGCAGCCAAGAATCCTTTATCCAGCAAGTCTGTCATTTAGAATAGAAGGAGAGATAAAGGTCTTCCCAAACAAACAAAAACTGAAGGAATTTGTCACCACTAAACCAGCCCTACAAGAGATCCTAAGGGGGACCCTATGAGACAAAGTCCCAGAGACATCACTACAAGCATAAAACATACAGATATCACAATGACTCTAAACCCGTATTTTTCTATAGTAACACTGAATGTAAATGGATTAAATGCGCCAACCAAAAGACATAGGGTATCAGAATGGATAAAAAACAAGACCCATCTATTTGCTGTCTACAAGAGACTCATTTTAGACCTGAGGACACCTTTAGATTGAGAGTGAGGGGATGGAGAACTATTTATCTTGCGACTGGAAGCCAAAAGAAAGCTGGAGTAGCCATACTTATATCAGACAAACTCGACTTTAAATTAAAGGCTGTAACAAGAGATGAAGAAGGACATTATATAATAGTTACATAATAATGTAAATGTAAATATATATAATATATATGTAACTAATATAATAGTTACATTATATAATAATTAAAGGCTGTAACAAGAGATGAAGAAGGACATTATATAATAGTTACAGGGTCTATCCATCAGGAAGAGCTACCAATTATAAATGTCTATGCGCCGAATACTGGAGCCCCCAATATATAAAACAATTACTCATAAACATAAGCAACCTTATTGATAAGAATGTGGTAATTGCAGGGGACTTTAATACCCCACTTACAGAAATGGATAGATCATCTAGACACACGGTCAATAAAGAAACAAGGGCCCTGAATGAGACATTGGATCAGATGGACTTGACAGATATATTTAGAACTCTGCATCCCAAAGCAACAGAATATACTTTCTTCTCGAGTGCACATGGAACATTCTCCAAGATAGATCATACACTGGGTCACAAAACAGCCCTTCATAAGTTTACAAGAATTGAAATTATACCATGCATACTTTCAGACCACAATGCTATGAAGCTTGAATTCAACCACAGAAAAAAGTCTGGAAAACCTCCAAAAGCATGGAGGTTAAAGAAAACCCTACTAACGAATGAGTGGGTCAACCAGGCAATTAGAGAAGAAATTAAAAAATATATGGAAACAAACGAAAATGAAAATACAACAATCCGAACGCTTTGGGACGCAGCGAAGGCAGTCCTGAGAGGAAAATACATTGCAATCCAGGCCTATCTCAAGAAACAAGAAAAATCCCAAATACAAAATCTAACAGCACACCTAAAGGAACTAGAAGCAGAACAGCAAAGGCAGCCTAAACCCAGCAGAAGAAGAGAAATAATAAAGATCAGAGCAGAAATAAACAGTATAGAATCTAAAAAAACTGTAGAGCAGATCAACGAAACCAAGAGTTGGTTTTTTGAAAAAATAAACAAACTTGACAAACCTCTAGCCAGGCTTCTCAAAAAGAAAAGGGAGATGACCCAAATAGATAAAATCATGAATGAAAATGGAAGTATTACAACCAATCCTTCAGAGATACAAACAATTATCAGGGAATACTATGAAAAATTATATGCCAACAAACTGGACAACCTGGAAGAAATGGACAAATTCCTGAACACCCACACTCTTCCAAAACTCAATCAGGAGGAAATAGAAAGCTTGAACAGACCCATAACCAGCGAAGAAATTGAATCGGTTATCAAAAATCTCCCAACAAATAAGAGTCCAGGACCAGATGGCTTCCCAGGGGAGTTCTACCAGACGTTTAAAGCAGAGATAATACCTATCCTTCTCAAGCTATTCCAAGAAATAGAAAGGCAAGGAAAACTTCCAGACTCATTCTATGAAGCCAGTATTACTTTGATTCCTAAACCAGACAGAGACCCAGTAAAAAAAGAGAACTACAGGCCAATATCCCTGATGAATATGGATGCAAAAATTCTCAATAAGATACTAGCAAATCGAATTCAACGGCATATAAAAAGAATGATTCACCATGATCAAGTGGGATTCATTCCTGGGATGCAGGGCTGGTTCAACATTCGCAAATCAATCAACATGATACATCACATTAACAAAAAAAAAGAGAAGAACCATATGATCCTGTCAATCGATGCAGAAAAGGCCTTTGACAAAATCCAGCATCCTTTCCTAATAAAAACCCTTGAGAAAGTCGGGATAGAAGGAACATACTTAAAGATCATAAAAACCATTTATGAAAAGCCCACAGCTAACATCATCCTCAACGGGGAAAAACTAAGAGCTTTTTCCCTGAGATCAGGAACACGACAGGGATGCCCACTCTCACCGCTGCTGTTTAACATAGTGCTGGAAGTTCTAGCATCAGCAATCAGACAACAAAAGGAAATCAAAGGCATCAAAATTGGCAAAGATGAAGTCAAGCTTTCGCTTTTTGCAGATGACATGATATTATACATGGAAAATCCGATAGACTCCACCAAAAGTCTGCTAGAACTGATACAGGAATTCACCAAAGTTGCAGGATACAAAATCAATGTACAGAAATCAGTTGCATTCTTATACACTAACAATGAAGCAACAGAAAGACAAATAAAGAAACTGATCCCATTCACAATTGCACCAAGAAGCATAAAATACCTAGGAATAAATCTAACCAAAGATGTAAAGGATCTGTATGCTGAAAACTATAGAAAGCTTATGAAGGAAATTGAAGAAGATTTAAAGAAATGGAAAGACATTCCCTGCTCATGGATTGGAAAAATAAATATTGTCAAAATGTCAACACTACCCAAAGCTATCTACACATTCAATGCAATCCCAATCAAAATTGCACCAGCATTCTTCTCGAAACTAGAACAAGCAATCCTAAAATTCATATGGAACCACAAAAGGCCCCGAATAGCCAAAGGAATTTTGAAGAAGAAGACCAAAGCAGGAGGCATCACAATCCCAGACTTTAGCCTCTACTACAAAGCTGTCATCATCAAGACAGCATGGTATTGGCACAAAAACAGACACATAGACCAATGGAATAGAATAGAAACCCCAGAACTAGACCCACAAACGTATGGCCAACTCATCTTTGACAAAGCAGGAAAGAACATCCAATGGAAAAAAGACAGCCTCTTTAACAAATGGTGCTGGGAGAACTGGACAGCAACATGCAGAAGGTTGAAACTAGACCACTTTCTCACACCATTCACAAAAATAAACTCCAAATGGATAAAGGACCTAAATGTGAGACAGGAAACCATCAAAACCTTAGAGGAGAAAGCAGGAAAAGACCTCTCTGACCTCAGCCGTAGCAATCTCTTACTCGACACATCCCCAAAGGCAAGGGAATTAAAAGCAAAAGTGAATTACTGGGACCTTATGAAGATAAAAAGCTTCTGCACAGCGAAGGAAACAACCAACAAAACTAAAAGGCAACCAACGGAATGGGAAAAGATATTTGCAAATGACATATCGGACAAAGGGCTAGTGTCCAAAATCTATAAAGAGCTCACCAAACTCCACACCCGAAAAACCAATAACCCAGTGAAGAAATGGGCAGAAAACATGAATAGACACTTCTCTAAAGAAGACATCCGGATGGCCAACAGGCACATGAAAAGATGTTCGGCGTCGCTCCTTATCAGGGAAATACAAATCAAAACCACACTCAGGTATCACCTCACGCCAGTCAGAGTGGCCAAAATGAACAAATCAGGAGACTCTAGATGCTGGAGAGGATGTGGAGAAACGGGAACCCTCTTGCACTGTTGGTGGGAATGCAAATTGGTGCAGCCGCTCTGGAAAGCAGTGTGGAGGTTCCTCAGAAAATTAAAAATAGACCTACCCTATGACCCAGCAATAGCACTGCTAGGAATTTATCCAAGGGATACAGGAGTACTGATGCATAGGGCCACTTGTACCCCAATGTTCATAGCAGCACTTTCAACAATAGCCAAATTATGGAAAGAGCCTAAATGTCCATCAACTGATGAATGGATAAAGAAATTGTGGTTTATATACACAATGGAATACTACGTGGCAATGAGAAAAAATGAAATATGGCCTTTTGTAGCAACGTGGATGGAACTGGAGAGTGTGATGCTAAGTGAAATAAGCCATACAGAGAAAGACAGATACCATATGGTTTCACTCTTATGTGGATCCTGAGAAACTTAACAGGAACCCATGGGGGAGGGGAAGGAAAAAAAAAAAAAGAGGTTAGAGTGGGAGAGAGCCAAAGCATAAGAGACTGTTAAAAACTGAGAACAAACTGAGGGTTGATGGGGGGTGGGAGGGAGGAGAGGGTGGGTGATGGGTATTGAGGAGGGCACCTTTTTGGATGAGCACTGGGTGTTGTATGGAAACCAATTTGTCAATAAATTTCATATAAAAAATAAATAAATAAATAAACATATAAAAAAAATAAAAAAATAAAAAAATAAAAAAATAAAAAAATAAAAAAATAAAAAAATAAAAATAAAAATAAATAAAAATAAAATATATATATATATATATATATATATATATATATACTGTGGTAAAAAATAAAACTATTATTCAAAATCTATGCTTGGATATGACTAATGTCTCTAATTTCTGAACTAAATAGAATTCACCTTTGAGAAACCTCCCAACACATCAGTTTTCATCTTGGTTCAAAACCGAGTCTTCCAAGTTTAAAAGCATAAACTTTATGTTAAGATTTGAATAATTGTAAAGGTTCATACACTCTACCTCCATAATTAAGAGACATTAGAATGACTTTTATTGACTTTTAGCACTAGCTATAATAGTAGTTTCTATTATTATCTGTGAGATGAACTAAAATATTCAAGAATATAAATATCAAAATGATCTCTTTTATATACATGGTTTCAAATTTGAATCATAGTTCATATTTTGAGGCTATTATGAGTGCGGGGTCTTGTCCTTAAGCTTAAATAGATCAACTTTCAACAAACTATTAAAAATTGGAGTATTATTACCTTTGTAAATAAAGTAAAATAATAGCATTTTATTATTTCTCTAACTTTTCAATGTATATTATTCTTATTTCACCAAGAGAACAAAAAAAAACACAGAGTAATGGTACGTTTCTTGGTGTTTTTTTGTATTAACATACACAACAGTGAATTTCACACAACGTCTAGTCAAATTTAGATACCTGGTTCATTTATTTATTTGATCATCCAAGGAACATTTATCTTGCACCTACTTAAGGCTAAGTACTGTGCAAACTATGGAGATGCTGACAGGGAACAAAAAAATGAGATCTCACCCTCACTGATCCAGTTCCTTTGGGAAAATGTGTATATATAGACATTCATGGTAGTTTGAGCAGATTTTCCTTCTGTTCATTCAACTCTGATTTTTTAAACAAAATTGTGGCGATGGTTTAGCATAATAAGAGGGAGAAATGGCCCATGACTTGAAAAATTTGGCTGCAGAAAGCCTTAACTTTTTGAAGTAAGACCTGAACTGTGTCTCGTTTTTGTTTTTGTTTTTTTCTGACCCTAGGCTTGGCTTAGTATCCATGGAATAGTAAGAGTTCAAAGATAGAATCTTTCGACTAAACTGAACTTACAGAAAAACAAAGTCTGAACCAAATATCCCCTGTGGTTCTAGCAAAACTATAAACATAACTATAGTTAATACTTATTTTAGCCATTATTCCAGGAAATAACATTAATAGCTAATGTATATGAAGTTCTTTAGTCATTGTTTTACCTGAAAGTATTCTTCTCACTTAATATTTTCATATAATCACCTCAAAGAGCATACTATTTTAAAGACGAGAAAACTGAAGTGCAGAGAGATACGGTAACTTACCCAAGGATGCTCACTGGAAGAATGAAGATGTCTTTATTCCTCACAGTAATGTAAAGTTCTCCCCTTTCATAGGAATTCACTATTAATTATAATACTGTGTTTTTGTCTCTTCTTTCCTTCTTTAACTTATTATTTTGGAAGTTTATAAGTATATGCCAGCATAATTAACAACATTCAAACATTCTTGTTTCATATGTACTCCCAATTCACCTCTACTAGATTATTTTAAACTAAGTCCCAAATATTGTATCATTTCATCTGTAATTATCATGAAAACATGATAATCACATTTACATAAAAATAAAATAATTCCTTAATAAAATCTATATGTACTTGCTCAATTTTAAAGTCCCTCCTTGCATAATGATTTTTTTTTTTTTTTAGGAATGACTTTTCAATTCAGGAGCTTAACCCGATATAATTCTTTCTTGATATCCTTTCTTTAATAGCCTTTAATACCCTACTGTCCCCAGTCATTCCCTCTACTACTTTCCTCTTGACATCATTTATGGCTTTCCTCATTTTACTCTTCCACTATTTTCAAATCTAATTTTAATACTCATCTTAGCAAAATATCGATGAATTCTCCTTTGATGATCTTACTAACTTACTGTATAAGAAGCATCCCAGGTACTCAGGCTAGATTTATTTGATGTCACTGCAGGAACGAATACAGTCCTGAGGGACAGGCAATGTGCAGTCTGCTCATTATTTTAAATTATCATTAAATCAAGTATAAAATCCAGTAATCTTTTTCATGGCAGTAAAACATCAGTTCCTTTAATCAATCTGACATTATATTAATAGACCTTAGTGTATATTACTGTAAAAATATTGCTTGCACAAAATATTTTATATGCATAAGGGTTAAATAGAAAAATAAAGATTGTCTTGAATCAGATCAGAGATAATGGCAATTAATATTCTGATATATTTTATTTTATTACTTATAATTGTGTATAAAATAAATTTAGCAAGATATACATAGATACATTTAAAAAAACTGAAAGAATTATAGGATGGGAAATAGATTCTAGATGCAAACAGAATTAGATTCACTCTACTAATTCCAAGTTTTTAGATTATCAATAAATCTACTAAGATTTATTACTACATTCTCACTAGAAAGTGGGATCATTATTAGTATTTACTTTTTGGAAATTAAATGAGATAATATAGGAAAATACATAGAACAGAGTCTGACAGGAAGCACTGAGAAAAGGCCCATTATTTTGCCATTATCCTCATTACCCTAATATGAATCCTGAAACACAGAGGGGATAAAACTTCCCCAATCCTTTCTTTGATACAAGTCTACCTGACTGAGAGGGAATCACTTCTTGGCTCTACAAACTCTTTTCACAGACATCTGAACAAATGGAGTGCAGGAAAACTTCAAAGCCTAGTCTGTTCAGTTACCAAGTTTCTCTCTTTCTATTATCCTATCCATATAATTATCTTAAATACAGTGCTCCATTTATGGTAATAGATTTCACAGGAAGCAACTCCCTTCTGGTATTGAAATAACAGAGGAGAAATAACAGAGAGGTGAAGATGAGGACAACATCTGGCTTCCTTGAGCAACCCCAACTGAACAGGGGAATAGATTTCAAATCTTTTCCCGATAGAGACACTGAAACATATAATGGATGAGATATAAAACGTTCTCCAACCTTCTATTAGTCTCACACTTGCTCTTTTTGGATGGCATCACATCACTCTTGAGGGCCAAGGATTTTTCTTATCAATAAAATTTTATTATACTCACATTATATAGTAGTCTATATAATGGAATAATAGTCTAAAATCCTAGCAATATACTGATCATTACTTCCTTTAAAAATATTTTATCAATAGCTATATATTTTTTGTTTCCCTATCCTCAGAAATATCTTGTTAGAAATTTAAGAAAGGCCAAGAGAATGACAAGCAGCAACCATTATTTAAAAGCCTTTATGTTTAAATTTCTAATCCTGCTCCTGGCACCAAATTTAGGACATGTTAGTGACCATGACTAAGCTTACATGTAGATATAATCATATAAAAAGTACTCAACAAATATAGCAGCCAAGACTAATAATATCTCCTCTTGCCAATTCTATTCACATCATAATATGTGGTTATTTTTTTACACAGATTAGTGAAAAATTAACCTCCTTAAATATAAGCTGTCAAACTTCAACCATATAGGGATTATAAGTCACTAGTGTTATGAATGTATACGATTAAGATCTCAGGTGGTAATGTTAGAAATAATTCTCCAGTCTTATAGCAATCTGAATGTAAACAAAATATATGCATTAATATTCACCTCCACTCACTTTCAGACTTAGTAGGCACAGACTATATCTGTAGCCAAGAGATCTGCAAAATAAGCAGATGTTGGTTTATTTTTCCAATTTCTATTAAATTTCAAATTTATGCAAACCAAAAGATAAATGTGGAAGCAAGTGTAATGTATTCCCACTTGCATAAAATTAAATTTCTTTAAGATATAATTACTTTGATGTTTTTAAACAAATATATATTCAAATTTTGAGGAAAGCACAGATATTCATCTTTAGAATTCAGAATTTTCAACTTATATAATTATTTTTCCATTATACTCTCCTTTGTCACCCAGGCAGAGCACCATAAAGCAGAAGCAAAATGATTGATTTTAAAAAGAAAAAAAAAAGTAGGAATTTAAATATATGAGAAATTTTTTAAATGCATGCTGGGGGCACAGTCCAGAAGCCTAGGAAAGAAGAAATTTGTAGCTCTGAGAGAAGAGGCCCAGATATGACATTTGTTGTCTATATTTTAGCAGTTTCATTAATGTACTAGAAAACATGAGCTGCCACAGACTAGAGACACTGTTCTGTTTCTTTGACTTCACCTTTTCTGCTTGATAACTATCCCTTGGAATTTAAGGACTGACTGTGTCTAAACTACAACATACTAACCTTGGTAAAATCAAGAATGTGCTTTACGTTAATCCAAATGTGTACTATATCCAGGTAAATATAATAAATCCATGAAAGATAAAAAATAATTTAAAGCTGTAACGTTCAACCATCCCCAAATTAAAAAAAAATTTTTTTTTTCGATGTTTATTTATTTTTGGGACAGAGAGAGACAAAGCATGAACCGGGGAGGGTCAGAGAGAGAGGGAGACACAGAATTGGAAACAGGCTCCAGGCTCTGAGCCATCAGCCCAGAGTCCGACGCGGGGCTCGAACTCACGGAGCGCGAGATCGTGACCTGGCTGAAGTCGGACGCTTAACCGACTGCGCCACCCAGGCGCCCCAACCATCCCCAAATTAAAGTGAGTTATGTCTTGGGGAATATGTAGGTATACATGATTAAATTGGGTGGTGGCTCACAGAAAGAGGGGAATATGGCCGTTGTGGTAGAGAAGGTAAAGACGAAAGACAGCCAGATCAGTGAGACACCTGTAGAGAGACAAGTGCGAGAAGATGGTACTCCCAAGGATGCAGATATAATGATGATCACAATCATCTCAATAAACCTGAAGAACATATAGTTTAATAACTTGTCCAAGGTCACACAGCTAGTGAGTGACCTGGTGCTGGAATGTGGCTGAATAGACACTCTGACTCCAGACCTCATAGTATCAGCAGCCAGACTACGTTTGCATATGTTGAAGGACACTTATCTAGAATATTTCTCCACACTTTTCTCCTTATCAGCTGAAGAGAGGGGGGAAAAAAGCACATTCTGCATTTTCTATTCTCTTAGCCTTTTTTTTTTCTTTTTTAAACCCAATAGAGCAAAAATATGTAAGTTTCACCAATAAAGACTAGGTGTTACATATGACACCCTGGAGTTTTAAATGTTGATTTTTTTTTCATAGGTAAAATACAATTTACCTAGAAGCACTAATTTTAGGGACATCTTTTTTCTTATAAGGAATACCAAAGAAAAGCATCAGTAATTGAAATTATTTTCTCACTGGAGAATAATAATATTAAAAAAACGATAGTGGTGATTCATATTTCAGTTCCAACATATAAAACTCTTGAAAGTCACCAGTCTTTCCTTAAAATAAGAAAAAGCTGGGCAAACTAAAAATTAATGACCTTTTTTAGCATCAGCAGAGAACTGAGATCATAGGGCAAACCAGACTCCCCAATTTGGGGACATAGGCACAGGCAGAGACAGGCAGCTACTGAGATAACCTGGAACAGAGGCCCCTGGAACCGGAATAGGAAGAAACCAGTGTTAACTTGAACACTCACTGGAGGCTCTGCATGGACTAACATGTGAGTGACAGTCCTGGGAAGCCAAAGTCTAGCAAGGCCACAAGAACGTTCTGGATCTTTCTCTCCAGGAAACCTGCAAGTTTCTCATAGTGAGCATAGAGTAAGGGTTCTCTTAAGGCCCTGATAGTAGTGCAGTTGCTTCATATATTTTGTGTGACTTTTTTTTAATTTTTAAAATTTTTTAAAAATTTATTTTTATTTTTATTTAATTTTTACTGGGAGGGTAAATCTTATCCTAGTTATACTGTTTCACCTGCATTTGGATTTTCATGCATTTTAATGAACTACTATGTAAACTTAGTTACTATCTCTTCTCACCATAAATTAAGTGTTGCAGGCCAGATTGGTTGGAAAGCAGTCTCCCATAAGTAGTTCAGTATAATGCATGTGTATTAGGGTTGACGCTTGTGGGGAAGGAAGGAAGCAGGATTAGACAATGGGAGAATTTTGGTTGCTTTCAAACCTTGGCAAAGACCTCAGGCCACCTCACAGAGAGCCATGAGTCTGGGATGGCCTTACATAATTCTCCATAGGTGGTGGGAGAGGTCAGGATTTTGCACCCATGAATCAAGCAGTCCTTGAGACCAAGTTGCTCCTAGGGGCTGTGCTTGGCAAAATAGGCTCTTTGGCCAAGAACAATCAAGATGTGGGTTAACAGCTGAGTACTGTCAATTTGCATTACTCCCCAAATAAAGGGGATCAGATGGCACAATAGAGAGACTACTTCAGAATTGTAGATTATAAGTCATTTAGAATGAAAGAGTGATCTGAAAACAATAAAGTCAAATTATCACCATTATATTGTAGACTCATACAACAAATAACATGAAAAGCATACAACTTACTATTTATCTGTTTTGGGAATGTAAAATTGTTCAAGTTGTAATTGGAAACATATCTTCCAAACCCTGACTATTTAAAATATTTTGTGGTTAAGAATAAATAATATTATTATTTATTTAAAAATTTACAGGGGCGCCTGGGTGGCGCAGTCGGTTAAGCGTCCGACTTCAGCTCAGGTCACGATCTCGCGGTCCGGGAGTTCGAGCCCCGCGTCGGGCTCTGGGCTGGTGGCTCAGAGCCTGGAGCCTGTTTCCGATTCTGTGTCTCCCTCTCTCTCTGCCCCTCCCCCGTTCATGCTCTGTCTCTCTCTGTCCCAAAAATAAATAAACGTTGAAAAAAAATAAAAATAAATTTAAAATAAATAAATAAATAAATAAATAAATAAATAAAAATTTACAAGCAATAAGGTGTCTGGGTGGCTCAGTTGTAAACTTCTGACTTCAGCTCAGGTCATGATCTTGCAGTTCTTTGCGATTTTGAGCCCTGCATGGGGCTCTGTGCTGACAGCTCGGAGCCTGAAGCCTGCTTCAGATTCTGTGTCTCCCCCTCTCTCTGCCCCTCCCATGCTCATGCTCTGTCTCTCTCTGTCTCTCAATAATAAATAAACGTTACAATAAATTTACAAGCAAGATTCAGCCTAAAACCACTTTTTTAAATGTTTATTTATTTATTTTTGAGAGAGAGAGAGACAGAGAGACAGAGAGATAGCAAGGGAGAGGCAGAGAAAGAGAGAGAGACAGAGAATTCCAAGCAGACTCCACAGCTGTCACACAGAGCCCGTTGTGGGGCTCTAACCCATAACCAAACCATGAATGAGGTCCATGACCTGAGCTGAAACCACGAGTCAGACGCCTAAACAAATGAGCCACCCAGGAGCCCCTAAAACCACTTTTTAACAAAGTATTGGCAAGTTTCAAAACATGATATCAATAATGGTTTTCTTGGAGTAATGTGAAATCAATACATAGAAACAGACTCATCTTTAACCAAAAAATTATTTAAAATCGTTCTAGTACTCAAAATGCAGACTATGCCAGAGAAAGAGGAGATGATCTGATTCAAATAGCGTGTAAATTATTCATAACCATCATCTGTTCTACACTTAGAAGTGTCTGATGGGAGAAGCAAAGAAAACATTCCTTCAACACTCAACAAAAAATCATGTTTCTTTTCACTTGACACAGTAGCTGTATCATTGTTAAAGAGCACATCACGACTTTTGACATCATGTGCTCTGCCAGATTCAGGTGTTCTTTAATTGCTCAGAATGCAAGTGGGATGACAGCCATTAGCAACATCCCACCAATGAATACAGATAAAGGGTAGAAGCAAGGAAGTGTCATTCTATGTCCCCTAAACCTTGAAATGAGCGTTTTAATAATTTTTACTTTTGTGTTCTGAACCTTCTGATGATGTGTACAAAGTAAGTAGATGTGAAGAAATTGACATGCTACTGCATATCTTAAAGTGTTTATCATTTCCGTGACTCAACAAATTATTTTGACATTGTAAGTAGAAAATATGGATTAAAACTTACAGTAACTCCGAGCTGTCAGCACAGGGCCCGAAGCAGGTATTGAACCCAAGAATCGTGACCATCACCTGAGCTGAAGTCAAATGCTCAGCCGACTGAGCCACCCAGGCACCACTATAGCATAAGGCTCTTTGAATACCAATATGTCTGTTACTTCATAGCCATCTTAGAAACTCAGTCTCTTAATAAAGTAGCAGTTCTTATAATTTATTTTCCTATTAAAACTCAGCTACGTTAATGCCATTTTCTCTTTCTCTGTAGAGAAAATATCTCTATAGATAACAAAGGGGAAAAAATCCAAAATTTTGAACAAGTTGTATCCAGAAACATAACCAATTGAGTTAACTTCTATAGTGAGCTTCAGATGAAAGTGAGTACAAATAAATTTAAGGCTGACCTAATTTGTATGCAGATTTATGTTCCACAAATTTTAATGTCAGTGGGTGGCTCCATATTAGTATAAGTTTTTCAATAAATAGTAGCAATTTCTTACTTGACACATCCCCAAAGGCAAGGGAACTAAAAGCAAAAATGAACTATTGGGACCTCATGAAGATAAAAAGCTTGTGCACAGCACAGGAAACAATCAACAAAACTATAAGGCAACCAACAGAATGGGAAAAGATATTTGCAAATGATATATCGGACAAAGGGCTAGTATCCAAAATCTATAAAGAGTTCACCAAACTCCACACCCGAAAAACAAATAACCCAGTGAAGAAATGGGCAGAAAACATGAATAGACACTTCTCCAAAGAAGACATCCGGATAGCCAACAGGCACATGAAAAGATGCTCAATGTCACTCCTCATCAGGGAAATACAAATCAAAACCACACTCAGATATCACCTCATGCCAGAGTGCCCAAAATAAATAGTATTTTTGAAATTTACTTGTGTGGATCTGATTAGGTATTCACCTACAGCGTTGAGATGGTGGCATTGAGTGCAAGGATCTAAGACATCATATGGAATTTATTTTTGTATTACTCTACTCTTGTTCCCTTTGAGGGAAAGTGCTCAAATTATAAGTGACAACATACAGTTTAAACAATTAGGCAATATATCTCACTAGAGTTCTTCCCAGTGGGCCAGGGATGAAAAATTTCAGAAACTTCTCACAAACCACTGATTGTTCAGGAACACTTACAATGTTAGTCTAGGCATCAGGGCATCTGGGTGGCTCAGTCTGTAAAGGGTCCCACTCTTGATTTCAGCTCAGGTCATGGTCTCACAGTTCCTGGGATTGACCCCTGCATGGCGTTTTGCACTGACAGCACAGAGCCTGCTTGGGATTCTCTCTCCCTTTTCCTCTTGCCCCTCTCCTGCTCACACTGTTTCTCTCTCTCTCTAAAAAATAAACATGAAAAACATTATTTAAAAAATTGTTAGTCTAGGCTTAGAATCCATAAGCTTTGTAAGACAGAATTTAAATGTAGTCCCAATCTGTTTCAAACATAGACCTGTTTGAATTCCAAGAGCTAAGAGGTTGGAAAGGGCTCCAAGGAAGGTTGCACTGGAAGGAGCTATGATAAGTCTCTGAAAAAACTACCATGAGTGGAGAAAGAAGTTCAGCATGAGACCTAACTAAGCAAGAGGCCACAATGGAAAAAGGAGCATTGCTTCCATGTGCTGTGTGAGAGACACTGAAATATATGGAGGGACAAAGGGCTGTGTTTGAAAGAAAGAAGCATGTCAGTGAGGCAGTAAAGGCAAGAGGAGCCCCTAATCTGGAGAGCTGTTCTTTAGAAGTTCTTCATATTGTACACATACTCATGCACACATACACACACTCATATGCATATATTAAATGCATTCTATCTAGAATTTTCAGGTCTTTAGGTAACTCGGGATCTGGCCCTCAGGTCTGGCATAGCAAAGCCTATGGTCATCAATATCTACCTTAAAAATTATTGCATTTCAGTCAAACAGGGAGTTGATTTTTCTCAATTGTTGGTTTTGACATAAAAACAAGAGGCAACTATGTCAAATATGGAGAGCTTTGTGGCTTGTGCCATGGAGTGAACATCACAGACACTGTGTTGGAGTTCAGGGAGGACTTGAGCAGCACAGGTGTTTAGAAATAGAAGTGACAAATGATAAACATGTCAAATCTTCACCCTTAGGTCACATTAAAGCAAAAGATTTATGCATTCTAAAGCATTCTTTCTAAGGAGTGGCAAGGGCCTCTTTTCTTGTCCTTTGTTCTCCAATTCATGGTTCTGGTGAAATTCACAAATTAACAACATTTCCAACAGCTACACATAGTAACTGAAGATCAAAGTTCATGTTTACATTTCATTCTGCTTATTTGTTCTGAAAGCATATTTGCCTGATTACTAGGGGTGAAAACATTTTCTTTAAGTTCATTTTCTGGTTTTTAGCTTTAAAATATTCAAGTATGGGTATGTGATCCTACATTTGTATTCACATGCCACAAATATGAGAGGCTGGTCTGGACTACTGGCCCAATACCATAGCCATGAGAAACTATCCAATAATAAGAGTAAAGCATTTTTCTAGTAACTTGTGAGATAAAAGAAAATTATTAAAAGATATGAGAAGACTCAACATCAGATAGGATGGGCAACAGAAGTGTCATAATTGCAAATAAATCATTCAGGCACTCAGGCTGATTATATATGAGACAATCTTGTCTATTACAATCCTTTAAAAAAGAAGTGACTTCACCCAGGACCTAAAAGCTTTTAGACAGTAGAGTACTTTGGGATATTGCATATAAGCATTTCTGGGATTTCTTTAAAACAATTTAGGGGGCACCTGGGTTACTCAGTTGGTTAAGTGCCCTACTTTGGTTCACATCATGATCTTACGGTTTGTGAGTTTGAGACCCAAATTGGGATCTCTGCTGTCTGCACGGAGCCCACTT
This sequence comes from Felis catus, assembly GCF_018350175.1. Lineage (NCBI taxonomy): Eukaryota > Metazoa > Chordata > Mammalia > Carnivora > Felidae > Felis > Felis catus. Next base: position 106,451,977 of record NC_058371.1, read on the forward strand.
CAGATCCTCTGGCCCCCTCTCCCTCTGCTCCTCCTCTGCTCTCTTACTTTCTTTCTCAAAAATACATAAAACATTTAAAAAATAACTTAGGAGATTCTAGGGAAAGTCTATAAATTCTGAAAATGCAATAGGTGAAGAAAACTTAGAATAACATGATTTAGATCTTGTAATCTGAACATACTTTTCACCATCAGCAGATGAAAATGGAGGCATACCAGTCAAGGTAGTTGGTCAGGATAATAGTGAAAATATCTATCCTGCATATTTTGTACAAGGAAATATAAACACTTCACATAAAGTTTTAATTATGACTTAGTGTTTATGTGAAATAATATGAAGGAAAAAAACCACATATTTTTGATAGAAAGCAAAACAGTACATAATGAAATGGAAAACCCCATCCAAGAGAACCCAATTACTTAGTGATTCCTAAATTTCAAACCATTTTTCCATTATCATAAAGTATTCCCCATACCAAATAATGCATTAATAAGCTTTTTGTCTTTTATGATTCTTAAAACTAAAATATGGCAAACCATATATGTGAAATAGATTTAAAATCCTTAGGTGTTATAGACATGTAAAGAATTATCATATTATTATTTATACTTAAGTTGTAAATAGTGTGCCCATTTCAAGCCTACTGATGCTAAGATTGTTTTCTTATTGATGTTTAATCTTTATTTCTTAAGACTGAAAAACATATACAAAAAGATGGCACTGTTTCTCTGATTTACTTCCACTCCAAACCCAAGCAAACTAGAGACTATTTATTGAAATGAAAGGTGTAAGCTGGTTCTTCTCTTACTACTAACCGATACTATTTCAGCAAGACAGCATACAAGGAACAATAAACTGTAAGGGTCTGTGTTTAGTACTAACTTGTGTTCCTAGGAAAGAAAATAACTCATATTTAACCCGAGTGTAATCTGACTACATTGAACAGAATATAATGGGAGTGACTTTTCACTCTGAGTCACTTTTTTTTGCAGGAAATACTCATCATCCCACTATAGTACAGTTATTGACTAGTTTCAGACAATCCATGGTTTCTAAGAACCCTTCTTGGTATTGGCTTGCAGATGCAAAATTTAAATCCAAAATATTATATTTTATTTTATTTTATTTTATTTTATTTTATTTTATTTTATTTTATTTTACTGTTTTATTTTATTTTACTATTTTATTTTATTTTATTTTATTTTATTTTATTTTGAGAGAGACACAGAGAAAGCACCAGTGAGGGAGAAGGCAGAGGGAGAGAGAGGACTTAAGCAGACTCCATGCTCATCATGGAACCGCCCCCACCTTTCCACACTCCACACCCACAGCCCCCCATTTCTGGTTGCAGGGCTTGAGCCATGACCATGGGATCATGACAAGAGCTGAAATCAAGAGTCGTCAGACACAACTGATTGAGCCACCCAGGTGCCCCTAAATCAATTTTATTACCATGTAACAAATTGCTAGATTCTGTAAAAAATAAGATTTAAATTTCATTCAAAGAGAGAGGCTCAGTTGAATTGAAGCTTGTTCTAGTCAAATGTCTATTTTTATTGAACACCTAAAAATCCACGTATACTCTCTGCCATGAAAATTGCATTTTCAGTAGAAATGATATCACCTTAGTAGTTCCAAATTGCTTCAATGAAAAGTCTATTAACTTCTAGAGTCTTGTTTTGTTTTGCTTTGTCACCCTTAGTAGTAACAGACTGTGTCTATCAAAAGAGAAAATTACTAACTGCTATGCATAACCCTAAACTTTGCATTTGGGTCAGAAGAAATTTAAAAGATATGCAATAGAAAATAAAAGTTAAAATTCACCCCCAATGACCGTGGTTGACACAAGTACAACTGACTGCCAGTTTAAATGATATTAGCACCTTTCTTATTGTGAGATTTAATTCTCTTTTATATGCTAGAAATGTCTTGTGCCATTTCTTATAAACTGGTCAGAACTTGGCACTGAACATGGTGAGAAACATGCTGAAGTTGACTACAGTGAAGAAAAAGTGAGCCAACTCTCTACAGTATATCAATACCAAGAGACCTTATTCTCTGCCATCAATAGGTCAAAAAGTAAGTAGATATATAAGTCATGTCCATGTAGTCATGAGAATCACACTTTCATTTCCTGAAGCAAAGGAGAAAGTATTTGTTGAAATTTATGCAGTTAAGAAATACCGGACTGCAAAATACAGCAGGAGCTGTTATATGATTATGCCCATCAATTTTATGTAAATGTGACTTTAGATTAATATGAGCATTTACAAAACCTAATATGTTCCATCTTCAATAGTCCATTCCTTACCAAGTCACTTCCTTATTCTCCACCAAAGATAAATTCCACGACAGAAGGAAATTGTGTTGATTTGTTTTCACTGATGAATTCACAGTAACTAGAAGAGTGGCTGACTATATGTAGTAGGCAGTAGGTAGATAATGATTAAATGAATGAGTGAATGAATGCATGAACAACATGGTGTCAGTCAAAATGCCAATTATGAAGAAAACCCTAGTTAAACAACAGTGAAATACTCAGAAAACTAAGCATCTTTATTTAAAAACATCATAAATTGGGGCGCCTGGGTGGCTCAGTTGGTTAAGAGTCTGATTCTTGATTTCAGCTCAGGCCATGAGATCATAGTTTGTGAGATCAAGCCCCATATTGGGCTCCGTGCTGACAGCACAGAGCCTGCTTGGGATTCTCTCTCTCTCTCTCTCTCTCTCTCTCGTTCTGTCTCTCTCTCTCTCTCTCTTATTCGTCTATTTATCCACAGGAACCCATATACATAGTACACTATAGCTTCTTAAAAGCAATTGTTGAAATACATAATAAATTTAAAGATTCATATAATATTTTAAAGTATTTATGCTATTACAGAAAGCTTGCTAAATGCTTTTGACATACAAATGAAAAGACACACTCCTATGCTCAAAGAATTTAGAATCTAGTTAGAAGATTCATATGCAAATAACTATTATAATACCGTATTATATTTGCAGAAATACAGAAAGATATTTAGTTTGTAGAATCATCTTTTGAATCTGTCTTGGGAGAAAAGAAAAGATTCATACTGCTAATAGCATTGAAATTTAATCTTGAAGAGAGTGCCTGGCTGGTTCAGTTGGTAGAGCATGCAATCCTTGATCTTGGGGTTGTGAGTTCAAGCCTAGAACTTACTAGAAACATTGGGCCTAGAACTTACTTTAAAAATACATACAGGGGCGCCTGAGTGGCTCAGTCAGTTGAGCATCCAGCTTCAGCTCAGGTCATGATCTCATGGTCTGTGGGTTTGAGCCCCGTGTCAGGCTCTGTGCTGACAGCTCAGAGCCTAGAGCCTGCTTTAGATTCTGTGTCTCCCTCTCTCTGCCCCTCCCCTGGTCATGCTCTATCTCTGTCTCTCAAAAAATGGATAAACATTAAAAAAAAATCCATACATACATGCATACACACATATATACATAAATTTAAAAAAATTGAGACTTGAAGAATAAAGGAGTTTACCTATCAATCAAGAAAAAAATTCCATGTAGAAGATTTAATACCCAAAAGATGAAGGCAAACTAGAGTAGCTTTTAGTTAGTCAAACACTAAGTGAATTAGGTTGACCTTCCACAACTTTACTAAAGGGTGACTGGCAAAATCTAGGAAAACTACTATCTGCTATGCACAAGTTCTGGCATTAGGGCCAGGACAAATTGAAAAGAGGAATTTTCTTTGAAGGAAGATCAATGGGAGCCTCAAAAATGTCACTAACATTTTTCATAAACTATGTCCAAAATACAGTGAAAAAATTATATGAAAGACCAGGAAAAAAAAGAACAAATGGCTGAAATAAGAGAAAGAAATAGAAGAAAACAGACTATGAAAGTCCATGTAACTGAGGTATTTAATATAAACTGTACAATAAGCATAATTTATAGGCTCAAGAATTATAACAAATTTAAGCAGAGAATTATAAATTGTAAAATATTAAACTAAAATTCTAGAGATGAGATACAAAATAATTAAAATTAGCTGCTCAGGGAATGAGTGTAAGAGCTAATTAAATAGAAAAAAATATTAATTCATTAGAAGAAAAGTTAAAAAAAAACATTACCAGGTAAAATCTTAAATAGAAATACAAAGGATATGGTGCACCTGTGTGGCCTCAGTTGGTTGAGCTTCTGATTCTTGATTTCAACTAAGGTCATGATCCCAAGGTTGTGGGATCTAACCCCGTGTCAGGCTCCAGGCTGAGTGTGGAGCTTGCTTAAGATTCTCTCTCTCCCTCCCTCTGCCCCTCTCCCCCACTTGCGCTCTCTCTCTCTCTGTAAAATATATATACTCTAAATATACATATTTATACACACACATACACACACACACACACAGGGTAACTTAAAAATCATAGAGAAACTGCTAAAACTAAAATGTAGGAGAAATTCCTAAAACAAGTCATAGAAAAAAGCACATTAAATACATAGGAACAACAGTAAAATTGACAGATAATCATCAACATAAACAATTAAAGACAGAAAACAATGAAAACTCTCTTGAAAGTGAAGATTTCTTTCTCTGAAAGAACTCAAAGGAGAAAATCTTCATACATGCAAATATTTTGTAGACAAAATACAAAAGTAAGAAAACATAGCAGAAAAAGAAATAATAAAATAAGCATCATAAAAAGTACTCTTCAAAAGACCCATCAACAAAAAATAAACAAATGATATATAAAAATAAATACACAAAGACCAGCACAGACTAAGTGCATAAATTCACGATAAATTTACCTGACCAAAAATTTGCTTTCAAATTATATCAGAACTGTTATAACTTAATAATAATAAAAAAAGTAATCCAATAAAAATATAGTCAAATAATTTGAACAGAAACTTCAAAAAAGACAAGGTTCACAACTACATAAAGAGACAATGTACAAATAAAAGGATTTTCATCAATATTAACCATCAGGAAAATTCTCATTATAACTACAATAGAAACCACTATACAAACTTAAAAAGATTTAAATTTAATAGTCAAAGCTCTTATTTTATGGATATGCTTGCTTCATACAGAAATGTAGCTACATGTTAATTAGTATGCTTCTGTAACTGTCATAGAAAATCTGAATTATGCTGTTTCTATTTACTGCAAATTTTAAAACAGTTTCACACACTAAAAGCATTACATTATTATTTAAATGAACATACCTTACAGTTTTTCATTAACTTAATGGTTAAAAAACAAAATGGATATCATATGTTTTAATACAGTTTTTTTTAAATGTTTTTATATATTTTTAAGACAGAGAGAGACAGAGCATGAGTGGGGATGAGGCAGAGAGAGAGGGAGACACAGAATCTGAAGCAGGCTCCAGGCTCTGAGCTGTGAGCACAGAGCCTGATGTGGGGCTCGAACTCACCAACTGTGAGATCATGAGCTGAGCTGAAGTTGGATGCTTAACCAACTGAGCCATCCAGGCGCCCCTGTTTTAATACAGTTTTATGTTTTTAATTGTTAGTCGGTTGCTTAATAAAAATGCTATACACATACCCCCACCCAAAAAACGTAAATCCTCTATTTCTCCATAAAAGGAAAAGCCAAGAAAAATCTTGGCACAATTCCCAGAACAATTTTTTCTTTTGTGTGTGCTTCAATTCTTATTTCAATGTAAGGGGTTAGATATTTGAGATATGTGGTTTTATACTGATATCCTTACACTCCAAATTATTTCATACTGAGCATATATCAGAGATCATCATTTACAACATAATGAGTTTCAACAATGCCACTTATGATATAAATTACTAAGCACCAGTCTCTCGAGCTTTTAGGCTCCATTAATTTGCTGTGAAATAATTAGTTTTCCTGTAAGTACTGATTAGCTTGGTTATAACTAAGAAATTTGACATATATACTTAGGAATGCTAAAGTGTAAGTGTAGTATTAATTATTTATCAGGTAGTCATACATTATGAGCATATATCAACTAACAAATTTAGACTTGATATTTTAATTTTACACTAAAAAGTATCAACTCAGAAAAATTAATGGCACATTGCAGAGTAATCATGATTCAAGTGCTTGATACATTTGATATCTAAGATGAAATTCGGTTAGCTTTTTAAATGTTTATTTACTTTAAGAGGTGGGGGGAGGGATAAAGAGAGTGGAGGGGAGAGAGAGAATCCTAATCAGCCTCCATGCACTGTCAGTGCAGAACCTGACACAGGGATCAAACCCATCAAGCATGAGATTATGACCTAAGCCGAAATCAAGAGTTGGCTGCTTAACTGACTGAGCCACCCAGGTGCTCCTACGTTAGTTTTCTGTCCCCTTCCTACCAGTTTTCTCAATTTTCTGAAAAATGAAAATATTCAAAAATACATTTTATTTTTTTTTAATTTTTTAATGTTTATTTATTTTTGACAGAGAGAGACAGAGCATGAGCGGGGGAGGGGCAGAGAGAGAGGGAGACACAGAGTCCCAAGCAGGCTCCAGGTTCCAAACTGTCAGCACAGAGCCAGACGCGGGGCTCGAACTCACGGATCGCGAGATCATGACCTGAGCTGAAGTCAGACGTTCAACCGACTGAGCCACCCAGGCGCCCCTCAAAAATACATTTTAAAGCAATAACCTCAAATTTTTTTCTATGACACTTTAGAAAATTTTAAAAGTTGCCTAGAAATCCAAATTCTTCATTATTCTCCAAAGCCTATTTCCAGTTATATCTCTATTCCTGTGATATTTTAATAACCTGCATTTCCCCTTGCCAGCAGAGGCATTTTGGAATTATGGTCTCCTAAAATAAAATGAGAAAGCACTCATTCTGTCCTTTTTTCATTCCCAAGTTTAGACCTTACTGAAATAGTGAATTTTCTCTATGTCAACCATACCTTCTTGTAGAAGAGAATTTCTTGGAATCAAAAGAATAAGAGGAGCAGAAACAATTATAATTCAGGTTCTCTCTATATTTTATCTAGTGAAGTCCAGGCAATGATTCCTTCAGAGCAATAACTCTCTTCCCTTCCAGCCCTGGGCTCCGGTGGAAGAGGAGCAAGGCCAGATCCTCAGAGAATACTAGGCAAAAAATATGCCCAAGTTGCCCCATTCTTGCTCTGTCAACAGAAAAGTTAAGAAGAAATGAGAGAAAAAAATGCAGTAGTGAATTGAGACTTAAAAAAAAAAAGTGCTATCAGAAGTTTGAGGAAAACTTAGACAATAGCTTTACAGAACTCATGGGCCAAAGGATTTTTAAAAATGTCTCTGTAGGGGTGCCTGGGTGGCTCAGTCAGTTAAGCATCTGACTCTTGGTTTCAGCTCAGGTCACCATCTCATGGTTTTGTGAGTTCAAGCACCACATTGGGCTCTGCACTGGCAGCATGGAGCCTGCTTGGGATTCTTTCTCTCTCTCCCTCTCTCTGCTACTCCCTCACTCACACTGTCTCTGTCTCTCTCAAAAATAAATAAATAAACTTAAAAAAAGGACGTATGTTTAAAAAAAATGTCTCTGTAAAGAGAAGACTTAGCGAGTAGTATGCACGGAAGAAGAGGAAAAAATAGGATTGATATTTAAGGTTAGTCATTGATAACCCCTGTGTGGGAGAGTGAAAGAGAAAGGGAGGTTTCACTGAGGAGAAAGGTAAAGAGTGGAAAATTGAACACATATTTTACTCTTCTTCCCAGGACCTGAAATCTTTCTCACGTAGGTAGCTGGTTATCATCTATTTTACCTACCTGCCTATCTATCTACGCATCTATGTATCGATGCATGTATGTATGTATCTATCATTTATTATATATCTGCTTATATGTATCTATCTTTCTCTCCATCTATCTAATCTATCTGCCTCCCTATAGAGAGACAGGCAGAGAGAGAATACTAGAGAAGAGATGACAGCAGGGGAGAGGTGAGGTTTCAACATATTTTGGGGATGTGTGAAGCAGGTGGATAAGTAGTAAATGACCTGTAACACAGAGAAAGCTGAAAACCCGGTGTCTGCAGGGGAGGATGACAAGATGAAACAAGTTGTCTGTGCAGCAGAAAGAACTCATGAAAAAATTCCTAAAAGCAGGGCGAGGGGTGGACCTAGTTAACAGTCTGTACGAATAAAGAGTTAAAATGCCCAGATTTCTCCTCATCATACCCTTCAGACAGGTGAATATCTCTCCATAATTAGGCAAAGATGAATGATTTATTTATCTTCTGGAAAAACTGAGTAAGAGCAAACCAAGGTTCAGGAGTGACAAGGATACCCAAGGATGAGGGTGAAAAATGATCCTGACAACAAAGGAATTAAATGGGATTCTAAAAATTAACCCTGCAATTTCAGTCCCACTTCTCTAACCAGCTACAGTTGTGAGGACACTCAGATTATAGTCCTAAGCAAGGGATTAGAAAATTTACCTCTGAAGAAACCAACCAGCCTGGAGGTGAAAACAAAACAAAACAAAACAAAACAAAACAAAACAAAAGCTACAGACATGGACAGTTTGCAGCCCAAATAAAATAAAATAAAATAAAATAAAATAAAATAAAATAAAATGACTAGAGAGTAAACCCATCTCCCAGTAAGACCCCTTCATACACAAGCACACACAGCATTTCAATAGGCTGTTTTATTGTGCTTTAACTGCCTTGTTGAGACATAATTTACATACCATAAAACTCACCCATTACAGTGTCCAATTCAATGAGTTTTATGTATGTGAATCCTTGATGTATTCACAGAGTTGTGAAACAATCACCACAACCAGCTTTTAGAATATTTTCTTTACCCCAGAGGAAGCACTATCCTCATTAGCCTTCCATCTCCACTTTCTTCAACTCCTGCAACCCTGCACAACTATTATTCTACTTTTGTATCCACAGAGTTGCCTATTCTGGACATGTCATATAAATGGAAGCATACATTATGTGACCTCTCATGGTTAGCGTCTTTGACTAGGTATAATGTTTCCAAGGTTCACAAATAACCTTTTAAAATATACATAATAATTTTATTAAAATACGATTCATGTGTCTTACAATTCACCCATTTAAAGTATACAACTCAATGGTTTTTAGTATATTTTTTTAGTATATTCACAGAATTTTATATCCATCATCATCATCATCATCATCAATTTCATTACTCTAAAAAATTATTTCTATTAGCAGTCACACTGTATTTCTGTCTAACACCTTCAGGCCTAGGAAACCACTAAACTAATTTATGTCTTTATAAAGTTACCTATTCTCAACATTTTATATTGAATCATACAATATATGGTCATTTGTGGCTATCTTCTTTTACTTAGCATAATGTTTTCAAAGTTTGTTCCTGTTGTATGTATCAACACCTGAGTTCTTTTTTTGCTTGTTTTCATCACTAAGCTTTTTAGTACATTACTCTAAATTATCAATAACAGACAATGTTCAATAAATATTTGATGCAATCTCATAATATGATAATGTTGAAGAAAATACCAGAAATTAGGGGAAAAAGGAAAAGAGAGAAAATAGAAAAGAAGAATAAAGTATTATATAAAATGTTCAAGGAACAGGAATGAAAGATTGAACCAACAAAAAATAGGAGGCAGTTATTGAATAGATATTTAAAATAAATCACATCAAGATAATGTTAAAAGATTACAATTGCTCCTCATCACAATTGGAAAAATGATCTTTCAAAGGATGATCATCCAGTAATTTAGAATACTGGGATATGAGGGAAAGAAATCCTAAGGAGAAAAAAAGTTAAAACCAGTTGTATACAATACAATAGACAAAGTCATTAGACTGTTCAGTAGGAATCTGAAGACAGTGGTGCATGCCTTCAGAAGGCTGAGAAAAATGGATTTACTATCCAAACTATCCAAAACTTTATATCCAAATGCTAATTAGGGTTTAGGCTGCTATAAAGCTATTTTCAGACTTTTAAGTACTTAAACTTATTTCTCATGTATCCCTTCCCCGGAAACTTGTGCTATGAGTAGCTTCCCCAAATGAGTGGGTCAGGAAAGAGCATGGTACAGGTCCAGGAATTTGTGATTGGACACAAGAGAGAAGTCAAGGACAGAAGAGGGATTGTAGTGAAAGGACACCCTAGGACTATGGCTGTAGCTGCCAAGAGATCACACAGGACAGATGGATAAGGAAAGAGATTAGAAAGATTCCTTGATGGATTTTACTGCAAGGAGAAGAGTTTCAGAGTTCCTTTGGATACACTGTTAGAATGAAGGAAATAGAATCATGCTGGTGGGTGAGGGATCGGGAATCTAAGACAATTTTCATCCTGCATAATGTAAAATAAATCAATGATTTTGAAAGGTGAGAAAATAAATGTTTATTAGTTTATCAGTATCAGTTTATTTAGCAATAAATGCTGTAATAAGGAGATAATTTACAAGAGATTGCCTTTGGGATTCAGAACTCAGTAGAGGATGAGATAAAGTGTATTCTGCAATTTTCTTTTCCTTCCTCCCTTCCTCTCTCCTTTCCTCTCTCCCTCCCTCTCTTCCTTCCTTCCTTCCTTCCTTCATCCTTGTCCACATCTTTGTTTTACTCTTTCTCTTCATCCTTCTCCTCATCTGTTTCTTCACTTTTTTTGTTTTGATTATTATGTACTTTTAATTATTTAAATGAAAAACATATTATTTTGATAAAAAACACTTTGCAATTATTTCATTTTTTAAAATTTTATTCTTAAGTAATCTCTAAACCTAACATGGGGTTCAAACTTACAACTCCAACCCCGAGAATAAAAGTTGCATGTTCTTCTGACTAACCAGCCAGGCACCCCTATAATTCTTTTAAAGTGGTGGGTAGAAAGAAAGTGATTTCTATACAAATTTCTATTATTATAAGTTAACTTAATAACTTTAGCAGGTAAGAAAGAGCACAATAGCTTGCAGTAGGTAGCAATGTTTTTTTGTTTTTATTTTTTGCTAATTGTTTATTTTAAAAATATAGACTTTTCATTTGCTTGGTTTTGTTTGCTTGCACCAGGATGAATGAAATGAGGTTGTGGATGCAGTTTGAAAGTTAAATTCCAGTGGGTAAGAATAAAATTGATCAAAGAAATGAAAAGAGATATAACTGATCGAGAGTTTTCTGGGAAAGATGGGAGAGAATGGGCCCAAAATCTTGGGTAGGGCAGCTAGGTCTCATCACAGTAACTACTCTTTACTAAATGCTCATTTTTTGAGCAGGGAAAGGGGCAAAGATAGAGAGGGGATCCCAAGCAGACTCCATGACGCTCCACGAGACTCCATGCTTCGTGCAGAGCCTGACGCGGCACTAGATCGCATGACCCCGGGATCATGACCTGAGCTGAATTCAAGAGTCAGATGCTCAGCTGAATGAGCTACCCAGCACCCCTTGTACCAGTCCTGGATTACCTCATTTCAATGTCACCATAATCATATGATGTAGGCATTATTATTCCTATTTTATAATCAATAATCCTGAATTTTATTTATTTATTTATTTATTTATTTATTTATTAATGTTTATTTATTTTTGAGACAGAGAGAGACAGAGCATGAATGGGGGAGGGTCAGAGAGAGGGAGACACAGAATCCGAAGCAGGCTCCAGGCTCTGAGCTGTCAGCACAGAGCCTGGCGCGGAGCTCAAACTCACAGACTGTGAGATCATGACCTGAGCCGAAGTCGGAAGCTCACCCGACTGAGCCACCCAGATGCCCCAATAATCCTGAATTTTAAATATGTTACTAGTTTGCTCAAGACAACACAGTTAGTAAATGGAAGAGCAAGGATTTGAACTGATGTCTTACTCTTAAGCTTATGAACCTGCACCCCAGAGCCCCAGTTTCTTTATGTGTAAAATATGGCAATAGTGCCTTCTTCATCTGGTTAACAACTGAAATAAGGCAGATAAAGAGCATAATATCATAACTGATGAAGAATACAGATGTCATTAAGTGACATCATCATTACTATAACAGCTACTAAGAGGCGAATAAGAAAGATAAGATTAATGAATAAAAGGAAATAATATTTGAACCTTATTTTGTGAGGCTAAATTCTCTTCGCATGTTTGCTTTTTGATGGCTAAGCACAATTGCTAATGTAATGACTTACTCTAATATCGTGCCAGACATAAATGACCAGAAAACCTATTATTAAAAAAAAAAAAAAAAACAGGAAGAAAGAAGATAAGGCACCTTTTTCAGATAAAAAAAAAGTTTTATAGATTGAAGTGATAAAAAACATTTTCACACATTCACCAAAGAGCTCTAAGAGTTTTATGTAAATCCAATTACAGCCATAAAAATAGACTTCTGAAAATTAGCGTAACTTCCAACTTAAAATACTCTATTGGAATGAATACTTTAAATGATTATGTATATATATATGCATACACCCACACATATATACTTGTGTATATATACATATTTATATATATATATATATATATATATATATATACACACACACACAAATATATATGTGTATATAAGAATCACTGGTAAATAAGAACTCACAATATCACTGCTGCATATTAATATAGTTTTGCCTAACTGTAATTTAAAAAAGGCCACACAGCATATTAGGCTGTCATGCCCTCTACAAAAACAAGACTACACTTGTTGAAATTGTTCTTGATTATTGGGTTCTTTGTTACTGTGCAGTATTTTCCACTTCTGTTTGTCAGTTATCAAAGACTCAAGAACACTTTTTTTTGTAAGTTTATTTATCTATTTTGAGAGAGACAGAGACAGCGCGGGTAAGGGAGGGGCAGAGAGGGAGACAGAGAATCCCAAGCAGGTTCTTCATTGTCATTACAGAGCCCAACATGGGGCTCAAATCCATGAAACCATGAGATCATGACCTGAGCTGAACCAAAGAATCAGACATTTAACTGACTGAGCCACCCAGGTGCCCCAAGACTCAAGAACACTTTAGTGTTCAGAGGATTCATTCCTATTTCCTCTGAATTTCAAATGGGAGAAATCAAGCATTACAGTTAAATACATCCTCCCAAACCGGAAGAAAAGTTGGAACAGAAACAAAGAAAAATTAAGCTCAACTGCCATATGACAGCATAGCTGTGCACCTGTGATTGCAACCAGATGATATGTAATAAGCATGTGTTTCCCCCATGTGGCAGTCATGTGACTACGTTCCTCCTTTTGTATCTCTGAAGTCATACCTTGGTGCTCTTTCTAATTCTACTAGGTGTGCTTCACTGCCATTCATATCTTAATTTCTTTCTCAGCTGTCAGTGTGTCAATGTAATGAAGAATGAGTCTACGCAGCCATTACAGAACAATGTGATAAGAAGAATTACTGATAAGTTACTTGATATTTGTAACCAGCAGCTTCAACTTTAGCTTATTTAGTATGTAGATTGAATTCACCTTCTATTGATGAATTAGCAACATTTATAAATGCATGGGTAGACACAAGATGCTAAATTAAAATGACTAGGCTGCAAAAAATAAAGCTGGCAAAGCCAAAACTAAATGGATTTTTCTGTAATTGAAAAAAACACAACAAACTGAATTAGTCACATTAATGTAATTCAATCTTAATTATTGCCCTAAGAGTCCATTTAAATATTTATGAACAATTCTTTCCAAATGCCTTGTCAGCTCTATTCAATTAAAGAACATGCTGTCAGTTGTACTTTTCCAAAATGACTTTGATTTCTTCATTACACTGTGACCCTTACACTTAAAAATTTGTACCTGGGAGCCATAAGCATCTAAAGCAGTGTTCATTTAGGAGCCCAGATCCTGGCAGTTTCTGAGACAGTGGCTCTTAGTTTGGAGTAAGTACCTTGCAAAGGAAACTAGGAACATATATATAAACTACTTGGCTTGACAGTGTTTGTGCCTGGGTATTAAGAGTTGCTTTTCTATCTGCTCAGCTGAAGGTCATTTGTCTGTCTCACAACAGAAAGTCAATAAATTCATGGAGAAGTTAGAACCAGCACATCATTGTGTTTCCTATGGAAGGGATGCTGAGCTGATACATTTGCCCTTTGAGATGTAATATTACTCCTATGCTGTCACACTTTTGGAAGAAAATGGGGGAGATGCTGGCTCTCAGATTTTGAGATTTAACCCATTCACTTATCAGGATATATAATACATACTTAATTATTTTTCCCTTCCTGAAATGACCTATATCATATGCAACTCCTTGAAACATATCAGCCATCCTTGTCCTATAGATCATATTTCATTTTTGTTAATATTATCTGCAATCAACACTTCCCAGTGTGTCTGTACATTTTCATTTACTGTCACTATCTTAAAAGTCCACTTCCAAAACTCACAATAAAAGAGTTCCATTCATTATACAAATCAGGAAAACAGTCTTTGGCAGAGTAACAACTCATTGTGCATTTTGTTCACTAATCATTAACCAGTGCCTTGGATTTACAGATACAAAAAAAGGTAAATTCTCCATTAAAAAGAAATTTTGGAAATGTCTGCCTGTCATAAGGAAATGATGAGCAGCTTTTAAAAAAACAGTTTTTAATGAGTTATAGATTATCAGGAAATTCTAATCCTGCTCTTATCCAATGTGTTTTAGCAAGTGAGGGAGCAAGTTTTTATTTGTAGTCTAAATGAGTAATTATAAGTTTAGGTCTGAATCTGTTCCTTAGTGTGTAAAATAATAGGATGCAAATGAAGGAACCATGTTCACTGCTTTTCTCCTACCCTGACTTTTTTTTCAGAGTAATTCTCCTTTATTCAACATTAGAATTAGCTAAAAATAAAAATTATTCGACTAGGAAATCAAAACATTTTTTTAAATCCTACCCTGAAAAAAGGAATTCCTCCTTTGCCTATTGTTTGACTCTAAAGCAAGAGTGGAAAATCCATTTGGTCAAGTACATTTTCCTATTTTCATGCCAGGTGAGTAGTTAGAAAATCATCGTCAAACTCTTCAGTGGACTCATTCTGACATGATTCTGACACATGTCTACCAGTGATTCAGGCTTGGTCCATAAAAACCTCCATGTATCAATAGATTTATGTCAGCTTGGTTATGCCAAGAACACAAGAGTTCCAAGCAAAGCAACAGTGATACTTTTCCTCTTCTGTATATGTTGAATATTTGGAATGTAGGTAGGAGAAATATGTCTTGCTTAGCTTTCTTTAATTCATTAAAATTCTATTTCAGTTAAGTAAATTATAAGTAATCCAATTATTGCAATACAGTTATATAAGTACTTAAAGAGATATAAATACAGAACATATAGAGAAGTATGTTTTATTTATCATACACACAACGCACCACAAGAAAGCATGCAGATTATAATTGTCTGATTTCAGTCCAGGGTTGTCAAACTGTCTTTTGGAATGAAGCAATCTTAAAATCTCTTCGGATTCATAAAACTTCTCATTTTCTGAAAACCTTTATCCACCTTTTTGCCCAAAAGTTATTGCCTATGCACAAATGTAGCCAAACTCTATTATACCATACAATGAGATGTTAAAAATGTCGTGACAATGTTCCATATTTACTTTCATAGATTTCCTATATCAGCATTTTTAAAGCTCAACTTATTTTCTATACATTCAACATTTGTTACCAAAAATAAATATTATCTAACAAAGCTAAATTGGCTTAGAAATTTTGTTGGAATGACATGAGGCAGATTTGAATCAGCCTCAAATCTCAGATACATTAATTTGTATGGCTGTGATTTGTGGAGATTTGTTTTATCAGTAACAAACAGAAGTGACCTAGAAAACAAAATTCATAAACATATATATTTACATATTATATTCTTTAATAGTCAATTTTCTGCCCATAAACAGTATATTTCAAACAGGTGTATAAAAGTACAGACAAAAGAAAAGGCAGTACTGATATGTGAAGTGGGATTTGAATTAAGACTTTTTAATAGTTGAACAAATTAAGTTATTACAATAGTCAATTATAAAAGAATTAAATATTTTTAAAGTGGAAAATAGTATTAATTATAAAATCTTTAGTATATACCCCTTACATGGATGTGATTGCTGTTTTAATTATATATTCTAATTTTTACCTGTATTATGTACTTCAGTTTACAAAGAAAGTTTATACACCTTAGTTAAACCAACTATTTCACACTAATTCAGGCTTTATCATGTAGACAGGGAAACTGGTTGAAATGTTAAATCCAAGAAAACAAACTCAAGAATCCATAATGTCTACGTTCAGATTAATATTAGAATAAATGATAATAAAGTTTTTATTCTTACTCTTAGAAATTGATAAAAGTTTAAACATGCTAACCTGTAGAACTGATTTCCAGTGGGAACTAGAAATACAGGTTTGGAGCACAGGGCAGTGATCAGGACTGATCACATAGATTTTGTACTTATTTGAAACTTATGTTGATGTAATCATGACTCATATCAGTAAATTCTGGAAAAGATAGATATTAGTCATTTCTGCATATAATATACAGAAACAGGGTTTATGTTTAAGATTTACTTTTGGATACTCAGATTAAACAGTTTAGAAGAAAATTTCTAAAGGCATTAGTCATATCGCCTTCCCTTAATACATATGTGAAGGAGATTTAAAACAAACTGAAAGAAAGGCTAAAGCAGGAATGCAAGAAAAAGTGAGGAAGCATGTGAATACTGTGCACCTTTAAAGCATTAACAGAAACATGTAGGTTTTTTATAATTTGAATTGATATGAATTGATAGAAGAAACACCCATTTTTAATGGTGTTTTCAACCTTCGATTTCTTTAATGTTATTTTTAGTCTCCGTTCGTATGTCAAAAAAGACATTTTACTTTTAAATTTTAAAAATTCAGTTCATATTATTTACACAGCTGAACTTTTTCACATTACGTATTCCTAGTACATTGAATGAGAATAAGATATTGAAAATCTACCATAGCCACGGCTCCAAAATTGAATTTCAGATATAAGTTAAGTATATAACTAGCTGTTATCCCAAATGACCACGGTACCTTGAAAACTCTCTGATAATTTTGCTCTCTAAATAACATAATTAT
Source organism: Felis catus (assembly GCF_018350175.1). Classification (NCBI taxonomy): domain Eukaryota; kingdom Metazoa; phylum Chordata; class Mammalia; order Carnivora; family Felidae; genus Felis; species Felis catus. The sequence goes on from NC_058371.1 coordinate 106,468,947, forward strand.
ATAATCAAATATATGTTAATTAAGTGGACTATATGCTGTTGCGTTACTGAGAGACAGAGCATTGTGCAAATGCTTCCTTGTTGGTGGACAGTTGCTATCTGTCTCCAACCTCTAGGTATCCCTTTGAACCAGGGATACAATCTTGCAACTGGGATGATCTTGCTCATGTTCTGATTGCCAGGATCTGAAACATATGGCACATGATTGCAGTTATTAATACTTTTTTTATTAAATCAAGTGGAATTAAGGGATGCAGTGAGAGGTTAGAGAAAGGGTCTTCTGAGACAATTTCTATATTAAGAACTTAAGTGGCCTAGTTTTGTGACCATTTTTTCCCCAGAAGAATAGAATTCCAAATAACTTGTGTAGACACTGCCTCTTCAAAGAGGTGATATAACCTTCCATTTTTTTTTAATTTTTTAATGTTTTATTTATTTTTAAAGACAGGGAGAGAGCATGAGTGGGGATGGGGCAGACAGACAGGGAGACACAGAATCTGACGCAGGCTCCAGGCTCTGAGCTGTCAGCACAGAGCCTGACTCAGGGCTCAAACTCACGAACTGTGAGATCATGACCTGAGCGGAAGTCGGACGCTTAACCAACTGAGCCACCCAGGCACCCCTTAACCTTCCACTCTTCAATTGTGGGCTGCACATGCTGACTTCTTTTCCAAGGGTACAATAACAAAACAGTAACACAGTGACTTTGCAGTAGAGAAGCTGAATACCTCAGCCAATTGATTGACCAAAAGTATCCGTAGTGATATATCATGAAGTATATTAATTGTTGCATGTATGTAAAGACAATTTAAAAATCATTTAAATAAAAACGTTTGCTGGAGAAATATATCTATGACAGAAATTTTCAATTCCTCCGTTTCTAATATTGCCTCAAAGTCAAGTAATACTAGAAATTTGTAAATTTTTATATCTATGTTTTTTATAGCGCAGGTTTTTTTCCTCCTTTATGAAAAGTAGGACAGGTTTGTCCATTTTAGATTTTTACATATTGCCATTCTCAATAACTTTTATGGAAGATAAAAAAAGGTAGCTCTGCTATCCATCCAAAGATCAGCATTTTAATTATAGAATTGCATGAGTTTCTTTGCTCCTTAATCTCTCAGCAGCCTTTGATAATGATGATACTGCATTGTAGTGTAATGAGAACCAGCAAGAACTTTTCATTGCAGTCGTACTCACAGACATCTAAAACCTTTTTTTTGCCAACAATGAAAATATAGTAGGCTTCAGTTGAAGAGAACACATTAAGCGAACTTCTGTAGTATCTTTAAGAGCATCTATTTTAAGAAAATCTATAGTAAGAGTCTCTCTAGATATAAAGTTTGTATATCTTCTGCTGTTTTCAAAAATTATTGTGCCATTTCTTAAAATATTTAAAGATGCTAAATGAGTGAAATCTATAAAAATCAGTTCAATAGTGTAACACATTCTTCCCAGCTTAACAATCTTAGAAATTAACTTGTGATAAATGGAGCTTTATTTACAAGTCATCTTTTTAAATATAAGCAACTGTTTCTAGCTCCATCTGGCCAAGAGGTTAACTGGTAAGACAAACCCTTTTCTCATAAAACTACTCAATCAGTCGTATCTTTACTGTAAAAGACATAGTTTATCTGCCCTAGGGATAATAGACCCTCCACCGATGTGACCAGTGAGCTGAGGTTATCAAAAGAAGAGAGGTATTCCTGTCCTACTTCTTGGCCCAGTTTCTCTTTAAAAGGAGCTACAAGAATTTTGGTTTTATCATCAACTTCACAAAGCACTTTCAGTATTTATTCTATAAAGTATTATAAATATACTATTGATAACACAATAGAGCAAAAGGCATTATCTCCATTCACATAGCACAATTTCTATGAATAAATAACAAATATGATAAGGTTGAAATTGGTAATAATTGGGTCACTAAATATATGTAGCACCAGGTTTTTCTCTTCCCAGGAAAAAAAGCAAAATTAGACATGTTATTAAACCATAATAGTAAATTAAAGGATAACAATCACTCTCACCAAGTACAATTTATATCTTACAGCTTTTAAAGATTTGAATACCTTGACAGAAAATAGTAAACAAATTTATAAATCTGTTCTTGATATCAAATCTGCAAAGCTTTTCCAAGAACATTTATAAACGTTTTACATAAACCAATAATACAGCTGTGTAAACATAGATAAAGATGAATGAAATTTATTTTTCTATGGAGAATTATACATTGAAAAAAACATCCCTTGCAAATTGAAAAGAACATAACTAGAACCTTGAAATTAAAAATAAAATTCTCCTTTTTCCCCCCCACAAAATAAGATTTCTAAAAGCAGCATGCCCTACTAAATGTCAAGATAGTGTCACGGTGCCAATATATGGAATTACTTAGATCTGCTCTTCTAAAAAGATGAAATTTTATTAGGCAAATCACAAAGGTCTATTTTTCACTCCCCTTCCAAGTCGTAAAGAAAGCAAAATGAATGTATTAGAGACAGTATATTTTACTTACAGTCTGTTGTGTTATTTATATCAGTAGCATATGAAATTATTCTCTGATAACATCAGAAGTTTGCAAAAAGGATAGATCGACTTAACATGTTTTTTAATATCTGATATTAAATTTAATGTCCTAAATCAGATTCCTCTCTTAATTTTGGATGTGTAAGTTTCCCTTCATAGGCTCTTTTTATCCACCATCATTAGTAAAAATAAAACACATCCAAGTCTCCAATAAATCTGCTGTTCCAACTACAGATTTTAAAATTGTTCTTTCTGAGCCTGCTATGTCATAGTAAAAGATAAATCCACTTCCATAAGAACTATTGCACTTTGAAGAATCTATATATTTACTCAGAGTTGAGTACTACTGAGATTCTTTAATTAAATTATGCCGTTTGAGAGAGTAGGTTGAGGACAGTAATAGAACTTAAAGAGAAATAAGGAAACCAAGGTATAGCATAGCTGTGTTTGTATAAATACTGCCTATTTTAGTATTGCCAGCCAGTGTTCTAGGGAATCACCAAACACAAAATCTGTATTAAATGCCAATAATGTTCCCACCTGTTTGGAAGACTTTGTGAGATAATATAAAGATCTAAAATTGTAGAACCATAAAGGGAAAAGAAGTGAGTAAAAATGAGCACGTGATAAAGAACTTAAAAGAATAATTTTTAAAAAGCCTTTATTAGGTAATAACATTTCAAATTCAAAGGTCTAGGGGTTTTTCTTCACTTTTTGGTATTTAGTTCTAATCTCTGTTAAGTTCCAAATAATTTATTAATTTTATTACAAAATAACTTCAAACTAACAGGGAATTTACAAGAATCATACAGAGAAACCCCATAACATTTCTCATATTCTTGGTTTATAATAATTTGTCTTCTTTGCTGTATCATTTTCTCTCTTATTGTGGATTTCAACACACAGCACACTCTTTCTTATCTTCATAGTTATTTTCACTGTATCTTTTTTGCTTGAAAAGACCTCTCTTCTATTCTTCACTTGGATAACTCCTACTTATGCTTCAACACTCACCTCATTTATTCAGCAAAATCTACTTACTCATTAACATCTGCTTAAGTATTATTAGCTCTGACCATTAAATGGTAGAAAAGTAGACCTTAAAATAAGTTTTCAAGAGACTTACAATTTTCTGCAAAATATAGTCAGTCAAGTTATAATTATTACTTTATTACATTGAGAAGAGTAGTTTGAAAGGGGAAGCATCAGGTCCTCAGTACATCATACATGACCACCTCCAATTCAGATCTTGGTGTTAGGAAGCTTAATCCATAGGAATTCTATATGAACTAATATTTGATAAGAGGAATTAACTAGACAAATTGAGGTAAGAAGAAGAACATTCAAGGAGAGTGGACAGTATATATAAGTAATGTGATGTGAGGAAAGAAGTATATTATATAAGAACACAAAATAGTTTCATCTCTCTGGAACATAGACTGTAGAAGGGAAAATGAAAAAAAGATGATTGGCAAGCTAATTCCACAATTTCTATTTTTAGGAATTTGGATGTTATCCTTCATCTAATGGGGAGCTACTGATGGGTTTTATCAAAGTCCATTTTTAAAAAAACAACTTCCTGCCATTAGAAAAAGTCAGAAATAATATGCCTTACCTATGTTATCCTCAAATGGTAATATTTTTGAAAATTGTTTAATATCTCATTGAGATATAGTTATTTATAGTAATTGCTTAATAAGTATTGACTGCTTTCATTAAATTGATGAAGTGCATTATTTATTAAATATATGAATTTGTCCAACTAATAGACTATTCTTTGTTGCTAAGTAATCCTTTTCTAACAAAATTAGAGTTTTGGAGAAGCAGAAACATTGATTAATATGGTAATGATTTTGATTTATTTGTCAATTATTAAATAAAAATTTTTAGATGAATTTGTATCAGCATTCATTTTTCTTTTGTTTTGTATCTTTGAAAATAGTTCCAGACATGGGCACCTGGGTGGCACATTCAGTTGGGAATCCGACTCATAATTTCAGTTTGGGTCATGATCACAGAGTCATGGGATGGAGCCCCACAACAGGCTCTGTGCTCTGAGCATGTAGTCTGCTTGGGATTCTCTCTCCCCCACCCCTCCCTACCTCTCTTTCTTTTAGAAAGGGATAATAGTTACAGACATACGTTGATACGCAGAGTTCAAAAGAAACCTGTACTGGTTTTCTTTGCTTCCGTAATAAATTAACACAAAAAGAGCAGCTTAAAATAAGACACATTTATATCCTGGGTATAAAATCAATGAGCAGAAATTTGTTGCATTTCCATACACCAAAACGAAGCAGCAGAAAAAGAAATCAAGGAATCAATCCCATTTACAATTGCACCCAAAACCATAAGAGACCTAGGAATAAACCTAACTAAAGAGGGAAAAGATTTGTACTCCGAAAACTATAGAACACTTATGAAAGAAATTGAAGAAGACACAAAGAAATGGAAAAACATTCCATGCTGATGGATTGGAAGAAAAAATATTATTGAAATGTCTACACTACCCAAAGAAATCTACACATTTAATGAAATCGCTATCAAAATACCACCAGCATTTTTCACAGAGCTAGATCAAGCAATCCTAAAATTTGTACGGAACCACAAAAGACCCTGAATAGCCAAAGCAATCCTGAAAGAGAAAAATGAAACTGGAGGCATCACAATTCTGGAATTAAAACTATATTACAAAGCTGCAGCCATTAAGATAGTATGATACTGGCACAAAAATAGACACATAGATCAATGGAACAGAATAGAAAACTCAGAAATGTGCCCACAACCGTATGGTCAATTCACCTTTGACAAAGCTGGAAAGAATATCCAATCAAACAAGGCAGTCTTTTCAATAAATGATGTTGGGGAAACTGGACAGTGACATGCAGAAGAATGAAAATGGACCACTTTCTTCCACCTTACACAACAATAAATTCAAAATAGATGAAAGACCAAAATGTGTGTAGGAAACCATCAAAATCCTAGAGGAGAACATAGACAGCAACCTCTTCACCCTCAGCTGGAGCAACTTCTTACTAGACACATCACAGAAGGCAAAAGAAACAAAAGCAAAAATGAACTATTGGGACTTCATCAAAATAAAAAGCTTCTACACAAAAGAAACAATCAGCAAAACTAAAAGACAGCCTACAGAATGGGTGAAGATATTTGCAAATGACATATCTGATGAAGGGTTAGCATCCAAATCTATAAAGAAGGAATCAAACTCAACACCCAAAAAACAACCCAATTAAGAAATGGGTAGAAGACATGAGTAGACACTTTTCCAAAGACATCCAGATGGCTAACAAATACATGAAAAGATGTTCAACATCACTCATCCTCAGGGAAATACAAATCAAAACCACAGTGAGATACCACCTCACACATGTCAGAATGGCTAAAATTAACACAAGAAAAAACAGGTGTTGGTGAAGGATACAGAGGAAGGGGAACCCTCTTGCACTTTTGGTGAGAATGAACACTGGTGTAGTCACTCTAAAGAACAGTGTGGAGGTTCCTCAAGACACTAAAAATAAGAACTAACCTACATTCCAGAAATTTTACTATTAAGTATTTACCCAAAGGATAAAAAATACAGATTTGAAGGGATACATGCACCCCAACATTTATAACAGTATTATCAACAGTAGCCAAACTATGAAGAGAGCCCAACACTGATGAATGGATAAAGAAGATGTGCTATAGATATACAATTAAATATTGCTCAGACATCAAGAAGAATGGAATCTTGCCATTTGCAATGACATGGATGGTGCTAGAATGTATTATGCTAAGCAAAATAAGTCAGTCAGAGAAAGACAGATACTATATGATTTTACTCATATGTGGAACTTGAGATGAACAACTGGGAAAGAGGGGAAAAAAGAGAACAGATAGAAACAAACCACAAGAGACTCTTAATGATAGAAAACAAATTGATGGGTTGAAAGAGCATGGTGAGTGGGAGATAGGCTAGATAGATGATGGGGATTAAGGAGAGCACTTGTTGTGATTAGCTCTGGGTGTTGTATGTACGTGATGAATCACTGAATTCTACTCCTGAAACCTATATTGCACTGTATGGTAACTTAACTAAAATTTTAAATTGAAAATAAACAAAAAAAATTTATTAGTTCACCATTCTATTAAATCAGAAGTCCAGGCAAACTAGATTCTTTACTTTGAGTACCACAACGCCAAAATCAAGTATTAGCGAGGTGGGGTTCTTATTTGGGGGAACAGGGGCAGAATCCTCATCTGAGCTTATTGAGATTGTTGGAATAATGCAGTTCCTTATAGTTGTAGAATGAAGGTCTCTTTTCCTTTCTGGCTGTCAGTCAAGGGTTACCCTGAGTTTTCTGAAGCTGTTTCCAGGTCCTTTCTATGTGGCTCCCTCCATGTTCAAAGGTAGGGCAGTGCACCAATCCTGATCACGTTTAGAAAACCTCTGTTTTCCTTCTTGTTGTTAATCAGAGAAAATGTTGTTTTAAAATGGCTTATAATTAGATGGCACCTAGTAAGTCACTGTTCCTTTAACTTAAAGTCTACCCCAAAAAAGTATCTTTCCATGAAACAAAACATAATCACCTAATGATATTTTATAATCATAGTACGGGGTTTAGGGCAGGATATCTCGAAGGGCCATTTTATAAATCTGACTAGCACAGAAAGCAAAAATTAAAATTAAACCAGCTGACTTCACATATTCAGTGATATCAGACAGCTTATGAGAAAGCATAAATGATGACACAAATTTATCCCTGAGTTTTCATATGAGTCAAAGACCTCAGACAGGAACTGAAGTAAAAATAGTTCAGATTCTACTTTAAATAAAATCATTAATATTCTTTAATACAAGCCTCTTAGTTGATTGAGCTTTCTCTTAAAATTAACATTTCCATTTACTGACTCAAGTAGGTGGATTGATGAAGGAAAGAATGCAGTAATTAATATGATAGCTTCATCAGAATATTTCCTGAAAATATAACTGCATTTGTGCAATAACCACCAGGAACTCAGAGAAATGCTCCTGTGGAAGCTTTAATCATATCCAAACCAGTGGTCTATTGACAAAGCTTTTGTTATTTTTTGCATATTGTAAGGACGTACAAAAGTTAAAATGCATTTATTTCAATACCTGGCATGTAAATGTGCTCAATGCAAAAGGGATATACAGGGGAAGGGACCAAGGACAGGGGGCCTGGGTGTCTCATTAGGGTAAGCATCAGGCTTGATTTCAGCTCAGGTCATGATCTCACAGTTCATGAGATGAAGCCACGCATGGGGCTCTGTGCTGACAGTATGGAGCCTGCTTGGGATTCTCTCTCTCCTTCCCTCTATACCCCTTCCCCACTTGTGTTCTCTCTCTCTCTCTCTCTCAAAATAAATAAACTTAAACAAATAGAAAGGGAGAGAAAAGGGAAGGGAAGAGTGAGAAAAGACAAAAATGGCAGGAAAGAAAAAGAAAAGGAAACAAGAGGGAAATAAAGAGGAAAGAACTACGGAAGGAAAGATGGAAGAAACAAAGGATGAAGAAATAGAGTAAGAAACATTTTTTAAGTCTTTAGAGGTTAAATAAATGCTGTTAAATGCCTTTTTCACTCCCATGGTGGGGTAACCTGAAGCCTGCTGGAGATAAACACACATGCACAGGTTAATGCCCCTCTATTTTCATGTCTTCTGACTCCTGAGTCTCCAGTGTCCTCCATTCTTCCATTTGCCAACTTCCATAACTACTAACTTTTGCTTTCCTTCAGCCACCTGCTTATCTCCTCTAACAACTGACTGGGCTTATAGTTGAAGTCACAAAACTATTTAGACACCTGGGTGGGATTTTTCTTAAATTCACAAACTTTTTCCTCCTATAAATTAACCTACTTATATCATAAGTATTTAAATGTAGGCCCGGAAATTTATGTGTTTCTCAAGCTAACCAAATTCATTTGTGCTTTAATTTTTTTTTTTTTTAACTTTATGTCTTGTAAATTTCTTACAGACAGCACATCGTTAGGCCTTGCTCTTCTTTTTTTTTTTTTTTTAATTTAATCTGAAGTTCTCTACCTTTAATTGGGGTGTTTAACACCATTTACTTTTTTAAAGTTTATTCATCTTTGAGAGAGAGAGAAAGAGAGAGCATAGGCAGGAGAAGGGCAGAGAGAGAGGGAGACACAGAATCGCAAGGAGGCTCCAGGCTCTGAGCTTTCAGCACAGAGTCTGACTCGGGGCTCAAACCCACAAACCATGAGACCATGACCTGAGCCGAAGTCGGACACGTAACCAACTGAGCCACCCAGGCGCCCCTAACACCATTTACTTTCAATATGATTATTGATTTGGTAGTGTTAAAGCTTATCATTTCGGTATTGTTTTCTATTTGTTTTATATCTTCTTTATTTTTTGCCTTCCTTTGGACTGAGTTTTTTTCATTATTTCATTTTCTTTCCTGTGTTGATTTATGGCTATTTTTTTTGGACTTGTTTTAGGGATTACTTTAGAAAATTTATAGTATGCATTTTTAACCTATCATTGTCCTAGTTTAATTGATATATAACTTTGTGTATATTATGAGATCCTTTCAACATTATACATTTATTTCTCCCTCTCTATCTCTTGTCTGTTTCTTATGAATTTTACATATACATTAGTATAGACTACATAATGTATCATTATTCTGTTTGAACAGTCAATCATCTTTTAAAGATATTTAAATAATAAGCAAAACACATTATTCATACCCATGTAATTACCATTTCTGGTGCCCTTTATTTCTGTGTTACAATCTATATTTGTATCTCGTGTCATAATTCTTTTCTGTGACAGTTTTTCTTTATTTCTTATACTGTAGACTTAATATTGATGAATTATTTCAACTTTTGCATGCCTAAAAAGTCTTTATTAGGCATTCATTATTTTTATTTTACTGGGCATAGAAACACAGGTTGATATTTTTCTTATTCTTTTTCTATTTTAAGGATATTTTTGCACTATCTCTTCTGAAATTGTTTCCGATAAGGAACATGTTGTCATTCTTATCTTTGTTCCTCTGTGCACTGTCTTTTCTTTCTATTTTTAACATTTTCTGTTTATCACCTTTTTTGAGCTACTTAAATTATGATATTGTAAAGTGTCTTGGTATAATTTTCCTCACCTGTATATTACTTGAACATCTTGGATCGATGAGCTTATACTTTTTGACACATTTGTAAAATACTCCACCATTATTTCTTTAAATATCTACTTTTGTATTTTTTGAAGAATCAGTTACATACATGCACATTAGAGTATTGCAGTTTACCCATAGCCCACTCACATGATATTTATTATTATAATATTTTTTTTCTTTCTGTGATTTGTGTTGGATAGTTTATATTGATTTGTCTTCATGGTCACTGCAATTTATTTGTCATTTATCCCAACCAGCACATTTTACATCTCACATATTGTAGGTTTCATCTTGACAAGTTTGATACTGGTCTCTTACATATCTTGTATATTTCTACCTACTTTTTTTTGAGCATATACTATAGAATCATAATTACATTTGAGATTCTTGTATGTTAATTCTAGCGTGTGTATAATTCCTGGGTTTGTTTACATTGGTTGCTTTTTATTGCTTTTCCTTTTTACTATAGGCTTATTTTCCAGCCTCTGCTGCCTGCTAATCTTTGACTGGCTTCCAGACATCATAAATTTTGCCTAATTTGGTACCAAACGTTGTCTGGCATGCAGTTATATTACCTGGAAATAATCTGATACTTTTGGTCTTGCTTTTAATACATATGAGTTAGGACCAGTATGGTTAAAGATTTGTGATCCTATGTGCAGATGATTGTTACATTTTTTTGTTTGTTTGTTTTACTAAGATTGGTATAACGGGAGAGTATGGGTATGTGAATGCACACTTATTTTATAACATACTCTAGGAAGTTATTCTAGCTTTTATTTCCCCCATGTAATCTTTCCATTTGATTCATTAACCTCCCTGAATTAACTTATTTGAAAAGAACCATGTGGAATTCTGAACTGGTGACATGAAAAGATCTGCGTTCTCATTCACCAGCAAAACAACAATTGGTGAAAATTATAAACAACATCAAAAACTACAAAAAACATTTAAAGTCCCTGGAAATTCTCCTTAGAGCGTATAGGAAATAAAGACACATTTGCTCAGGGAAATAGACTAAATTCTGGAATGAACAGCAAGAGTCTGTGGTGCTTCAGTCCATGCTTACTCCCTGAGCCCTCAGCACAGTGTGAAAGAAGCTCTACTCTTCTCAGTACTAAACAGGAAAATGCTGTTCCCATGTCCCAGCTATCAATCAAGGGTGATGCTATATTCCTCTTCCAGAGGGAAAGTCCAGCAGAATTTCTCATGCTCCCCACCCCCCCCCCATTCCAGTTCTGTGGTACAGAGGTTAAATTCCAGATGAGTGCTATGAAGGAAGAGCTCCCTTCCTCCACTCAGGCCCATTCACCATGTGAAGACCTACCTCTGGCATGGCAGGCTGAGAATACTAAAGTCCTGACTGCTCTTGCTGCAGTGTGCTTTCAGAGCAGAAGTTCTATGCTAAGAGAGTTGAGCTAAGAAGACCAGAGCCAGCTGCCCCCACTCAGCTTGCTATTTATAAAGCAGGGATTCTACTTTAAGAAATGTAGGCTACAGTCCCCAACCCCAGCTCAAGAGGGGTAGCTAAGATATTTTGCCAAGGGAGGATGCACGTCATAAGAATGAAGGGCTTTGTGCTCTCCTCACAGTAACTGACTATGAAACAGAAGCTGAGGAGGTTCCAGTCTGATGGTACTCTCAAAACTAATAGAGATTTTGGTGGCAAACATTTAAGAGGGTGGTAGGTCCATAAGAGCAGCAAACTAAATTATAGGCTCACTAGTGTATCAGAGTGAACAGGAAAATGTACAATTAAAAAGAACCTTCCTGGTGTCAAAACATACATCAAAGACCAGCTTCATAAATTATCTCTGAAAAGAAGCCTAAATTTAATTGAATCATTCCATGAAGGAATTTATGCCCCAGGACATTGTCCCACATAAAGCAAGAAGCCACATGTGGTAAAGTGTAACAGCTGGGTGTAACCAACCCAGGCTGAAAGTTTAACAGAAATATTAGGGGGAGAGCCCAAACAGAACCACTGTCATCTCAAGATGACTTGTGTGCAAACCTTGTCCGCCCCCTCTGAAGAATGACATCATAGGCTTCACACTGTGTGGAAAATATACTTAAAAAATAGTCGAACTAAGTCACTACACAAATGGGCAAACAACCCAGAATAATCCCCCAAGTGGGTGACAGTATCCAGAGTTGCTGCAATGTATTTATTCAGATTTCCAATGTTAAGCAAAATGTTATTAGACATTCAAAGAAAGAGGAAAGTGTGACAGACAGAAAAAAAAAGACAGATGACAGAAACTGCTTATAAGAGGGCCCAAAGGTCAGACTTATTAGACAAAGTCTTTAAAGGAGCCATTATAAATATATTACGTGGTTAAAGAAAAATATGCTATAAAAAGTAAAGGAAGGGGGCGCCTGGGTGGCTCAGTTGGTTGAGTGTCCGACTTTGGCTCAGGTCATGATCTCGCAGTCCGTGAGTCCGAGCCCTGCATTGGGCTCTGTGCTGACAGCTCAGAGCCTGGGGCCTGTTTCAGATTCTGCGTCCCCCTCTCTCTCTCACCCTCCCCTGTTCATGCTTTGTGTCTCTCTTTCTCAAAAATAAGTAAAACGTTAAAAAAAATAAAAATAAAATAAAAATTAAAGGAAGGTACAATGATGATGTCTCATCAACTAGAGAATATCAATAAGGAGGTACAAATTATATAAAAAAGCCAACTGAAAAATCAGTAGTTGGAATGTAAAATAACTGAAATGAAAAGGTCACTAGAGGTACTCTACTGTAGATTTAAATTGGCAGAAGAAATAGTGAACTTGAAGATAGGTCAAAACAGTTTATGCAGTCAGAATAGAGTGGGGGGTGGTAGGGAATGTAAAGAAAAATAGATAAAACCTTGGAGAAGTGTGGGACAACAATATATGTTTCAACATACACATGATACTACCCTGAGAGGAGAGAGAAAGGAAAAGAAAAAAGAAAATATATATATATATATATATATATATATATATATATATATTAATAATTAATGGCTGAAAACTTCACCAATCTGATGAAAAAGATGAGCTGCACATCAAGAACTTCAATAAATTCCAGGTAGGAGAAACACCAAGAGATCTGCACCTGGACACATCATAGTTAAAATGTTGAAAGAGAAATATAAAGGGAAGATTTTTGAATGCAGCAAGGCAAACCAATTATGTATGAGAAAACCCCAATAATATTTCTGGCAGACTTCTCATCAGAAACAATAAAGACCAGAAAATAAGGAGTTACATATTCAAAGTGCTGAAAGAAATCTTATCTACGACAGAGAAAGAATAACATTTTATCATTTTGGTTATTAAAACAAAAATGTTAGTTTAGAATTCAAAGGCATATGAAAGTTTCAGTGTTTGCAGAAAAGTACTTTCTATATTTTAGCTTCCCTTTAATTAGCATGGAAACCATATTGCCATCTAAAGTATAAAGGTAAATAAATGGCTTGATTAATAAAACATGGTCTGTGAACACATTTAATTGGTAATGCCTAAGCTTATGGGGGAGTAAAGAGGTTTGTAATGAGACATAATGTGGTTGTGAGAAAAGACATCACAGACAGTTTCTTGACAGAAAGACTTAAGATTTAATCACGCAAAGCTGCTTTTGCAGCCACTGCCAAAGCATGTTAGCTTCACCGTCAGGGAGCGGGATGCCTGTCAAGTCTGCAGAAAAGCAAAGGGAATCGCTGCCATCGCGCTGCCTACAGACAACAGATGATCCTCGTCCGCCATTTATTTTACTTCTGCACATTCTGATCTCGTGTTGTGGTATCTATAGAACATATTGAGCCTGTACATCACTACAAAAGGACTTTTAGTGGGAAAAGAATGCTGCTAAGTTAGGAAAACAGAAAATGCTTATTCAGAGTTGATTTAAGCTATTAGAATATTGCTGCTGATATTCATAAAGCAGATATCAATTTTGATCATAATATCAAAAGGTGTTAAACTTTAAAGGAACATAAAGAAAATATTTTGATTTGAAAATGGGTAGCTGGTAAAAAAGGTTTCCATAGTCTATATCCAATCCTACCTAGTTTCCTAGCTTCTAATTATTTATCATCATGGTTATTCAATAATTATTTAATTTATTTATTAACTTAATCTATGAGCGATTGTGTGTTCTAATGCCTATCCATGCTGCAAGAACGCAATGCTAGAGACAGAATTGATAAACTATGAGGACAAAAGAGAGAGATTTTTCTCAATATTGGAGAAAATGGCTTAAGATTTGCTAAGGGATTCATCTTGATTCATTTTGGTACCTACAGGAGTGGAACTATGTGAAGTTTTGGGTATTAGAGTAATTGCTATAGTTATCTATTATCCATTATTAACTTATAAACTAGTAATTATAACAATAGTTATTTAATATTTGCAGTTACAACGTGTTCATTACAATAGACAATTGATACACTATTTCATTTAATTCTCATAGTGATCGTAAGAAGTAGATATCACTATTCCATTTTTTATGTTAAGGAACTCTGACTCAGAGCAAAATAACTTACTCAGCATCACATAGCTAGTAAGTGACTGAGCCAGTATTTATACACATATCTCTCCATTCTTTAAGTTTATGATTTTTTCTTTATACATCTCACATTTTTCTAGCCTTTTGGCAGAAACAATCTCTTTGCTCTCTTTCCACTTTCCCACCATGTTTTAGAAAAAAAAATGAGTAAGTTCATGTTATCCATACAATAAATACATTAGGGCTTAATTCATTGCTTTAGGTCTCTGAAGTGGGTTGATTGGGGACAAAACATTGAAGATCTGTTTCATTAATGAATAAAGCACTATAAGGTCATTCTTATAATTTACTTAGCATCCCAGAGTATAGAAATACTGCTGGCTGACTTTCTGTGGTAAGTACTGAACCTGAGCAGTAGTATTAAACCTCCTACTTGTGGTTTTTTGTTTTTGTTTTTGGAGTTGGAGTTGGAGTTGGAGTTGGAGTTGGAAGACGCTTTTGGATTCCTAGACAATAGCTCCCAAGGATCTAGGGTTTGCCAGATCATCTTTGAGACAACTCTGACTGGTTCCACTAGGAATAACTTGCTTTGTAGACATAGTGACTGCCAGGGGATTTCCCCCAAACAAAGTCAGACCTGGAGTCAGCTCCAGCCCGGGGCATCCATGACCTCTTGAAGGCAGTCAATTGTCACAGATTATTTACAAAAATGAGTCTGCTAGGACTCTCTCTTTATCCCATTTTTTAAGTCATTTCCTCCTTCTTACTAACTTATTTGTCTTGTGTATTTCATTGTTCTTTCTCTTCTTCCTTCTGTTGGTATCCTTAAGTCCTTCATTCTCTTGCCCATTCAACATTATCTAGAAATAAAGTAGAGAATGATCAGGAAAAGAGGAACTTTCCATGAAATTCATTATGAGGTGAAAATTTTAAAATATTAATCTCTCTGATTTGACCAGGGAAAATAAAGAGAGGAAAAAAAAACATAATATATGATGTAAAATATTAATGTTTTAAACTTTCAGTTAAGGTTGAATCATTATATTGATTGATAATTCTGTTCAAGGAAACCACAGATCAAAATCAAATAGGATCTCTGCTTAAATATTTACCTTAAGCGCAAATGAGTGTTTGATAAGACAGTGGCTTATCACTGAAATAATTGCCAGCAGGGAGAAAAAAATAAATCACTGTATTACTGACCCCCATAGACCAGAATCAAATTTATCATATTTCTCTAATTTATCAAAAGTCTACCACAAACAATTTTTTACTACCCATTGTTTCAGTGACCTCTATATATCCAATCATTTTGCAGCCTCTGCAATTTGATAACTAGCAAGTAAATCAGTTCTTAGCTGAAAAAAAAATGGTCACTTAATATATTTTAAAATATTAAGATGTATTTTAAGATATTAAGATATTTTAGGTGAATCCATTCAAATACTCACTTTGGAAATATGTTACAACATCCAGTGTTAAAAGTTACTGGACTTTGGCAAAAAATATGTATTTGATTCAGTGGTGTTTCTAGTGTTTTTGTTGTTTTGTTTTGTTTTCTTTTGTTTTGTTTTTGCCTGGAGAATTTGGATTTGGTTCCAGGCTCCAGTCCTTATGACCTATATGATTCAGGCCACATCTCTTAACTTCTCTGAGCCCCAGTAACTTCATCTGTACAATGTAGAAAGCAATCATTAATGAAAACACTAATTACTGTTTAAATGAGATACTTGCATATGCAGGGCTTGCACAAAGTATGTGTTTCACACATATTGATCTCCTTGCTGCTTTCAATCAACATCATCCCAGCAATAATTAATTACACAATACAGTATACAAGCACAATAATTTTTACAAACTCTTTATTAAAATATTTGTGTAAAAATTGAAAAATATTATCATGTAACAGAAGCATACAGGCATATATTTCTTATTTCACATATATGAAATCTAAAAATTATCTAATGTGAACTAGTGAGGGAAATTTCACAGTACTATTATGTTAAACCTTACTTGAGGGGCACCTGAGTAACTCAGTAGGTTGAGCATCCACTTCCGGCTCAGGTCACAATCTCACAGTTTGTGAGTTCGAGCCCCACATCAGGCTCTGTGCTGACAACTCAGAGCCTGGAGCCTGCTTCAGATTCTGTGTCTCCCTCTCTCTCTGCTCTTTCTCTGTCATGCTCTGTCTCTCCTTCAAAAATAAGTAAACATTAAAAAATTAAAAAAAAAACTTACTTGAATAATTACATACACACACACACACACACACACACACACACACATACACACATACACACACACACACACACTCACACAAGATACCAATTTACCTAGCGGAAGACACAAAAAGCTAAAGAAGAATGTAAGACCATAAGTGTGGTAGCAGAATAGTAGCTCCCAAATTATATACATACTAATTCCTAGGACCTGAGAATATGTTTCCATATATGGCAAAAGGACTTTCACATTTGGTTAAATCACGGACCTTGAGATGGAGAGATTATCTTTCACTATATGGGTGGGACCAGTCTAATCACATGAGGAGTCCTTTTTAAATTGTAATATCATTTGGGACAAATTTTACCTTCCAGGTAGTGTAAATAATATTATTTTACAATTTACAATATGGATAGATGCCCCTGCTTTGGGGGAGCTGTACAATACATTGAACATCTTATTCACTAATTCTGCAAGTAAAAATTTAAAAAGTACTTCATAATGAGTGACAGAGACAGTCAAACATGATGGGTCAGAGATAATACTTTTCATTCTTTCTTCAGAGGATCCAGGGACTCAGTGTTTGGGGTGAGTGCCACGTGGTTATTGCAAATACAGTTGACGTTGGAGGATTCAAAGTGCTTGAAATACACTGTTTAGTGCTTAAACACTCCCTCCTATGAGGAAGAAAATGTCTTTTTTTATGCAAGGATTCCTTAAGGAATTATATCTCTAGTGAGGAGAAAAGGAGCTGGAAGGAATAAAAACAATGGCCAGACCTGGGATTTAATAAAGCACTGTCTTTTATTAAGAAGGAAAAGAAGTATGGGGCTTCTGGGTGGCTCAGTCAGTTAAGTATCCAACTGGGTTTCAGCTCAGGTCATGATCTCATGATTCCCAAGTCATGATCTCATGGTTCCTGAGTCTAAGCCCTCACTAGGGCTCTGTGATGACAGCACAGAGCCTACTTGGGATTCTCTCTTTCCTTTCTCTCTCTCTCTCTCTGTCTCTCAAAATAAATAAACTTTAAAATAAAAAGAAGTAAAGAAAGTAAAGAAACGCTGAAATGTATAGTTGACTGTTTATTTGTTAACCTTAACTTAGAAGTTACATGCACTGAGGTAATTTGTAGAGAGACTTTTCTGTGAGGATGGTCTTTCTTACTATGTTTCTCAAGCAGTAGATTCCAGATGGTTTTTTGTGCACTTAAAAAATAAGAACCCTGGCAGTTATATGACAGCACCTTATTCTCACATGGCCTCCCAGGTTTCATTTGATGGATTTTCTTCATCCGAAGAGTCTTTTCATGGGACATTGACACTGAGCATTCAAGGTGTAACTAAGTAAAATGAAAAAGATGCCCAAGAAAGTAAGAAGAGAGATGGAAACCTACATTGGGGAATGTTTATGAACAGCCATGTGTACTTTTTATATTTTTTATGATACATAATATCATCAATCTTTTATGCTTCACAAAAGTCTTACCAATCTTATACTCTTCAATTTTCAGTGATTTCCAGTGATAAAGTATATAGTATGCATAAAGATAATTTTATTATGTGTGTCCTAAATATCAGTTAACTTCATCTTTCACCTCATGCATCTCGTCTTAAATGCTGAAGAAATTTAAAGTCATCTGTAGTTCACTAACAGTTCTCTTATCATTTGCATGTACTGTTGCCTCTGCCTAGGAATTCCCCTTCTCCTCACCATCTGGAAATCATTTAATCTTCCTTTATAACAGGTTTCACTTCCTGTGGCTACTCTAAGCTGAATAAAGCTTCCATTTCTCTATATGACTTTTTAACTCTGTAAATACAGCCCTTAAACTTTTTGCAATATTGTATCATATTATGGTTGTCAATATGCTTGTTGGCTTCCTACTAAAAGCCACTGTAGGTATAAATACTATAACTTTTTGTGGTAGTTATTAAATGCTTGTTGCTTGAAGCCAAGTAAATATATAATTGAAGAATGAATGAAAAAAGTGTTTACTAATGGGAGGGGGGGAGATAAGTAGTGAGTCTTGACCAAACTAAAAGTCAAATCAAAATCATTGATTTTTAGTCAGAATTAGATAATAGTAAACTCATTGTCCTTAGGATTCAGGCTATGGAGGCAGATAGGAGTCACTAATAATAACACAAATAACTTGCTCATGTTCCCAGTTATCTGGGGAAATTCTCCAGTTTTTTCATGGTATTTCTCAGTAATTCCTAGGGATGGCCCACATGAGCTCTCAAAACTTATTTAAGCCATAATACCCAGAAATGTCTGCCGACCTTCCTGTCTTGCCCCAGCTTCCTCTTGGCAACATGTCCTGATCATCAATGTGCATGACAATTGCCTCACTGCCACCATTCCTGATGGCACCTACCATGTGAAGTCACCAGAGATGGTGGCTCCAAAGGTCCACAATCCTCAAAGTTCAAAAATGCAGTAGTAAAAATGAGAATGAACTCAGTTTCAATTTGTATGCATTCTTCAGTTTAAGCATCCTGGAGAGTGCTATTGTTCATATCCCTCCACGTACCTCAAAGAGTTCTCCAGGAAACAGTGCTTTTGGGCTCTGCTCTTCTCCACATGGGCTCACAGAATCAGAAAAAAAGTAGTTCAGAAAGATGAAGGAAGTTCAGACTCCGTTGGTCTCTTTTCTTGCTCCATAAAGACCTTGTGTACTGTATTAGTTTCCTAGGACTACTGTAATAAAGTGTCACGGAGTGGGTGACTTAAAGCAGCACCTTTTATTGTCTCATGTCTCCACCCAGAGGCCAGAAGTCCAAAATCAAGATGACCGCAAGAACTTGCTCCCTCTGAAGACACTAAAGAAAGAGGTATTCCAGGCCTCTTTCTAACTTCTGATAGCCTCACACATTCCTCGATTTGTAGATGCTTCATTCCAATTCTCCTTCACAAGGTATTCTTTATGTGTGTTTTCACAATATGTTCCCTCTGTGTTTGTGCACCGAATTCTATTTTATTAAGGGCACCAGTCATACTGGATTAAGGCCCACTCTAATGACCTCATCTTAACCTACTTAAATCTATGAAAACCCTATTTTCAAATAAGGTCACATTTTAAGGTGTTGGGGTTAGATCTTCAACATACTTTTCTTGGGGGACTAAGTTTGACTCATAATGTTTTCCAGACATTCTCACCTTCCCCTGAAATCACAAAGACCTTCCCAACTGTAGATCACAGGGGGCCTACAACCAGAGTCCCCAGATAGATATAAAGGAATCTGAATCTTCCTTGGCCTCAGCCAAGTATTAGGTTGTTGGAAAATTTTGGAAATATTAAAGAAAAAAAAAGTAATCTCACTCTTTCAAACATTCAATGTGTGAGGGAAAATTAACTACTCTAATATATCACCAATATCTACATTTTGTATGCACTGGAAAATCTACATAACATGGGAAAGCAGAAATGAGAATGTGAGCAGCAGGGGCCATTCAAAATGGGGGAATACTTTTCAAAGACTAAAGTTTACAATGTGTAATGAAATGCTTAGGATTCCCCCAGAGATATGTGAAAGGTATTTCACATTATTTTATTTCTTGAAGAATATTTTTATTTTTCTCAACATTTTACTATATCTAAAAACTTCGCATTAATTTTCCATTGGAAATTATACCATTTTACACTCCTTGATTTATTCTAATAATTTTATGGTTAAATATCATCAATTTAATATCTTATTCATCCAGAATTGATTTGGTAGGATTTTCACGTGGTATAGCTACTCAATTTCCTGACAAAAAAATATCAAGTAATTCACATTTTGCCACTCATTTAAAATGCCATCCAGAAGTAGAATGAATTCTTATATATCTGGGTATCTATTTCTGAATGCTATTATATCCCTTTAACCTGTTTGCCGAGTTGCTCCACAACACTCGCCCTTTTCTTATCACCAAGTATCTTCGTGCACATTTTTCTATATGAATTTTTGAATCATTTAGAGCACACACACACTTGTGTGTAATTCTATTGATATTTTTAATAAGACCTCATTAAATGTATGGGATAAAATAAATGGGATTGGCAACTTTATAATTTCATATACTCCAAAACAGGTCTTCCCCCCTCTTCATAGTAACAATAATCTTTACACACACACATATATATATATATATATATATATATATATATATATGTCATTTATATATTTTTCTAACTATTTTAACTCTTTTGTTTCCTATGTAGGTAAATCATTCGTTTCAATTTCCTCACTGGTTGTTTATATGCTTTCCTTGTTTTGTGTTGCTTTTTTCACCCTATAATTCACTCCTAAAGTAAACACAAGGAAGGCATCCATGAGAAGAGGATCCAGGACCCGTGCAGGACCAGGCACGGGATCATACCCGGGGCTGGCTTGACATGCGAAGTTGGAACCAAAGCAGGGCGAGTGTTCTTTGGGGCTGGGTGTAGAGAGGACTTGAAAAGGCAACAATCCAAGTACAAGCTGCCTCTGGAATACATGATGATCCTGAAAGCCAGGAGGTGCTCAAAGCATGAGGAGCACTTATCAGTCAGCTTCAGCCAACTTGAATGGGTTCTGTGGGCAAACTAGGGCTTATCTGAGTCTGTTTGGAAATACCATGTATTTAAAAACATGGTTTAATCTTTTTTTTAAAATTTTTTTTTCAACGTTTATTTATTTTTGGGACAGAGGGAGACAGAGCATGAACGGGCGAGAGGCAGAGAGGGAGGGAGACACAGAATCGGAAACAGGCTCCAGGCTCTGAGCCATCAGCCCAGAGCCTGACGCGGGGCTCGAACTCCCGGACCGCGAGATCGTGACCTGGCTGAAGTCAGACGCTTAACTGACTGTGCCACCCAGGCGCCCCAAACATGGTTTAATCTTAACTGAAGAGAACTCGACCTACACGGGAACTGGAGACAGCACTTGTCATGTGAGGGTATTTATTTTGGCAAAAATTCTTTAAATTGGTTAACATAAACTTTTATTTTGGGTCATTTCTCTAGGTATGGAAATTATTTTATAACCAGAAATCTTTCATAAAGATGTATCAAATGTTTGTGAAGAAAGCACAAAGGTAGAAAAAAATTGCATTCTGCAAGACACAGTGGCATCAATGGCAGCTCCAGTTACTGTCAGAGTTACCGCCTGAGCGGGGAGCATAGAGGACATGTCTTAAAATCTCTTTGTACCTGGGGGCGCCTGGTGTCTCAGTCAGTTAAGTGTCTGGCTTCGGCTCAGGTCATGATCTCATGGTCCATGAGTTTGAGCCCTGCGTTGGGCTCGGTACTCACAGCTTGGAGCCTGGAGCCTGGAGCCTGCTTCAGATTCTGTGTGTCCTTTTCTCTCTGCCCCTCCCCTGCTCACCCTCTGTCTTCTCAAAAATAAATAAACATTTAAAAAATATCTCTTTGCACCTCAAACACCCTCATGTAGAGTGAATGTTTTGGATGCCTTAATGGGGGTTATGTAAGAGAAAAATCCTCCACTCAGGTCTTATTCTAAATGAATAGCATTTATCAAAAGTTACCAATGCAAAATCATGCAGTATTTTTCTTCCAAACCACTTTCTTTGTGTCCTGCACATTCCAGTTCTTTGCCCATAGCCATTGTTCACCAGATGTTTACAGATTAACCATGGACCCAGTTTAAAAAAAAATTAATGTTTATTTATTTTTGAGAGAGAGAAAGTGACAGAGTGTGAGCAGGGGAGGGGCAGAGAGAGAGGGAGATACATAATTGGAAGCAGGCTCCAGGCTCTGAGTTGTCAGCACAGAGCCCAATGAAGGGCTCGAACTCACGAGCAGATCATGACCTGAGCCAAAGTCAGATGCTTAACCGACTGAGCCACCCAGGTGCCCTGACCCAAAAATTTTAACAGTACACAAAATACATTTCTTGTAGTTGAAGAACAGAATAAAGAAAGGAGAAACTCTCAGGGCATAGTCAGGCAAAATATTTTTACCAGCAAATGGTTCGGGGGATCATAAAGTAAATGAAGGGACTTAGCTAATAAGATCAGTGGCTACAAGAAAACTAGAATCCCAATATCACCATTGCTAAAGCAACATGAAACATTTTGCTCTTTAAAAAAGTTAGTATCAAGTACATTTTAAGAAAAACAATCCCATATTTATTTTTATCTAATCTAATAGCCCTGAACTAACCTTATATACAAAGATTATGTTTTATCACCATCTTTGTGTTGCATGCATCAACACACCAATATACCCTATTCTTCCTATATCAAGGTTTCGACCATTTGCAAAACTGAATTAGTAGCTTTTTTTTTTGTAACAAGTATGTACTTCATGCTATTTTTATACTGATTATCTGAAGTCAATTATGAAGCAGGCAAAACAGTATAAATTTGCAAGTGGAGGTTGGGAGCAGTATAATATATACTAGGACTGTTTAGATTATTTTAGAGTAAGCAAATATTCGAATGGGACTTCTAAGTGCAATGAGAGAACATCACTTAGACCTCTGTCTTTCCTTTCCTTTTCATAACCATAGGAAAAAGGTCAGCATCTAGTCTTATATTTCATAATGTTTGCAGCCCTGGAAAAGCTCACTGTTTCTGTTCAAACACAGGCCAAAGGGTGGGTAGATGTGATGCTTGTGCAAACATTCTGTAACTTTCACAAAACAGTGCAAGAACAATAGTAATTTGATATGAAAACTTGTGCTCAAACTTAACTGATTTAGTAAATTTTACATGGCCCTGAGTTCAAAGAAAATAGAACAAGAAAAAAGGAATACACTATAGATTTTAATTGTTTCTCTGTCAACCACACCATACAAAAGAACTATAAAAGTTTATTACCTGTTAAGTTTTTCCCTTTCATTGTAGTGTATAACCCAGCTCTATATGACACCATGTTCCAAGTCATTGGCTCCCAAGTGTTTGAAGTTGAAGGAAGTGTAGCGAGGGGCACAACATTTTGCATATGGCGCAACCTGTGTGTTTCAACAGCTTTGACTTTGCCAAGAGCCATCCTCAAGTGGCTGGCAATGCTTAAATGCACACAGACTGAGAACATCTGTAACTTCCATCCTAACACTTCCTATGATAGAATCAAACAAAGTTGTATCTGTAAAAACAGAATCTAAAAAAAAGAAAGCTGGCATTTAAAAGTCAGGACATGGGTAAATCCGAAGTTTAATTAAAATATCACTCACTAGGATAAGCTGTTCTGTTTTCTTTTTCCATGGTGATGACAGATGCACATGGATTCCTGGATGCATGGAATACATATTTAAGAACAATTTTGTTAAACTTAAGGACTCATCCAGCCATTGAAAAAAATGAAAACAGTGTATTATGGAATAAAGCATAATGTTATGTATTGTAGGCTATCTGCTGGCGCGGTGCTCCGTGGAATGGAAGAAAAATGCCCTAGGTGGCTCAAAGTTTAAACATTGAAACAAAATACAATCAGAGCCTGGCTGAGATAAAACTGCGGTCATAATGGTAGTAATAGTCATAATAATAATAACTATGTTTACAACCATTCAGTAACTATCATAAGCCAAATATAATGTGTCATTTAATTTATCTCATTTAATTATTAAATGAATATATATGTCCACCTTCCTCAGCTTGGGGTATATATAATCAATGTCATTCCAAAGTGGTACCCCGGATGGTCAGTGTGCCCAGATAAGCATCAAGAAGAATTTCTCATGGCTCAGTCCTCCAGTATGGCACAGACTATATCCTCATACTTAAGCAGGCATGCAGGTAGGTCCTCTTTATTCTCCTAGCTTCCAGGGATGCAGGAAGTTGCAAAATGCCTGAGGATTTCTCACCCAGGCTCTGGAAAACACAGAAAGGGGTTGCAACACCATCACCTCCCCTAAAGAAGGAAATTATCAGGCTTATGAATATTGTGACAGGAACTTGAACTGCCCCAAAGAGGCAGTCATGTCAAGTCAAGGTGAGACTCCAAATTCACACTGTGTTTCAAGGATGGAGCCCTAGGTCTGGCCAAGAGCTACATGCCCTGCTACATGCCATGACAATCCCTCAGAGATGGGTTCCATTGGGATCCCTCTTTCCTCTACTGATCCTGAAGTCTTATTGACACAAAGGGCCAAGGTTCAAGGTCACCCCTATTTTCTCCACTTCTTGTTTTCTCCAACTCTTGCAGCTGCCATCCTTGAAACCTGGGCACGAACTGCAGCTGTGAGGGCAGGGGGTGGATATAGAAGGATTAGTTAAGTGAAGTGTCCTCTATATTCTGGAAAAACACAAAAATGATCTTCAGACCTAGTTACTGCTTTCTAGCATAAACATTTGCTTCTCAGGTTCATACTGATGTCTAACACACTACAATGTTGTTTTCATTTTTAGAAACTAAAACTTAATGGTGTTTTCCCCAATTTTATTCACTTTAAAATAATTTATATAATAATAAAAATACAATGCCTGAGCAATAGCACTACCATGTTTTGCATGCGAGTAAAGAAAAAAAAATAATGAAATAATGAAATATATCCTAATTCTTTATCAGAGTCATAAATTATTAATTCAGTGTTTTTTAGATGCCCTTGAGGCTGCATAGCATATGACTTTCTTTTTCTTTTTAGACAGATATCTTTCAAATAATTTTCAGAGTTTCTCATTTTGATCTCAGTCAGGGACAGACTTAGAGCAAGGTAGAGTTGATCACCTGGTTCTTGCAGTTTAAAAAGTGTCACAAACAGCACACTAATAATACTGGCTCCATCCAGAAATGTCTTGCCTATTAAGTAAAACTCTTTTGTTTTCAGGATCAGAAATCCAACTCAAACTAGCATGCAAAAGGGAAGGCAATTTATTGTATCATTAACTGGAAAGTTCAGGGATGCATCAGACACAGCATCCAGATTCATGAACACGCCATTGATCCTTCTATCTATCTCCCTGGCACACATGAACAGCACACAGATACATAAGGCACAGATAGAAACACACAGACAGACATATATAGCTTAATCCTAGCAATGTTTTGGTGTGCTTTTCTTATTCAATTCTGCAGACAGGCTTACTTACCATAGCCAGGCAAGGTAAGACAGCTTGAGAAATCAGCTCCTTCCAAGGTTTTAAATCTCTCTGGGGAAAAATAATGTCTTTAATGCCCATTTATGTTTCTTACAAGATACTGAATTTAAACAGGCTTCCTTCTACATGATCTAAAATTTGAGAAACTGTAGAGAACAAATGAGAGAAAGCTGTGAGACAACCCTTTGGGGGTAAAAGGTTGTTTGAACTGTTGTGTGTTGGGCTGTGGGTAGCTGCAGCCTGAGGCAAGGGTGCATTTAAAACACAGTAAGGAAGGGGCACCTGGCTGGCTTAGTGGGCTAAGCATATGACTTTTGATTTCAGTTCAGGGCATGATGTCACTGCTCCTGCATTTGAGATTGAGCCCCACGTTGGGCTCTGTGCTGGCAGCACGGAACCTGCTTGGGATTCTCTGTCTCCCTCACTATCTGCCCCTCCTCTTCTCATGTTCTCTCACAAAATAAATAAAAAAAAAAATAGAAAGTCAGTTGGAGAGTTGCTTTTAGTTCTCCTGGTAGTTGCCTTTTGATATGCAATGCCTGACTATTCTGGTGGGGTTTGGTGCCAGCACTCAAACTGGTAGGACATTTAGTAGAGTTGATCAGGGAAGCAGAGAAACCTTGGTTGCCAGAGGTTTGAGGTAAACCTCTTCCAGAGAGATCCACTCCAACCCCTACTCCCCATACCCCCACCTCAGAAAGAAAGAAAAAGGTGGAGGATTTTAGTAAAGGGAGGACTTCCTTCTAGTATTATTTTTCCAGGACTATTCTACATACATGGCATTATATTTTGAAGTTTTAAATAAAAGCTTCTTAATTTCTACAAAACTCTACTGGGGCTTTGAATGGTATTGCATTGACTCTATAAATTAATTTGGAAGAATAGAGCTCCGTCCTTGCCTGAGATCAAAATGAGAAACTTTGAAAATTATTTGAAAGGTAAATGAAAAAAGAAAGAAAGAAAGAAAGAAAGAAAGAAAGAAAGAAAGAATCCTCAAGGGCATCTGCAAATGTTGAATTAATTTAATAATAGTGGGTCCTTGATCCCGTGAACAAGGTAAATTTAGGTGCTTTTTGATTTTTATCTGTAATATTTTGTATTTTTTAGTGTAGAATTCTTAGACAACTTTTGCCATATTTACTATTTCAAATTGTAATGTTATACTACATGGTACTGTTTTTAAATCTCAAGTTTCTAATTATCTATAGTTACTATATATAAAGGCAAGAGAATTTTGTGTTGGTCTTCTCTCCTGAAAATTTAAAACTCATTTGTTAATTCAGGTAGCTTTTTTGTAGGTTCCATCAAGTTTTCTAGATTAAAAAAAAACTATATTGTCTGTAAATAAAGCATATGTAATTTTATTCCATCATCTCTAAAATTATAACTTATCCCTAAGTTAAACAAACAATTAAAAAAAAATTTTTTTTTTTTTTTTCTGATTGGTCTCTGAACACCAGACCTCTGAGTTTCATGCTTCTTTGGAACTTCCTAGTGTCTTTTTTTTTTTTTAATGTTTATTTACTTTTGAGAGAGAGAGTGTGTGAGCATGGGAGGGCCAGAGACAGTGGGGGTAGAGGATCTGAAATGGGCTTTGTGCTGATAGCAGTGAGCCTGATGATGGGCATGAGCCATGAGATCATGACCTGAGCTGAAATGGGATGCTCAATTGACTGAGCCACCCAGGCGCCCCAGAACTTCCTAGTGTCTTTGGCCTGAAAGGGATACTAACTCCTTTGTTACATAGGGTGCCTCACCCAGGCCAGGGATCCCTTCACTAGCCTATCCTGGCACTGGTGTTCTCTTCTTTCCCCACTTTTATAAAGAATCTCTAGGATCATATCAAATATTCCTCAGATTTATTCCAATAGGCTTTGGGAGCACACAGGAAATATCCTGAGAAAATCCAGGTGTAAATGCCAGAAATGCCACTTTCATTTCAAATAGTTGTGATACCTGTCCTCACAAATATAGCTCTCACTACTTGTAGTTATGAGTCATTTGGGAATAATTTGCTCCTTAGGGGCTTGAGTTGTCAGTAACAAAGTGGTATTGTTTGACTCAGATTTCACTGAGGCAAGCAATAAATTTAAAATAAGCTATTCCACCCCATTACCTGTGAATAGCTCACAATCACATGTTAGAGTCTTGAAAAATGATATCCCTCTTTCAGTTATTTCAGTTTTTCTATAAATAAATAGTATCCAGTTGGTAAAATTAAAAAAAAAAGTTTAATTTAAATTTCATTCTACAAGATCAACTTCTATGGATATACACATTAAAAAAGAAAAAAGTCTCTTTAAAAATTAAAAGTGACATGGAGTACCTGGGTGGCTCAGTCGGTTGGGCATCTGACTTTGACTCAGGTCATGATCTCGCAGTCCGTGGGTTCAAGCCCCACATCAGGCTCTGTGCTGATGGCTCAGAGACCAGAGACTGCTTCAGATTCTGTCTCCCTCTCTCTGTCCCTCTCCTGCTCATGCTCTGTCTCTGTCTCAAAAATAAAT
Source organism: Felis catus (assembly GCF_018350175.1). Classification (NCBI taxonomy): domain Eukaryota; kingdom Metazoa; phylum Chordata; class Mammalia; order Carnivora; family Felidae; genus Felis; species Felis catus. Next base: position 106,496,871 of record NC_058371.1, read on the forward strand.
AAGCATTAAATTTTTTTTAATTGAAAGTGACAAAGTTACTTAAACACTAAAGGGAATTTACTGGTGTACATAACTGAAAGCCCAGAAATGGCTAATTTCAGACAAAGCTTGATACCATAACATATAATGTCATGAGAGTCCTATTTTCTTTCTTTCTTTCTTTCTTTCTTTCTTTCTTTCTTTCTTTCTTTCTTTCTTTCTCCCTTTTCCCTTCCTTTTCCTTCCTTCCTTCCTTCCTTCCTTCCTTCCTTCCTTCCTTCCTTCCTTCTCTCTTTTGTGTCAGGAGTAAAATTTAGCAATTCATCACTTGCATATAACCCCCAGTGCTCATCACAAGTGCCCTCCTTAATACCTATCACCCATTTAGCCCATCCCCCCACCCAACACCCCTCCAGCAAACCCTCAGCTTCTCTATCATTAAGAATCTCTCTCATGGTTTGCTTCTCTCTCTCTCTCTCTCTCTCTCTCTCTCTCTCTCTCCTTCCCCTACGTTCATCTACTTTGTTTCTTAAATTCCACATATGAGTGAAAGAGTCATATTTTTTTTTCAAGGTCTCCATGCCGTCTCCTGTAGTGTAAGTGTGACCCATAATTTTCACACAGATAAAGTCTCCAGTTTGTATGATAATATACCAATAAAAATTTCCTTTTATCTCCTGAGATGTGGCTGGGTTATATGTTCATCCCAGAATTCATCACTACTGCCAGTATGATGGGTCATCCCTGCAGTCAGATCCTACTTCTGTGAAGAACATTTTTCAGACTGCAGATGATGTCTTAATAGTAGGTCAAAATCAATACATCAATTTCTACATCATTTTTAAAAATAAAATACTAGAATAGAATTCAAGGGTAATTATCACAATGCATCATGGTTAATAGCAGTAATTGATATTTTCTGAACTTTTTTGTTTTGTGTGTATGTGGGAGTATTTGCATGACAGTTTATTGTTCTTCCATAAGGATATGACACAGAAAGTTTGAACATTTTGGACTGAGAAAGGATGGAATCAGAGAACTGTCTGAAAGGTGAAATGGATATTATGTGAAACAATCAGATATCCAATCCACAATATATTTATTTATCACCTATTGCATTTATAATATTTACTAAGAACAGTAGTGACAGCTCAACAAATATTTACTCTTTTGAAGCTAATAATTTTACTGTTATTTCTGAAACCAATATTCTGAAAACAGTTTAATGCTTTTCTCTGTATTAAATAAAATACTATGCATAAAACATCCAGTGTATTGTTTGGGTAAGCAAGGAGACTAAAAGACCAGACAGAAACTACCAGTGTCCTTAAGGGAATGGCTGTTTTTACCAACAAGACAAAAATCTAATTACCTGCCTTGGGCTAGAGTGAGACTGACATAAAGGAGGTCTGCGACCTGAATGGAGGGCATGATTTATCTCAGAACCGCAGGTACTGCTCAGCCTAGATGTAGAGGTTTAAAGGGCCCAGCTGTATAGATTGGACATCCAAAAGCAAGGATTAAGGGAGATTGTTATATCACAGAAATCAATAGGGAATGAGGAACTTGACTTGTATTTACAATATATGAGTGAAATGGAGTTTTGCATTTTAGAAATGACTATGAACATTAATGGGATTTAGTTTTTCCGTTTTGAGTTATTTTCAGTTCCAATATGATCTAAAATGTATTCACCAGGGAAACAACCAAGTAGAGCAGAACATTCCCATTAGAATATTGATGGACTTCCAGAGCATTTGTTTGTTTATCAGATTGTATTGAATGCATTTCATACTTAAGCAGAAATTGTCATAAATATATATATATATAGTATGTATATGTATATATGTATATACGTATATATTTTTATGCGTATAATTTATTGTCAAATTGGCTTATGTACAACACCCAGCGCTCATCTCAACAAGGCCCTCCTCAGTGCCCATCACCCATTTCCCTCTCCCCCACCCCCCACCAAACCTCAGTTCATTCTCTGTATTTAAGAGTCTCTTGTGGTTTGCCTCCCTCCCGCTCTCTTTGTAACTATTCTTTCACCTTCCCTTCCCCCCATGGTCTTCTGTTCAGTTTTTCAATATCCACATATAAGTGAAAACATATATCTGTTCTTCTCTGACTGAATTATTTCACTCAGAATAATACCTTCCAGTTCCATCCACATTGCTGCAAATGGCATGATTTCATTCTTTCTCATTGCCAAGTTGTATTCCATTGAATATATAAACCACATCTTCTTTATCCATTCATCAGTTGATGGACCTATTTTTAATAAAATAAAATAAATTACCAATTCAAAAACTTACTAATATTGGTTATCAACATTGCTCAGGAAACAATCCTGGTTCTCATGAGATGCCAAGAAATGTTGAAAATCAGCAATGGGTTGGTTGAGACATTAAACATTATTTTCAGGCTCAACATTCTGTTATAAAATATTTTCTTATAAGAAATTATTTTAAAATATTTTAAGTATCAATAAGTGAGGAGAATGATAATCATCAAGCTAAATCAATATACAGAAAAGGAATGAATTAAGCTAGGAATATTTCAGAAAAAAAATGGAGCAAAGGCAGAGTTTTAATTCAGCCTTGGAGAATGAATGGGATCTGTGAATGAGGGTATAATATCTTATTCTCCATACTTGGATGTGAAAAAGATGTAAAGTTATTATATTCAGATTAAATGTAGTTCAGTGCATTCAAGACTGCAGTCCCTTGAATGCAGCTGACTACTACTTTCATGCCACATTGAACAGAATAATCTTTGCTTGTCTGGGAAACATGGCACCATGTCTCTCCTTCCCAGATGTAGCTGGAATCAAGTCATTGTCATCTGAGATTTTTGTACCTGCCCTAAGACTGTATCCACGAGTGTACTAGCTAACTGCCAGTCTTTCCCCTCCAACTCATGAGCTTCCCCTCTCTTTTACTCTTTTTCTTCCATCCCAGGATAGTATTTTCCCTTCTCTCCCCTTAGCCAAATCACAAAACCCACCAGGACATTTGCCTTCTTGGAAAACAAAAACAAAAACAAAAACAAAAACAAAAACAAAAACAAAACAAAACAAAAACAAAAAACACAGCCAGGAAAATAAGAAGTCTATGAACAACTTTCTACTTTCTGTCTGGCAAAAACACATTTCCTTGTGTTAAGGAAAAATAAAGTCCTTTTACTTACAATAATGAGGGGGGAAATACCCATATTTAAAAAGAAAAATTAATATTTGCCAATATGATCTTGTTTAATGTGAAAAAGTATTTGTCAAGAACTCTAGGAAGTGAAACAAGTATCTAAAAGATTGGACAAATAAGGTTAAGATACAATTAATAAATAGTTTCTATTTATAGTTTCTATATTCTATAGTTTCTATATTCTAAATATAGTTTCTATAATTTTCATTTTAATAGAGAAAGCATAGAGAATATTCTGAATTCAAGCTAAGGTTGAGACAATTTTAGGAAAAGTTTGTAGATAGAATTCTAGGTAATAAGGAGCGTCTTGGGTTTTAAGCAGAGGAATGACCTAATCAAAGCAGTGTTTGGGGGAGAATCATTCCACATAGAATGTGGAATAGACTGGAGAAGAGAAATGCAAAAATAGGACAACTCAGTGGACAGTCAAGAGGACCCATAGTCAAGGGGTTTATTTTTCTGAGTCTTTCCTTATGATAATGTTTTAGCATATGTGGAAATTTATTATAAATAAATATGCCACTGAGTTACCTGGCATGCCTAGAAGTGTTAAGGTAGCAAAGGAAAGGAGATAATAGAAAGAAAGATGACATTGAGAAGGCATTCAGAATGCAAGCAAAATCTCAGAGTTAGGCTGGAGGATATGATCAATTATACATAAAGAATTTGAAAGTATAAATGATATTGTACATCATTTATTATTTTGACAACTGCAGGAAAACACGGATGTCAACATTCTGAAATCCACTGCTTAGAATACACATTTGATAAATAAGCTATGCAGCACACAAATCTCCATGTAAATAATTGTCCTCAAATGCCAACACCATTTGGGATGTAGAAAGGTGGATACATTTCCACTTCTTTCTGATTTCGGCTTTTGAGAGAATAATCTGTTGTAATACAAATGGAATTCTCCATACTCAGAAATATTTTGTCCTTTTTTAGCAAAGTGGAGGTTTAGGAGATTCCATTAAAAATGAGCTTTAGGGGCGCCTGGGTGGCGCAGTCGGTTAAGCGTCCGATTTCAGCCAGGTCACGATCTCGCGGTCCGTGAGTTCGAGCCCCGCGTCAGGCTCTGGGCTGATGGCTCAGAGCCTGGAGCCTGTTTCTGATTCTGTGTCTCCCTCTCTCTCTGCCCCTCCCCCGTTCACGCTCTGTCTCTCTCTGTCCCAAAATAAACGTTGAAAAAAAAAAAAATTAAAAAAAAAAATGAGCCTTAGGGGGCGCCTGGGTGGCGCAGTCGGTTGAGCGTCCGACTTCAGCCAGGTCACGATCTCGCGGTCCGGGAGTTCGAGCCCCGCGTCAGGCTCTGGGTTGATGGCTTGGAGCCTGGAGCCTGTTTCCGATTCTGTGTCTCCCTCTCTCTCTGCCCCTCCCCCGTTCATGCTCTGTCTCTCTCTGTCCCAAAAATAAATAAACATTGAAAAAAAATTAGCTTTAGAATTTTCAGATATTCTAGAATTACTAAATATCCAGAGAATAAAATATTTTCTGTTTGGCAGATCCAAATGCCCAGAAATATTTATAGGCCATTATATTATACTCAGGCAATAATTAAAATATATTTTTTTAAAAAATAGGCATTAAAGAATGTTTTCATTAGTATTAATGGGTGTATATGTGTGCTTATGTGTGTGTGTGTGTGTGTGTGTGTGTGTGTGTGTGTGTGTTTGCATGTGTGTGTTTAAGGAATGATGGATGAACCCTCTTTGCTATTGCCAGCTTTGTGACAAATTAGCTGTGATTCATTTTACAAGAATTATATCTTTTCTGAGGCGCCTGGGGGGGCTGAGTTGGTTAAGTGTCTGCCTTCAGCTCAGGTCATGATCTCTCAGTCTGTGAGTTCGAGCCCTGCATCAGGCTCTGTGCTGACAGCTCAGAGCCTGAAGCCTGCTTTGGCTTCTGTGTCTCCCTTTCTCTCTGCCCCTCCATTCCGCCCCCCCTTTCAAAAAATAAACATTTAAAAATTAAAAAAAAGCAAAAAACCCTTCTTATTAAAAAAAATGAATTGTATCTTTTGTAAAATAATATAACTACATCCAGAAGTCAGCAGAGGCTGACATCAGATATGATCTGCAAATTTGTTTTTCTTGGGTCATATTGTTATTTGTTTTATAATAATTTCCAACATTAAAAAATTAAGAGACTTCACATAACCATGTTGATGTCTGGTCTCTTGAACCTTCTCTTGAAAATTGTAGTTATGCATGAGTTATTTTGTGTGTGCTCCATTTGTATCATACATGCTTGGATATAAGTACCTTGAGCAGCATTTATATCAATGATAGGAAATAATATAGCAGTTAGACCAAGAAAAGTAAGTATACTTTTGTCAAAGGTTTATACTTCACTTCTACTAATTTATTATTCAGAACAAGATTCAAATGGCTATCTGAGTTACAAAAATGGAAAAATAATATAACAAGAAAATTTGTGTTAAAAACATTCCTAATATTAGCGTACTATATGCCTGGCTAACATAATGAAACAGAATTGTTTCAATCTTTTAGTGTCTAAATTTACCACCAGTAATATTTTTATCAGGCAGTGTAACAGAACTGACACATTAAATCACTCATTTTCAGTGGCATAAAAGTTTCAATTCCTTTTCTGCATATCTTACACTATCAACAGATTGTACGTTGATTGCTTCTTGTCACTAATAATCTATTTTAAGAATGGTTTCAGTGTCTCTCATTGATTTCACTTTTATTTTCTATTACTATACTTCTCTCGATGGGTCAGGATACTCCTTGAAGATCTGTTTTTAAAGCTATTTTGGCAAAATGTAGAAGAAAATTCACTGGTGAAATAACATGTAATACAGTAGTGTGTGTCTAATAAAGAAGTCACATAGATTGGCACTTAAAAAAAGACATTCATGGCTGCATGAAGTGATACTGGACAACGTCAAGGGAATAGAAATGCAGAGTACTAGAAAAGTTTAGGAGAAACACAAAAACGAGCACACAAAGACAAACATTTCCCCTTTCAGCCTTTGCATGTTACTGCGAGAAGACATGAGGCTAAGTGCTGCCACGATTTTGTTGCCACTCTAAGAAGAAACCAGAAAGAAAAACTGGGGGGTCAATGGAACTGAACACAGTGCAAACTTACTCAGTTACATTTGCATTTGCAAATAAAATAACTTGACAGTTTCACTAACTGGACAGGAGAATCTAAGAGTCATTTTATATAATTCGATAAATATAAATATTTATTTATATCTATATCCTTGGTACCACACCAAAGTCGGAAAATAGGACTAAAACGGGCAGATCAAAGTGAGAATCTACCCTTTACCAATGTAGTTCATCCTAAAATTTCACTGTAAGTGATTCACTTCCTTAAAAAAAAATTTTTTTTAGAAATTTAGGAATATTTCCACAATACTATTGTTTTTGTTTTTTGTTTTTTTGTTTTTGTTTTCAGTCTTCCTGGGTTCTGAAAAATCTTGGGCATTTTTGTATACACACTTCAGGCAGTCTTTCCTCTAAAAAAGCATCCTCCCATCATGTCTTTTCTTTTATTACCGGGACATTAGAAATTCTTTTTCTATTTGAAATATTTACTTCATACACTAATATTTCAGCACTGGAATGCCAAAATGTTCTCATGTGTGTGCTATATTTGAGTTAAAAGTCATCATTGTAATAAGCATTTAGGAGACACATGAGATGATTTTTCCCAGAGATGGAAATTATGAACTACAGCCAAGATCTTCTATCTAAACTAAAATCATTTTTGTAACTCAGACCAGTGGAAGAGTATCATTATAGTGATAAATAAAATGTTGGACTGAACCCAATGCTTTTTAAGATGTGATCTCTTCATATAAATGACATTACTCCCAAGGCAAAAGTGAATAAAGTGTTTCTTCTCATTTCTGATAAAAAAATTTCTCTCCCATATGTCCCTGTTTTATTTCTTTTCTTTAATCTTATATTTATAGAATCTTAAAGCTGATTATTTCACCTCTATAAAAATTTGGGCAGGATGTAAGGGGAGGATTACCCATAGTATCCTCAGATGTCCCAGATCTCAAACACCATCTCACATTGCCTTACCCAGAATTCTTGATTTCTACTCTACATAAAACTTTCTTCCTTTGGATTAAAAAAATTGAGGTGCCTGGGTGGCTCAGTCAGTTCAGCTTCTGACTCTTGATCTTGGCTCAGGTCATGATCTCACAGTTTGTGGGATCGAGCCCCACATTGGGGTCTGTGCTGACAGTGTGGAGCCTGCTTGGGATTCTCTCTCTCCCTCTTTCTCTGCCCCTCTTCTCTCTCTCTCTCTCTCTCTCTCTCTCTCTCTCTCTGTCTCTCTCTCTCTCTCTTTCCACTATCTGCCTCTTTCTTCTTTCCTTCTCTCTTGCAAAATAAATAAACATTTAAAAATTTTAAATATAGATAGATAGATAAGTTTTCAACTGTATTTTCTTCATGTGTGCAAAGAAATTAGGCATGTTTACTCTGCTGTTGAGAGTAAGCACAATGTGTTGTTATGAAGTGGTATACATTTACAACTCAAGCTAAATTCATACTCAGGGGCATTTTGTAAGAATCTGCTGTTTTGATGAAGGATCTGGAGAATTTTCATCTCCAAATGTCTCTTTATCCAGGAAAGTCATTTGAGAAACAGGGACTTCAACAGAAGGAGACCCATCATTCCAAGCTTCAGGCTTTTTCCACTTTACCACAAAGTTCCTACAGTATAATGGGTATATGATAAATGAATTATAGATTAGTTCATAGTTCATAGTAATTCTTGATCATAGATTATTAACATCATCAGCTATAAATGTCACTCTTCATTCTTGGGAGTACTTGGCTTACCTACCAAGCTACACAGCAGTCATTTTGGCTATTTTCATATTATTGTGGTTGTGGCTACAGAGAAGGATAATTAAGATCTGATATGTGGTTACCTTAAACCACATATCAGATCTTAATTAAGGTATAGCTGGGAATAAAAAATAAGACCTTTGGGTCATGAATTTACAGAGAGTTTTCAAGGAACATTCCTTGCAAGACATATTTGGCAGCAATTTGCCATTAATAAATGAACATTAGTATGGAAAAAATCACTACTCCTTAATTCTGAGATGTAAATTATTCACAAAATGACAAATTATTGAAATATTTGATTTTATATAAAAACTCAGAGTATACAATACGTCAAAATGGATTCTAGAGTTTCTATACCAAAAATATTAAGTGACTTGCCAATGAAAGGAAGAACAATAATAGAAATTTCCCTTTTCATCAGCTTTGTACTTCACCATGTGTAGGCAGATTTGTCAACTGATTAGCTCTTGCTTAAGCATGAAAGAAACTGTATCTAAAAATGTATCAATTACAAACAATATTCTATTTATTTATACTTTTTTTCTTTCAGAGAAAGAAAAAAATGAGATATTGTAAAAGCTTTGTTGGACTGTTTGAAAACAATAATCGGCTTTCAGAAATTTATGTGGGAAAAAATTATTCTTTTTATCACTTTTGTTTTTATACTTCCTCCCAGTTCAGTTTTGGAAAACTATATTTCTAGGAATTTATCCATTTGTTGACATATAACTTTTTATAGTATTCTTTTATAATCTTTTTTATTAGAAATTTTTATTCCTTAAATATCTGGGATGGTTATTATAACGCCTTATCACCACTATGGAAGTGCCCTTCCCCGCTCCCGATTTGTGGGTTTATTTTTAGTCAGAAGAGAAATTTTGAGTCAAAAGAATAGACTTGGGGCTTCTCTCTGTAACTGACTTACAGGTTGAACAAGTTAATATATTCACTTCTAAGATTTGTAATAATGCAGCAATCTCAGTGTTTAATGAGATGAAAATCATTAAATATTTAAAAAGTATGATGTCACCTCATTGATATTAGTTGTTCTTTGGTTTTCCCAGTAGAAAATCAAATCAGTTACAAACAAAATTTTATTAGGTAGAAGTTATCAAATACAAATATTTTGCAGCTATGTCTTTATGTACCCTAAATATGCACATCTCAATCCTTGTTCCTACAGGCTTGTAGTATCAAAAAGTTGGTATAAACTTGATAAAAATTTCCAAAAAGGGAGAAGTTCAGTTTATCTTTTATTTGTTTTTATTTTAACTTTGTGAAATGCCTCTTAAATGTAACAGCTTTTGAGTACAAATAATTATTTTCACCTTGAATTGGAGAGCGATAGTTTATAAAAATGCACCCTCCATAAAATACTATCTTTTCTTCCTCTTTGCATGTAATGCATGCATATTTCATTCATTTTTTGTTTATTGAGGATACAGTACAATTAAATGTACAGGATTTCTTTAATTCAGAACAATGTATACTAAAGACAATGATAATCAGCCAACCTGTTTAGTGCAAAAGGTATTTCTATTAAGAATTTTTTTAAGTCTGGGGCGTCTGGGTGGCGCAGTCGGTTAAGCGTCCGACTTCAGCCAGGTCACGATCTCGCGGTCCGTGAGTTCGAGCCCCGCGTCAGGCTCTGGGCTGATGGCTCGGAGCCTGGAGCCTGTTTCCGATTCTGTGTCTCCCTCTCTCTCTGCCCCTCCCCCGTTCATGCTCTGTCTCTCTCTGTCCTAAAAATAAATAAACGTTGAAAAAAAGATTAAAAAAAAATTTTTTTAAGTCTATATATTTATTTTGAAAGAGACAGAGACAGCATGAGGAGGAGAGGGACACAGAGAGAGGGACAGAGAGAGAATCCCAAGCAGACTCCACACTGCCAGGGCAGAGCCCAACGCAGGGTTCAAACTCATGAAGCCACAAGATCATGGTTTGAGCTGAAACCAAGAGTCAGACACTTAACTGAGCCACCCAGATGCCCTCTGTAAGAAGTTTTTATGTGTTAAAAGGCTGTGTTTGTCAACTAACTGTCTAGCAAATCGCATAATAAATATCTATCAGGCAGATCAGTAAATGAATAATAGGATGGAAAAGTTCACTCAGGGAGATTCTGTTAGGGAGTCAGGGATGTAAGGAAGTAGCAAGTGTGCAATGCCCTCTAAAATGTATATACCAGTAGTTCTTTAACCTGGTTTCTAATTGGAATCACTAGGAGAGTTAAAAAAAATAATAAAAAAAAAAAAGAAAGAAAAAAAATGATGTCTAAGTCCCTTCTGGGAAATTCTGATTGAACTGCATGGCCTCAGCAGCAGGGTGTTTACTCTCCTCAGGTGATTCTAAAGTGCCAAAAAGAGCATCACTAGCATAGACAGAATATGCTATGACATGAGAGGAGAATGGTGATTTTTTAATCCAGGAGAAAATCCCTGGAGAAGTTGAGAGTTAAATAAACTGTGCAGAAAGGATAGCATTTGGATTTTATTAGCATTTTAATAAAATATCTCCCAAAGAATGACTTAGCAAATTTTCAACCTTTACAAAGCTTATGCTAAGGAAGCGGTAAATTTGTGCTGTCATAACTTTTTTTTTTTTTTTTTTTGAGAGAGAGAGAGAGCATGTGCATCCAAGCAAGCACAGTGGGAGGGGCAGAGAGAGAGAGAGAATCTTAAGCAGGCTCCATGGTCAGTGTGGAATTTGACATGGGGCTCGATCCCACAACCATGATATCATGACTGGAGCTGAAATCAAAAGTCGGACCTTTGACTGACTGAGCCACCCAGGTGCCCCAGGGATGTCATAACTTTTATTAGCACTTTACAATATTAATGAAAATGACAGTTTGTATTTATTTATGTGAAATTTAAGACTTGAATGATTATCTGAGATCCCTATGAGGAAAAAAGCTCTGAATAATTTTTGGTGTTAAAAATGATGAACATACAGGAAGGGAAACAAAAATAATATAAAAACAGGGAGAGGAACAAAACAGAAGAGACTCATAAATATGGAGAACAAACTGAGGATTACTGGAGGGGTTGTGGGCGGGGGTGGGCTAAATGGGTAAGGGACACTAAGGAATCTACTCCTGAAATCATTGTTGCACTATATGCTAACTAATTTGGATGTAAATTTTAAAAAAGAAAAAAATAAGAAAAAAAAAAAAAACAACCTTTGGTATCAGTATCAGCAGCATGGGTTTGAATAACTCTAAATGGCATCTTTTCCCACTTAAACCTCTAGTTCCACAGGACTTACTAGGATTAAACACTGCACTGCAGCCCAAACTTACTACAGTATTTTCCTGCTCTTGTCCCCACACAGCTGGTGACATTTATGGCTACCTGATGTATTGGTCAAAGCAGTATTCCCAAACATGGAATATGTGGCTTCCAGAATTCAAAAAGGCATACCAGGCATTCAGCTTCCTTTTTAGCAGTGAGAGGTACAAGATGTAGTAGTTCTTCCTTTACTTTGAAGGGATATCTTAACATGTCCCAGACCTTAGGACTTCTAAAAGTTTTTTTGATATGTATCTTTGTAGGATTTATGTACCACCTTCTAGAGTCCATGTGTTTTACCAAGGCTGCCAAGATACTAGTCACTTCTTGTCCATCCAGTTTGCTTAGCAAAGGATTATTATGTGGACCACTGTTAAATTCTGTCGGATGTCCAGCTGGTTTGGATTTTTTCAGATTCCATTACAACGGGTGACTGGAGAGTTAAATAGGCTGGAGAATTAACATAGATGTGGAGTGTGAATGTATACTCTTGTCCAATCCAAGTGAATGCAAAAATTCCGATAGGGATAGCTATCTTTTTTGTCTCTGGGGAGCTTGATTTCTACCACAATCATCTCTGAAACAGTATCTATATTGTGGGGCGGGGGATGGGGGTACAATGACATCAGTGCAAGTCTGTATCATATCACCTGAGGTCAGGTCAGGAATTTGTATAGGGTGATGGAAATGGAGAAACGGCTCCTCTTTGTTTTCGGTTACCAGAAGCAAAAGGGCTGGTGGAGGTGGGGGTGTCTCAGCCCCCTAATCAAATGCTGCTTCTGGAAAACAAAACAACAAAAATAGTATTAAATTGGTGGTCTTGTATTTGCCTGCTAAAGCCTGGGCAAAATGGTCATTTAGAAAGGGAAATACCCGCTTTCCTCTCTGCATCAGTTCATTCTGTACATGCAACAAAACCATCTGTTACCATGTGCCTACTATGTTCAGGGAATTTGTGCTGGATTCTGAGGACAGAGAAGCAACATCTCAGCCTTTTCCTTGGGGCTCTCTGTCATTTTTAGCGTCAGGAACATACAATCCTAAAGACACTTGCTGAGGGTCCGACGAAACCCAACGGAGACATGTGATCTGGACTCATTCACTGTCAGGCCAAAATGACAGTCACCTGTTTTGATAATAAGTTTATATTATGAGGCGAATAATGGGCCTCTTCCCACCCACCGTTTTAGGATTGGGGAGTAAACCATCCTCTGTGCCTGCGTCCTAGTTTGGGCTCTCTGAGCAATTCACTCCTTGGCACAGCCCATGGAGGGGCCTCCAGTCGGGGTGTCCCGCCGGGTTCCTCTCCTCCTCTCCGGGCGGGGGCGCTCTCGGGCCGGGAGCCGGGACGCGGCGCCGCGGCGGGGCGGTTCCCGGGACGCGGTGCGCGTCGGGGCGAGCGCGCGAGTCCCCGGCGCGCCCTCCACGCTCGCCCGGCAGCCGCTTCCTTCCCCGCGCCGCCTGCGCCCGGGACCAGCCCGAGTCACCCCCCGCGCCGGGCTCCCGCCACCGCGTCGCCTCCGGACGCCGCCCGGACCGCGGGGCCACCCCGGGAAGGAGGATCCCGCGGACGGCTGCAGCCCGAGGTAATCGCCAGATGACGGACGGGGCCGGTCCTCGCGCAGACACCCGACCCGGGCGACTTGCGATGGGGACTCCGGAGGTGGCACCGTCGGTCCGAACAAGTTTCTCGCGGTTTGAAGTGGTCCTGAACTGTCACTCGTTTTATTTAACCAGTTTTTCTTTTCCTGTTAGCAAGTTTATTTAGGTAACAACAAGGTAGTGTCTTGGTGACGGTCGAGTTCCAAACCTAACCCTGGAAGTTTTGCTTGCTGTGGTAATTTACATGTGCAGACTTACCTACTTGTTATTTTCGTAGTCGGAAAATTGGCATTTTTTTGAAGACACATCTTAACTTGACATTGTGTTTGCAAGAGCTGTTATTTTCCACTACTATTAGCATCCCTCTTACTACAGTAGTGCCAAAACTAGTCCTTCAGGAAAGGTTTAGCATGAAACATCTCCCCTTCACTGACCTTCCCCAGTTTGACAAACTTCTGATGGCTAATATTAATAAGGTGTCAGATAACAAGAAGGTGACAGGCTAGGCTGTTCCTTCTGCCCCTTGTGAAGCCTTTGTCCCAAGGTGGTCGGATACTGCAGTGCTTGGTTGGTTGGCATATCTTGTTTGTTAAAACTTTCTTAAACTCTGTTGTCTTTAACCCAGGTAAGTGTTTCTATGTCTCAGTCATAAATGTGGGAACTTTTAAAGGAGAAAGATCAACTCTGTTTTCTCTTAGTCAACTCAAATTCCAGGTTGAGAGAGTGTTGAAATCTGTTCTATTAGGTACAAGAAAGGCTTTTACTTAAATTGTATTAAAAAAAAGAAAAAAGAAAAGAAAAGACAACTTCTTTTTACTCTGATGCACTTTTAAACATTCTCTTTTGAAGAAGAGGACCCTCCCCTTAAAATTGTTCAAGATTGCCATCAATTGGTAATTGTTAATTTTCTCTTGACTGGTGCGTAGAATAACATCAAAAGTTACCATTCCTTTCTAGTGGTTAAGTACAAATCAATACAAGTAAATATAAATATAAATATAAATATAAATATAAATATAAATATAAATGTAAATATAAATACAAAGTAGATTAGTTCCCTGAAATAGAAACTCCTGTTCCATTTAATGTATCAAGCCTAGACAATGTCTCAGAGTACATTTCTCCTGCCCTCTGTCTTGAAAGGTTCTAGAGGTAGTTTTCTTGATTGTACTCCATGCAACATTCATTTAATTAGCGTGTTACAATTTCACACATATTCCCTCTGAGAAAAACATGTTTTATACTGTATTCTAATATTACTGAATTACTTTTAGCAATTTTATATAATATAGTTTAAGGCCTCTACATATGTATTTTTAAATCTGTATAGTTAATTTTTGAAAGATATTGTCAAGAACTAATTAATATATTTTAATTATTGGAAAGAACCTGATGTTCCTTATTTACTAATAAGTATATTCCAGGTAACATTCGTTTTTTTCCCCTCCTTTCTCATTGTTTGTGTCACTAATTTCAGGATGACTTTCTTTGACTTATGAAATTTTTTACATCCAGGCATAATTCCAGGTTTTGGAGGAACCAAAATACATAGGTTGAAACTCTTTGCTGATTTTACAAAATCTTGTAATCAATACTTTGCAAAACTTTGCAGAATGTACTTTTGCAGGAATTTGGTTGTATCATTGTGTAGACGATATGGCTTGTACTTCCAAAAAGTAATTGGTAACTCTAGTTGTTTTTTTTAAAAAATGGTGGCAGATGTTTTCTTTTTTTTTAAACATTATTATTTTTTTAAACATTATTTTTTTAACTTTTTTTTTATTTATTTTTGAGACAGGGAGAGACAGAGCATGAACAGGGGAGGGTCAGAGAGAGGAAGACACAGAATCTGAAACAGGCTCCAGGCTCTGAGCTGTCAGCACAGAGCCCGACCCGGGGCTCGAACTCACGGACCGCGAGATCATGACCTGAGCCGAAGTCGGCCACTTAACCGATTGAGCCACCCAGGCGCCCCGGCAGATGTTTTCTTTAGCAAGTTTTGAGGGTAGTGCGCACACGCGCACACACACAATAATAATATAGTGTGGGAAAAATACAAATACATCATGATATTATATACATATATGTGTATATGTGTGTGTGTGTGTGTGTGTGTACCCACACACTCACACACACACACACACACACATATAATTCCCACTACATTCTAGAAATCCTAAAATGGAAAAATGAGATCCTCAAGTTGGATTCAGTGAAAGGTACACTCTACATCTAAATATGCCAGATTCATGATGGTTCAGTTACTACCATTCAATGTTGATATTATCACCATCATAGTTCGAATATGATTTATGGAAGTGTCCATTGACTGAAAATGGCTTGACTTCAAGACTATGCTAGGGGCTGAACTCCTATTTGTGAATTTTAGTGGTGGCTCATATTTACTTAACAGGGTAAATAAACAGCCCATGACATGGGCTGCTGTCATGTCAAGCTCTGTTATGTCATGCCCTGTCATACTGTTATGCTATTTACTATTTAAGATCATAGAGAGGTGAACAAACCTTCCTGTAGAAACTTTCCACAGTACATGGGTAATCACACAGCTTCTTAATTAAATAGAACTGAAATACATGCTATGGATGGAAAGTAATGATTGAGGTGTATAGCAGAGAGAACTGACTGATCTGGGAAACCGGCAATTTTCTGAGGCAGGAACATTTAAATGTAGAGCCAAAGGATTGAGAAGATGAAGCCAAACAAAGTATAGGAGAAAGGGTGTAGACAAAGGAAGTGGCTGTCAGAATGCAGAGTCAGAAAAGAGTGGCTCATTTGGAGGATTAATTGAGAAAGTACCCCTTTGCCTAGAACTTAAACTTAGTAGAGGGCGCATCACATATTCGGGCGGAGGCACAATGCCCTGGGACTTATGGGACGTGTTAAAGAATTCAGTTAGCAAGTACAGTAAGACCATTGTGAGAAAAAACACAAAGGAACTAGGAAATGACTGCTGGGTCTTAACCAAATTTGGAAAGCTAGAGAAGGCTTCATAGAGGAACTGTGTGGAGGAACATAACTTTCCACATGCACCTGCTCTCCTAGTGATGTCCCACCAGTAAGAGGGGTCATGAGGAGGTGAGACCTTTGCCTCTGCCTGCTGCTGCAGTGCCATGACCTGCAGGAGTGACTACAACATATCAGTCTCTTCTACAGTTTTCAGAGCTAATAAAGAGCAGAGATGAGTAGGAGCTAGTGCAGGACCAGGTCTCAGTGGAGACAGTATCTTCTGAGAGTCATATCAAAGATTAAGTTGGACCACGGAAAAGTGCAGGTGAATAAAACAATTGTAGAAAGTCTTGATTTGGGATGAATTTTTTTTTAAATTTTTTTTAACATTTATTTATTTTTGAGACAGAGACAGAGCATAAACGGGGGAGGGTCAGAGAGAGGGAGACACAGAATCTGAAACAGGCTCCAGGCTCTGAGCTGTCAGCACAGAGCCCGGTGCGGGGCTCGAACTCACGGACTGCGAGATCATGACCTGAGCTGCCGCTTAACCTACTGAGCCACCCAGGCGCCCCTATTTGGGGTGAATCTTAATGTATCATTGTATACATTGGGGAAAACTGTATACTTTGTATACATTTATACATGTATACATTGGACCAAATCTCACCCTCAGTATACTAATAAATGTTTAACCACCTGCTTTCCAGAAAACAAACAAAATTACCTCATTTAACGTATGTGCTCTTTTAATTTAAATACTCCCACCTTGGTATTCCAAGCTATCAGTGTAGAGTCACTGAATGTAGATTTGGGAAGCTGGGGACATTCATTTTTCTTGAGCTTCAGTACCCTACTGCACTACCTTTGGCTTCAGAAGGGAACATGGAGCGTTTAATTAAAAAGAATAGGGGCACCTGGGTAGCTCAGTCGGTTAAGCATCAGACTTCGGCTCAGGTCATGATCTCACAGTTCATGGGTTCGAGCCCCGCGTTGGGCTCTGTGCTGACAGCTCAGAGCCTGGAACCTGCTTCAGATTCTGTGTCTCCCTCTCTCTCTGCTCCTCCCCCACTCGGGTTCTTTTTCTCTCTGTCTCTCAAAACTAAATAAACATTAAAAAAATAAAAATAAAAAAGAATATGTGACTCAGTATTTTAACATCTTCCAAAATGAAAAAAAATTGTCCTTGATGATTTTCTAATATCATCCATAAAAGTTGAGAGCAAATGGTTTTCTGCATAATCACAGATAATAATTGTAAAAGTGGCATGCCTTTCACTTCTGACATTAAGAAATGCTGGCATCTGAGATGTAAAATGTTGAAATATATTTCCTTTCCAGTCCAAAACACTTGACAAAGACATTAAAAAACTAAAATTGTAATACAGTCATAGAAAGATGTAAGATATTTTACCCTGCAGTTATAACCCATGATATAATATAATAAGCTATGTAATATTAAAGGTGCAATAGAGTTAACTATCATTCATAGGAAGAAACTTCAGTTTCAATTAGATCTTTCATTTGGCTACTTATATTTACTTTAATCACACATAGGTAAACACAGAGCTATGACATAGAATATGTCCCTCGCATACATCACTTCCCCTCACTGTTTCTTTCCTTATCTAAATCCTACTCCCCTTTTATGGCTCTACCAGCTGGAACATCACACTAATTACCCTGGTTGCCCTGGTCTTTTCTTTAACCCCATGACAGTTATTTATCTCTACCAATCCTAATCACTATCTTTGCTTTGTAGCTGAAAACTCTCTATAGAATTTATATGGACACACACACACATCCATACACATACACGTATACATTTTGTATATACAAACACACATATATACACATAAGTGTGTCTGTATATATCCATGGAAATGTTCATGTATTAAATATATTTTATATATACACATTATTTATTCAATAAGTGAATTTAAACATATGTATTTCATAAGATTAATAAGATAATTCATTGTGATAGACATGATATTGTTTCAGTTATCTCTTGCTGTGTAACAAACTATTCTGAAACTTAGTGGTTGGACAGTACCATTTTAATAACTCTCGTGGTTCTGTTGATTATCTGGGATCAACTGGGTAGTTCTCTTTCTGGTCTCACTTGGGTCTCATGTAGTTGCAGTCAGATGGCATCTGGAGCTGGGTCAATGGCACTGCTGGACTGCTTTCCCTCTCCATGTAATCTTCAGAGCCTCCTCTCCCCACCTGAAATCTCTGTGTGTTCTCTCTAGCTAACAACTGAACTGCTGATATGGAACATAGAAGCTGCCCATAGTTCTTAAGGTTTAGTCTGAAAGTGGCCATGTTGCTTTCTCCACCTCCTGTGGTTTAAGCAGTTACAGGGACAGCTCTGATTCTAGGAGAGGGGAAATAAATACTACATCTTGACTGGGGAAATGACAAAACATTTGTGGCCATATTTAATTTACCACAGTATTCTTACTAATAATCTTGTAAGTAAAGATCACAGAATTTTAGAGCCATAAGTCCTAGCAATAATTTAATCAAATGCCATGCATTTACAAGAGTAGGCACAGAAGATATAAAGATAAGGGAGAAATTTGGGTCAATGACCCTGACTTAAAATTTTTATATTTCATAGCACTTACCAAACTGCCTAGCATTTAGGAGTACGTTAATCTGGGTTTTTAACCCATATAGCATAGATAAGCAGAAATCAATGTGGGATTAAATTATTCAGATTTATCAGGGGGAACACTAGTGAGAGAAAATTGGGGAAGGGGAGGTGAGATCGGCTGAGAGAGCCATCTGACCCACCATGTAGGTCTTACCCTGAGTGAAGGAGAGAGAGAAAGAAGGAAAGGTGGTTTGTGGAAGCACGTGTGGTGCAGTACTAAGGAAAGGTCAGTGAAGATTGGAAGAATTCTTGGGGAGGCCTTAAATTAAAATCGTCATCAGAAGACTTCTGCGTCTCCCAGGAATGCTCTGCCACATTTGGTCATTGGCTGGGAGCAGCCTGTGGGAAGTGTGGCCTCCGTACAAACATGTGATGAGTTACAGAGCTCAGCAGCTGGAGCTGTCAGGCAGTAATGCTTCAAGCATTTGGAGACTGGAGAACTGTATTCTCATGGCCAACACATACAGCAAGAAATACTTGATAACAGGGATTTGTTAACATGAAGAATGCAACATTCTAAGGTCTTTTCCTTTAAGAAATACCAAATTTCGTGTTAGAAGCTTATGGGTTAAAAGTCACCAAAATTTAAAGGAGATCTTAAAGTATAGTATACAACAGACATTTCATGAAATATTAACTATTTCTGGCAAATAAAATTTAAGTACTTTTTTATACAATATTGTACTTTCCTCGGGAAAACAGAAATAGAGTATTACAGAGAATGATTGTACCAGTAAATATTTTCTTTGACATACATGCCAGACTCATGGTCTGTAATCAGAGTTCATTTTGTCTTAAGAAGTATTTCATTTTTTACAGCCACAAGATATCTTGGTGTAAGATAAATACACCTGTATAAATACACATTTCTAAAACAATAAATTAGATTCTGGAACCACATTTGCATTGCAAAATGACCACAAATTTGTTGTGCTACTGAATTAAAATGCAAATGTACTGACAAAAGACATTGTACATAAAACTTTGCAGAAAAATATCTATTGCATTAAATGAGGTACTTAGTTAAATATTTCAAAACTTTCCAGACTGTTCAGTATGTGTAATCAAATATCAATAGCTAAGATGTACATACTGCCTACCTCCATGAAAAAAAATGGTAGTATACTGTGCAGGTGTTATCCTTGGGGTCTTAAATCTGTATTAGGTACAGGATTTCATGCTCAGTGCAGTGAGATGAAGAAAATTCCTTACAGGTCAGTCCCAAGTATTATCTATAGTTTTGTAATGTTTGTTTTTGAGAGACAGACTGCACGCAGGGGAGGAACAGAGAGAGAGAGGGAGACACAGAATCCAAAGCAGGCTCCAGGCTCCAGGCTCTGAGCTGTCAGCACATAGCCCAACGCGGGGTTTGAACCCACAAACCATGAGATCAGGACATGAGCTGAAGTCAGACGCTTAACCAACTGAGCTACCCGGGTGCCCCAATCCCAAGGGTTTTCTATATAGGGAACTGAGACCCCAAAAAGGGGTCAATCTACACTATTCATTGGACCTATGAGTGTTCTCCTCCAACTTTCCCACCAGAAACTTTTTCTTCTGCCCCTTCTAAGTACACATCCAGATCTGGGAGAAGAGTTTCCTACTTACCATAAGTAATTCATTTTTTTAAGTCTTCCATTTCTGAAAGCTAACAGGATTAGTATTTCAGACTGAATTTTGTATAATATAGTCTACAGAATGTATTTTACTTGAGGTATACCACTTTGGGTATACTGAACATTATTATATTTTTTATTATTTTGGTCTTCCACTTGTACTGTCTAGTGTAGGAAAATTAACTGTCTGATATGGATTCACAGGTAGACTGTGGTGATTTCTGACACTTGATAGGGGCTAGTGACAATGACACCTTTTGGTTCCTGGAGAACAAACCCCATTGTTTGGGTGTTTTGGGACAGCCAGAAGTCATCCTTTTTTCAAGTCAAAATTTTGGTTTTGAAATTGGACAGTTTCCAGCATCAATTAAAATTGCTCTTGGAAAGGAGGATCTCCCAGCAATTAAAGGCATATTACATAAACACATACTCAGTATTTATGTGATTATCTTAATACGTGTAAATTTGGATCCTTGAGATCAAGACTTTTTAAATAATCATATTTAGAACACATTATAGATGTCATTCGATTCCACAAAACCAATGGAAAATCTATAATCTTTCAACTGAAATCTTTCCCTTTTTCCATTTATGTGCACCTTGCTATAACTAAGGATTGTATTCATTCTCATTTTCTGTTGCTCCTAGTGACCAAATCTTCTGTTTGATGACAGTGCTTTACTTAAAACTGACTGGAAAGTTTTTATCAGATGAATCATTAACCAATCATCAGCTAATCAATAAACAATATTTCCCAGAGTAAAGACCCCAGAAGTCCCTCATCTCCCATCTCTAAAGACATTTTGTCTGCAGGGTGCCTAGGTGGCTCAGTTGGTCAAGCCTCTGACTTTGCCTTAGCTCATGATCTGATGGTTCATGGGTTCGAGCCCCATGTTGGGCTCTGTGTTGACAACTTAGAGCCTGGAGCCTGCTTCAGATTCTGTGTCTCTCTCTCTGCCCCTCTCCTGCTCACGCTCTCTCTCTCTGTCTCTCCAAAAATAAATAAACGTTAAAAAAATAAAAAATAAAAACATTTTGTTTGCTACCATCACACACGTGGGTTTTATGTTGAAATTGAATTTTTTTTCATCAACTTGAAATGTACTGGAAAAGAACTTCTTCCTAGATGTCATTGCCTCCTTCTCAGAGAAGTGGCTGGCACTGTCTTTGTATTAGCCATTGTTGTGAATATTGATGATCATTGAAAGGAAAGAAGAGGAGGGGAAGAAAAAAAAAAAAAAAAAGAAAGGAAGGAGGAATATTATAAAACATTCTATGCGTATACATAGACCACTGTGCTGTGTTTAAATTACATTGCATTTCTCATTGTGGAAAACTGACATGCTAATAAATAATTATTTGAAGATGTTTAATATTTTGAATGCATTTTTTTGCATAATGGCCCATGGTTTATTAATAAGGTAAAAATAAAAGCTACCTTCAATCACTTTAGTTTTCAATCACATAATTGGATTATCTTTTCTGTTTTACATTAAATACTGATTACTCACAAATAAAAGCAGAAATGTTTGATTCCTAATCTTTTTTCTGTACAGGTGTGTCAATTTTAGAGCCTAGGCTCAATGTAAAGGCAAAATTATAGTGCTAGGTATGAAACACATCCCAAATATTACTGGTGTTAATTACCCTTGTGAAATAAGCAAATAATACACTAAATGTTACCAGGTGAGTGTTTGAAGACTGAAAAAAAAAAACACTGTATATATTATGGCAATATTTTAGTCTTTCTTCTTTAACATAATAGAAAATAATCAATAATGAAGTAAAATTGAGTTTTTATGCATCGTTTTGAAATTCTGCATTGTATGAGCAGCCAAAATAAAGGTTCAAATGCATTCCATGCTTTAAAAACATATATTCATAATTTTTGTCCAGTATATTTCAGTTCTAAGATATAATGTTGAAAGTTTTCAAATTTTTAGTCATAGGCTAATATTTACTGCAGTTTTAGCATTGGCAGTGTGGCCATTAATACGTTTTTATGAAAACACAGTTGTATTCAAAGCAGACAACGCCTTTGTGCTCCCTAGATAAAGCCATTTCCTAATAGTATGCAGTGTAAGAAGCCCATCAAACACATTCTGGAGGCATTGAACAAATGTAAAATATTTTATCACCAGCTCGTAATTATCACCTGGTCATCAAAATTATACAGCAATGGAAAATATATATTTTGATTATTTAATCTTCAGTATAATTCTTAATTCTGTTACTTGAAATAATTTTAATTATTTATTCTAATTCCAAATCACACATTTGATTCTATCTTTCAAAAAAAAAATCCATAAACAGGGAACCTCCAGTAACATTTGAGAACTTCATGATCCTGAGCCCAATGTTCAAATTTTTAGCAACTGTTCTTGTCAATTTATGGGCCAAGAACAGGTAATTAACATGATACAATAATTAGTAGGGTTGGCTTTCACTTAAAGTGCCTAATGGGGGAGATGTATCGATGGGTAGGTGAAAATAGATAAATTGAGTGATTGATTTGTATAGTAATAAAGATGTTCGTCAGTTTTAAGCATAGAAGGTTTTTGGAGGAGGCTACAGAAAAAAGTGTGCCTTTTGCTATGTTCTGGAAACTATATATGTGAAGGATAGAATGTGAATACAAGACTACAGTAATATGTTGAGTGAGAAATCTATCATGGATTCAGACAAAATGGTCACTGCTTAAAATTAAAAGGGGGGCCATATGAATAGAAAGGAAAGAAATGAAAAAAAAATGGGTGGTAACATTGGAAAAATGGTTGGTGATTGTGTAGATGGTGTTTGTAATAAAGAACTGAACTCTCTTTTATTTTTATTATTACTTTTAAATGCTTAATTTGTTTTTGAGACAGAGAGAGACAGAGGATCTGAAGTGGGCTCTGTGCTGACAGCAGCGAGCCCAATGTGGGGCTCAAACTTGCAAACTGCGAGATCATGACCTGAGCTGAAGTTGGATGCTCAACTGACTGAGCCGCCCAGGTGCTCCTAAACTCTCTTTTTGAAAAAAATAAAATGTTTATTTATTTTTGAGAGAGAGAGCACGAGTGGGGGAGGTGCAGCTAGAGAGCGGGGGACAGAGGATCTGAAGTAGGCCCATGCTGACAGCAGAGAGCCTGATGAGATTGAACTCCTGAACCATGAGATCAGTTCTAACAACTTTTTGGTTGTTTTTCAGGTTTTCTACATACAGTATCACATTGTCTGCAAATAGGGAAAGTTTGTCTTCTTCCTTGCCAATTTGGATGCCTTTTATTTCTTTTTGTTGTCTGAATGCTGAAGCTAGGACTTCCAGTACTATGTTAAATAACAATGGTGAGAGTGGACATCCTGTCTTGTTCTTGACCATAGAGGAAAAGGTCTCAGTTTTTCCCTGCTGAGGATGATATTAGACTGGGTTTTTAGGCTGACATATATGACCTTTATGATGGTGAAGTATGTTCCCTCTATCCCTACTTTGTTGAGGTTTTTATCAAGAATCAATGCTATATTTTGTCAGACACTTTTTCTGCATTTGAGAGGATATTGTAACATTGGAAGAACGTTATCCTTTCAGGATATTAATGTGGTGCATTTCTTTTATTAATGTGGTGTATCATGTTGATTGCTTTGTGAATATTGAACCACCCTTGGAACCCAGGAATAAATCCCACTTGATCATGGTGAACAATTCTTTTAATGTACTTTTGGATTCAAGTGACTAGTATCTTGTTGTATCCATGTTCATCAGAGATATTGGCCTACAATTCTCCTATATACTTACTTACTTATATTTATTTCTGAGAGAGAGAGACAAAGTACAAGTAGGGGAGGGGCAGAAAGAGAGGGAGACACAGAAACAGGATCCAGGCTCTGACCTGTCAGCACAGCTCAGGACTTGAACTCAGGAACCATGAAATCATGACCTGAGCCAAAGTCAGACACTTAACTGACTGAGCCACCCAGGTGCCCCTATAATTCTCCTTTTTAGTGGGTACTTTATCTTTGGAGTAAAGGTAATGCTGGCCTCATAGAATGAATTTGGAAGTTTTCCTTTCATTTCTAGTTTTTGGAACAGTTTAAGAAGAATAGTTAGAAGAATAGTTAGTAACACTTCTTTAAATGTCTGATAGACATTTGTTGTTGTTGGTCATAGACTTTTGTTTGTTCAGAGATTTTTAATTACTCATTCAATTTGTTTGCTGGGTATGGATGTGTTTAAATTTTCTGTTTCTTTCAGTTTTAGTTTTGGTAGTTTATATATTTCTAGGAATTTATCCATTGCTTCCATATTGCCCAGTTTTTTATCATATGTTTTTCATAATGTTCTTTTCTAATTGTATTTCTGTGGTTTTGGTTCTGATCTCTTTTTATTCATAATTTTATTTATTTGGGTCTTTTCTCCTTTCGTTTTGAATGACTAACTATTGGGTTATTGATTTTATTAATTCTTTTAAAGAACCAGCTCTTGGAGCACTTAGGTGGGCTCAGTCAGTTAAGCGTCTGACTTCAGCTCAGGTTATGATCTTGCGATTCATGAGTTCGAGCCCCACATCGGGCTCTGTGCTGACAGCCTAGAGCCTGGAGCTGCCTTTGGATTCTGTGTCTCTGTCTCTCCCTGTCCCTTCCCTGCTCATGCTGGCTCTCTCTTTCTCTCTCAAAAAGAAATAAACATAGAAAGAAAGAAAGAAAGAAAGAAAGAAAGAAAGAAAGAAAGAAAGAAAGAAGAAAGAGAGAGAGAAAGAAAGAAAAGAAAAGAAAAGAAAGAAAGAAAGAAAGAAAGAAAGAAAGAAAGAAAGAAAGAAAGAACCACCTCTTAGTTTTGTTGATCTGTTCTGTTTTTGTTTGTTTGTTTCTATATCTTTTATTCCTGCTCTAATCTTTATTATTTCCCTTATTCTGCTGTCTTTAGGCCTTATTTGCTATTCCCTTTCTAGCTACTTTAGATGTAAAGTTGGGTTGTGTATTTGGGATTTTCCTTGCTTCTTGATGTAGACCTGTATTGCTATACACTTCCCTCTTATGACCACCTTTGCTGCATTGTGAAGGTTCTGGACTTTGTGCTTTCATTTTCATTTGCTCCCATGTATTTTTTTTTTTAACTCTGTCAACCCATTCATTCTTTAGTAGGATGTTCTTTAACTTCCACGTATTTGTGGTCTTTCCAATTTTTTTCTTGTGGTTGGCTCCAAGTTTCATAGTGTTGTGGTCTGAAAATATGCATGATACGATCTCGGTGGTTTTGTACTTGTGGTACGGAAACAGGCTGGAATGCTGGCAGAAAAACCAAGCGGCACTCAGAGATCTTGGCGGATCAGAGATTTATTTAACACCAGCTGGTTCAGAGGAGACCATTTCTCCAAAGATCTGAGCGCCGAATGCAAGTGGGAAGGGTAATTTATAGTTGTCAGCTTCTGTATCTGCGGCAGGTTTTCGCGCGTGCGACAAGCAGGGCAAGAAGAACCTGGAAGAGGGGTCTCTAAGCTAGAGAAGAGAGCTTGTTTTAGTCCTGTCGGCCATCTTTGGCTCAATACTTTCTTCATTTCTCCAACATTCCCCGCTTTGATGCCTTTTAAAAAAAACTTTTAGTACCCATCACCTTTCAGTTTTACAGGGTGGTACTTGCAGAAGGCTAAGATACGTGCTGTAGTTTAGCAAGCAACAGTGTTTTCAATAAAAGGTACCTCGGCATTCAGTATACAGGAGTTGATGGATACAAGTAAAATTATGGAGAGGAGGGTCAGGAAGCCAGAATGCCCAGTCCGTGAGATCCCATCCTTTCCATTGATTGATACTTTCCTGTTGTCTACATTGAATTCTTTCCTTGAGTTCCTTAACCTTAGTTGTAAGTATTCCTGACTGGTTTACAAAAGAGCAACATTTCCCCCCCAGAAAGATGCAAGTCCCTCCTTTTTCTGAAGTGAGGAGGTCGAGGGCTCGCCTATTTTGGAGGGTCACTGCCACCAGAGAGTTTATTTGGCTTTGTAAGGTTACCAGAGAATCTGCCACCCGTTCCATGTCTTCATTTAGCTCTTGAAATAGACTATGGTATAGTCCTATGGATGAACCTATGCTGCCTATTCCAGTTCTTATTCCTGTCGCAATTCCTGCTCCTATCAGAACGGGTAGCAAGATTGCCAGTTTAGCCCTGGACTTGGGGCTAAAGGCTGTTAGGAACTGATCTTCAGTGTATACGGATATCTCTGGGGTTAGGAAGATGAATAACATATCTGAGTCCAGTTGGCCTCTAAGCATCACCGGTAGGCCAAATTAGAACACAGGTAGAGCACCCCAGGGATTGAATGTAGGGTTGCATTCCTTTTTAAAGTTATATTTCTTCTGCATAGAGAGGTACTGTTCATACCTTCAGGGACTGTACAGATTAGATTGTCGGCATTTGTGAGACAGATCCCAGTGGCCAGGGTCACTTAAGACAGAGGTGTTGGTTTCGAGATTTCAGGAGCCTCCTAGGTCAAAGAGATGGGAGTGGCTAAGTAAGCCCTCTGGCTGAAGGGCAAACACATCCAGCAGGTTTGGGTGTGATTATCTATTTTATGGGGGACTTGTAGAGTAGTGTTGGCCCAACGCTGGAGTGGGGAATTGGTAAGCATATGATTGAGGGCTGAAAGGTTCAAACCTTGGTAGGCTGCCAGGGGAGTGGTTGTCTTAACGGCTTGTATTCCTATCCTGGGTATCCTTTATAGCTTTTTGAAGGGACCTGTCTTGCACCCCTCCCCGGTCTGAGATCCCTCATTGAAGAAGGTAAGTGTAGCAAGCTCACTTCCCTTTCTGGAGGCCCTTGTTGTAACATGGGTTCCCGATATTTTCGGTTATCTCTATGGCCCAATACTTAGTCCTTGGGGCACTGGGTGACTGACAGAGAGTGGGTGTTTTTTCCTTGTAGCAATCTTTGTGGGGGGAGGTGAAGGCGCTGAATGCCCTTGACCCCCTTATTGTCATATAACAATCCTGGGGGCAAAATGGCTAAGTGGCAGTTGTGAGGGTGAGAGAGGTTATCATAATATACAGGCAATACTTAATAATCCTCCCATCCAGAGGAGGTATCTGAGACCCAGCATGCATCTTTTGTCCCATGTCCAGCTTGTTGGTGTAATCTTTATCAGCCCAACAGAAAGAAGTAAGATCAGGGCTGTGACACCAGTTAAGGGGCAAGGGCTGGCAGAGTTGCATCCAACCCCCTGGGCTCGGTTCACGTGTTGATTCCTCAAGCTTCTGCCATGCGGAGACCAGCCAGCTTCCAGGGTGTGGCTGGAGGAGGGCTGGAGGTCTCAGGGGCCAGTGTCTTTTTGAGGGTCAGTTTAAGCGGGTTGACTGGATCTGGATCACTTCACCAGGTTGAGGGTTCCTCTGAGTTGGCCTTCTTAGCTCTGAAGTGAGGGACCCATGGGTTGATACCTGAAACTGAATCCTCTATTTGGTTGTATATCTGTAAAGTCCACCTCCAAGTTTTCAAAAGGGGCAGGTTTCTGGTAACTGTCAGATCAGGTTTAGGCAAGATATGGTTTGCATATTTAGAGATCCATCCTGTTTTCCAGTTGTTTAAATAATCATATGCCCATGAGGTCTTATTATTATCCCCATAGTATAACAAGCACAGAAGATTGCCTATATATGAAATACTGTGACAATTTTCTGAAGTTTATCTCAAGTTGTCCAGTTTAGGCAAACAACAAACATTTAAAGGCAATCATAACTAGAATTTAACATCTATAATGGTGCATTATTGAAACATAATTGTTCTCTCTAAAAACCCCCCTTTCCAGAGATAGCCAAATTGAGACCAATGCATTTGTAGAAAAAGTCCAGTCTGGCCGAAGTATTTACATAAGCTCAACAAGAATAGTGATTGATCATGAGGATCTTTTAAAGTTTGCTTTGCTGGAACTTGTTATAAGGAATCTGTGGGTTGAACTTTTAGTAGCCTCTCCAGGCCAGAAGCCAAGCCAAATACTTTCCATCAGACAGGCCTGCAATACCTGTAGAACTGGGCGAATTCCTCTTATGAGGTCATATCCTGAGGTTCCTGCACCTGCCAGGAAGTGACCTTCTTTACTCACTTGGTGAGGCTGCTGGGAACTCTGTAAGCAAGGTATCAGGCCAACATTTCTAAGGGATTTTATGGCTCCATGTTTCATAAAGCCAACCTTAGTTCCTTAAAGCTGTCTGGTCATATCTGAGTCTATGAATGTCACTCTCAAATATGACATTCCAGTCAAAATCTTGGTAAAATAACCAGTATTTCCAATGGTGACCTGTTACAAGATGAACAGATTCTTATTGAACTTATGCAAACAATTGTAGTTGCCTTAAAGAAAGAATACTCACTGAGAGTTTTTGAATTTCAGGGGAGTTATGTAGAGAGAAAAGTAAATGCTTTAGTTTACAAATGAATACTTTATGCCATTTCTGTATATGATACGTATCTTAAGAGAAAGTGTCCTTAATCTAGAAGAGCAAACATTAGAGAACCAGCAATATTTTCAACAAGAATCACAAAACTATAATATTCCTCAGTTCATTTAATCCCATGTTCCTAATTCTTGTTCAATTTGAATAAAGCTTTTTAGTTCTGGAAATTCTTACCCATTTTAGTATTAATCTTAAAGATGTTGAATACCTGTATTTGTCCCCAAAGTCCTCTTTATAAATTTCCTTGAAGAAAAAACACATTTTGTGAGAGAATAAGAACAATTATAAATGACAAAATCTCAGAAATAGACATTGTTAAAGATCTGATGAGAGTTCATTATGATGCAGTTGACAAAGAAATTCGGTTATTTCTGCAACACATAACACTTCGAGTAATTAGAATATTAAGTGATGACCTTATACCAAAACATCCAAACTTTAGGAATTGCATATATATTTGGGCAGTTACAGCATTTACTTATGCAGTACAACCTAAGGTTTACCGTTGTACAACAGTGGTTTTCCAAGTAACTTAGCATCCCAAATAAAAGGGCCTAATTGGTCAAAAAGACTTCATTTACCATTTAAATCCTGGGAAGTTTGTTAAAACCTTAGGAAGTTATAAGTGCATCCTAAATAGGATTACAGATTACTACAAATATTAAAACTTTATTTATTCAACCAAGGTGGCAATAAAAGATCCTAAAGGTGAATGTATAGCATTATATAGTTGTTACCAAAACCTAGCTCCTTTAACATTGAGAAGTTTAAAAAAAATTTTTTTTAAATGTTTATTTTTTGAGAGAGAGAGACAGAGTATGAGCAGGGGAGGGGCAGAGGGAGAGAGGGAGACACAGAATCCGAAGCAGGCTCCAGGCTCCGAGCTGTCAGCACAGAGCCCAACACGGGGCTGAAACTCACAAGCCATGAGATCATGACCTGAGCCGAAGTCAGACAATTAACTGACTGAGCCACCCAGGTGCCCCTAACATTGGGAAGTTTTAACTAAGTAATCAAAGATCTGATAAAGATGAAACCTAAAACTTTGGTTTTCCTGGAAGACAAACCTTTGTTTGCATTGTCTTGTCAAGAGCAGATCAGTAGTCCAAGAAAACTTTGTCATTTGAGCAGAGAGAAAAGCAGAATTTCAACTTTATACCAGTGTACTTTTAAAATTCTATTCATCTCAACCTTAGTCCATCCTGAACACACATAATATCCCTTTTCAGAGATTTCCTTTCATGAACCTTTTACAACGTTCCTTTGCCTTCAAACTTTGTCCCAAAGCCATTTCTCTCCAAATAACCAGTCTCATTTAGGACAAAATTACCTTCTTCTACCCTCAACAAAAATGTATTTCCATTTCTTATATCTTTTTTACATACCTTCTACTTTCCTACCTACAGGGTTGCTTTCCTTATTTACATCTGTTTTAAGTACACTTAGCAGAATTTTAAATCTTAGGGAACCTTAGTCTCCAATTGAGGACTTAGTAACCAACTGAGAGGTGTTTACACCAGAATTTTTTAGATGGTAAATTCATGAACCAATTAAGTACAAAGCATGTTTTCCAATGGGTCCAAATAGCCTTAATTTCTCTGCAATAAGAAGTTAAAAACACAAACCTATGTTCAGTAATCAAAGCTTTAGCAATTCATTCTATTTGGAAAAGACCTAGATGTCCAGGGGGGTGCATTTTACTCCTTGACCTTGAGGATTGGAGGAGGAGCCAATGGTGCCTGAGGCACTGAGGAGGGTATAGGAACAAATTATGTAGACCACACCCAAGTTGGTGCAGAAAGAGCAGGGGGAAGGGAAGACAGAAGAGGCAAAGTGCCAGTAGAAGGCAGAGAAGGACAACCTAATTCAAAACCTTAGCTCAGACAGAGGAGCAGACGCCATGTTTTTTTTTCCACCAAAGTGGAAATATGGAGTCCACATCAGGCCAGAGAAGACCCGGGTATTTCCCCAAAACACGTGGAGTTCAAAAATAGAACATATTTACAGAGGGAAAACAACTGCCTAAAATAACTTGTCTAGATCACTCAAACTTACAACTATACTGTGACCTTCCACTCTGAAACATTAAAGACTGAAAGTGGAGGCCGATAGTTCTTTTACATTTAGGTTTGCCTAATCAATGTAGTATTCCTGTGCTGATTTTGTGGAAATAGAAGTCAGCAAACCTGGAGGGCCCTGTAAGATCCGGTCATGACCAGAGGGGTTCCCACTCTGACTCAAGACCCTTTCCTTGGAACCAGACAATTTAATTCATCAACGGAGACTGAGGTTCTCTCCATGTTTTGGCTTTTGTAAATAATGCTGCTATGAATGTGTGGGTGCAAAAAAATATTTTCAAGTTAGTGTTTTCCCTTTCTTTGGATATATTCCCAGAGGAGGAATTGTTGGATAATATGGTAATTCTTTGAAGTTTTTGAGGATCCTCCATGTTTTTTCCCATGGTGCCTGGTGCCATCAACAGTGCAAAAAGGTTCACTTTTCTCCATATACACACTAGCATTTGTTATCTTTTGTCTTCCAGATCATGGCTCTTCTAACAGGTGTGAAGTGATATCTCTTTGCAGATTTAATTTGAATTTCCCTGATGACTGATTTCCCTGTTGAGCATCTTTTTAAGGTACGTATTGTCCTTTAATGTCTAATCTGGCCCTTTGCCTATTTTTTAGTTAGGTTATTTATCTTTTGGCAATTGAATTGTTTGAGTTCTTTATATATTTTGGAAATGAACCTTGATCAGATAAATTTTTGCAAATATCTTTTTTCCCATTTCACTGGTTACTTTTTCAGTGTATTGATGCTTTACTTTACTGTGCAGATAGTTTTTAGTTTGATATAGTTCCAATTACTTACTTTTTTTTTTTGTTGCCTGTGGTTTAGGTGTCTATCAAAAAAATTATTACTAAGACCCATGGCAAAGACTTTCTGTTCCTTTATTTTTTTTCCAGGAGTTTCATGGTTTCAGGTCTTACATTTAAGTATTTAATTGCAGCTAATTATTGTTAGTGGTGTAAGAAATGGGTCCAGTTTCATTCTTTTACAAGTGAGAATCCAATTCTCTGGCACTATTTATTGAAAGCACCTTTTTCTCCATTGAGTAGTGTTGGCTCCCTTGTCAAATATTAGTTGACTATGTATGTTTGGGTTACTTTCTGAGTTCTCAATTCTGTTCTGTTGCTCTTTTGTCAGATTTTATGCAGTGCCATATTGTTTTGATGACTAAAACTTTATAATATATCTGAATCAGGCAGATCTGCACCAAACACATTCCATGGCCAGAGTGTTCCTCTGACTGTGTAGATGAACAAAACTGCTGGTTGGGATTACTACTTTGAGCACTGTAGGTATGAACTTGATCTTCTAAGATATGTGTGCTGGTTGTCGCAAGCCCCTCCCCTCTTCTCCATCACAGTCACATTCCTAGTGGTTGGGTTCTTCAAATTCCCCTGTAATCCTCATAGTATAAGATCAGAGTAAGGACTTCAGCAAAGCAACTCCCATTGCTGGGTGAGGGCTTGTTATTCCTATGGGCTCTGTTTTCCCACTGGAGAAATGGAAGACTCAGGGGAGACTTTTTAGTGTGGTGCTGCTCTGGCCACTGGGAGGGATGAGGTAGTTAATGAGTAGCCACTGCTTTTATTCTTTTAATGCAGTTGGCCTTGTCCTTGTCTCTGTGGTGCAGGGAGGTGCTTCAGCCTCACCT
This sequence comes from Felis catus, assembly GCF_018350175.1. Classification (NCBI taxonomy): domain Eukaryota; kingdom Metazoa; phylum Chordata; class Mammalia; order Carnivora; family Felidae; genus Felis; species Felis catus. The sequence continues at coordinate 106,529,185 of NC_058371.1, forward strand.
CCATGTTCTAGAATTCTCTCAATGATGTCTTTTTTTTTTTTTTTTTAATCAGTTTCTCTTGTGAGGGAGGGTGAACTTAGGAACAATCTATGTCAATCTGTGTTACCATCTTGGTGATGTTAACAGACTAGTGACTTTTATTCTATGATTCCTCTACCCTGTGCTCCTCCACTACCTGCTTCCCTCTCTTTCTGATCAGCCTTATTTCCCTCCTTGTCAGGCAGAAAGCCCAAAGTTCAATTGCTTATTTATATTAAACCTTTTCAGAAAAGGAAACATTTTTAGAGTTAATTTTAAATTGTGATCATATGAGTTAAAAGTCATTGTTTTAGACTTTCCTAAACCTAGGCAAATAGGCAAACATATTCAGAGGAACTTGGAATAATTTTATAAGAAAAGACAACCTCTAGCTCTGCATCAATTATTTCCTATGTTAGTAGAAAATTCAGATACTAATTAGGGAATGTAAAAACAATGCAGGAAGATCCCCAGAGGTGGCTTAAGAAAGACAAAATTTCACAGAAAACCAGAGAGAATTAGAAAAACTATAGATGTGGGGGTGCCTGGGTGGCTCAGTCGGTTAAGTGTCCGACTTTGGCTCAGGTCATGATCTCGTGGTCCGGTCTGTGGGTTCGAGCCTTATGTCAGGCTCTGTGCTGACAGCTCAGAGCCTGGAGCCTGATTCAGATTTTGTGTCTCTCTCCGTCTCTGCCCTACCCTGCTCATGCTCTGTCTCTCTCTGTCTCTCAAAAATGGATAAACGTTTTTTTTTTTTTAAAGAAATAGACACTTAAATATAGAGAGCAACCTGGTGGTTGGTTGACTGGAGGTAGGTGGGGGGGGGGATGGGTTAAATGGGTGATGGGGATTAAGGAAAGCATATGTGATGAGCCCTGAGTATTGCATGTAAGTGATGAATTGACTAAATTCTACTACTGAAACTAATATTACACAATATGTGAGTTAACTGAATTTAAATAAAAACTTGAAAGAAAAAAAAACTATAGATGGGTGACAAGATCTTTCAGAGACTATTTCCAAAGCCTTATCTTTTTATTATTATTTTTTAATGTGTATTTATTGTTGAGAGAGAGAGGGAGACAGAGCATGAGTGGGGGAGGGGTAGAGAGAAGGAGACACAGAATCTGAAGCAGGCTACAGGCTCTGAGTTGTCAGCACAGAGCCTGGCACGGGGCTTGAACTCATGAACTATAAGATCATGACCTGAGATGAAGTCAGAGGCTTAACTGACTGAGCCACCCAGGTGCCCAAAAGCCTTTTCTTCAAAAATAGATTTTCTCAGTCCAGAAAGGGCAGGAATGGTGGGAATGAATCCTTTGACATTATCAGGAATAGGTTCTTAATGCTTGATATAGTACACAGCTATAGATCCTAATGAAAGTGTGAGTTCAGTGCTCTCCTCACTTGTATACATGACCTTATCCACAAATGGGAACTTCAAAAATAAGAAATAAAGTGGAAAGGAGCTCCTTTGTAAGCTCACCAACTCACTGGTATGCATATGCAAAATGTCTTGGAACAAAATAAGACCTATAATAAACTGATGATCTCACAGTTTAAGACCTTAGTCTGGATGGGACGTCTGGGTGTCTCAGTCGTTTAAGTGTCCGACTTTGGCTCAGGTCATGATCTCACAGTTTGTGAGTTTGAACCCCATGTCGGGCTCTGTGCCAACAGCTCAGAGCCTGGAGCTTGCTTCGGATTCTGGGTTTCCCTCTCTCTCTACACCTCCCCTGGCTCACACTCTGTCTCTCTCTCTCTCTCTCTCTCTCTCTCTCTCTCTCTCTCTCTCTCTCATTCAAAAAATAAACATTAAGAAAAAAAAAAAGACTTTAGTCTGGAGACACCTAACAAGGATTCTTATAGATAATTTAAGCAGAAAAAATACTATAGAAACAATTGAGGTATGCTAGCTAAGAAACTGAAGAAAAACTAAAAAAGATATTCAAAGAAAATGCTCTAAGAAATGAGGACCCAATTTTTGCTATTACATTTATATTCACAAGGAAAACATAAATAGTAAACATATTTTTCTAACACAAATGTATCAATCCTGTCAAATCCTACAACCTTTCACTTTTATCATGCTATATAGATAGGGAATTTTTGACAATTATGGAAATAGCCACTATCTCTTAGTCAATAAACTTTATCTTGGGATCTAAACAAACAACAAGAAATATTCTTTTCTCCTTCACTAACTTTTCTACTAGTTGAAGGTCTAGTAGAGAAAGAACTCATTATAGTGTTAGCAGTTCTTAAAATTCTCGTATGCTCTCAGTCAAAAAACCCAGTGAAAAATACAGAGACATGTTCAGAAGCTCAGAGGCATGATGTGGGAGATTTCTGAGACTGCTCTTATTGTCAAACTACTATCAGCTCTTCCTGCCAATAAAGATTTTAAGGAAAACAAAGTATTAATGAAGTTATAACTCTGGTTAATTTCAAAATCAGCCTTTCCCCACTGATTTTTTATGTCAACATAAAGCTGTTATGAATTTGCAGTGCAAGACCAGTTTAAACAAACAAAAATACAATGAACTTATGTAATAGATGTTTTTCAACTTCTTGTTTGGATGAGTTCTTTCTGAACTATTGTGAGTCAACATCTCAAATTTAAAAATTTTAAATTTTATTAAATTTACTTTAAAAAATTAATATGAGGGGCTCCTGGGTGGCTCAGTCGGTTAAGGATCTGACTTCAGCTCAGGCCATGATCTTGCGTTTCGTGGGTTTGAGTCCCACATCAGGCTTTGTGCTGACAGCTCAGAGCCTGGAGCCTGCTTCAGATTCTGTGTCTCCCTCTCTCTCTACCCCTACCCCACTTGTCTCTCTCTCTCTCTCAAAAATGAATAAACATTTAAAAAATATTTAAAAATGTTTATATGATTTGACTGACCCAATTAGTTTCAACCTTCTTATAGCTTAATTGTGCATTTTTTTGGTGTGTAATTTAATGGTTCCTGAAAAACCATACTTGGATTTCTCACAAATGTCATATTGTCATAAATATTTTTGAAAGAGAGCTGAAATTCACAAGTCATAATCATATAAGCAGTGAAGTAATAAAAAAATGTTGACATAGCTTCTGCATTTGTCAATAAGGATATAGCAGTGCTCAAACCTCGATCTTAGTGGACATCACTGGCAGGAAACCTAAACAACAGCCTTAATGTTCTATTCTCAGGTAAGAGAAAGCCCTGAAATGGCATTGCAAAAGCATTGTCGCCAACAGTAACAAAGGCAGCAGGCAGATTTAAAAAATTTTTTTTAAGTTTCTTTGTTTTTGAAAGAAAGAGAGAGAGCTAGAGCAAGAGCACAAGTGGGGGAGGGGCAGAGAGAGAGGGAGACAGAGAATCTTAAGCAGACTCTGCCTTGTCAGCATGGAGACCGATGTAGGCTTGAACTTACAAAACCAGTGAGATCATGACCTGAGCCAAAACCGAGAGTCAGACGCTTAAATGACTGAGCCACTCAGGTGCCCCACAAAAGGAAGATCTTTAAAATCCTGAATGCTTAGCCAGTCTCCAAAAATAGAGTAGATTTGGAGAATAATAGCATTGAGTTATTAACTCGCCATTATCATTATCGCCATCATCCTCATCATCTTATCTGGATTCAGATTTGAGTCAGATCCAGGTTTGATTCATGGCCATTCCAGCTATCACTTTTGTAACCTTGGGGTGAGGTACAAACTTTACTCCATGCCAAATTCTGTGCTAAGCTCTCAACCTACGTCCTTTCATTTGGTCAACTCACAACTTCCACTTTACAGATGGAAAAACAGAGGCACAAAAGCGAATATTATTTTTATGTTCTAAATAACTGAATTTTCAATTTAAAAATAAAGGGGAAATTCAGGGTATTGTGTGTACCTAGAAATATGTTAACAGTTCTTTAAGGCTGTATATTAAACAATATTCACCTGTTAGACATTCCTTAGAAAACAAGCTTTGGTAACATAAAGGAAACTGCAAATAACCATAAATACCAAAAGGCACACTTTGGGATACTATCTAAAGCAATGATATAAGGACATAATGATACAGGCAATTGGTAATTATCATAACTGGCACTTATTGATGTACCATGTTGATTTTGTGATAGCAAGTGTGTGTGTATGTATGTGTGTGTGTGTGTGTGTGTGTGTGTGTGTGTGTGTGAAGAGAGGGATATACAAAGAGGAGAAAGAGAAGTAAACATATTGCTTTAAACCATGGAAAACTAATAAATAAACATAACTGTAAACAGCATTCTGAAGACAGGTGCTGAACATGATTTAGTTATTTTGCTCCTGGCTTGAAAATGAACCTCAGCATTGGATTCACAGAAGCTGTTGGATTCTCTTGGGGTTTAGCACTGCAGGAAAATGCTTTACAACTTAATTGCATGCTCAGAAAGCCAATTGGCTGGTTTGCAAATTTATGCAACATTTATGCCTGGTGAGTTGGGGAAGTGCAGGTATGGAAGGGAGGAAAGAAAGTTTCATTTACTCAGATACAACTCATGGTTAATAAATTGTAACAAGCATTTGTAAAGGAAACAGAGGCTGAACAAGGCCAGAGGCAAAGTGGCATTATGTTTTTGCATTTTAAATGTACATAATTAGCACAGTCCATCCTCCTGGGACAGAAAACCATGAGATCATGTCAGCCTTTGCCTGAATGCCAATATAAGCAACAAATTAATACAAGTGTAAGATATCCATTCTTTACATGTCAAAAATCAAGTGATGATATAAAGGCATTCTCAGAGAAAAGACAAAATAAAAATGTATTTTTAAGGCTTTATTTTTTGAAAGAAGTTTTAAGTTCACAACAGATTTGAGAGGAAGGTACATAGACCAGCCATAGAAACCCTTCTCCAATAAATGCACAGCCTCCCCCATTAATGACATACCCTACCACATTTGATACATCTGTTAGAACTGATGAACCTATATTGACACGTCATAATCATCCAATGTCTATAGCTTACTATAGTTCTCTCTTGGTGTTGCACATTCTATGCATTTGGACACATGTATAATGTTCACCACTATCATATTGTACAGAGTAGTTTTACTACCCTAAAAATACTCTATGTATCACCTACTCAACGTCCTCACAATTCCTGGAAGTCACTGATCTTTTTACTCCTGCCATAGATTTGCCTTTCCAGAATGCCCCATGGTTGAAATTTTACAATGCACAAAATATTCAGCTTAGCTTCTATCACTGAACATGTACTGAAAGTTTCTCCATGTCTTTTTATGGGTCAATGGCTCCTTTCTTTTTAGTGCTGAATAATAGCACTAATCCATTGCTTGGATGTATCAGAGTTTATTTATCCATTCACTTACTGAAGGACATCTTTGTTGCTTCCAAGTTTTGACAATTGTGAATAAAGCTGATATAAACATCTGTGTGCAGGTTATTGTGTTGACATATATTTTCAACTCCTTTGGGAGTTATCAAGGAATGCATTTGCTGGATCATATGATAAGAGTATGTTTAGTTTTGTAAGAAACTGCCAAATTCTTGTATTCCCCCCAGCAAAGAATAGTAAAATTTGTAGAGTTTCTATTGCTTCCACACTCTCCCCAATATCTGGTGTTGTCAGTGTTTCAGGATTTGGTCATTCTAATCGGTTTATAGTGAGTGACAAATTATTGTCTTAATTTGTATTTCCGTGATAACCTAGGATGTAGATCATTATTTCATATGCTTATTTGCCATCTATAATCTCTGGTGAGGTGTCTGTTAAGGTTTTTGACCCATGTTCTAATTCAGGTGTGTTTTGTTTTTGTTTTTGTTTTTGTTTTTGTTTTTGTTTTATAGTTCTTCATATATTTTGATTAATGATCCTTTATCAGAGGTGTCTCTTGCAAATATTTTCTCCCAATCTTTTCCTGGCCTCTCATTCCCTGGTTATTGACTTTTGCACAATAAAAGTTTAAATTTTAATGAAGTCAAGTTTATCAATTATTTTGTGAGTCATGCCTTTGATGTTGTATCTAAAATGTTATACCTAGAACTTCTCCTGTGTTTTATTTTAGGAATTTTATAGTTTTGTGTTTTAGGCCTATGATCAAATCCATAGTGAGTTAATTTTTGTGAAGGGTATGAAGGTTCATTTTCTTGACTTTTGGATGTCTGACGGTTCCAGTACCAATCATTGAAAAGCCTATTTTTGCTCGATTATATCGCCTTTGCTCTTTTGTCAATGATCAGTTGGCTGTATTTATGGGTGCCTATTTGGTTTATTTATTTATTTATTTATTTAACATTTATTTATTTATTTTTTTTTTTAAATTTTTTTTTTCAACGTTTATTTATTTTTGGGACAGAGAGAGACAGAGCATGAACGGGCGAGGGGCAGAGAGAGAGGGAGACACAGAATAGGAAACAGGCTCCAGGCTCTGAGCCATCAGCCCAGAGCCCGACGTGGGGCTCGAACTCACAGACTGCGAGATCGTGACCTGGCTGAAGTCGGACGCTTAACCGACTGCGCCACCCAGGCGCCCCAAACATTTATTTATTTTTGAGACAGAGAGAGACAGAGCATGAACGGGAGAGGGTCAGAGAGAGAGGGAGACACAGAATCTGAAACAGGCTCCAGGCTCTGAGCTGTCAGCACAGAGCCCGACTCAGGGCTCAAACCCACGGACTGCAAGATCATGACCTGAGCCGAAGTCGGACGCCCAACCGACTGAGCCACCCAGGCGCCATGGGCGCCTATTTGTGAGCTCTCTGCTCTGTTCCATGGATCTGTCTCTCTTATTTTTCTTTGATTTTGTGTAGTTAGAAAATAATATGCCTTTGTATAGATTTTTTTGGATTTTATGCTGTTTGGTTTTCTGATTTTCCTAGACCTGTGGTTTGATGTCTCATGTTAAATTGGGAAAATTCTCCACCATTGTTTCAAATATTTCTTAAATTCCTTTTTCTCTTTTTCCTTCTGGTCTTCTCATTATGTGTATGATGTACCATTATGTGTAGTTGTCCTACATGGTCCCATAAAACTTAGAAATTCTGAAGTTTTTCCCCCTCAATCTTTGTTCTCTTTGCTTTTCAGTATTGAAGATCTATACTGATACATCCTCTAGCTCAGAGATTCTTTCTTTTCTCAGCCATGTCCAGTGTACCATTAAACCCGTCAAAATCATTCTTCATTGCTATTGCAGTGTTTTTTTCTACTATTCCTTTTTTTATTCTTTCTTAGGATTTCTATCTCTCTGTTTACATCTCCCTTTTATTCTTATGTCAGCCACTTTTTCCATTACATCCCTTTAATCATGGAGCCTATTAATCGTAGTTTTTCTAAAGTCCTGGTCTGACAGTTACTACATCACTGTCACATTTGGTTCTGATTCTTGCTGTGAGTCTTCAAATTGTGTGTGTATGTGTGTGTTTCCTTTGGTATACCTTGTAATCATTTCTTGATGACAGGATGTGATTTGGTGGGGTAAAAGGAACTGCTGTGAATTGGCGTTTAGTAACATAATGGTGAGGTATGGGAGGAAGGGAAGTGTTCTATACTCTTGGGATTTCTTCAGTCGTTTAGTAAGTCTGAACCTCTGTTCTGTGAACTTCACAAGTGTTTCTTGAAGTGTTTTTTATTCTTTTTCCTTATGTGGGACAGGATGGCTAGAGTGGACTGAAGCTAAATATTTCCCTTCCTAGGTCAGTTAGGCTTTGATAATACCCTAGCATGTTAGGCTCTGGTTAACTAGTTTTTACTGAGGGCAAGGCCTTGTTAAGAACAGAGTGCTCTGGTATATTTCAGAATGGTATATTTCAAAATTTCAAAATATTTCAAAATATTTCCCCCTCTCTCTGATGGAAGCCAAAGGGTATTTTTTTTTTCTAATATTTACTGTGGGAGTCTGGTTGAGTTCCTGGGGGTAAATCTTATAATACCATGGGGTCTCCTTATGACTAGGTGCCCCTGGACTTCTAGCTCTCAGAAGTGTCAGCACAAGCTTTAAGCAATTAATCAATTGGAGTTCAGATTTACGATCATGACACTGGTTCCAGGGTGACTTCCTCTCCTGAGTCTCTGTTCCTATAAGTTGTGACTCCCTCTGTTCATTTGTCTGTCTCCCCAGTCATGGGGGCAGTCTTCTCCCCTACCATATGGATCCTATAAGAGTTGATTTTTTTTTTTCACTTTATTAGGAGGTTGTTAGGAGGAAGAGGCAACTTTCAAGCTTCTTGCATGTAGAACTGGAAAATGGAACTATCCTGATAAATTTTCTTTTTAATATTCAGAAAAATGATGAGGCAATGTGGAGGCCATGTGTACCTTCACAAGTTTTTGTCTCAGAATGCAGGGCCCCATGGTGTATTAATAATTTGATAAAGTACTCATAGTTTCCTTTACCTACCATATAGATTTTCTTATCCTATACAGATAAAAAATAAGAAAAAAATAAAACCACTTTTGTATGACCCTTCAATATTATATTTTTTAGGTAAGAAGAACCTTTATAGATTTAGGCCTTGCAAAGGGTCAAAACAACAACAATTTGCAATTTGACTCTTTACAGTATTTCATCTTTATTTTTAAAACACCATGGGAAAAATTTAGCTGCTATAAAATCTATAAAAATGTTTACTCATGATAAATTAAGTCATTAGATTTTTTCTTTTTCCCCTCAAGGTGCATGGTCAAAACAAGTAGTGATTTCTGTTTGCATTATTTGGCTCTTTTAATACACGACCAATTAAAGTCTCTTTACTTCTAATTTTATTAGAATGATCTAACAAGAAAATGGATCTTACATAGTATGACGTGACTTAGATTTCTTTGTAGATACCATGAGCCTTTTTCTTTTTAGTATTCGTACCCTTATTATTATTGCTTCGAAAATTCAAAAAGGTTCAATTTTAAGTCCTGGTTTTGGATTTTTTTCTTTTTACAATCTTTTCTCCAGCTTATCTTTTAAATTGGTGGAAGATAAGACATATTTGATCATTTTTATGACAACTAATTTAATATGTTATTATGCTACCCTCTGTATTTTAAATTTGGATAATTTATTTCAAGCAATACCATTGCACTATGCAAATGAACTTAAAGTTCATGGGGAAAGATTGAGAGGATAAGTGAAAGGGAAAAAACAAATACCAGCTGTTCTGTTACATATATTGCCAGGATCCCAAAACTTGATAATGACTTTATAAGGTCACAGAGAATTGTGAAGGATTAGGAAATATCAGAAAAGCTAATGATTTTAAAAGGAGAACAAGAAAAGACTTCATTCCAATGTTATCATTGTTTTCTAAAATAAAATAATTTTTTAAAGATGAGAAGTTTTAGGTTTATAACACAATTGAAACGAAGATCTAGTGATACCCCCTATACCTCCTTTTGCCACCCATGAATAGCCTCTCATATTATCATCTAGATGATTATATGTCAATTCAGGTTCATACTTTGTAAAAATAATAATAGTAATAATAATAATAATAATAATAATAATAATAATAATGTACCATTTGATGAGTAATGCTAATAATGTGAGAGATTATTCATGTGTGGAGAAAGAAGGTATATGGGAAATCTCCGTACCTTTAACAACAAAAATTTGTTTTTTCATGGTTCTGAAGGCTAGAAATCCACCATCAAAGTGGCATCCATGTTGGTGTTTGGTGAGTCCTCTCTTCCTGGCCTGAAGACAGCTGCTTTCTTACTTTTTATTTTCACCTGGACTTTACTCTGTGTGAACACACACACACACACACACACACACACACACACACACACACACAGAGAGAGAGAGAGAGAGAGAGAGAGAGAGAGAGCGCTATCCCTTAGTTCCTTATCTCTTCTAAGGGCACCAGCTCTGCTCTATGACCTCATTCAACTTTAATTACCTCTCTAAAATTCCTGTCTCCAAATACAAGCAAATATGAATTTTGGGAGGACACAATTCAGTTCATAATATACATCTTATGGCAGACTAGTACATGCTCATATGCAAGCCTCTTGTCCAAAATATAACATAAGGCCCATTTAATTCCTTGTACTCAGATGAAGATCCCCCATGCCAGGGCATCAGCTTTCCCTACATAACCTTGTGGTGCCATCAGAGGCACTTACAATTTCATGTCCAGATCAATTGCCACTGTGCAACTGGGACTGTCTTTTCCATGGGGTCTGGTATCCGAGGTGAAGTCTGAGATTAGAGTATTAAAAAAACAAAGGCAAACAAACCTATTTCCATTTGTTTTTTTTTTTTTTCCTTTTGTGAGATAAAAAGTTTGTTTCAAGTCTATATGAACTATTACCAGGGAGTCTGCCAGATATTCCTCTAAGTTCATGCAAAGTTGCCATCATGATTATATTAGAGCTTCCTTACTTTTACTTATTTTTAAATGAATGTCATCTCTGAAGATCAGATGAAATTGATAGTAAACAGACCAAACCTTTCTTCCTATAATTAATCCATGATCCCTATAGAAAGTATTGAATTATATGAGTACTATTTGTTCTTCAAAACTATTGATTATTTTCCCACTTGTCTCAGAAATCCTAGGAATTTTGTTCATTTCAACAAATACTTGCTGAATATCTACAGTGTTGGTGCTTTCTTCTGGGCATTTAATTTTCCTTGTACTTAGGATTCTTTTATTATAGGTGGAAGGGAAAGCAACCATAACTGGCTTTCATATATAGGGACACTTGAGCAATAAAATGTGGCCCAAGACCAGGAAAAAATTGAACAAAGTCACAAAATTCTGCCTCACATCTGCTTCTCAAGAAAACAGCTTTTTTTTTTTTTTTGGTCCAATTATTCTCCAGAACTCCAGGGTTAATATATCACAGCTTAAACCTCCAGATATATACACTAACTCAATTCAGTTCGTGATTTCCCAGTGTATCCTGTCTTCATCACTTCTGTCAGAGTACATCTGGACTAGTGATCTCTAAACAAGTACTGGGTCTGGTAACAGAGCTCTGATTGCCCCAAGAGAGACTATCCTCCTGAGGAGGACAAGAACACTGGACTGAAAGAGTAAGGCTATTTTATATATTAGAAATGGAGTGGAGAGAATGGTCACAGAAAAGCATGACTGAGGCTGATAAACAACATATCCTCAGTACAGCCCAGCCTGAGGTTATAACTAGCAGCTCATATGTTATAAGCTCTATGGTAGAGATGGTCATGGATCTGTCTTCTCAGCATTATTTTCTGGATCCTGACATCAACCAGAGCTAAGATGTAATATGTTATTTAAAATTGTCATTATCTACCACCCTAGGTTCCATCTCATCCTGCTATTGACTAGGCTTTGCTATTACTTAATCTATTAACACTATGAACGTTACCATTGTCTTGATTTTCCTGCAAAAGCTTTTAAGAAATATTCTGCCTTTACCAGAAGGCTGTCGTTTTCCAGAGAGAACAAGCCACCTAGATAGCTTCTGAGCCACGACCTGAAAGTTATATATGCACTGAATTCCAGCAATGATCGTTAGTTGCAGGGCGAAATGGTATCACAGTTAAATTCCCAATACTCTGCCACCCCAGATTTATAGATGAAGAGCCGTAAGAGATTATACCTAAGCTCCTTGAGAGAAATGCCTTATGAAACAGTTTTGTATCCCCAATCCTGGCATATATGTGTGTGTGTGTATATATATACATATATATATATATATATATATATATATATATATATATATATATATAGTCTGTTGAAGGAACATTAGTTTTCAAAACAAATTCTATCAAAATATAACTCCAAAATTAGTTGTTAGAATGATTGTTAATCTTAAAAGGCTTTTGAGGAAATGGTGTTGTTTCTCAGCAGTACAATATGTATATTTCAGTCAATTTTTTACTTTTTATGTATTTCTAAATCAGACATTTAAGTTTCTATAGTTTAAGTATTTTGAAGTGAAGCATTTCTAAGTAAAAAACTTAACATTTTGGAGGAATGATTACCAAAATAACGTAAAAATATATCTTCTGAATTTTTCACTTCAGTGTTTCCCTTATATTCACATTTCCTTCAAAAACTGAAGATATGTCCCCAATAAAATTTCTTTAAGATATTTTTTTTTTTTAAACAAAGACCCCTGTGGGGTCTTTTTTTTTTTTAATTTTTTTTTTCTTCAATGTTTTTATTTATTTTTGGGACAGAGAGAGACAGAGCATGAACGGGGGAGGGGCAGAGAGAGAGGGAGACACTGAATCGGAAACAGGCTCCAGGCTCTGAGCCATCAGCCCAGAGCCCGACGCGGGGCTCGAACTCCCGGACCGCGAGATCGTGACCTGGCTGAAGTCGGACGCTTAACCGACTGCGCCACCCAGGCGCCCCAAGATATTTTTATCAGATAAAAATAAGATGAGGTTTTCACAGTGGACAGACTAAATCTTTAAAAAATGGAACATTAAATGCTTAAAAGAAGATATTAACAGCATATTATGTGGTTTTCCCCCCAAACTTTTAATTTGTTTTTGTGGTAAGATTTAAATTTTGTCATTAATTATTCATTTATCAATTACAGTTTGAAATTGTAGCCTTGAGAATTCAGAAGACATACTAGACATTTACAAGAAACATCTACTGTAAACTTCACATCTGGACCATCAAGTGTTGATTATAAGGTAGACCATATGCTAATGGGAAAAGGAGAATAAAGCCTTTAAGACTGTGTGTCAAGAGAACACCTGTCAGCATGGTATGACAAATGTTAATTATTCATCAGCAATTCAAAGAAATATTTCTGCTTAAGTTTTACAAAAAGGATGCAGCTTTGACATTTAAACATGAAATAAGAGCCTTAGGAATATTGTGAAATTCAGAAATGTCCATACAATGAGTCCCATTTCAGCTTTGAATCAGTTAAATTTTATTTCCAGCAGCAATAAATAGTTGCTCATGACTCAGGTCAACTAAAACAGTTACACTGAAAGAAATGATTAGCCAAAGGGGTCATTCAAAAATTAACTCCTGGAGGACTTGGGTGGCTCAGGTGGTTAAGCATCCGACTTCAGCTCAGGTTATGATCTCACAGTTTGTGCGTTTGAGTCCCACGTCGGGCTCTGTGCTGACAGCTGGGAGCCTAGAGTCTGCTTCAGATTCTGTGTCTCCTGTCTAGCCCTCCTGCGCTCATGCTCTGTCTCTGTCTCTCAAAAATAAATAAACATTAAAAAAAAAGCACAAGAAAACAAAAATTAACTCCCCAGGAATGTTGATTATTATAAACTGTTTACTCTTATTTTGTTTAAGTTTAATTGAAAAACTACAATTTTAAGAAATATTTGATAATATAAATCCAAATTAAATATAAATATCACATAAACAAATACAAAAACATTCAACCCCGAACTCTGGTCTTGTAGTTCCTGAGTTTCAACTCTCCAGTGATGTTTTTCTCTAACCTACCCTGGTCCGCAACGACTATTGTGATTCCCAAAACTTGATCAGTAGCAATAACCACATCACCTTTACAATATTGATTTTGAAGCCTTGTGTTCTGTTCTTACCACTTTCTATCTTTCCAGCTCACTTATTTAGGCATTATTCATCTCAAAGTCTACAAACCTATAAGATTTTTAATCCAGCTTTCACCTTGCTCTTTATCACCCTTTCCCATTTTACCTAATTTAGATTCCACAATGGCTGGAATCTATCTGCTTGACATTCTTTCCACCTTCTTGCCTTTCTGGGAAAAGCAAACAAAACCCAATCAATCCTCACTCTCCATATTGTTGTAGTTATTGTGGTTTTCAGCCACACAATGAAGGTGACTGGAGAAAAGTTTAGAATTTTGCCAACTGCAACTTATTCTCAGTTTAGGATATTGCATCTCAGATTGTCCCTAAGCATTGTCTCCTGCATTTCCCTGCTCACTGCCCTGCTGACACAGAGCTATAACACACTTTCACACCCTGTCAAATCTTCAAAACCCTTTCCCCACCTCCCATTCTAAGCAGATGCCTCACTCCTTATTTCACAAGAAAAGAAAAGTAATCAGGATAAAACTACCCAGTTGGCTTGTTACAAAAACTTTTAACCTATCTGCATCTATATATAGATTCTTTGTCTTCTCTCTGTTACACTGGATTAAATGTCTCTGTTCCATATTATCCTTCACCAACACTTTTTATTTCAGTTGTCAAAGTGCCCAGTCATCTCTACAGCAAATAACCATCTTAACCAACATCTCCACAGCACAAACCCAGTGGATTATTTCTTTGAAATAATTTCCTCTAAGAGGATTCCATCCTGTTCTACTTTTACTAATCTACTAAAGTTCACCCCACTTATATCTTCTTTTTTACATTCAATGTGTGCTTTTTAGAATGATTGGAACTCAGTCACCATCTTCATCTATTATCTAACTTCATTCCATAGTTTTACTTAACCAGTCCTTCAATACCAACAGTATTTTATTCACATAAGTTTATACACAAGATTCATAACCAATTGCCTAAATCTCCAATTGGATGTATAACAAATTATTAAAAACATGTTTAAGAACATCACAGTTCAGTCCAATCTGAAAATATGAATCGAATTCAAAATCCTTGTTCATGCAGAGAAACCAACATGAGAATGTAGCCTTAGCTAGTAAAAGAGAGAGATTATGTTGGATTTTGGGGGAAAGGACTGAGTTTCAGCTAGATTTAAATGAAATTGAATGTTTTTGTTTGTTTTGGAACACAGTATAGGGAAGCTAATTACTGACTGAGTAGATTTCTCAAAAGAATCTCTGGGTAAGGACTTTGCTGATTCTGAGGCAGCAATAAGCCTGTGTGCCTGTAGACATAATCCTTCTTAATAGAATAATGAAATATTTAGCTTCCTAACTTATTGCCACCATGGTCTTTTAAGAGAGAGAGCAGAATTTAAGATTCTCCAGTTTTATACTTTTAAAGTTAAGCTTTTGAAATCGACCACACTTCAAATTCATCCCTTTTCAGTAATTAATCCTGACTCATCTTGTTATATTCGTTCTGACAAGTTTAGGATCATGCATTAACCCTATTTCTTAAATACACACACACACACACACACACACACACAAATGGTCCCCATTTTAAATGGTTCAACTTACAATTTTTTGACTTTGTAATGAAGCAAAAAGGATGTATTCAGTAGAAACTGTACTTTGATATTTGATATTTTCCCAGGCTAGAAATATGTGATAGGAAACTCTGTCCCTCTGTACAGCTCTCCCTTCTTCTGTACCTCAAAATGTGGACTTAATTGCGCAGATGTAATTAGTTAAGATAAAGTCATACTGGACTATGGTGGGCCCCTAATCTACTATGAATGATGCCTTGATAAAAAGGGAGAAATTTGGACACATGCACACACAAAGGTAGAATTCCATATGCAGACGAAGGCAGATACAGGGATGGTCCAGAAACTTAGGGACATTGAAGACCATTAGTCAACCCCTAGAAGGTAGGAGAGAGATCTAGAACAGATTATCCCTCACAGCTCTGAGACAAAAGCAATCATTGATCATTGACTTCTGGTTCCAAATTGCAAGAATATATTTCTGTTGTTTAAGCCATCCAGTTTATGATACTTTGTTATAGCATCCCTAACAAAGTAATAGAGCAGAGATTGGTAAAAATAAGATTGCTAAGCAAATTAGGTCTCCTGGTGAGGCAGGTGGTGGCAATATATGAAAGTTCAGTATAAATTGTCCATGGCAGTAGTCTCTATCTTCCCAAAAGGACTCTTGCCTCCATGAGAATATGAGAATGTGCATAGAAAGATTCTGGAGATTAGATTTATTTCTTTCTTTGTTGACCCTACACTTTAAAATTACATCACAATTTGTCTAATATTAAATAATATGGTAGTAGAGATATACTTGTTTTATTTCTGATTTCGAAAGAAGTGTTTCTAAGTATTTGCCATTGCACACTTCTTTGTTTTTAAGTTTGTTTATTTATTTTGTGTGTGAGAGACAATGTGCATGGGAGAGGCAGAGAGAGAAGGGAAAACAGAATCCCAAGCACATTCTGCACTGTCAGCACAGAACCCCATGTGGGGCTCAGATTTAAGAACCATGAGATGATATGATCTGAGCCAAAATCAAGAATCAGATGCTTAACTGACTGAGCCACCCGGGTGCCCCTGCATGCAACTTTTGATTAAACTTAAATAATATCCATTAAGCCCACAAAGTGTTAGGTAAATATGAGGGATGCACTGTCAGCTTACCTCTATACAGAGTTAGTTGAAAATGAGTTCTTAACTATAAGTTTGGAAAATGTGTAACAGAAAAGAAAGGTGATATCTAAGTCAAAATAACAGGGGGCAAAACCAAGAGCCTTTGTAAAACTGGATTAAATTCTCAGTACCAGAAGTCAGAATACAGACCTACTAAAGGAAAATTCTCTGTTCCCAGGCTTGCGGAACTGGCAACATGAGCCTGGCTGCATTTCAGAACTGCCATCAACTAATGATCCTATGAGCTTCTTTCTTTTCTCTTTAAAATGAGATTGTGATGCAATATTCATGATAATCAGTTAATCATTGTATATAGGGTGGGTGGAAGGTAGACAGTTAACTTAGTCTTACTTGATACGTCTCCAGATCAAGAGGAATAGTTCCTAGGAGACTTATACATACCTATATCTGATTTAGATGATTAGATCCTGATACCATGATTAAATGATACTTTGGGGGCATTGGAAGAAAGTAGGTATACTTTGAATGTGGGATATATGTAAGTTATGGTAGGCAAACAACGGTGGTAGGTTTTCTCCAAAGTTGGCTACCTGCAGTTTTTCATATTACCATCCTTCTGTGGATCATATTGTCTTAGTGAGTCAATAGAGTACATTGTATAGCACACCAGCTGTTAAATATTTTAGAGTCCCATAATTCAGTAAAAATATGCATATATGTTATATTTCAGATAGGCAAGCTATATTAAAGCATTGATTGAGCCATTTTCCCTTTCCTTATCCAAAAGAAAATGTATTTCAGTTAGAATCAAAAATATTATATCACTTAAACAACCCTAGACAAAACTATAAAACTTGATTTATTAGGAATGTGATCTTTGTTTTCATCTTCTAATTCACAGTATCTATTCTATCTTCCTCATTGTATGCATTTGTTTTATAAATTAACATTCCACTCCTGCCTGAGAAAGTTACTAACGTCTGAGAACTGCCAGATCAGCCCCATTTACTTTCCATAAAAATAGACTTTTTAAAATAGCCTTAGACTTTAGAATTTGAAAATAAAAATTAGCGAGTTTACTTATACCCTAAATGCAGTTTCCCCATTATTGACATCTTATAAGATACATTTGTTATAATTAATAAACTAGTGTTGATCACTATTTTCAACTAAAGTCCATATATCACTCAAATTTCTGTTTCAAGATACCACATTACATTAAGTTCTCATGTCTCCTTAGGGTCCTCTTAAGTGTAACGCTTTCCTAGATTTTCCTTGTTCCTATAGACCTTGACCATTTTGAGTATTGGCTAGGTATATCATAGGATGCCCTCTGTTAGAATTAGTATGATGTTTTTCCCATAATTAGATGGTAAGAGCTTTGAGGAGGAAGATCATGGGGATAAAGCATCTTATGATATTATACAATATCAAGGGGGCTAATACTACCAACATGACTTATTTTTTTAAATTTCTTTTTAATGTTTATTTTTGAGAGAGACAAGAGTGTGGGGGGGGGGGGCGGGAGGAGGTTGGGGAGGGCAGAGAGAGAGGGAGACACAGAATCTGAAGCAGGCTCCAGGCTCTGAGCTGTCAGCACAGAGCAGGAGGCCAGGCTTGAACCCATGGAATCATGAGATCTTGACCTGAGCCATTAGTCAGATGCTTAACCGGCTGAGCCACTCAGATGCTCCTACCAACATGACTTATTAAAGTTCATGTTGACCTAGATTACCTGGCTGGAATGCTTATCAGGCATCTTTCTTATAGAGTTACTTGTCTTTTCCTTTTTCCATACTGCATTGTTTGGTGGAAAGTCACTAAGTGTAGCTAAATTTTAGGGAGTTAGTAGGAGTTCTGCTTCCACTTATTGAGTGTAGAGTATTCCATTATTTGAAATTCTTTAGCATAGATTTATATTTTCTCCACTTACATAATGGCTTATCTATATCAGTAAACACGGATGAGTCCTTCTGGGAGGATTAAAGCCTATCCATTCTATGGAGTTCCATCGAAATGAATGGTTCTTGGGATTACTCTGGATAACACGTCATGCATCTGATGAAATCTGTGCAAAGGAAAAGGGTAGGGGAAAAATAAATATAAGCAAAATGGTTTAAGCAATATATTCCAAACACATTATAGATAAAATCTCAAAGCTTAATTACACTTTCATATCTCACACTTTTCAGTTTATTTGAAGTCTCCAGAAATTCTTAGTGTGTACCTACCAGAATTTCTTTCCCAACATGTTGATATATCAAAAAATTGAACATTAGAATTAAGTTCTCCTAGCTGGTTGCTTTTCAAGCCATGCTCTTTTACATTTCAGACCTTCAAAATAGATTTTTGCTTGCCTTATGTAAACCTAAACAAAGATGAAATTGACATATAACATATCACATTAATAAAAAATGGTTTTGTGGCTTTTTTTAAAGGAGATTTAAACATGTGATTAACATGATCCTATCTTATGGAAAACTGAGAGCTATAAAAAGCATATGTCTAGCAAAGACTTTGAAGAAGTTTATATAACTTTACATATGGTGAACATGTGTCTTCAGTGAACATCTGCTGAAACCTGAGAATTGAGCAGATTTGAGAGGGAAATATGGAGGTAAAGACCAAGAGAGATGAGGGAAGTAGGAAATCACCCTACATAGATGTAGTTATTTCAAACCACTACTTGTGCTCCAAGCCATGTATCACAACACATTCTACACATGCTTATTTTTTCAGGGATTTAATTGAAGAAGAAACAATATAAAGGGAAGAATGAAAATGAAAATATGTAACGTATTAATGATAGTCAACCTAGAGAAACACAGTATTCCATGATAGAAAATTAGAAAATATTACCCAAAGATATTTAGGAAAATATTATCTAAGGACATTTAACTTACTAAATGTGAAACATAGGCAAAATTTATTATTAATAATAATAATCCATTTAAATGGATTGCATTTCTCTTTAGAATATTTAAAGTAGCACATAAAATGTTTGAAATACAGTATATGCTTTACATAGAACATAGGTTTTATATTGATAGTACAGATTTGTATTTTATAGATGTACATATGTATATATATACATATATATAGTACAATATATTATAGTACGATGTATTATAAACAAATAGATAGTATTGCTTTTTTCTTGCCTTAGGAACTGTTGCTTAGATAAATATTGAAGCTGATACATCTATTCTTACTGTCTGGTATTTTCAAAGATTAATTGTCCCATGTTAATTGCTGAGACATATGCTAAGAATATAAACACTGAATAAGATTTTATATTGAATCCAAAATGAGGACTGCATTTAGAGAATAAAACATTGAATGTGTTTTTAAAATTTGCATTGTATAATGCTACTTTTTTTTTTCCTTTGAGGAAGTCATTAGTCATGCTGTTTCCTTCTAGTAAATTTACATTAACATTGACCCTTCTGTTGTAGGCACATGTTCTGCAGATGCAGAGGAAGATTTAGGATGTGTACTAGTTAAGCAGCCCAGAAATTACTCTCTCACAGATGAATGAGCACCAATGCACATATCATTGTGACCAGCCTCATATTTCCGTAGTAGTAATTTGCCAAGGAGACAATCCAGCATACTGTTGTCTCTGTATCTAGAAAAAAAAAAAAATTATTAGTTTTTCTTAATAGGAGTCATTCATTCTTTTTGCCATGACTGAAATCTTTTTAAAATCTGTAAACATCTACGCAAAAGTTTAGGTTATTACAATTATAATTAGGTTATTACAATTATAAACATAATGGTTCATGGGGGAAAATAGGATTCCATTTCAACCCAAATAAAAACAAGGCATATTTTGATTCAAATTTGTTGAACTTAGATTTGGCTTATTTCTAGCGTATGTGTGTGTGTATTTATGTATGTGTAAGTGTAACACAACACACATATACATCCATTTATTAATGTGCTATTTTTTATTCACTATTCTCATTATCAGGATATATAGAAGAATCATATAAGTAATCTCGTTGAAGGATATTTTCATTTTATAAGAGAGATACTACTACAGCTGCAACTAGAAAATGTGTATACGCAGAAATCAGGAAATTTACATTTGTAGGCATGACAGTAAAACGTTTCCAGATAGTGGAGTGACTGAGTAGAAATTGGAGAGAAAACTACTGAAGCACAATATATTACTAGAAGAAAAATGATAAATAACATAAGAAAGATGAATGGATGGAAAGTTTGAGGAAATCCCTGTAAGCCAAAGAATAGGGAAGAATGGCATACCTTACCATGTAGTATATGTTGAGAAATCATATATATATATATATATACATGTGTGTGTGTATATATATATATATATATATACACGTATATATATATGCATATAGTTATATAGTTTAATAATTCATCCAAAAATTATATATGGAGAAATTTGTACCAACAGTATACCTAATCTAACAAGATTAGTGTGTAGTTATGTAATAGAGTATTTACAGCAAGATCAGTAGAACCATATTTAACAAATAAATTACTGTAAAGATAGTAAGGATTGTAATCATGAGAGTTGACATAAATTATTTTATATTAATTTATATTTATTTGCATATAATTTAGACATCATGCCTCACTTTTAAGTTTTTTTTAAATGGATTTGACCGTTTTGCATTTATAACAACACACTTTTGAATTACAGGTTATTACTATGCTTATTTGAAAGTCAATAAGCTGAGGTATTAACTGAACTTGAACCGAGGTATTAACTGACCTAGTAGCATGTTAACAAATTGCCAAAATCTTTGTTTCAGAATTTGGCTCAGAGCTATGTTTGGGCTTAGAGAAGCGTCTGGAAAGAATATGTTTCCCATCTTTGCAGTTTATCTGTATTGTTTTTCTTTATTGTAAATTAATGGCAACACTTGGAAATAATTTTCCAGTTTTTCTTTTAGAGTTATATTTAGGATTTTTAGTGTGTGTGTGTGTGTGTGTGTGTGTGTGTGTCCTTTTCCAAGTTCTATGATTGAAGATGCTTTTTCAGATCATATTTAATGTAATAACTTTGTTTATATGGTTGATTTTGTAAAGTATATTAAAACGTTTGTGCATCCATTAGAAATGAATTTTCTTTCATGCTTTTCATAATCCTGGTTATGTAGTTATGAAGTGCATGCATATTAAATAACAGTAGATCATATTTGTGAGGTCCTCCTTGTGTGCTATATTCAAAGTGTTTTGAATGTATTATTTTATTCTCAAAGCCATCTGTGAAGGTAGGAATTATATCCTTCATTTATAGATGAAGAAAGAGAGACATAGGGGATAAACTGCCAAATATCACCTATTTAGGTGGAGATAAGGTTTGACCTCAGATGGCCGCAGAATTCAAAGCCCTTGAAGTATTACACCACACATAAGCCAAATCCAGTTAGAAAAAATGCCTTTGTTGATAATATATAACTGTACATAGATTTCCATAATTATAGCAGAAGTCACATATGATGAAAACCCCTATTCTTGAGTATGTCAAACACTGTTAGTCTGCATGTGATATCTACATGTTTCCTGATTATTTAATATATCAATTTTATTCCAGGTGTTATGTTATTTAACTGTAACTAACACTGAATATTCAAGTAATACTGAGGACACTGGGTAAAATATTTTTAAAAATATTTTTCAGGGGGCCAAAAAAAGGGAAAAGTGTCATTTCCCATTCCCATTTCATTGGGGGGCTTATCTGGTGGGTTTATTTTACAAATCCTTATTAATGTGGACCACAGTTTTACTAATTATAATAACTTCATTTTTAGAATAAATTTTGCTAAATACATTGTAAGATCTATGTTCCATTACTTTACTTATGTTATCTTCAATGTCTCACCATTTAGTATTCTTTTACTTAAGTACTATAAAAATTTTACTTTGTTTATTCTTAAGATTGTCTATTATTAATTGCAATATAGTTCACATACAGTGTTATATTAGTTTTAAGTGTACAATAGTGATTCAACAGTTCCATACGCACCTAGCGCTCATCACAAGTGCCCTCCTAATCCCCATCACCTATTTTGCCCAACCCCCTACACATCTCCCTTCTGATAACCTCAGTTTGTTCTCCATAGTTAAGAGTCCATTTCTTGCTTTCTCTGTGTCTTTTTTTTTCTTTACTGTTCTTATTTTGTTTCATATATTTCACATATGAATTAAATAATATGATATTTTTCTTTATGTGATTGACATTTCACTTAGTATTATATACCCTGTAGCTCCATCCATGTGCTTGAAAATGGCGAGATCTCATTCTTCGTTGTGGTTGAATAATATGCTAGTGTGTGTGTGTGTGTGTGTGTGTGTGTGTGTGTGTGTGTGTACACATGCCATATCTTCTTTATCCATTCATCTGTTGATGAACTCTTGGGCTGCTTCCATAATCAGGCTATTGTAAATAATGCTGCTATAAACATCAGGGTTCATGTATTCTTTTGAAGTAGTGTTTTTGTATTTTGGGATTAAATACTCAGTGGTGTGATCACTGGATCATAGAGTCGCTCTATTTTTAACTTTTTGAGGAACCTCCATACTATTTTCCAGAGTGGCTGTACCAGTATGATGCATTCTCATCAATAATACAAAAGGGTTCCTTTTTCTCCACATCTACAGCAACACTTGTTTCTTGTGTGTTTTTTTTTTTTTTTTTTTGCCATTCTGAAAGGTGGGGGGTGATCTCTCATTGTAATTTTGATTTGCGTTTCCCTGATGAGGAGTGATACTGAGCATCTTTACATGCATCTATTGGCCATCTGTCTGTCCTTTTTAGAGAAATGTCTATTCATGACTTTTGCTCATATTTAGATTATTTGGTTTTGGGGCATTGAGTTTTATAAGTTCCTTATATATTTTGGATACTAACCCTTTATCTGATATGTCATTTGCAAATATCTTCTCCCAGTCCATAGGTTGCCTTTTAATTTTGTTGATTGTTTCCTTCACTGTGTGAAAGCTTTTTATTTTGATGAAGTTCTAATAGTTTATTTTTGCTTTTGTTTCCTTTGCCTCAGGAGACATATCTTATATCTCATTATATCTCTTGAAATTGCTAGGGCTGATGTCAGAGAAGTTATTGCCTGTGTTCTCTTCTAGGAATTTTAGTGTTTCAGATCTCACATTTAGGTATTTAATCCATTCTGAATTTACTTTTGTGTATGGTGCACTTTTAATTAGGTGGCACTGGTTCTCTTCCACAGGGGACATACAACTGAAGCAGAGACTGAAGCTGTGGGGGTGGGGTGGTACCTCAAATTGTGCGTACTGGTCCTCCTCCACAGGGTATGGGTAGCCGGTAGGGGACTGGGACAAGCTGGGGCTGCTCTTCAAACCACATGTGTGTCGGGGGTGCATGTTTAACTTCTGTCCTCCATGGGAGGCTGGGAGAGGCTCTGCTGGTAAGATTTGTAAGGGTCTTCTGGGGAAGGAGATCTGTAGCACCTGGACTGAGGCAGGCTTGGCAGGAGGGGGCAGGGTAGAGTGTAAGCAAGTTTAGATAGTGAGTGATGGTGCGGGGCTGGTTTCCATGGGTGGCTGCCAGTTTATGATGAGGAGCTAGGGAGGGAAATGGCACCTGGCAGCTTCATTCCTGGAAAAGTCCCTCCATGAACTGACATTAGTAATTAACTCTCCTTCCCTTAAATCCCAGGCACCTTTGTAAACTGCTGCTTCCAAGGTGTATCTCCATGGGCTGCTTGCTGTGCCGTGTCTTTAAGGCCAGGGGCTGAGCTTCCTATGCCCCCAGAGGCAAACCCAGTGATTTTTAAAGCTGCAGGCTTTAAGTCCCACTGGTTGTAAACATTCACAAAATTTGGCCCCTCTGATGTTCAAAGCCAAATTCTATAGGGATTCCTCTTCTCCTTGTAGGCTCCCCTATAGACTCTCTCTGTGCCTGAGGCTCCCTCCCTCTGTCAGACCCCCTGGGTCACACAACATCCTGACCCTCCCTACCTTCTTCAGTGCATCCTCTTCTCTACATGTAGATATAGAGTTTGTTTGGCCAATCTTTGGGTCATGTTCTGGGTTGTTTTCACTGATGAGAGTGTTATCTAGTTGTACCTGTGGGGTGAGGTAAGTTTAGGATCCTCCTACTCTGCCATCTTGCCCAGAGTTAATGAGCATTCTTATGTAGGTGCTTACAGTTAAAATTCTATAACCATCTCAGGCATTTGACTTGCATAATGAACTTTATCCATACTATTGTCACAATTTATTATGGAAACTAATGATTATTTTTGTTCAGATCCACTGTTGGTAATGGTATTTATGTTATCACATAGTTCACGTAGCCATTGAATATATGTTTATCCAAACCATTATTTTCTTCATGAAATATTTATTCAATATGGTTCAAATGATAGTGTATTTTACTTGCTATGTTTAAGGTGTATTTCCATAAAATATAGTGCAAAACAATATTTGGAAAACAAAATCACTTTATATTTTCTTTAAGTAAAACTTGCAATAAATATAAGCAAACACTTGGAAAAGTTCATGAAATCATGTCATTATTTCAGAAGATTTTTCATAAAATGAGTATAACTTTGTTTCAAGCACACATATCTAGAAAGTCAGTGTTGCCCGAACGACAGTTCCCCCATTTAAGCACCTCCCTCCTTACCAAACCAATACTCCTTCTATAGGAACTGCTTTCCTGAAATTTAGATCATAGATTAGCTTCTTATTTTTAGGATTTACAGATATAAAATCATACATTCATATATGCTCTTAAGTATATACATGATTATGTAAGATTACCTGTAAACATGATTGTGTGTGCATCTACGCATTCTTGTTTGGCTGCACTCAATATTCACGAATTCATCCATACTGTGGTAAGTGGCACTAATCCTGCATAACATAAAGTTCAATAACTCTATGATATCACAATTACTGATCCATTGAACTACTGGTGTTTCCATCTGGGGCTTTTATTTATAATGCTATTATAAATATTCTTGGATTTTTTGGAGGAAACAGACATATGAACAAATTTGTTTGATTAGATGTCTATGCAGGCAATGACTGAGTCATAGGGTTTGCTATGTCTAGTTTTAGTAGATAGTATCAATTTCCTCATCAGCTATGAAGTAAACTCCTATTGTTTCACATTCTTGCTAATGCTTGGTATTATATAACTTTTTATTGTAAACAATCTGGTAGTTGGTAGCAACATTTGATGGTGATGCTTAACTTACCTTTGCTTGATGACTAATAAATTTAGCATATATTTATGTATCATGATCATTTTAATACCTTAATTTTTGAAAGTAGATCCCAACTATGGCAAATTATTACTTCTGCCTTTAGTTGTTGACTTATAGTCAGATCCATCAAAGGACCCATGTGCAGATCTATCACAGTTTGATAACTAATGGTAGGTATCATATACACATATTAATATATATTCTAGTATGGGTTACGTTTTCTATCTTTGTCTTTTGTAAAGCACTTTCTTACTGTTAATACAGTTCAATATATCACAGTTTTACATTTGTGCTTTTTTTGTGTCATATAAGACTCTGTTGCTTCCTTCATTAAGTCACAGAGATATTTCGCCCAATTTCCATTGAAATTTGCATTATTTTATCCCTTAACTTTATATCAACTACAATCCATCTATAATTTATTATGTATATGTGTGTATCTGTGTGTGGGTTATGGATACACAGTAAAGATTCTTTTTTTTCCCTCATAGAGATATTAAATTGACTTACCAGGATCTTTAAAAAATAGTGTTTATATAGTATACTGAAGAATCATAAAAATCAGGACATATAAGTATTTATCTGAATACCTTTGTGAGTATATTACTTGTAAACCATTGGGCCAACATCTCACTGCTTCATTAGTAATACTCCATTAGTAATAGGATAAGGTAATACATGTTTTGTTTCAATTTTTGGTATAAACCTGCTTTGGTTATTTTTAGTGTTTCATATTTTCTTATAAATTTTATAATTAACTTACCCCAAATAATTCCCCATTTTTTTATTCAAGTTGTATTGCATCAACAGATCATTTTGGGAATTACTGACATGTCTGTGCTAATAAGTATTTCAATCCATGATAGCATATTAATTCAAACAGTCTTGCTTAATTTCTGTCACTAGTGTTTTATAGTTTTTAGTGGAGAGATCTCACAAATATTTTGCCAAATTTATTTTCAGATATTTGAGTTTTGAAGCAATTAATTTCATTTCCTAGTTGTATGTTTTTGATAAGTAGAAATACAACTTCTTTTTTATATTGACTTTATATGAAACAACTTTGTGAAATTCACCTATTCTAAATAATTGAAATTCTCTTGGATTTTCATAGGGAATACCTTGGTCTTCTGTTAATTATAATTTTTATACATTTAAATTTTTATAAATTTCTTTGTCCGTTATATCTTATTTCAAAGGCTATAGGACATCAAGTGAAGATTAAGTAGAACTAAAAATGGTCATTCTTGTATTTTTTTCATTATAAGTGAAGAAATTCAACAATTTCCCATTAATTAGCATTAATGATACTGGTAGCTATAGGTCTTCTTGAAGATATTTTCAGCCAATAGAGGATTATCTTTTCTTTCTTTGCTAAGTGTATTTTTTTTTACTCTACAAATAAATAATAGAACTTGATCAAAGGCTTTATCTGCATGCCCTAAGAAAATGTTTTCTTTCTCATTTTTTTCCTGCTAATTTTGTGAATAATATAGATTCTTACATGCTAAAACCATCATTCTCCCATTTCTCTTTTGGTTTTATTTTTGTATTAACTGACAGTGCAGAGGCTGCTTGGGATTCTTTCTCTGCCTCTCTCTCTGCCTCTCCCCTGCTCGCTCTCTGTCTCTCTGAAAATAAAAATAAGCTTTAAAAAAGTCCAATATTGTAATTTTTGTTTTGTTTTGGGATGAACAATTATGCAGCAACTATAACTGGAATACACTTTGGTGTCCTTTCAACAAATGACTTCTGCAAATCAGGAGTCAACAAACTATTGCCCAATCTAGCCTGCCGTCAGTTCGTTGTTGTTTTTCTTTAAATAGACTTTAAGAAAAGTTTTAGTTTTACAGCAAAGCTAAGTGGAAGTAAAAACATTTCCTTTTCCCTGTATCCAAAGTGGTACATCTGTTGTAATCAATTAACCTGCATTGACATATCATTAACACCAAAGTCCATAGATTACAATTGAATTCACTCTTGGTGGTGTACATTCTCTGTTTTTGACAAATGTGTAACGCCACATTGTCTACTACTATAGTATCATACAGAGTATTTTCACTATCCTAGAAATCACTGTATTACACGTATTCATTCTTATCTTCCTGCTACGCCCTGACAACCAGTAATCCTTTAACTGTCCATAGTTGTACTTTCTCCAGAATGTTATATATGTGGAATCCTATTTAAGGATTTAAGGAGTCTTCATGTCTTTTCATGGTTTTACAGTTCATTTCTCTTTAGTGCTGAATAACATTCCATTGTCTGAATGCACCAAAGTTTATTTATCCATGTACCTACTGAAGAGCATCTTTGTTTCTTCCAAGATTTGGCAACTATGAATAAAGCTGCCATAAACACACATGTGTAGGTTTTGTGTGGACATAAGTTTTCAACTCCTTTGAGTAAAGACTAAGATGTGAAATTTCTGAATTATATGGTAAGCATATGTTTAGTTTTCTCAGAAACTGCTAAACCGTAAGTGGCTGTGGTATTTTGCATTTCTATCAGCAATGTATAAGAGTTTCTGTTGCTTCTTACTCTTGTCAGCATTTCATGTTATCAGTGTTCCAGCTTTTGGCCATTCTAATAGGTGAGTAGTAGTATCTCAATATTGTGTTAAATATTATATGTAATTTTGAGAATCATTTCATGTGCTTATGTGACATTTGCTGTCTTCTTTGGTGAGATACTGTTCAGGTTCTTTGACTACTTTTAAATCAGGTTAGTGTTTTTCTTATTGTTGAGCTATAAATGTTTCTTGTGTATTTGGATCACAGTTTTTCAGATAAGTCTTTTGAAAATATTTTTATTGCAGTCTGTAACTCGTCTTTTTTTCTCTTCAAGTGTATTTCATAAATCAGAAGTTTTTAATTTTAATGAACTCAAGCTTATCGACTCTTTTGTTTTTTATGGGTCATGCCTTTGGCATTATATCTGAGTCATTGTCATATCCAAAGTCATCTAGGGCATTTCATATATTCTAGGAGTTTTATACATTATATACAATATAATTATAATTTTAGTTTAATATATTATTGTAATATATATTATAATTTTGCAAGTGGGAATCTAGTTTTTCAGCACTGTGTGTTGAAAAGACAGCCTTTGTTTCATTTATTGCCTTAACACCTCTTTGTCAAAAATTCGTTGATATATTTATGTGGACTCAGTTCTGGGCTCTATTCTGTTTCATTGTTCTGTATGTCTGTTATTTCACTAATACCACTTTCTTGATTACTGTACCTGTATAGTAAGTCTTCAAATCAAGTAGTGTTAGTCCTTTGACTTTGCTCCTCTTAAATGTTGTGTTGTCAATTTTTTTTAATGTTTATTTGTTTTTAAGAAAGACAGAGGAGAGAGACCAAGCATGAGCCCGGGAGGAACAGAGACAGAGAGGGAGACACAGAATCCTAAGCATGCTCCAGGCTCTGAGCTGTCAGCACAGAGCCTGACATGGGGCTTGAACTCACATACAATGAGACCATGACTTGAGTAGAAGTTGGACACTCAACCAACTGAGCCACCTCGGCGCCCCTTGTGTTGACAATTCTTAGTCTTTTCCTTCTTCATATAAACTTTAGAATCAGCATGTCAATATCCACAAAATAACTTGCTTGAATTTCGTTTAGCATTGCATTGAATCTGTACACCAATTTGGAAAATACTGATGTCTCGACAATATTGAATCTTCCTGTCCATGATCATAGACTTACTCAGTTTTCTTTGACTATTTTTATCAGAGTTTTTTAGTTTTTCTAAAGTAGATATTGTACATACTTTGTCATATTTATATTTAAACTTTCTGTGTTTAAATGATACTGTGTTTTTTGACATAAGAAAGTGATTGACTTTATATGTTAACCTTGTATCCTAAAAACTTCTCATAATCACTCATGAGTTCCTGGACGTTTTTGTTTTTGTTTTTGTTTTGCTTTTCCTCTTGATTCTTTGGATTTTCTACTTACACAATCATGCCATCTGCAAACAAAGTCAGTTTTATTTTTTTTTTCTTTGCAATCTGTATATCTTTTATTTCTTAGGGAATTAGCTATGACTTCAGGTATGATGTTGAAAAGGAGGAGTGAGAGTAGACATCTTTGTCTTCTACCTAATCTTATTCGGGAAGCTTCAAATTGCTTACCATTAAGTATGATCTTAGATGTAGGTTTTTGTAATACTCAAGTTGAAGAAGTTCTTCCCATTCCTAGTTTACTGAGAGTTATTCTTTGTTTTTTTCTTTTTCCCCATGATGAGTATTGGATTTTCTCAATTTTTTTTATGTATATTTTGATATTAGTATTATGTGATCTTTCCTGAATCTGTTGATATAATGGATTGCCTTATTTGATTTTCAAATGTTGAACCAGACTTTCATACCTGGGATAAGTTCTCACATGAGTATAATTCCTTTTGTACGTTGTTAAGTTCAATACTGTTGCAAATTTTGTCCAGGAAAATTCTACTCTATCATTGCAGACTATATCTTCAAATATAGTCATTTCTTCATTCTTTTTATTTATAAACGTGTCTCCACTTTTGTTCCTTTATAACACATTAATGTCATTCTACTTCATACATTTTACCCCCTTTCCTTTAGTAGCTTCCTTCCTTACTTCTATCTGAATTACATCGATAGATCCTAAATTTCTGTAATTTTAAATATAGGTTTTTCTTATCTAATCAATTCTGAAAATTATGAAATCCCACACAGCTTAAAATAAGAATATAACACAAATTCATTTATGGAAGAAAAAAAAACTTCAGAGAAAACACACACAGTGTATGAATTTTTAAGTTAGGTAGTAAAACATATAGGAATAAACTATAAATATGGTTTTGATTTAACCCAATTGAAGAGTAAATAAGAAATAGGAAATTAAAACATGGATATTGGTAGTATTAAAAAGTTTTATTTATTTTTAAATAACATTTTTTGTTGTAACTCTCACAGCCTAAATATTCTTCACTGCTCCAACTCTTACTGTTTCTCACTATACCACTGATAACATAAATATTCTATAGAGCAGATTTTTGTTGAAGGAATGGGGTCCTAATGGAAGGAAAGTACAACAGAACACAAAAGAAATAACAGCTTTATGATATAAAACCTATTACTGTTCTTAAAGGCTTTTCTTCCATGTATCTTTTTTTTTAATTTTTGATTTTTTTGAGACAGCATGTGAGTGGGGGAGAAGAGCAGAGAGAGAGAGAGAGAGAAAGACAGAGAGACAGACAGAGAGACAGAGAGAGAGAGAGACAGAGAGAGAGAATCCCAAGCAGGCTCCATGCTCTGCACAGAGACCCATGCAGGGCTTGGTCGCACCACCCTGGGATCATGACCTGAGCTGAAATCAAGAGTAGGACGCTCTACTGACTGAGCCACAGAGGCATCCCATCTTCCACGTATCTTGACTCCACACAGCTACTCCAAGAACCTTCACCCACCTATCCTGTTTTCAGGTTGTGATCTCATAATGCTTATTACTCTTTTGTGCATTGATACTTAGTTATCCACCTCTGCCTTAAAATGGGATGTTGACCTGCTTTTGTATTTAGAATGTGCATTAAATCAAACTGCTGAAACAAGGCAATAGGCATATACTTTATATCAATAATCCTAGGAACATAAGGAAATTTGCAACAGTTTTTAAATTTGTACTTTATATCTATCATATCCTAAATCGAAGTATTGATAAACTCCATGGAATGGGATTTCTTCCTATTATATATATGGATACATATTTCTTAGATTTTAAAACTCAAAAACAGAAGGTTCTTTAAAACTCTTCACATTAAAAAAATGCAGAGTTAAAATTTTCTCAACGTTTTCAAAGGCACATAACTACTACTTTAGAGGAATTTGTTCATTATAATTTGCTGCACACTAAGATTGTATTATGCATATAAATTTGGGGTAAAGAATTGGACAGTTGGTTACATTTTCAATTCAGACGAAATGGGTCATAAAAATAAAGTGGATTTTCAGTTTTCATTGCATTACTTCTCCAGTATAGGCTTCAGATGTTCCACAATATCATAAAAAATATAAAACCATTAGAATGTTTGTTTTGGCTCGTATCTGCTGTAAGCATCAGCCATTCATATAAAAATAAAGACCTTTTTCTTATTTATATCTGATTTCAAGAAATTGAAATTAATGCATATATGCTTTTTCAGTGGGAGTAGAAATCACAAGGAAAAAAAATTTAAAAATCAGTTCCCCAGTAGGTTAAAAACAAACAACAAATACAATTAAACAAGAAAATCATTTGTATTATTAAAACTAATATGTTGGGAAAAAATAAGCATCGTGGTTTTACAAAATATTCAAATGCAATTAACTTATAAATAACAACTATATTCTGTGTGAGCTTTCATCTCAAATCTTAAAAGAAAAGTCAGTAATAATATTAACTTGGTACATTGACTTAACCTGTTTGCCTCACCTCATCCTAAATGAAAGCAAAGTTTCATATTTTAAATGTCTTAGTTTACATTGAATTAACATTTTCATACAAAAACTGTATAGGACAGATATAGTTCTATATTGAGCTGTACTTAAAATCACTTGCTTGTTTTTGATCTTCAGAGATACTGATGATATAATTTTCCCACAATACAACAGGCTAAAGCCTATGGAGCCAATGTGTGAGGTTTACTTTGCAGTTTGACAAAAATATATTAAGTTTGGTGATCAGGTAGCACACCTTTGTAAGTTAAACACGTTATTACAGACATACACGTATATCCAATACAGTATAGAGATACTGAACTGATATGTGCACATTTTCAAACATGGATAAAATTATAAACTTCATAAAAATAAACAAATATTTCTAAAGATTTTCTTTTATTAATGCATAGAAACCTTTGTTCTATGTTTCTATGTTCTATTTTCCTAAAATAAGAGAAACAAGATTGAATATGTTCATCATTAACGAGACTCTTCATGTGGTGGTTTGTATATCTGGTACTAAGTTTATCTCTATTATTACAGGATTTTAATGGTTGCCCTTGAGGAAAAAATAGCACGCCATTGGCGTGTTTCTTGGTATACTTCTTGGTATAACCAAGAAGTGGTGATTATTTGTAAACCCTATGAAATTGTGTTATACATTTTCAATAATCTCTGTAAGTTAAAATTATGTTGTTGCATTTGTTGAAATTCAGCTAGTAAATATCCATCTTTCTGAACATCAGCTAATATAAAAATTAAATTTTAAAAATTATAACATTTTACTTCTAAAATTGTATATACATGCATTATACAAAAATTAATATACTAATTGAGAATTTCTGGATTTTCATTTGAAAAATTTTTTATTTAGCCTGATTCTGTTTTGAATAGCAGTGACTTTTTCACATATTGTTAAAGGTTAGCCTTATTGTGAAAGGGAGTTAAGTAGTTTTGTTTGTGTTGTTTTGTTTTTAAGCTATCTGCAGAGTAGGGAGCTTGTAAGCAATAGCAATTTTTTGACACAGGAAAGATTGATAAATTCACAAGTCATCTAAAAATATTTCCAAAATAGTGATCCATGAACCTTTGGTTTACAAAAGATTTCCCTGGTTACTTCCCAATGTGACTATATTTTAAAGTCTCAGTTTTAGAAAAGTAGCCACGTAAATGGCATCCTGTAACATAATTTACACTTCTGTTTTTGTTTATTTATTTATTTTGAGAGAGAGACAGAGACAGTGAGCAGAGGAGAGTCAGAGAGAGAGGGAGGGAGACAATCCCAAACAGGCTTCCTGCTGTCAGCGTGGAGCCTGATGCAGGGCTAGAGCCCACAAACAGTGAGATCATGATCTGAGCTGAAAGGCGTAATGGACTGAGCCACCCAGGTGCTCCCATAATTTATACTTCTGACTTTAACTTCTTTGCTTCAATAACTGGCATAGTAACATAGTAAAGAAACTTCCTGGGCTCTGATGTCTTCCAGCTTTATCCTAGAATCCTTCTTTGTAAAAATTCCAATCTGAACTGTTGTTCTACTGGTGATGAATGTTTATACATTTGCCATAGGCAAATTATTTCTATTTGGAGGAAGAAAATTGCTTCTCAAAATGTAAATTCCCTAGAAAATTTTCAGTGGCTTACCAAACTACACATCTTTATTTCAGAGTCTGTAAAACATTGTCTTTAAAGGAAAAGATAGTATATTTTTTAGAGTTTGTTGGGCCAAGAGGTACAATGTGATGTATTATGTATATACTTACATAACAAGAGAAATAAAACTTGCATAAAGTTTTAAAATTTAAAATATATAAATGACTATATTTTTATAAAATAAGTCTATTAAATGAAAATAATTACATTTTTCTATTAATCAAAATAATGGAGTAGCACTTTGCTTAATTGAAAACACCCTTTTAAAATTATGCAGGTATTAAGATGACATAATGGCTTAAGTAAAATTAATGATCTAAGCAAAGTGGGTCACCGAAAATCAGATAATGTATCAGTGATGAATAGTTATTTTGAGGAAAAAATACCACCATGGTTTTAAATAGAAACATAAATTTTAAAAATATGTGCATGTATTGATATAATTTGTTCTATAAATGCATAAAATTAGTGATACACATGTATATCCTCCCCCAGACATTGATTCCAGTATCTATAATAAAGGTTTAATTCTTAAGAAAGAAGGGTAGTAATTTTCAATGGCAAATGCAACAATCCATCCATCTATGACCCAAACTAAATTCCAAAACTGTTTTCTTTTTATAAAAATTATTGTCCCTAAAGATGCTAAAATTACTTTATATTATATACCTTATAGTTTTCAGACATTTGGATAACCTAGATAATGTGAGGAATTAAAATATATGGTAACTACTATATTAGGGTTTCTCAACTTCTGTACTTTAACATTTTGGGCTGGAAAATCTTTTGTGTGTTGGTGTTTCTAATACATTGTGGTGACATGTTTAGCAGCTTTCCTGGTTTCTGTCCACTAGATGCCAGTAGTGACATCCTGCTGTGACAAACAAACCGTCTCTCTACATAGATATTGCCAAAAGTTCTCTGGGGACCAAATCTCTCGGGGTGAGAACTATAGAATTATGGCTAGGCAAAATCTACAAATCAGGATTGGTGGACATATAAAAAACGATAGACTGACAGTTATTTTTTCAATAAACCGAAGCTGGAAGCCAGGAGAAAATAGTGACATATTTGAAATTCAGGAAAAACAGTTTTTATCCTAGAATACTATATCTTGTCAATATATCCCTCAAAAATTAAGAGAAATGAAAACATTGAAAATTTAAAATTTAAAATTGACACAATGTATCACTAATAAATGTTCTTATATAATAAAGATAATCTTTAGGCAGAATGTAAATGATCCCAGGGGAAACAGTGAATTCCAATGTGGAATTAAGGTCAAAAAAGTGCACAAATATTTGGGTAGTTTTTAATGAATATTGGGGGAATATTAACCATACAAAACAACAATAGCATGTCCTCAATAATCAAAATACATAAACTTACATACATCGAATTATACTCAGTAAATGAATACTCAAGATGAGAGATTGTCCCATATGAGTGTTTTAACTATATATTGTATAAAGGATACATTAAATAAAGGAACATAAATATATTAAAAGTAAGATGATAGTAAAATTATCTCCCCAAACACTAAAAGACAGCTAGTGTATCTATGCTAATACCAGGCAGACAGTTCTGTAAAGCAAGAAACATTACTAGGCAAAGATAAATCTATTTTATAGTGATAACAGATATATATTACAGGATTTTTCAAACCTTAATTTGTGTGCACCAAAAGCATAGTTCTAAAACATGAAAAGTTCTAAAACATTAAAAAGCAGATAAAAAATTAGAATCATAATTATAGACTTTAATATACTCTAAATAGCTGATACAACAGACCAAAAAATTGCCAAGGATAAAGATCTGAACAATGCAGTTAAAGAAATTTTCTTCCAGCATCCTTATAAGTCAACTTGTTAAATACACAAAAAGCTTCTATCAGATGAAAAAGTAACATGCCCCTTTTCTTCTCATCCCTTTACCAAGCAAACAAACAAACAAGAAATCCCTCAACATAAAGAGAAAATACAGATAAGAACCAATCTATAAAATATTTCATATCATAGGCATAAAGTAGAGCAAGAAGTATTTTTCCTAAATCTTTTGAAGTAGATTGTCTTATCAGGTCTCTAGAAAAAGAATCGATTTTTAATTTGAGTACGTAGGGGAAAAAAAAACTAAAGAGAAAAGAAAATTGTTGTGAGTATTAGAAAAGTTGAATTCAAACTTTACCATCAAAAGCATAACTAAAATATTACATGTCAATGCTATAAAATCTCCATGTGTTAAAAATAATCTAAATATCAATTACTATAGTCAAATAAGGTAAATAAACCTGCAACTTGACTATTGATAAACTACAATATGGGGGATAGAAAAGTATTTTGTCTCTCACTGTCCCATTAAAAATTTACTAAGGGATGCTTTTTCTATGCCACTGGTAGAGCACTGAATCATTCCTATACATTATTTAACCCTTAAAGCACAGCTTCTAATAGAAATTGAAATGGTCTAATAATCCAAGACATAATTTAACTCCCATTATTTTATTCAACCAACTTTCCCATCTGTAGTTGGGGTCACTTAACTGTAGATGGCAGGTGCCTAGCTCCTAAGGAAGATGATGCAGAGGGTTCCTGCTTCCTACACTCCTCATCCTTCATTAAGGAGATGACTTTTCACCTGACTAGGGTCCAAAAGGGGAAATGAGAAGAAC
The DNA here is from genome assembly GCF_018350175.1 of Felis catus. Classification (NCBI taxonomy): domain Eukaryota; kingdom Metazoa; phylum Chordata; class Mammalia; order Carnivora; family Felidae; genus Felis; species Felis catus. The sequence continues at coordinate 106,565,368 of NC_058371.1, forward strand.
CCAAAGAGTAGTCTTGAAAAATTCTGACTGGGCTGGTGATACAGGATTGTAAGAAAGTTTAGTGCTTTGTCAGGCTTATTAGATACCCCTACCAGGACATCTCATAATAAAGTTTTCAGGTGCCTTCTCTACATGTCCAGAGCATACGATCTTTCTCACTGTTGGAGTTCCCAAGCTCTCCTTCTGGCATAAATGGTTCTAGATTGACACTCTCCCCCATGTGACCCACACATTCCCTGGAGAATAGTTGTGCCCTATGATCTGACATTGGTAGGCATGGAATTGTTTTCTAACTGTAGGGACTATTCTGTCTCTTCTGTATGGTGTCTCTGCAGTTGTGACAACCCTCTTTATATACATATACTAAATATAATGCATGTATTCAGCCATTCTCACATGTGCTATTTACTATAACTGAATGATAAAATGACTGAATGGGTCAATGGATGGATGAATGCTATTTTAAAAAGCTTTCCAGGGGCACTTGGGTGGCTTAGTCGGTTAAACATCCGACTTCAGCTCAGGTCACGATTTCATGGCTCGTGAGTTCTAGCCCCACGTCGGTCTCTGTGATGATAGCTCAGAGCTTGAAGCCTGCTTCAGATTCTGTGTCTCCCTCTTTCTGCTCCTGCCCTGCTCATGCTCTCTCTCCTTCTCTCTCAAAGAATAAACATTAAAAAAATAAAATAAAAGCCTTTCCAATAGTTGTAAAGAAGAGCTTGCCAGAGGGTGCCCAAATAAAGTGAAAAGGAGCCAATAATGTATGTGCAAAGAGAAAATGCAAGAAAATTGGTGGAGAGAAAGTGAGAAGTAGACATTGTACCTTTGTTACTTGATCACTATTGGCCTCAGTTTCCTCCTTCTTAAAATGAGGATTACAATAATATCTGCTTTACAGAGGTGACTGAATCAATCACTAAGATATCAAGTTGTGCTCTGTATGTAATTTAACCCAGGTTTGTTGCTTGTTTTCCTTTCTACCTTTAAGGAATTTGTTTCCAGCTCATTTAATAACAGTTTTGCTGGGGGGAACAGGTAGTTTAGCGTTCTTTTATAGAAATCTAAAAGTAGAATGATGTAAAATATTTCCAGATACTGGATTTAATGGAAGCTCCATTAAACAGCATTGCTGTTTTTAAAGTTTTAAACCTGATAACTGTGTAGGAGCACCTGGGTGGCTCAGTCTCTTAAGCTTCTAACTCGTGGTTTCACCTCTGGTCGTGATCTTACAAGTTGTGAGTTCGAGACCCACATCGGGCTCTGAGCTACCAGGGCTGAGCCTGCTTCGGATTTCTCTCTCCCTCTCTCTCTGCCCCTCCCTGGCTTGCTCTCTCATTCTCTCTCAAAAAATAAATAAACATTAAAAAAAAAAAACTATTTATGTAAAACTACTCAACAGTGCTAAACCAGAGATATATGTGCTGGGTTTTTTTATACACAGATTTTTTTGTGTGCAGAGGAGAATACCCATGAAGCCATCATACTTTGTTACTTGAGTAATGGTTCCTTCCCTCTGTCAGTTCACTGAGGAGAGCTCTGGGTTACTCAATGGCTCTAGGAGGCTCAGCACAGAGTGGGCTTATCTTTGTCATTCAGGACGTTGAGAGTACCAAGGAATCAGCAAGCCAGGAAGCACACAGTTTCACTGATTTTACCACTGATCTTTTTTTTCAATAATTGCCTAAATCCCTTCATTTATGCTGTTCTGAGTACTTAGGAACCCAATGCTTCTTCAGCCTACACACTATAAACAGACAAAAGATGCCTGAAACTTCAGAAAAAAAAATGGAACTGCTGCCTCAGATTTGCTTTTATGTACCTTAAACTCATTTTCCTTGCCATATTTGAACTATGTTCTATAGGTGATAAAGTAGCAAACAGATTATATATAAAATTCTTAAGAAGGGCAATATCTTTTAAAAATGATTTATAAGTGGGGATGAAAACATAAATGTGTTGTGGCTGAGGTCGAGCTGACCTTGACTATAGATGTATACGAGCTAGACAAGGAGTTCATATGAAAGAATGGAATTTTGTGCACACCATTTTAATTTTATCCATTATCAGAAAAAAAAACCCAAAAACCTCCCTCTAAAAGAAAAGAAGTATAAAAAACCTGAAAAAAGAAGATTCAAATACTACAAGATAAGAGGGTTTCTCTTTGCATAAATCATAAGATACCTATAAAATTTTTGAAAATCTCAGGGGTGCCTGGGTGGCTCAGTTGGTTAAGTGTCCAACTTTGGCTCAGGTCATGATCTTACCATTCCCGAGTTTGAGCCCCACATCAGGCTCTGTGCTGACAGCTTAGAACCTGGAGCCTGCTTCGGATTCTGTGTCTCTCTCCCTCCTCTCTCTTTCTTTCTCTCTCGTCCCTCCCCGACTCATCCTCTGTCTCTCTCTATCTCAAAAGCAAACATTAAAAAAAAAAATTAAAAAAAGAAATCTAGATTTTAATCATAAAGGCTAAACAGAAACAGATGTTAATTTGCTGATTAGTCATAATAAAATGAAAATATGTATTTAGCATGAAAATGCTGTAGCAGAGCATTATTTTCTCTAGAAATACTATAGCTTAAAGGTTTAGGTATATAACATTAGATTGTTCATTTGGAAAAAAATAATATTTTTACATAATGAAAATGAAAAGTGATAGTGGGGGATTTTTGGGTTAGCTGTTTTGTCTTTGACTCCTGAAAAGCTTTGTTTTACTTGATTATCCCTGTCTTGTATGCTCATTGTGGATGGGTTTTAACTTCAATGAATTATCTTGTCTTTAGTAAAACTAACTGAATGTTGGTTGTCTACTACAGCAGAGAAAATATCACTAATGCAAAGAATCGCCACAATTTTTTTTATTCATTAGTTTTTCAGGTGTTTCAGAGCACCTATTATGTGCTGGAAATGTAGTAACTATTAGGGATACTACAGTAAATAATATAGTCTGGGTACCTAATCTCACAAAACATACTATACCTCATATCTAGATATTCTATCTATCTATCTATCTATCTATCTATCTATCTATCTATCTATCTAATCTATCTATCCAGAAAGATCTTTGATAAGCATACACATACACACACATTTTTGATGCTATTGTTGTGGCCTCAAAGATAACATGCTTATTATAAACATTAATGATTTCTGGTTGCACTATTTCTTTTTTTTTATAATTTTCTTTAATGTTTATTTATTTTTGAGACAGAGACAGAGCATGAATGGGGGAGGGGTAGAGAGAGAGAGAGGGAGAGGGAGACACAGAATCCAAAGCAGGCTCCAGGCTCTGAGCTGTCAGCACAGAGTCCCATGCTGGGCTCAAACCCAGGAGCAGTGAAATCATCACCTGAGCCTAAGCCGACGCTTAAGCCACTTAGCCACCCAGGCACCCCGAGTCAATTTACTTTTTAAATGCAATCTTTTTAAAGCTGCTTATATCCACAATTATTCTTATCATGTTTTATGGATATAAGCTTCAATAATTAGAACATATTTCCACCAATTTTTTTTAAACTTAGAGAAAATAGGATAATTAACCCCACAGCCATTTATTGATTCCTAGACATTCTTGTTATACCTCCACATAATTCCCCTGCTTCCAGAAGACTTAGTAATTTGCTTTCTTTAATGATAATATGTTCCAGGTCCTTCTTGTGTTTTCTTGCCTGTGCCCTGGATTTAACAATTTCTCCAAGAACATCTAATATATTTTATGGTAAAAGGTATTTAGAGACCATAATCTAGGTGTTGGTGAACATCTCCTTTTTTGCTGAGTCATTGTTCATAGGCCTTTTAAGTGGACAGATAAGGGTTTTAGTGGAAATAAAACATGAATTCCAACTGATATTTCTAAAATAAGAAATACAAGATTTTATTCCTTTTCATGTTGAAATTTTCACTTCTATGTTGAAAATACTGGTTCCCAATAACATAAGAAAAATTGTTCTGCATTCTGCATATAATTTTTGAATACCAATATTAAGAATAGTCACTGAAACCATTTTATAACTTAGATTATGTATTATATTAAAATATTCTAATTTATATATATTTACATATATGTGATATATTTTATTGTTCTTATGTACATTTAGGATTGTAGAAGCTAATTACTGTAATTTAAAATCATTTGAAAAGTGTTGCTGCTAATTCAATAGAAAATTTCTTTGCATTAAAAAAATCTTGGGGCGCCTGGGTGGCGCAGTCGGTTAAGCGTCCGACTTCAGCCAGGTCACGATCTCGCGGTCCGTGAGTTCGAGCCCCGCGTCGGGCTCTGGGCTGATGGCTCGGAGCCTGGAGCCTGTTTCCGATTCTGTCTCCCTCTCTCTCTGCCCCTCCCCTGTTCATGCTCTGTCTCTCTCTGTCCCAAAAATAAATAAACGTTAAAAAAATTTAAAAAAAAAATAAAAATAAATAAAAATAAAAAAATCTTGAGGTGCCTGGCTGGCTCAGTGGGTAGAGCATATGACTCTTGATCGCGGGGTTGTGAGTTTGAGCCTCATGTGAGGGGTAGAGTTTACTTTAAAAAAATCTAATGCTTATTTAATTTTATAATTTAGTTAAGCCATTTATAAGTTCTATAGTAAAACTTAAAAAGAGTTGCCTTACAGAGGTTCTGTTTCTATCATGTCTTCTGGACAGTGTTTCTATATTGTACCTGTTAGGTTTTAGATACACTGCAATATGTTATACACGCAGATTTACACATTACTCTTTGCCTGATACATTCTTGAAATAATTTTGTAGAAATATAAAGAAATACTATGCATTGCTCTATACAGCTGTGCTGTAATGTAATATAATATAAATATGACCTTTGCAGAAGAGTCTTGAACTAGAAATCTAAGAAAACTAGCATGCATTTCTTTTTGGCATTCAAGTGGTAATTCATGCAAAATCATGTAATTATTGAGTGCTCAGATGATTCACAAAATCATGCATAATAGGAAAGAAAAATAGAATTAGCATAATCTTTTTAATGAGAGTTTTAAAAGAAATAAAAAGTGTAAGAAATGTAAAATTCCCATAACCATGAGGTGGCTACCTGATCATCTTTGAGCTTACTTTTCTTTGTATACTGGGGAAGGAGAATACTGGAGAGTTTGGGGAGCTAACAAGTGCACTCCTGGGAATAGAAATCAATGATTCTGTAATAATAGTTTTTTTTATTGTGGAAAAATTCAGTGTCTTCTGGATATAATGGTGTGGTTCTTATATTTCCTCTTAGCTATGAATAAAGTGTAGTCACATTGATTAGAGATAACTCTTTGCCATTAGTTCTAAGTATACTTGATTGATTATATTTCATTGAATTTTGATACCTGTCTAATTTCAGTTTCATTTTCAGATATAAATAATCACCCTTGGCATATTTATTTTGGGCACGTGGGTTGGAATGAGTCTCTCTGTAGCTCTGGGGAGAAGTCCAGCACTTCTTATCAAGTTTATTATTAGACTATATGTAACCACCTTCTTACCTACATAAGTATACTTATTTATTTCCTAGTGATTGTAGTGGCAATCACTAAATATACACCCTTTATCTCAATCACACTAAGGCTAAATCAAAGGCAACAGCAATGCTTCTCTCCCTCAAGGAATCTCAATTTTCCTTGAAAGAATAATTAATACACATGCAAAGAATGTGGAAGAAAGAATCATGAAATAGATACAAATACAATAAATACATTAAAATAAAAACAAGATAAATATCTTGGAATTACAAACCAAGCAATAATTAAAAATAGAATGACAAAGAGGCATTGGAAAAAAAACTATGCATCAAAATTTAAGTGAGCCAGTTTTTCAAAACAAGTATACTATGGTCAAACAAAAGGGGAGATTTAATTCATGGTCAAAATTTGCTTTTTTTTTAAATCACAAATTAAGGTGTTTTTTTTTTTAACTTCTGAAAATCTAGCTATTAATGCATTGCTTCATCTGATTTGACATATTTCAAATAAAAAGTAATCCTATAGATGCATGTTAAGATCTTAATCAGTTTTGCCAAGGCTCTTAGTTCCCTAATATAGCCTGTTGCTGATCAAGAGCAATAAATTGCACCTTCATGTTGTAGCAATTTAAACCTGGATCCAGAAAGATCTAACTGATTCTGACTATAACATCCAAGTTAATTAGAGCTTGTTTAGTAGTTGCAAAATGTTAGGCAGTTAACCAAACTAGAGAAGACAAGGGTACTTAAAGCTGTAAGAAATGTAACTCTTCCTGACTGATCTTATTACCCGTTAAGAACATGTTATCCAAACTAGCACCCAAAGTAATCAAATGCAAGGTTATACACTAATGAAGTACATGTTCTGATTTGAGAAAGGACAGATAGTTTTATGTCCAGAAGTTATGCCCGACAACAGGTCAACAGATTTACAGTGTTCAAGGAGTATGCGTGTGGTGGGGGTGAGGAGAGGGACACGAAGGGACTGAGTCAGATTTGTAGTAACGGAGAAAACCCCGTAACTTTTTGCACCATGGCAATCAATGTAAGTTGTCAGCTTGTTTTCTGGCTACCAGTTTATCTAATAAAAATATGCAGGTACCACTTCTTATTTGCAGCATATCAAATCATTTTACCTTTTTGCTATTATTGTATGAAACATGGATACACGCACACGCACACACACGTACATACACTTAAACTTTAGCATTGTTTATTTCACACAATACTCAAAATCATGGCAGAAATTAAGCTGGTTATCATAAAAATGTTTTGTCACATACTTCTCAGTTTTCAAAAGTCCAGTATAAAACAAGATAATTATTTGTAATAAATTTAGGGTCAACCCTCCCCCCCCCCCAATCCAGGCTCACTGTCATTGAAACACTTAAGGGTTCTGGGTGTCTGATTTCCTTCCAACTATGCCTATCCTCAAAAGAATGTGTTAAGAGGCACTTGGGTGGCTCAGTCCATTAAGCGTCCTACTCCTGATTTGGGCTCAGGTAATGATCTCATGGTTCGTGAGTTCAAGCCCCATGTTGGGCTCTGTGCCCACAGCACAGTCTGCTTGAAATTCTGTCTCCCTCTCTCTCTGCCCCTCCCTGCTGTGTCTTTCTCTTTCTCTCTCAAAATAAATCAGTAAATTTAAAAAAAAAGAATGTGTTAAATATTTTTGACAGACTTAAGTTAACATTTATGCTTGTGATTTATGTATTTGTTTGGTAATCTAGTAACATTCTTTATGAAACAATTAAAGTATTTTTAAATAAAGGCAAAGATCTGAAATAAAATCAGACATGAATATAGAATGAAAGGAAAATCTTTTTATGAAAGAATCAATCTTGAAAGTCTTTAAGACTTCTGTGGCAAGCCGCATAACCTTGGGTAATTTCTCTAATCTATGCAGACCTGCTGTTCTTATATGTCAAATGAAGACAATAGCAGTCCATGTCTTATAGAATTATTTCAAGGAACAGAAATAATTCATGTAAATCTCTTAGCATTGTGTCTGATATATAGAAGTATGTAAAAGGTAGCCAGTTACGCTGTACAAAACAGTGAGGTACTTCTTCAGATAAGATGAATACATTCAATAAGACTTAATTATTGTTGGATGCATCAAGTGAGAAGTGGTAGTTAATTCTTTTTCTTTAATCTTTGTAGAAATTTTTGCATTCTCCTAAATTTCACACTTTACCCTCTTTTTCTGAGAGTTTCAAATAAATGAGAGTGGTTACAAAAGAAGTAGAACAAGAGATGGGATTATGTGTTTGATTATAATGATACAATTAATTTCTGGAAGTTAAATTGGGAAAATAGACGTGCCTGGGTGGCTCAGTCCATGTTCAGCTCAGGTCATGATCTCACAGTTCGTGGTTTCGAGCCCCGCATGTGGCTCTGTGCTGACAGCTCAGGAGCCTGAAGCCTGCTTTAGATTCTGTGTCTCCCTCTCTCTCTGCCCCTCCCCCTCTTGTGCTCTGCTCTCTCTCTCTCTTTCTCTCTCTCTCTCTCAAAAATAAATAAACATTAATTTTTTTTAATGTTTTAAAAATTTAAAAAATGGGAAAATAATTTTTATCAGAAACCCGTAATCAGTTACAGCTTAGAGAAAACACAGAATCTATTTGGGGAAATTTGGTTCTGGGGAAGACAGAAAATATAGTTCTTTCTGCTCCTCTTTCCTCCTCTTTCCTCCTCCTCTGTTTCAGTATTTTGTCATTGAGGTTTTGTAGTGGTGTTTATTTCACTACGCCTCATTAGTATCTCTGTTTCATCACTCCAGGAGATGCGGGTTCAAACCAAGTAAGCTATCCTCTCAGGAATTCTTGGGAAATTCATGATTTTGCTACATACTAACAGACCACATTTTTTCTTGAGCATTGCATGTGACTGCTAGCACTGATTCCTCTTTTATTACTATCCTTACCTTTTCTAGATTTGATAAGATTACTCTAAGTATATTTCTGAAAAGCTGGAAAAAAGAAAAAAATCCACTTTATATAATTGATAGACATTTACCAGTTTAATGGAAAAACAGAGTCCCCCTGCATACTTACAAACAAACAAACAAACAAACAAATAAATGGCTGCCTTCTTAGGCAGATATGATACCCAACAGAGGAACGTCAATCTCCATACATGTCAACAGAGAGCATCTGAAAATTAGAAATATGAAAAGAACGGGTAGCACAGGTGAGTTATTGATATTACTTGTTCAGAATGTATCTCAGACTCTAAGGAAAACAAATCAGATTTAGGACAACATCTATCAACTCATTATTCTTGCTTATTGAGAGATTGGGTACTATATTTAGAAATCTGTCCAAGTTTTATACACCTTATATAGACCTTCAAAGTAGAACAATTAATATTGTTCTATTAAGTTTAGTTATGCTTAGAAGCCTGGAAAACCTGGAGCAATTTTAAAAAGTCAGCTTGCTTCCTAAGTGGATTTTCTCAGCTTCTCACAAATCTTAGTTACCTCAAAAGCATCAGTGCAGACGATTTTCAAAAGGAAAATAAGAAAGCCACAAAAATGTTTAAGGTGCTTTAGTTTATGTTACAATAAACTATTTTAGGGAGTAAGAGAAATATAAAATCAGTTCTGTCTTCTATTCTCAATATAGAATTACATTCAATCATGAACTACAAGGATTTTATCAATAAAATCAATACCTTGTAAAGTGACAACAGAATTGTTCAATGATAGTGGTAACAAAACTGTTACTTTAAAAAAAGATGTAGCTTTAACTACTGGAAAATAAATTTCTCTCGAGAAACACATTTTACTCCCTGGGTGAAGTTGATTGTGATTTTTTATTGTACTTGCATATTATGGATGCATTTATATAAATTTCTTCCTGATCCTCCATTTTTTTCCTAATGACTTTACATTAAATTAAAAAAATATAAAACAGTATAGATATGCTCTTTTTATAATTAGCACCTTTGTTTCTCCTAGAAATCACATCTTTTTTGCATGTGTGTTATGAATAATCATATATTGTATGATTTGGGAACTAATTAAAGGATAGGCTATATGTGGTAAGAAATATTTTACTTTCTACCAATTAACTGAGGTTTTCATATTTAGCTAGCTTCACTCTGCATTGTTTGCAGTGTTTGAAGTACTTATAGGGTGACTTAGTTCACTAAATAAGAAAATCTCTGGCATTTGGTAGAAATGAAATCTCTTTTCCTTCTTTATATATGTTATCCCTTAATTAGTTTCCAAATTATTTTATGACCTTGACTAAGTACTTAATCTGAAGTTTATAATTAACTCCAGAGTCATTTCTAGATATTCACACGTTTTATATATAAATATATCAGGAGAGTATAGTGATTTAGAACATGAGTTCTTTTTAATTTTTTTAACGTTTATTTTATTTTTGGGAGAGAAAGACAAAGTGTGAGCTGGGGAGGGGCAGAGAGAGAGAAGGAGACACATAATCTGAAGCAGGCTCCAGGCCCTGAGCTGTCAGCACAGAGCCATCTGATGCAAGGCTCGAACTCGTGAACCCCAATATCGTGACCTGAGCTGAAGTCAGACGCTTAATCAACTGAGCGCACCCAGGCACCCCAGAACATGAGTTCTAATAAATACTACAATATATTAAGTATGGTTACTTCATATAGGCGAATCATTCTTTAAAAAAAGTCATTCAATGTGGGAAAATAATAATTTTTTTCCAACCAATAGTGTCAGGAAAATTATTTTTATGTGTCAAATAAGAGAACTGGACTCTTACCTTTACCATGAACAAAAATTAACTTGAAATGGATCATAGGAGGCCTAATTTTATGTGCTAAAATTATAAAAATTCTATAAGAAAATGGGACTAAATCTTCATGATCATAAATTAAGCTATCGTTTCTTAGATATGACACTAAAATCATAAGCAGCATTCAAATAGCCAAAAAGTAGAAATAATCCAAATTTCTGTCAGCTGATGAATGAACAAATGTGTCAATACCCATACAATGCAATATTATTCATTCATAAAAATGATGCACTTATGTGCTACAAAATGGATGAACCTTAAAAATATGCTAAGTGAAAGATGCCAGGCACAAAATGTCATATAATGGTGCCATTCTACTTCCACAGAATGCTCAGAAGAGCCAAATCTATAGATACCAAAAGTAAATTAATGGCTACCAGGAGCTGGATAGAGAAAGAATGAAAAATGATTCTTCTTGGGCATGAGGTTTCTTTTTGGGGTAATGAAAATATTCTGGAACTAGATAATGGTGATATTTGCAAAATTTGGTAAATATATTTTATGTGAATTAAATCTTAAAAATTGTATGAAAAATAAATGAGGGCAAAATTTTCATTAAAAAACAGCACATCAGAGTATATTACTGAAGAAGAAATTTAATAACAAACTATATTTTATTTGTTTTTGCTTATATTTCAATTTTAAAGAAATTCCAGTTTTCCTATGTATGATTTATTATCATATTTACAATGAGTAAATATTATAAAATATAATGCTAATAAACTATTCAAGATAAATATCAGATATGTAATTCCCTGGGAAGTTAAATCTGAAAATAGATTTTTTTGGTAGACAAAATTAAATGCAGTTACAGCCCTTTTTTATAATATAGTACTTGTTATGCATTTTTTTCAAATAAACTTACTATATCATAATTGATAAAATTGGCCATTTTAAAATGGGTTTGCATGTATTAACACAAGATAGAAATCTAAAATCTCAGGTTTCTGTTCTTACCTCATATTTTTGCACAATCCCTACCAATTTGCTATTTCATATGATAATATATACATTATTTATGCATTTGTCAAAGCCTAAAGAACCATTTAGCAGAGTGATCCTTAATGTAAATCATTGGCTTTAGTCAATAATGTATCTATATTGGTTGATTAATTTTAACTGCTGTACCACATAAGGTAAGTCAGTAATAGAGGATATCGTGTTACATGTGTGTGTGAATTCTGTACTGTGCGCTCAAAAGTTCTATAAATCTAAACCTCTCAAAAAAGGAAGTCTATTAATAGAAAAATAGCAATATCTGTGCTCATTGCTTAGGCATAACTTATAAATATTAATGATAAATTTCAACACTAATTTTTTTCCTAAGACAAAATAAACTTCTTTATAAGCCGTTGTAAGTATTAAAAAAACATGATGTATAAAATAAATATATTAAGAAATCAGAAAAAAATGGCCTTGGAGTTTTTCAATGCCAAAATGTTTTTTCTATATTATTAAATGCAATTTTATTTAATATATTTTGGTAAACATCTCCATTTCATTTAATACTCCTATATGCTACATGAAATTGATATTATGAAGCTTAGATTGCTTTCTTTTCCAAAACCAAACTGGTATCAAATGTAGTCACAGTGATTCTATATACAGAAATAAGAATATGATGATTGTTAGTGATACTGTTAAGAACCTATAACCCTATAGTGTTTTACCTCCTAATCCAATTTTTATTGAGTGTTGATAGAACAGAATTAAGTATTAAAGACATCTACTTTCCACTGTAATGGGATTGCAGTATAACACTATGGTATATAGGCTTTACATTAAAATGCTACACTTTTTTTCTTTAATTCCATCCCTTTTAGATTTAGTTGGCCAAATCTTTGTGTTCATGATTGCTTCTAGTTAAGATTTAAAAGTTTGCAAAAGGTCACTGGGAGCCTGGGTGGCTCAGTCAGTTGAGCATCAGCCTCTTGATTTCCACTCAGATCATGATCTCAGGTTCGTGGGATCCAGCACTGCATCTAGCTTTGTGCTGACAGCGTGGAGCCTGGTTGGGATATTCTCTCTCTCTCTCTCTCTCTCTCTCTCTCTCTCTCTCTCTCTCTCTCATTTTTATTTTGATTTTGATTTACATTTTCATTGTCATTAGTGATGTTGAGCACCTTTGCTTCTACTTGTTGGCCATTTGGATGTTGTCTTTGCAAAAATATCTATTCAAGTCTTTTGCCCATTTTTTAAATTAGATTAGTTGTGTTGTTGTTGTTGTTGTTGTTGTTTTTATTTGATATTGAGTTGTATGAGTTCTTTATATACTTTGAATGTTAACTTCTTATCTAATACATGATTTTCAAAAATTTTCTCCCATTTTTAAGTCACCATTTCATTTTGTTAATTGTTTCTTGTGCTGTGCAGAGGACTTTGTGTTTGATATAATCACAATTGCTGTTTTTGCTTTTGTTGTTTGTACTTTTGTTATTATATCCAAAAAAGGAAAAAAAAATCATTGCCAAAGACCAATATCAAGGAGCTTCTTCCCTATTTTCATCTAGGAGCTTTAGAGTAACAGGTCTTGTTTTTAAGTCTTTGATGCATTTAAATCTAATTTTTATGAGGAGTATACGATTGGGGTCTAATTTCTTTGTTCTGAATGTGTTTATCCAATTTTCTTAACACCATTGTGTGTTTTCAGCATCTTTGTCAAATATTAGTTGGCCGTAGATGCATGGATTTATTTCTGCCCTCTCTATCCTGTTTAATTGGTCTATGTGCCTATTCTTGTGCTGGTACTATACTATTTTTATTACCATAGTTTTGTAATGTAGTTTGAAAACAGGAAGTGTGAAACCTCAAACTTTGTCTTTTTTCCTTAAGATTGCTTCAATGACTTGGTGTCTTTTTTGGTTCCATATAAATTTAAGATTTTGGTTTTTTTTCAATATCTATTGTGAAGAATGCCATTTTGACAGGGATTGTATTTTGAATGTAAAGATGGCTTTGATGGTACAGACATTTATTAATTATTCTGATCCAAGAACACAGGATGCCTTTTCATTTTTTTGTCATCCTCTGTTTGAACAAAGTCCTTGCAGATTTTGTTTTCTAGATTTTTAACTCCCTTGGATAAATGTATTCCTAGGTTTGGTGCGGGGAGGGTGTTTGATGCTATTGTAAAGGGAATAATTGTGTTTATTTTTGAGATGTATCATCATTAGTATATAGAAATGCAACTAATTTTTGTATGTTGATTTTCCCTCCAGCTTTACTGAAATTGATTAGTTTCAACAGTTTTTTGGTTGAATCTTTGTGATTTTTTATGTACAAAAATTATCATCAAATGGTCTGCATATGGTGCATATGGTGACATTTTTACTTCTTTCTTTCTGACTTGGATGCCTTTTATTTCGTTGTCTTGCCTAACTGCTCTAGCTAGAACTTCCAGTACTATATTGAATAAGAGTGGTGAGAGTGGGTATCCTTGCCTTGTTCCTGATCTTAGAGGAAGAGCTTTTAATTTTTCTGTATTGTGTATAAGGTTTTGGGTTTGTCATGTTTGGTCTTTATTACGTTAAGGTATGCTTCTTGTATACCCAGTCTGTTGAGGGATTTTACCCTGAAAGAGTGTTGTATTTTGTCAAAAAGTTTTTTTCTGCATGTATTGAGATATAATCATGTGGTTTTATCTTTTATTAATGTATATTACTTTTTTTGATTTATGTATGTTGAACCATTCTTGCATGCCAGGGATAAGTCCCATTTGGTATATAATCCTTTTAGTGTATTCTTGAATTTGGTTTGCTAATATTTGGTTGAGAATTTTGATCTACATTCATTAGGGATATTGGTCTATAGTTATCTTTTTTGGTGATGTCCTTCTCTGACTTTGGTACCAGGGTAATGCTGTTCTTATAGAGTAAGTTTGAAAGTGTTCCCTCCTCAATTTCTGTAAGCATTTGAGAAGGATTGATGTTAATTCTTTTTTAAATGTTTGATAGAATTTACCAGTAAAATCATCTTGTCCTAGAGTTCTCTGTGTTGAGGTGTTTTATTTTGTTTTGTTTTGTTTTGTTTTGTTTTTTGTGGTTTTTTTTTGTATTACTGATTCAATTGCTTTACTAATTATTAGTCTATTCACATTTTCTATTTCTTTCCAATGCAATCTTAGTAGGTTGTGTGTTTCTAGAAATTTATCCATTTCTTCTATGTTATCTATTTTGTTGACATGTAATTGTTCAGAGTAGTCTCTTATGATTCTATGTTTATCTGTAGTATTAGTTGTAATCTCTTCTTCACTCCTAGTTTTATTAAATAGCCTTTCTCTTTTTTCTTAGGTAGTGTAACTAAAAGTTTGCAAATTTTGTTCATCTTTTTGAAGAACGAGTTCTTAGTTTTGTTGATCCTTTCTAGTTCTTTGTCTTTATTTTATTTATTTCTACTTTGAGCTTTATTATCTTTTCCTTCCACTAACTTTGGGCTTAATTTGTTCTTCTTTTTCTGGTTCCTTGAGGTATAAGTTTAGGTTGTTAGAGATATTTCTAATTTCCTGGTATATGTATTTATCACTATATGCTTGCCTGTCAGAACTGCTTTTACTATGTCCCATAAGTTTGATACATTGTATTTTGATTTTCATTTGTTTTGAGATAAGGATTATTTGCTTTTTGCTTTCTTTTTTGATCCATTGTTTCATAAGGGTGCTGTTTTCCATATATTTGTAGCTTTCTATTTGTTGATTTCTAGTTTTATACCATTGTGGTGAGAAAATATATGTGATATGTTGCCAGTCTTCTTAAATATTTTAAGATTTGTTTTGTGTTTTATCATATGATCTGTCTTGGAGAATGTGCTGTGTGCACTTGAGAAGAATGTGTATTGTGTTGCTATTGCATGGAACGTTCTATGTACATTTATTAAGTCTATTTGTTGTGAACTGTGGCTCAATTACAACATTTTCTTATTGATACTCTGTCCAGATGATCTATCCATTGCTGATGACGGGGTACCTACTTCTCCTTCTACTATTGTGTTGTCTATTTCTCCCTTTAGATCTGTTGGTGTTTCTTCAATATAGCTTAATATTTTGATATTGGATGCATATTTATTGGCAATTGTTAAATTTCCTTGATATATCAATCCCTTTATTATATAAAGACCTTCCTTGTCTTTTGTTACCAATTTTAACTTGAAATCTATTTTGTCCGATACAGGGATGGCTACCCCCACTTTCTTTTGTTTCTCATTTGCCTGGAATATCTCCTTCATCCCTTCATCTTGTGCCTATGTATCTTTAGAGGTAAAATGAGTTTCCTGTAGGCAGCATATAATTGGGTCTTGTTTTTTTAATCCATTCACTCACTCTGTGCCTTTTGATTGGTGAACTCAAGCAATTTACATTTAGAGTGACTGTTGACATGCAAGGACTTATGACTACAATCTCATCATTTGCCTTCTGATTGTTTTGTATCTCCACTGATTCCTTTTCCCTCTGCTTCAGTCTACATTTGTAAATTGGTGGTTTTCCATGGTGATATTCTCAGTCTCCCCTTTTTTATGTTTCATGACTCTGCATTTTTGCTTTGCAGTTACTATAAGGCTTACATAAAACATCTCATAGATAAAATAGTCCATTTTATGCTAATAGTCGCTTATCTTTGTTTGCCTATAAAGTTACCATCTTTCTTTTCCTCTCCTTTTACATTTTTAATGTCACAATTTGCCTCTTTTTATGCTAATCCATTAACAAATTATAGTAGCTATAGTTATTGTTTTTAAAAAAATTTTAAGGTTTATTTATTTTTGAAGGAGAGAGAGAGAGACAGAGCATGTGGTGGGGGGGAGGGGCAGAAAGAGAAGGAGACACAGAATCCAATACAGGCTGCAGGCTCTGAGCTGTCTTCAGCACGTGGCCCAACATGGGACTTGAAATCACAATCTGCAAGATCATGACCTGAGCCTGTCAGATGCTTAGCCGACTAAGCCACCCAGGCACCCCATATAGTTATTGTTTTATAAAAGTTTACTTATTTTGAGGGGTGGGCCAGAGAGAGAGGGAGAAATAGAATTCCAAGTAGGTTCCACCTGTTAGCCCAGAGCTGGACTCCACTAGGGTCTCAATCTCATAAACCTTGAGATCATGACCTGAGGGGAAATCAAGAGTCAGACAACCAACTGAGTCACCCAGGTGCCCTCTGGTCAAGAACTCATGTTTATGATTCATTGCTGAGTTCATTGAATTGCCTTTCTGTGTTTTCTTGTAGCTCTTGAATTTATTCATAACAGTTATTTTGAATTATTTACCAGATGGCAATATTCCATGCCTTTGAGTATCATTGTTAAAGAATTACCATTTTCTCTTTGTGATACCATATTTCTTTAATTTTATAGTGTTTGACGATTCTTGCTTCTGCTTTCACATTTGACTAGCAGACCTCTTCCTAGTCAAGGCTTTGTTTACTTGAGTTCTTTCAGTTCAGCAAGCTGGAAATTAGAAAGCCTTCTTTCATGTTCCAGAAGGTGGTGCTATAGCTCAAGTTTTTAGTTTCTTTTACTGGAGCTGTCTGTGGCGGCTGCACTTGTGAGTGGGCACAAGAAGCTGGCAGCAGGGTGGGGGAGGTGTGGGTTTAGCACCTGGGGTTTGAGGGTACCCACAGGCCACATAGGGGGATCCTTGACTGGGGGGACTCCCAGAGGTCCATGGGTGCACCTCCTGCTGAAATCTCAATGAAGATAGTAGGAAATGTGTTCTTTAATATCTTTTGATATTTTTGACTGCCTCCTTCCATTCTTCTCTCTCCTCCCAGTCATAGAGGTCCCTCCTCAGAAACTGGGATACAGCTGGAGAAAAACACATTCCTCCAGCTGCAGTCCAATATGCTCCTCACTCCATAGCACCTTTTTTTTTTTTTTTTAATCACTGGTCCACATGAGGCTACTCCATTTATTATGGTGTTACATTAAAAATTCAAATTGTTACTTTATCTGCATTTTTCTCATTGCTGATTAGTTTGAATATATTTTAATTTACTACCTCTTAGATGTAAAATTCCTAATCATAACCATAGCTTATTTTAAAATTGATTTGGGGTCAGTTTTTTGGTTCACATTTCTTGCATTTTCAAAACCTATGAAATGAACATTGTGCATGATATGTTATAGATATTTTGAATTCTGTTGACTTACTCTGGACAGAGTGATTTTTGTAAAGTAGGCATTTAGAGTATTTGCTGTTCTACATTACCTTGTGCAATAATGATTTTAGACCTTTATTAAGGGACATTTGTTTTTGTTTTGTCTTTAGTATAGGCATAAACTAAGTCCACCTAAAATGAATATAATAATAAATGAACAATGTATGAGCATATATGGAAGCTAGTGAAGTTTCTCATTTGAGGAACCAAGGGAGGCTTAACAATAAATAGTAGTTTTCAGATCAACAAATCTATGACAAGGTACTAAAATGGAGCAAATATAGTTTTCAATAAATAATGCTGAATAATGTGAAAAATGCACAACTATGAAATTCCTAGAAGATAACATTGAAGAAACCTAAATCATGTTGTGTATGGTGATGACTTTTTAGATACACACGGAAGTCATGATCCATGAAAGAAAAAAAATTGACATGCCGGACTTCATTACAGTTAATTTTCTTTATTTGCCATGCCATAGCCTCCACTTCTAGGGCACTGCTTTTTCTGTTACAAGGATTTTGTGCACTTTCTTTCTGCAATAGATCACCTTACAAAGTTTATCTGGGCTTTTCACAGCTTATCCAGCTGTTCTATTTATGTAAACAGACAACTGTTTTGGAGATTACTTAACCTCCTTCATGTACTTATTAGCAAAATTAGGGATCCTTTTTCAAGGAAGATCTGTGGACTGATCCTCAATATTATTACAAAAGTTTCATTTTTTGTTTGTTTTGCATTTAATTTTTTTAACTTTATTTATTTTGTGAGAGAGGAGGGGGAGAACACGAATGAGTTGGGGCAAAGGGAGAGGGAGAGACAACTCCAAGCAGACTCCACACTGTCCGTGCAGAGCAGGACACGGGGCTTGAACTTACCAACTGTGAGATCATAACCTGAGCCTAGATCAAGAGTCAGACGCTTAACCCACTGAGCCATCCAGGCACCCTAAAAGTTTCATTTTTGAACATTGTGGGCTTCAGATGACATAATCTCTTAAATACTGGGGCCTCATGGTACCTCGACGCCTCAGTCCAGCCCTGGTGCTGATGAGCTGTGCCCCATGACTTGGAAGATCCCTCAGCTCTCTTGGGCTGAGCCCAACTCTGAACCACTCAAATGTGGTGGCCATGCGCACTGCCTACTGGGATAGCCTGGTTTATGGTTTTCTGCATTTAGGTGTATAATCTATTTTAAGCTCATTTTTGTGAGTAGCATAAGATAGGGGTATAGTTTTATTAATTTACATGAGAATATCCAATTTTCTAGCACTATTTATTGAAAATACTGTCTTTCCTCCATTCGGTATTCTTGGCTCCCCCTTTTTTTTTTTAATTTTATATATGAAATTTATTGTCAAATTGGTTTCCATACAACACCCAGTGCTCATCCCAAAAGTTGCCCTCCTCAATACCCATCCCCCACCCTCTCCTCCCTCCCACCCCCCATCAACCCTCAGTTTGTTCTCAGTTTTTAACAGTCTCTTATGCTTTGGCTCTCTCCCACTCTAACCTCTTTTTTTTTTTTTCCTTCCCCTCCTCCATGGGTTCCTGTTAAGTTTCTCAGGATCCACATAAGAGTGAAACCATATGGTATCTGTCTTTCTCTGTATGGCTTATTTCACTTAGCATCACACTCTCCAGTTCCATCCACGTTGCTACAAAAGGCCATATTTCATTTCTTCTCATTGCCACGTAGTATTCCATTGTGTATATAAACCACAATTTCTTTATCCATTCATCAGTTGATGGACATTTAGGCTCTTTCCATAATTTGGCTATTGTTGAGAGTGCTGCTATGAACATTGGGGTACAAGTGCCCCTATGCATCAGTACTCCTGTATCCCTTGGATAAATTCCTAGCAGTGCTATTGCTGGGTCATAGGGTAGGTCTACTTTTAATTTTCTGAGGAACCTCCACACTGCTTTCCAGAGCGGCTGCACCAATTTGCATTCCCACCAACAGTGCAAGAGGGTTCCCGTTTCTCCACATCCTCTCCAGCATCTAGAGTCTCCTGATTTGTTCATTTTGGCCACTCTGACTGGCGTGAGGTGATACCTCAGTGTGGTTTTGATTTGTATTTCCCTGATAAGGAGCGACGCTGAACATCTTTTCATGTGCCTGTTGGCCATCCGGATGTCTTCTTTAGAGAAGTGTCTATTCATGTTTTCTGCCCATTTCTTCACTGGGTTATTTGTTTTTCGGGTGTGGAGTTTGGTGAGCTCTTTATAGATTTTGGATACTAGCCCTTTGTCCGATATGTCATTTGCAAATATCTTTTCCCATTCCGTTGGTTGCCTTTTAGTTTTGTTGGTTGTTTCCTTTGCTGTGCAGAAGCTTTTTATCTTCATAAGGTCCCAGTAATTCACTTTTGCTTTTAATTCCCTTGCCTTTGGGGACGTGTCGAGTAAGAGATTGCTACGGCTGAGGTCAGAGAGGTCTTTTCCTGCTTTCTCCTCTAAGGTTTTGATGGTTTCCTGTCTCACATTCAGGTCCTTTATCCATTTTGAGTTTATTTTTGTGAATGGTGTGAGAAAGTGGTCTAGTTTCAACCTTCTGCATGTTGCTGCCCAGTTCTCCCAGCACCATTTGTTAAAGAGGCTGTCTTTTTTCCATTGGATGTTCTTTCCTGCTTTGTCAAAGATGAGTTGGCCATACGTTTGTGTGTCTAGTTCTGGGGTTTCTATTCTATTCCATTGGTCTATGTGTCTGTTTTTGTGCCAATACCATGCTGTCTTGATGATGACAGCTTTGTAGTAGAGGCTAACATCTGGGATTGTGATGCCTCCTGCTTTGGTCTTCTTCTTCAAAATTCCTTTGGCTATTCGGGGCCTTTTGTGGTTCCATATGAATTTTAGGATTGCTTGTTCTAGTTTCGAGAAGAATGCTGGTGCAATTTTGATTGGGATTGCATTGAATGTGTAGATAGCTTTGGGTAGTATTGACATTTTGACAATATTTATTTTTCCAATCCATGAGCAGGGAATGTCTTTCCATTTCTTTAAATCTTTTTCAATTTCCTTCATAAGCTTTCTATAGTTTTCAGCATACAGATCCTTTACATCTTTGGTTAGATTTATTCCTAGGTATTTTATGCTTCTTGGTGCAATTGTGAATGGGATCAGTTTCTTTATTTGTCTTTCTGTTGCTTCATTGTTAGTGTATAAGAATGCAACTGATTTCTGTACATTGATTTTGTATCCTGCAACTTTGCTGAATTCCTGTATCAGTTCTAGCAGACTTTTGGTGGAGTCTGTCGGATTTTCCATGTATAATATCATGTCATCTGGAAAAAGCGAAACCTTGACTTCATCTTTGCCAATTTTGATGCCTTTGATTTCCTTTTGTTGTCTGATTGCTGATGCTAGAACTTCCAGCACTATGTTAAACAGCAGCGGTGAGAGTGGGCATCCCTGTCGTGCTCCTGATCTCAGGGAGAAAGCTCTCAGTTTTTCCGCGTTGAGGATGATGTTAGCTGTGGGCTTTTCATAAATGGCTTTTATGATCTTTAAGTATGTTCCTTCTATCCCGACTTTCTCAAGGGTTTTTATTAGGAAAGGGTGCTGGATTTTGTCAAAGGCCTTTTCTGCATCGATTGACAGGATCATATGGTTCTTCTCTTTTTTTTTGTTAATGTGATGTATCACGTTGATTGATTTGTGAATGTTGAACCAGCCCTGCATCCCACTTGGCTCCCTTTTCAAATACAAGTTGATTTGATCGATTGTGGATGGATTATTTTCTGAGCTCTCAGTTCTGTTTCATTGGCCTTTGTGTCTGATTTTTATGCCTGTACTATACTGCTTCGATTACCATTGCTTTATAAAATAGTTTGAAATCAGGAATGTGATGTCTTCTGCTTTGTTGTTTCTTAGAATTGCTTTATCTGTTCAGGGTTTTTTGTGGTTCCATAAAATTTTAGCAGTGTTTTTTCTACTGTAAAAAATTCCATTGAAATCTTGATAGGGGTTGCATCTATAGATGATTTTGGGTAGTATGAACATCTTAACAATACTAATTCTTCCAATCCCAGTGAATATGAAATATCTCATATTTGTGTCTTTTATTCCTTTTGTCAGTGTCTTATACTTTTTAGTGTAGAGATTTTCAGTTTCTTGGTTAAATTTATCCCTAAGTATTTTATTGCTTTTGATGATATTGTAAACGGGATTGTTTTCTTTAACTATTTATTTTGAGAGAGAGAGAGAGAGAGAGAGAGAGAGAGAGAGAGAGCGAGCGCAGGGGAGGGACAGAGCGAGAGGGAGACAGAAAATCCCAAGCAGGCTCTGCACTGCCAGCACGGAGACACCAGGCTCAAACCACAAACTGTGAGGTCATGACTTGACCCATCACCAATAGTCTGAGCCACCCAGGTGCCCCTGTTTTCTTTAACTTTTAAGTTAATTTGCTGTTAGTGACAACATTAGTATTACTATAGCAATGCTACTGATTTTTGTATGTTAATTTTGCATTCTGGAAATTAACACATTCGTTGATTAGATCTAACAATTTTTAGAGTCTTTAGGATTTTCTAGGTATAAAGTCATGTGATCTGCAAATAGAATACAATATGAAGTATTGTATTGGTTTATATTATAGTGAACTAAACAAAGGAGGATAGTGAATGAGGTAAAGTCTAGGAAGTATGTGGCAGAAGCTTCAAGGTGTCCCTTCCCAGTGGATTTGCATGGAGTTATTCTTACTGATCCCAGCAGTGATATATAACAACACATGTGAACATTCTCAAGTAGGGAAGCTTGCCTGTGCCTTGGTGTCCAGGGTTTTGATTTGGAGTCAGTCCTGTAGGCATATAGTACCCACATGACTCAGCTACTCACATTCCAGCCCACCCTACAGAAAGAAGACATTTGTTCACTGTGAATCACATTTTAGGATAAACTTGTCAATTGGTACAATATGGTCTCAGACATATTAAAAAAAAAAAAGTCTCATCAGTCAAAATGCTCCAATCCATGAGTTCCAAATGTTCCAAATGTTCCAAGCTCCAGTCTGTTGAGCTCAAAGTTTATCTCCTAGAACTGAAGGAGCCATCTTTGGAATGAGCTGGGTTTGAGTAATTAATGCCTGCTGAGTTAAACCTTTTCAGCCAGAAACCCTAGCAAATTATATTATTTCTATATACCACTGTCTCTAATTTTTATTTTTTTTAAGTTTATTTATTTTGAGAGAGTGCACAGGAGAAGTTTAGGGGTTTAGTGGTTTAGAGAGAGAGAGCGAGAATCCCAAGCAGAGTCCATGCCATCAGCACAGAACCTGACACAGGGCTCCATCACACAGTGGACCTCAGCCAAAAGCAAGAGTCAGACACTTAGCTGACTGAGACACCCAGGTGCTCCCTGTTTCTCATTTTTACAAATGGGAGCAGTGCATCTGGGTGGCTCAGTCTGTTCAGCATCCGACTTGGGCTCAGGTCATGATCTCTCGGTTCCTGTGTTTGAGCCCCGTGTTAGGCTCTGTGCTGACAGTACGGAGCATGGAGCCTGCTTTGGATTCTGTGTTTACCTCTCTCTCTTTCTCTGCCCCACTCCTGCTCATGCTCTGTCTCTCTCTCTCTAAAAAATGAATAAACTTAATTTTTTTTTAAATGGGAGCATTAACTATATTATACACATAAAATTGTGTGTCAGTTAAGTGGTTCATGTAATACAGTTTGTAAAATACCCTGACACAGTTTAAACCACAACAGCCATTACATAGTATTATTAGTATTATTATTGCTATTATTATTTCCACTATTTTTTAATTAAATTATGGAATTTTTATGAATTATGGAATCACATAAAATCCTAATGGAGTCTTCTTTATTTAAAATCATTTGTGGGAAATATAGCATACTTAACTATGGGTATTTATGAGAAAATTGTGCTTGTATATCAGAACAACCCTAGTATACACATTACTATGAATGTCTCAACTCATGTGAGTGAAATTAAATCCAAACTATTTAGGTATACATTTAGTGAATACACTTAGTCATTAAAATACCTACAGTGTTTAACAAAAATAATCCTAAAATGGATTTGTTTCTAAAAGCAAGTTAATTTTGTATAGTAAATTTCAAATTGTAAAAACGGGGCTTCTTTAACACAAGGTGCCATGTTTTAAAAAATATTACACAAAGAAGTGTAATTTTATGAAGAGAAGAAAAGAATACATTATGTGCAGCATTTTTGTGGTATTTAGCTTATTAATACACTCAAGTCCAGAAACATTTGGCAATACAGACATATGTAAATTAATATGAGGTCATCTCATTTGATCATTGTAATACATTTCCTAGAATATCTCAAGATTCACTTTTTAAGATTCCCTTTTTATTATAATCAAATCAACTGATGAGAGCTCACAGGTGCCCTCGCTTCCCCTTTTCTAATATGAAAAATAATCTGTGGTAGGAATTGGGTTCTGAGAGCCCAATCTAGTTTGTAAGGCAATTGAGCTATGATTTCTCAATTGGTGAGCTGACATTTCTCATTAATTCAAACATTTTCTGAATCTGATTTTAGGACGTTGGCAAGTATATCAAATATATTTTAACTCATTAGCTACTTCTAGCTGAATGTTACATCCTATCATTTTTGTGCTGAGAAAAATTTTAGAGCTGCTCACAACCAGATTATTTAAATGCTTTATTATAAGCACTTAGGAATATTTTTAATTCAGACACAATATTCTAACACCATATGATGCCCTAAATAGCTTCATCTTCATATTTAAAAAAAAAGATAGTAAGGTTTTGGGGGTTTTTATGCTATCTAAATCAAACTTATAACATCATCTATATTCCAGAGTGTCAAAAAGTATCAAACCAAATGTCACATGCTGGGCTATCTTTTTGAGATACAGGTAACACACAATTGCATTAAAAATGAAGCAATTGATACAAATTCATTCACATTTACATTGCACAGCAATACATTCCCCAACATTCCTTTCATATTGAGTTCTATTTCAGCATCATTATAACTGACAGATAGTGTTAAACAAGGCAGTACTAGCTTTCAGGAACACATTATACATTACTAATCCATTATTTACAACTCCAGAGAAGGCAAAATGACTCTTCTAAAGACATACAGAGTTCATCAAAGTTTTAGCTATGGAGGTTGCTTTAAAAGAAGTCAAGCAGAACATAATTTTAATGCTATTATAAACCTAAATTATAGGTTTGCCTTTCTAAATTGGAAGAATCTTGACTTCTTTTGAACATGTTTTTAAAATTACACTAAATGTTATCCTTTAAAATTTAATTAATCAATTTAGGGAGCAATGACCAGTAGTAAAGAAAATTAAGAATATTTATATCTAGCTCAGGGGCGCCTGGGTGGCGCAGTCGGTTAAGCGTCCGACTTCAGCCAGGTCACGATCTCGCGGTCCGTGAGTTCGAGCCCCGCGTCAGGCTCTGGGCTGATGGCTCAGAGCCTGGAGCCTGTTTCCGATTCTGTGTCTCCTTCTCTCTCTGCCCCTCCCCCGTTCATGCTCTGTCTCTCTCTGTCCCAAAAATAAATAAACGTTGAAAAAAAAATTTAAAAATATATCTAGCTCTGAGGTATTCTCACTCAAGATTT
This sequence comes from Felis catus, assembly GCF_018350175.1. Lineage (NCBI taxonomy): Eukaryota > Metazoa > Chordata > Mammalia > Carnivora > Felidae > Felis > Felis catus. The sequence goes on from NC_058371.1 coordinate 106,590,338, forward strand.
TTTTGACTTGTTACCCAAACCAATTATCTAAGAAGATAATTAATTTTTCCATATATAATATGTAGGCTGTTATTCTAATTTTCCCTCTCATTAAGAAATTTTTCCAAGTAATTAAAGAAGGCTAACAAATTTCCTTTTTCCCTTTTTCATTGTTGAGGCAGTATCTTCTCTTACGTGGAAAAAAAAAATTCCAGTAACTCAGACTTTGCTGAGAAAGAAAAAAAAATTGAGTATAGTAGATACACAATGTTATATCAGTTTCAGGTGTACAACTTAGTGATTTGACAAGTTCATACATTGAGCTATCTTCACCACAAGTGTAGCTACCATCCGTCCTGTTACATTGCTATTATAATGTCATTACCTATATTCCTTATGGTGTGTCTTTTATTCCCACGAGTTATTCATTCCATTTGAAGCCTGTATCTCCCACTCCTCTTCACTCATTTTGCTCAACCTCCCACTCACTTCCCTCCTCTCTGGCAATCATCAGTTCTCTGTACTTTTAGCTCTGATTTTCTTTTTCTTTCTTTCTTTCTTTCTTTCTTTCTTTCTTTCTTTCTTTCTTTCTTTCTTCCTTTCTTTCCTTTCTTTTCCTTCTTTCTTTCTTTCTTTCTTTCTTTCTTTCTTTCTTTCTTTCTTTCTTTCTCTCTTTCTTTCCTTTGTAGATTCCACTTATGAGTGGAATTATACAGAATCTGTCATTCTCTGTCTGACTTATTTTACTTAGCATAATACCTTCTATATCTGTCAGTGTTCTCTCAAATGGCACAATCTCATCCTTTTTATTGTGTAATAGCCGTGTGTGTGTGTGTGTGTGTGTGTGTGTGTGTGTGTGTGTGTTTGCCTTATCCATTCATCTATTGATGGACACCTAGGTTACTTCCACATCTTGGCTATTACAAATAATGCTGCAATAGACACAGGAGTGTATATATTTTCTCAAATTACTGCTTTTGTTTTCTTTAGTTAAATAGTGGAATTATTGGAGCATATGGTATTTCTGTTTTTAATTTTTTGAGTAACCTTTATACTGTTTACCACAGTGGCTGTACTAATGTACATTCCCACCAATACTGAACAAGAGTTCCCTTTTCTTCACGTCACCAAAACTTGTTATTTCTTGTCATTTTTGTTTTAGTCATTCTAATTGGTATTGTGATACCTCATTGTGGTTTTAATTTGCATTTCCCTGATGATGAGTGATGTTGAGCATCTTCTCACATGTGTGTTCGCCATCTATATGTCTTCTTTGGAAACATATCTATTTGTGTCCTGTGCCCAATTTTTGGTTGTTTTCTTTGGTGTTGAGTTGTAGGAGTTATTTATATATTTTGGATATTAACCCCTTATTGGACATATCATTGGCAAATATCTGCTCCCATTTAGTAGGTTGCCTTTTTGTTTCACTGTGCAAAATCTTTTTATTTTGATGTAGTCCTAATAGTTTATTTTTGCTTTTATTTCCATTGTCTCAGGAGACATATATAGTAAAATGTTACTACAGCTGATATCAGAGAAGTTACTGTTGTGCTCTCTTCTAGTTTTTTTGTTTTGTTTTGTTTTTTATGATTTCAGGTCTTATACTTAGATCTTTAATCCATTTCAAGTTTATTTTTGTGTATTGTGTTAGTATGTGATCCAGTTTCATTCTTTCACATGTAGCTAGTCCTGTTTTCCCAGCACCATTTATTGAATGGCTGTTTTTCCCCAATCTATATTATTGCCTCATTTGTCATAGATTAATTAACCCTATTATCTTGGGTTTAATTTTAGGGTCTCTTTTCTGTTTCTTGAAGATGACACAAATAAATGGAAAAAAATGTGCTCATGCATTGAAATAATTAATATTGTTGAATGTCTATATTACCCAAGGCAACGTCTAGATTCAATGCAATACTTATTGAAATATCAACAGCAATTTTCACAAAACTATAACAAATACTATTAAAATTTATATGGAACTACAGAAGACCAGAATAGCCAAAGCAATCCTGAGAAAGAAGAACAAAGCTGGAGGTACCATAATACTGGATTTTAAGATATACTACAAATCTGTAGTAATCAAATTAGTATGGTACTGGGACAAAAATAGACAGATAGACCAATGAAATGGGATAGACACGTCAGAAATAAAAAGAATAAAATGCATAAGCAAAAACAGGCCAGAGTAGCCTAAATTGTGTCCAGGAATAGGAAGGTATATTAAAATATATACCATCAGATAAGTGACTTTATCAGTTTTAACCAATAAAATCCCTGATTAAGATACCAAATACAAATGAGTTTATATAGTATTTGTCTTTCACTGACTTACTTCACTTAATATAATGTCCTCACACTCCATCCATGTTGTAACAAGTGGCAAGACTTCCTTCTTTTATATGGCATAATAATGGATATTCTTTAAGAAAATCTGCAACGAACACTATGAATAAATCAAGTTTCTCAAACTAGCACTTACATTTTACTATTTGTAAGAATACTAAACAGTTATTTACTGGATTTTGGAAAGTATAATTATGATTCAGTTTTCATCAAAATAATAACTCACTCAAGAAAGTATGATGTTGGCCTAAGTTCAAAAGCCACCAAGCTTCCTACCCTTTTGCAGAAGATGTCAATGTAATTATGATTTATTAACCACCGTGGCACACTATAAGAATTTGATATCTCAAGGGCTCTTGCTGACACTGAGTATTATCCCCAAGTGGAGAAGTGAAAAAGATGAAGATGAGCGAAGAATAAAACAAAGTTCAAGAAATAATCAGGAGAGGGTTAAATTTCAATCTTGAAATATGTGAATGCCTTTCCCCTATTAACCCATTTCTTCATTTGAAAATAAAAATAGAAGACATCCTCAAGTCTGCTCATGTGTGAGTTGTGAGTGTCCTGTAAAAGAGAAAAAAAAAGTGTGTTCTAAACCCCTTTCAGTTAGAAGAGTCAGCCCTTTCACACATTCCATTACATTTTAAAACTTAAAATCTATAAAATGAATATCTAATTTTAAATAGGGTTTTTAAGATAATAGTTGAACCCTTGATAATATTTATTACTAGATAAGATAGTTTTAGAGTATATTGTGAAGTATTCTAAATTCAATTGCAATTCATTAGAAATTATTATGTATGAATAATGCTACATTATGTACATATGACTGGTTAAATTTGTTACTATAATTTGTATATAGAAAAGAAACAAGATTCATTACATTCATAGTACTACTGATTCTTTATATTTTAGGGATTCTATACCATGTTTTGGGAATACACTAGAGTTGAAAGGTAAAGAGAAATTATACCACTAGTATTATCCTACCATTCAAAGTATTAACAGTAAATGTGTCTTCTCAACAGTAACAGATAAATCAAGCTTTTCTATATAATTTTCAAGAAGTCAAAACACTGAAAGGTGTTTTATATCTGTTACTGCATGTTGGTTAATTGACCACATCCCGACAGGCAGTGTTTTAAGCAGGGAAACAAATTATTTTACTTATTTAATGCTGGGTATTTTTAAATTATCTCAAAGGAGCAACGTATCCAGGTTCAGCATTTTCAATAAGACACATCTAGTGACGTTATCTCATGTGATGGGTATGGTTCTCCATTGACTTTCTTTTTTTTTTTTTTCAACGTTTATTTATTTTTGGGACAGAGAGAGACAGAGCATGAACGGGGGAGGGGCAGAGAGAGAGGGAGACACAGAATCGGAAACAGGCTCCAGGCTCTGAGCCATCAGCCCAGAGCCTGACGTGGGGCTCGAACTCACGGACCGCGAGATCGTGACCTGGCTGAAGTCGGACGCTTAACCGACTGCGCCACCCAGGCGCCCCTCCATTGACTTTCTTAAAGATAATGAATGTATGCCCAAGGTTTCTCCCAGGATGGGTAAAATCAAAGGTGTGTTATGTAGAATTTTAATTCCACTGAACTTAAATTCCGTTTTATTTGATATAGTAGGACTATAACATGTATTTTTTTTAATTCACAAAGGCATAAGATGGCTTTTCAAAAAAAGTATCCTCAAAAATATAATGCATAATTAGCTAGGTGAGCATTTCAAGTTTTTAGTACTTCATAATTGAAACACCAAAATAAGTTTCAAAGAGGTAATAGGGCAATTTCCAAATTCTCCCTTGCTTTAGGTATACTTTATCTTAGGAAGCTTGCTTCAGAAACTATTAGAAAAAGTGCAAAAAAGAATGTCAATTACAAGCCAAAGATGTTTATTTGGTATTATTAGAATGAAACACTGTGAATTCTGAGGATTTTCATATTTTCAGAAGAAATATCTTCTTCTAGCATCAGCAGACTATTGTTCTATGTTTTCTATGTAGGGGAATAGTTTAAAAGCAAGATTTAATTCACAGTGATGAATACAAAATCACAAAGTGTGCATTGGCTTTAATAACCTATAAATCATTGAGGATGCTTTTAGGAGCCATTTCAGTAGAAATATCTCAGATTTAAGCTTATGCTGTGTTTCCTGTACTGTTGTCAGCTTTTGCCTTAAGCGTTAATGCTTAAGTCTGAAAGCACTACTTTGCTATCAGGTAGGGTAAACTGTGAATGCTAATTTTTTTGTTGTTTATAGCAAAGGAAATGAGTTTTTTGGTTTAAAAATATTACTTTTAGGGAAAGTATTAATAAAATAAACCCTTTACTATAAATTTGATAATTTAGTTCTTAGGCTAGACTATATATATATATATATATATATATATATATATATATATAACACACACACACACACACACACACACACACACTCACACACTTTTTTTGAGAGAGAGAAAGTAAGCATCAATGGAAGATTAGCTCAGCTACTTTAAGATGTGCAAAATTTATTATGTTTAAGTATACACTCAGGGCATGTGGGTGACTCACTTAAGCGTCCACCTCTTGATTTTGGCTCTGGTCATGAACTCATGGTTCATGAGATTGAGTCCTCTATCAGACTCTGTGCTGACGACATGGAGCCTTCTTCAAATTCTCTCTCTCTCTCTCTCTCTCTCTCTCTCTCTCTGTACTCCGACGCCTGTCTCTCTCTCTTGTCTCTCTCCCAAAATAAATAAACATTTATATGTGTATACATATATATATAGGCTTAATAAAATGCATACACACACACACACACACACACACACACACATATATAGGCTTAATTTCATTAGTATCCTAATGTTCCAAGACAGACTGTAGATAATGGAATCTGAATTGTGTCTTGAAAGATCAAAAACAAAACAAAATTCAGTACGTTTTCCAACACTGATATCTTTACAGAAAAGAGTTGTTCTTTTTTTATCTTTTTTTAAATTTATTTTTGAGACAGAGAGAGACAGAGCATGAGCAGGGGAGGGCAGAGAGAGAGGGAGACACAGAATCCGAAGCAGGCCCCAGGCTCTGAGCTGTGAGCACAGAGCCTGACGTGGGGCTCGAACTCGCAGACCATGAGATCATGGCCTGAGCTGAAGTCAGATGCTTAACTGACTGAGCTACCCAGGTGCCCCTATAGAAAAGAGTTTTGTATTAACTAAACATCTCCCTTTTACCCATTCTACCTCTCAGCTATTAACAAATTTTATATTCAATATAAGATGATAGCCAAATTATCCAACATTAACTTTTTCCAAAGAAAGTTGTTTAAATAATAAGAGATACCATATTGCAAGAGATTTAGAAATGTAACATTACACAAATTATTTATTGAACACTAATGATAGATCTGCTATTACTAAAAACTACTAGGAATTTTTTTAAGTTTGTTGTTTGTTTATTTATTTATTTATTTATTTATTTATTTATTTATTTGAGAGTGGGGAGGGCAGAGAGAGAGACAGAGAGGGAGAGAGAGACAGACTCCCAAACAGATTCCACACTGTCAGAGCAAAGCCCACTGCAGGGCTCGAACTCACAAACTGCAAAATCATAACCGGAGCTGAAATCAAGAATCAGATGCTTAACCTACTAAGCCACCCACCCACCCCCATTTTTTTAATCCTTGCCTTTCTGCAGTGTTTTTGCTTTTCAAAGACTCCTCAGAAGTACCATCTTATTGGAATTATCACTATACATCAAGGTGGTATGGATATGATTATCTCTAATAAATTAAAACCCAAGATATGTTACATTTAGAATTATAAGAGAAAAAATAATCATGAAATGCTTCCAAGGAAAGTATTTAATTGTCAAATCAGATTTGTTGCTTTTAATTATCATTCTTCTTTCCTTGATGGGAGACCAGGATAGAAACCATTTCCTGTCTTCCCAATGAGTATTCTTTTTGAAGGATATAGGATTCATGGGGTCTAAAAAAAAAATGCATCTTTACAGTATTGATATTTAGAATAGAGCTCTGTAATGCCCAGAAAGATTGAGTCCATTTTAGGGTTAAAAAATAGGACTGTATTATCAATATCATTGATACTACATTGAGTTGAGCTACCTTCTCTCCACCAGGCAGAACTGACAGAGAAAGATGACCTTGGAGCTTGAAAGAATCTTTCACAGTGTCATCTGATCACTGTCTTCTGCAGTCATGGGCATAAAGCAGTAGATGGCCACTGGGTCTTCATCCAGTACGTAAAGATGCTTCTCAATAAAGTAGGTATCAGCTGCTTGGATGCACGCATGAGATGCACTTTGCAAAACTCCAATTAGAGGGCCTGAAATGAAACCATATCTAGTTGCTGCCACTTGTTTCTGATGTATAAATACTTTCTGGGAATGATGATAACCAAAAAGTTAGCAGCACCGCAACCAAAATACTGATTCCAGCATAGGGTCCCTTAGTGCAGATCATTCATGAATTTTGTGCCAGACACTTGAGTTTGATTGTTTTGCCAAAGGCCATTTGAAGGACTCAGTCACCCTGCCATTTCCATTTGTTGGAGTGCAATGCTGAGCTGATGGGAGTTCTTGTTTCCCCCAGTGTCTTCGGCGGGGTTTCTGGTGTCTCTGTCGAGGAAGGTGATGTAGCTGCTGGTTTGTAGTTTTCTAAGGGAGCTGGCATTAGAGGAGCAGAGATAGATAACCTAGGTGACACTGGAGCACTGATGTTCCTAGCTGGTCTAGGTTTGTGTTTCATATCATAAACCACCAATGATAGGATGTGTTTCATATCATAAACCACCTCTTGTGTTCAATATGGCAACGATGCAGGCCACTGTCTACCTTGACCTTATTCTCCCATGTGTCACAGGCACACTCCCTCTGCTTTATAATGCCTATGCTTCTAAAGTGACATGGGATCATGATATCAGCAGGTTAAGAGAGAGATTCTCAGCTTTTTGTTTACCATCTGTCCTCGTGGTCTTTGTTAAAAAATGATTTTTAAAAATCACTATGTGTGATTCTTTGTGTTTCACAATTAAAATGATAGCCTGCAGTGACTGTCAAGTTGCACACAAATCCTGGTCTCATTTTATATTAGTTGTGTGGCTTGTGTTGTCTTCCTTCTGAAACTTCATATATTAACAGCAGATAATAATGGCATTTTCTTGGTAGAGTTGTGAGAAAAACATGTTACTGTATATAGAAGAGTGAAAAAATGTTTGAAGCATATAAGTGGAAATTATAAATTATAATTTACATTTTAAATATTACATTGAAAACAAAAATATTACCATAATTAGTAGTAATTGTGTCATTGTCTTCTAGACTTGCAAGTTTATCCCACATCCTCATTTATGTTGCATGCCATGCTGTTTGTTACATGACAAAATGTGTCATTACTTTATTATCTCTATCATCGTTTTATGATAGATTCTTACAATGCTGCTAGTGTCATTTAATTTCTATCAAACTTCATTCGTTTATATTTTGGAGCACTTTGAGAAGCATTAAACTCTTTTACACAAATGCTTAAGTGAGTCATTAAATAATATTGTTATTGTTGCAATTTATAGACAACATGATGCTGTAACGTGTTTATAAAATTTTGCCAAACTTCAATATAGAATTCTTTAGGCAAACACTAATATTTGACCTAGAAGTCAAGAGTTATATATTTAGGGTGAAGGTTATATCATTTTATATCTTGTGACTCAGGAATAAATGAAAATACATATCAAATTGTCATCCCTACTTTGGAATATGTGATTTAAAAGTGGTATATGAAGGGGGCGCCTGGGTGGCTCAGTCTGTTGAGTGTCCGACTTCAGCTCACGTCATGATCTCACAGTCTGTGAGTTCGAGCCCTGCGTCAGGCTCTGTGCTGATAGCTCAGAGGCTGGAGCTGCTTCGGATTCTGTATCTCCCTCTCTCTCTGCCCCTCACCCGCTCAAGCTCTGTGTGTCTCTTTCTCTCTCTCTGTCAAAAATAAATAAACATTAATTTTTTTAAATGGTATATGAAGTAACCTATTTGAAAAAGTTAAAGTTTTCCACAGTCATATAATTTCCCAGAATCTGTATTCTGTTCTCTAAAGGATATTGTTTTCATATACCTCTTACTTATAGATAATTTCTTGTGACATGTGTTAATCATAAAAATCTTTAATATTTTCATTTTCCTATGTAAAAATACTTTCTGCTACCAAAAATATAGGAAAATAAATGACCAGTTCCAAGGCTCTGAGAGAGAATGTTTATAATTTTCAGTTTTGTATATTTGGAAATCATATCCAATTCTTATGTAAAATCAAACTTCCTAAATTTTGCTAAAAATATTATTTTAAAATCAATTTAAAAATATCAAGCAAAGATTGAGCCAGCTGCTGCTGGAGAAGCTGTCTCCCCATCAACAGAACATTAACAATTCCATCTTCTGTTCAAAAATAAAATTGGCTGTATAGAAGTGATTGCATTTGAAATTATTGGTATGTTTGAATGCAACTACCAAACCATGAAAAATGAGGCTTTCATTTGCTGTAAAAATAAATTAGGAGGCGATGCTTTGCTAACAAAGCCATTTGAGCACCACAGTTCATATGTATTCATGGTACTATTAACAGATGTCTTTGCTTATACTGTAAGCTGTTTTATGATGTTGTGGAATTCAGCATTACTTTATATCTACAGTAAGCACAGGCAATATGTTCTAGGATATAATAAAAATGTATCAAATTAGAGATCATATGGAAAAGTATACAATAATCTTATAAAACTAATTTCTTCTTATGAAGTCATGTTTCCCACTGCACTTGTAGAGTATTGTTTAACAGCACTGTTTCCCTGTTAATATTTCAGTACATCACAAAAATATAAAACAGTATAGAATGTAAGACCTTCTGTTGGGAAAATGTTTTTGCTTCTATAATAAACATAATATAAAGTAAGTATTAAACATGCTCTATGTTACTTGTTGACCCTAAAAATGCTTTTCTTTTTTAAAGTTTTTTTGTTTGTATTCCAGTTAGTTAACATACAGTATATCAGTTGCAAGCATACAGTATAGTGATTCAATTTGTATGCAACACCAAAGCTCATCACAGCAAGCATACTCCTTAATCCCCATCACCTGTTCCTCCATCCCTCCCCTCGGGTAACCATCAGTTTGCTCTCTGTAGTTAAGGGTCTTTTCTAAAAGGATTAATTTATCTATGATAATGACATGATGCTAGTCACCAGAACACTGTAAGATTTGCTAATAATCATCTATTGGTATCAACTTTCTAAGAAACATTTAAGAATTCATATGTAGTACCTTCAGTGAAGCAGTCCTGAATTTGAATACATACCCATACTTGTGAACATGCCCATTGGAAATAGTGTGTATATCTGAAAAAATTTCTACAACTGTTTGAGCTTAGGCAATTCCTTTCATCCTGAAAGGCAATTCCTTTCATCCCATTGTGAAATGGGACTGATTGCTACCTTGCATTGTTGTGAGAATTTAACTTTAAGAGAATTTAGATAAGGACTAAAACATGTCTAGTTCAATTTCCCGTATGTACCACATTCTAAACATTGGTGATATATTCTATTCATTGTTTCGACATGTGTTCCTCTGAGGGGTGAAAAAAGATATAAATGATACTAGAAACCTTTAAAAGTATGCAGCCTTGTGAAAATTAAAACCAAAATGATTGATTAAATATCCCTTTCTGTGCTTGCCTCAATATCTTATTATAAAAGCAGTAGTTGATAATAATTATTCATTATTTAGAGTTCCTAGCCCATATTTCTCAAACTGTGAGCAAACCAAAAACACCCCCAAATTATGTAAACTTTAGGCATAGAAACTCAATTCTTGCCTCTTTCCCATTATTTTGCCTAAGATATTTACTTTATATAAACTCAGACTACTTTCATTAAATGCTATCAGTAATATGTCACATTTTATTCACTAAATACTGTTGGAATCTTTTTCTCTTGTAGATATTTCATATAATACTATTCTTCATCTTGGAATTTGACATTCCTGTCTGTTGATAAAGTTTTAGGAAATGTATCTATGTAAATTCTGTCTCCATATATACAATAAGCCCTTTCTTATGTGCTTACACAGAAGTGTCATGGTTGGTGTTGTTAAGGACAGCTGGCAATACAGTATATGAGATACAGGAAATTCACATGATGTAATTATGCTGTGAGACAAAATATACAACCTGTAAGAGAAAGATCCTGAGTAATTAAGAACTGTAAATACGGGACTCCAAACCAGAAGAATATGTTATAAAATAACTTCAAAGAAAATGCAGAGAAATATGACTTTAGGTGAAATATCCCAAGAGTACTTCTAAAATTTGATAAAATTGAACCTAAAATCTTACTATCATGAAAATTAAATTAAAATCTTTTTTTTTCAAAAAATACTTTTTATTCTTTTCAACAAAGCATATTTTAATATAAAAATATGACTCAAAAATTTATAGATCAAAAGAAATTCCTGAATTGTTATAAGCCTGTTGTGATTTTAATTATAAAATTTATGCTTTTCTTTTTTTCTCACCCATTGACTATTAGATCTAAAAGTTTAAGCAGAAACATCTGGGTGACTATTATAAAAAAGTACATATCACTTGGACATCTCATAGAATAAAGCTTGCATCTCTAAAAGCATTTTAAAATACTTAAAATTACTTTTTTATCTGACAAAGTCGTATATTTTCAGAGCTGGAAAGAAACTTAGCCCTCTAACTGAACTTTCAAATTATACATATGAAAAATCTCAAGTGCAGGAAACAAATATTTTGCCCCATTCTGTGTTTGTAAGGTAGTGGTGGAATTATAATTAGAACTCACACCATCTTGCTCAGTCTAGAATATTTACATTGCATTTTATTCATCAATCCATAAGATTTTAATTTTTAATAATAAAAGTATTAATAAGACACATAATAAATTTGGAATGTAGTTAGTGTATTTCTTGCACTATGTTAAATATCTAATACTCTAGTGCAACTCATTTTACTTTATATCATACTTCTTAATATTTCTTAATGATACATTTATTTTATCATTCAAAACCCCAAAACAATTAAATATAAGTAAACCAAGCTCAGTTTAATTTGGCACTGCATATGAAAATATTTAAAATCAAAAAGTAGAAATTTTAATCTATTTTCCTTTCTTTATAAATATTACCTCAACAATAACAACAATACCCACAAGCATTCACAATGGCCCATTGTGTTTTATGATGAAGTTAAGGTGTCTAATGCAGGTACTTATTTTTTAATCTTATTCTTTTTATATACATGTTTGTATATGCCTTATGATGTAGCAGGTGAATACATTTCCATATTATGTAAGTTCAGTTATTTACTTATTCATACATCCAGTAATTATTTTTGAATGTGTAAGCACTCTTCTGTGCACTTAGAATCTACTAGTGAAAAGAACTTCAAACGATCTCTGCATTCAACATTCTGGAAAGGCAGAGAATGAAAATAGTATAATAAATAATACAGTATATTATAAATATGAAATCATTTGTTATATAACAAAGTATAAGGTTATAAATGTCATGGAAAAATTAAGGTAAATAGCATCAAATGAGTTGGGGAGATTAAAATCCAAGGTAGCTGGTATTTGAGTGGTATTTGAGTAGAAATATCAAGGAGGTGAAATTGGAAAAAGTTATATGGAGGAAGAACATTCCAGATGGAGGCAACAGACAGAGCAAAGATTATATGGCAGGTTAATGCCTGGTGTGTTCTAGAATCAGCAAAACCCAACATTGCTATAGCAGAGGGAATCTGTAAGAGAGGAAAGAGATAAGGTTAGAGATGGGTTAGAGGTAGGTGGTATTCAACCATGTGGATTTGGCCTTTGTCCTGAAGAAAATCGGAAACCATGGGGGAATTTGGAACAGATGTGGAATGATTCGCATGTTATAAGAATAATTCTTGTTAGGAGTATGAAGAATAAGATGGGATCTGAAACATCAGTTAAAAGGCTACTGATGTAAATGCATATGGCATAGAGTGAGGTATCACAGTTAAGGTGATTGAACTGTGACCTTGAAAACAATTCATATAGGGGTGCCTGGCTGGCTCAGGCCATGGAGCATGAGACTCTTCATGTTGGGGTTGTGAGTTCAAGTCTCACACTGGGTGTACAGATTACTTAAAATATTTTTTAAAAAAGAAAACAATTTATGTGTTGGGGGGTAGCAAATGATTTCAAGCTTTTCAACTGAACACCTGGAAGGAAGGGTGAAGTTAGCATTGATTATGAAGGGGTAAACTGAAGACTGGGTGAGGATGAGGTCAGGATGGAATAACATAGGAAATTCAGCTTTATACATGTTAATTTTGAGATGTTAATTGTACCATGTTTCTATGCTAAGTATGTTTTGTGATATAAAATTTCAGAAGTCAGGTCATAGGCTAGGGCTTAAAGATACAAGTTTGGGGAACTCAATATATAGATGATATTTAAATACAAGAAGGCAGGATGAAATCCGCAGAGGAGAGGGTAAAGAAAGAGATGAAGAAAGGAATGAATACTAAATCTTGGAATTTTCCAATCATAACAGGTTGGGGAGAAATTGAAAAGATGAGATGGGAGAACAGTGTGGGGTGCTGGAATAAAATGGGAAAAGTGTGTAAAATTAGTGGGGTGAATTTATGTGACATACAATGGTCTTTGATGACCGTGACAATAACAGTTTGGGTGAAGCCATGTGGATAAAGGTGGATTAGACCAGAGAATGTAAAAAGAAGTATTGGAGACATAAGGTAGAGCCAGTTCTTTCAAGGATTTTTAATGGAGTGGGGAGCAGAGTGGTATCTAAAAGATAAATGAAATCAGGTAAATGATTATTATTAAAACGGTGGAACCAACATGTATTTATGTGCTAATAATGGAAATGATTCAGTTGAGGAAAATAAATGATGTAGAACAGTAATGGGAGATTTGTGAAACTGATGACCCTCAGTAAAATAAAAATAATAAATTGATATATATCTTTGAAAGGACCTGACTGAGATAGTAACAAACAGTTAACATATTGTAGCAGATCTGGAAGCAGAAAATAAAGTTCTGGAAACTAGTAGGTGAGTCATTGAGTGCTTAGAACATGTGGAATTCCCTTGTAATTACTCCATTTCCTCAGTGAAGTAGCAGCAACAGTGTAACTTAAGAAGGTGCACAGAGAGAGGTGCCTGGGTGGCCTAGTCAGTTATGCATCTGACTTCTGATGTCAGCTCAAGTCTAGATATCAGGGTCTTGTTCAAGCCCCACAATGGGCTCTGCACTAGGTATGGAGTCTACTTAAGGTTTAAAAAAAGGGGGGTGTTGGTGCACCCTAGTGGCTCAGTTGGTTCAGCATTCGACTTCCGCTTAGGTCATGATGTCATGGTTGCTGGGTTTGAGCCACACGTCAGGCTGTGTGTTGACAGCTCAGAACCCAGACCCTGCTTCGGATTCTGTGTCTCCCTCTCTCTCTGCCCCACCACCACTCATGCTCTGTCTCTCAAATATAAATAAACGTTAAAAAAATTATTAAAAACAAAAGAAAGCAGGTGCACAGAAAAAAGAGTACAAGTTTGAAGAGACAGAATGGGTGAAGTAGTTGTCAAGAAGGGTAGAGTAAAAAACAAAGGAATCAGTTAAATTGGTCAATAGCAGTACAAAATTAATAGTGATTAATTTAAAATATAACTTGTATGCTTAATCCTCTTTCTTTAGGATTTTCCTTCAAAAGTGTTAAACAGTACCACATATTTGTCAATACCAACCTAAATCATCTAGCATTTGCTTTATCTTATGTTGTGTCTATCATAGCATCTGTCATTTTAGTGCTTTTTAATATACAGTAAAGGTCTCCCTTCCTTTCTTGAGAAAGGAAAAATCTCCAAATGTAACTAATTAATTCTTGTCAATATTTAAGACAAAAGTACAGGCTAATAGAAAGCTCACCCAAATGCTACAATTTAACTGATGGAAACATTTCAACCAGTGCCTAGTGACAGTAATTTTATATTTCATAAAAATTAAATTATTTTTAGATTTGAAAATAAAGATTAAAAAATATAAAGTAATTCTAGAAGTAACATGTATTATAATATTATTTTGAAATAGCCTAAATTTATGTTGGTGTTTAACTTTTGTTATTTTAATTATTGCTGAATAAATTTCCATCACCCAAGCTATCAGAAGTGCTTATCAGGATCATATCTACCATGATCTTGTGTTTCCTCCATACAACTCTACCTCAACCTATACATACATATTTTCTTTACTAATTGAATATGATTAATTTCATCAGAGGAAAATATTTATCATTTAAGTATAAAAATTCTAAATCTTTAGATCTTGCTAGTGCTACGAGAAGCTATATTTGAAGAACATTGTCATTTACTCTTTATTAAGCAATATATTTGACAATCTGTGTTTCAGTCACTACAGTAATTAGAGAAAAAGAGGCTGTTCAATTATTAATGATTTTTACAAGCAACAGCAACATTTTATATTATTTGAAATACTAATAATATCAATTACTGGTAGGAAAAAAAATCCAATGTGTTTCTAATGAGTTTTAATCAATAAATGTACATTTTAGTCAACACAGTAAAATACTTTTCTTACAAGATATCTCTTCTTATAAAGTAAATTTAACTAATAAGATACCCAAAGTTGCTAAATAATAAGACTAATTTATGAACTATATTTTTAAATGCTATTATAAAATATAGACATATTGGGGCACCTGGGTAGCTCAGTTGGGTAAGCATCTTACTTCAGCTCAGATCATGATCTCATGGCTCGTGAGTTCTAGCCCACGTCAGTCTCTGTGCTGATAGCTCAGAGCCTGGAGCCTGCATCAGATTCTGTGTCTCCCTCTTTCTCTGTCCCTCCCTTGCTCGCACTCTGTGTCTGCCTCTCTCTCAAAATAAATAAACATTAAAAAAATTTAAAAATATATAGACATATTAAAAAGGAAAATATTAAATGCAAGCTATTTTGCTTCATGCTAATAGATGCTATGGCCTTTTAAAATTTATATAGAATACACGAAGTCTATTATATGAATGTATACAGTTAAGAGAATTAAATATCTGATCATATAATAAAATCTGTATTACTAATATAGTACCTAGGAAATTGATCTTTCTATTCCTACCAATCAACTTTCAATTTGCTCTGACTTTTCAATTTTTACATATTCCTTGCCTATATATATATAGTCTAAGAACATATCTCTTCTTACTATTTGCACCATAAATAAATGTAGCAAATTTTATTTGGAATTTTTCTAGAGAATGAAGTGACGTAACATTTTTAACATCCTTAGGGTCAATTTGCAGTTATAAAGTCCTTAAAAATCACATTAGTTGACACACTTTCATGCTAAAAACACTCAACAAACCAGGAATTGAAGAAATATACCATGACATAATAGTCCATAGAAGAAAAACCCTTAGCTGATAGTTTACTCATTGGTGAGATTGAAAGCTTTTCCTTTAAGATCAGGCACAAGACAAGGAACACCACTTTTACCACTTCTATTCAAGATGATACTAGAAGTTCTCCACAGACCAATTAAGTAAGAGAAAGAAATAAAAGCTAAATTGGAAAAGAAGAAATAAATTTTTTTCTATTTGCACATGACATAATCTTATATGTAGAAAATCTTAAAGATCCTACAAAAAATGTTAGAACTAGTAAATGAATTTAGCAGTCAAAGGATATAAAACACACCATACTTCCATTTTATATACTAGTGAAAAATCCCAAAAGGAAATTAGAAAAAAAAATATTTACAACAACATTGAAAAGAATAACTGCTTAGAAATCAACCTAAACAAGGATAGAAATCAACCTAACCAACATAATATAGCTGGAAGAGGCTAAAGATGACACAAATAAATTGAAAGACACCCTGTTTTCATGGATTAAAGATAATACTGTTAAGATGTCAACATTGTACAAAGGAACCTGCAGAGTCAATGCAATTCATTTTTTTATTAATATAATTCATTGTCAAATTGGCTAACATACAGTGTATACAGTGTGCTCTTCATTTTGGGCATAGATTCCTGTGATTCATCACTTACATACAACACCCAGTGCTCATCCCAACAAGTGCCCTGCTCAATGCCCATCACCCATTTTCCCCTTTCCCTCATTCCCCATCAACCCTCAGTTTGTTCTCTGCATTTAAGAGTCTCTTGTGGTTTGCCTCCCTCCCTCAGTTTGTAACTATTTTTCCCCGTCCTCTTCCTCCATGGTCTTCTGTTAAGTTTCTCAAGTTCTGCATATGAGTGAAAACATATGACATCTGTCTTTCTCTGACTGTCTTATTTCACTCAGCATAATACCCTCCAGTTCCATCCATCCATGTTGCTGCAAATGGCCAATAAATGAAGCAACAGAAAGAGAAATCAAGAAATCGATCCCATTTACAATTGCACCAAGAAGCATAAAATACCTAGGAGTAAACCTAACCAAAGATATAACAGATCTGTTTGCTGAAAACTAGAGTCAATGAAATTCCTATCAAAATACTGTTGAGAGTTTAAACTACTCCATGATTTTGCTTCCTCAGAATTCATTTTATGGGCTAACTGGCTGGTTGAATGAACATTAGCCCATCTCCCAAGCCCATGCCCTCAATAACATCCTGGAGAGTCACAAGAAAGTTTAAGTTCCTGATATGTTTCCCCCAATACCCCTGATTATAATCTCTTCTGCCTTACCTCCTTTCTACCTATGTGTCCTTTAAATAAGACCCCTGCTTATTTTACCAACCCCCCATTATTTTGGGTTTGAATTGACCAATCCAGCCTTAGCCCAGGAAACCCTAAAAACACTGCCCCCTGTGAACACTAATAAAAACACATGCCCCAGGTCCTACCCCTCACACTCTGCACCATGCCTTTACTTCCCCATGCAGTGGTCTCAAGACATGCTGTGTACCTATGCATAATAAACTTCTCTATTTCACCTTCCCTTGAGGTCTTTGTTGAGCTTTGTTGATCTTTCACCTGGGGCTCTATTTAATACATGTTAATTTAACAAAATCATTACAAATCATAATAATGTTTCAAGTAGAAAAAAAATCCATTCAAAAATTCATATGGAATCTTAAGGGACCTCAAATAACCAAAACAAGTCTTGACAAAGAACAAAGTTGGAAGTCTTAACACTTTCTAACTTCAAAATTTACACTGTTTTGATTTCTACATTGCTGTGGTATTACTGACATAAACACAGACATATACACCACTAGAGTAGAATAGACAGCTGAGAAATAAACCCTCATACATATGGGTGAATGGTTTTTGACAAGGGTGCAAAGACCATCCAACAATGAAAAGACAATGTTTTCAAAAATGATTGTAGGAAAACTGCATGTCTACAGGCCAAGAAATAAACTTGGACTCTTAAACACATTAAAAAAAAAAAAAAGCTGAGGGGAGCCTGGGTGGCGCAGTCGGTTAAGCGTCCGACTTCAGCCAGGTCATGATCTCGCGGTCCGTGAGTTTGAGCCCCGCGTCGGGCTCTGGGCTGACGGCTCAGAGCCTGGAGCCTGTTTCCGATTCTGTGTCTCCCTCTCTCTCTGCCCCTCCCCCGTTCATGCTCTGTCTCTCTCTGTCCCCAAAAAAATAAATAAACGTTGAAAAAAAAATTTAAAAAATAGCTGAAATTCATTGATTACAATGCAAGAACTAAAATTATAAAACTCTTAGAAGAAAATAGGAAAAGCTTCATAGCATTTGATTTTGGAAATGACAGCATTGGTAATGCTAAAGTATGAGCAACAAAACAAACATAAATAAATTGCACCACATTAAAATTAAAAACTTATGAATCAAAGAACACAATCAATAGAATAAAAGAGCAGCCCACAGAGTAGAAGGAAATATTTGCAAATTATACATCTGATAAAAGATTACTATCAAAATGAGATAAAAAAAAAAAACTCCTATAACTCAATAGCAACAATCCAATTAAAAAGTGAGGAAGGGGCTTTATTTTTGGTTTGAATTGACCAGTCTAGTCTTAGCCTCGGAACCCAGGAAACACTCCCTCTGGGAACCCTAATAAATTTGGTATATAGATAAAATATTTTATGCTTTGTTTCTTTTCTATAGTATTTAAATAGAAATATTTGTGTTTCATAATGGAAAGATACAATCAAAGTTGTATAGTTAAAATTGGAGTCTTCCGTGGAAATAGTAGAATTATCATGTATCACTAAACTAAGACTCATTTCTAGTACTCAATATAATTACAAAAGTTAAGAGCTATCACCCTCATGGACTCCCTCTATTGTAATATTAAAAAAATCTTAATTCCATTAAAAATAATGGCAATAACATTAACTAACACTTAATGAAGTTTTTACCATATGTCAGGCACTGTATGTACTCATTTAATCTTCACAACAACCACAGGTGGTAGGTATTATTACTATCCTCATTTGCAGATAAGAAATTTGAATCTCATATATAACTTGTCCTAGGAATGAATGGAGCTGAAATTTGAATTCAATAATGTACTTCCTGATTTATCATTACTGTCTTACCTCTGATATGACCTCTTCTAGTTACATGCAAGAGTTTGTTCAGTAAGAGGTTTTATTATATATTTAATAGAACATATATATCTTGCAAATGTCATTTAAAAAAAATTTTAACGTTTATTTTTGAGACAGAGAGAGACAGAGCATGAACGGTGGAGGGGCAGAGAGAGAGGGAGACACAGAATCCGAAACAGGCTCCAGGCTCTGAGCCATTAGCCCAGAGCCCGACGCGGGGCTCGAACCCACGGACTGCGAGATCGTGACCTGAGCTGAAGTCGGACGCTTAACCAACTGAGCCACCCAGGCGCCCCGCAAATGTCATTTTTGTATAGCTATGTTTTGTACTAGTGATAAAATCAATGTTTGTAGGTATCAACTGTTTATCCGAATTCACTTGCTTTCTTTCAGAAACTACTGATATTGAGTCCTTTGGCTTTCAATTCAGAGGAGACCCAGGTGCAGCTCTCTTTAGTCCTCCAGAATCATGCAACGCCATCCGCCTCTACCATGTCACCTAAGTTTGACCCCAGTGAGATAGAAGTCCTGTACCTGAGGTTCCCCGTTGGGGAAGTTGATGCGTTTCTGCCCTGGCCCAGAAGATCAACCCCCTGAGTCTGTTTCCAAAAAAGGTTGGTGATGACTTTACCAAGGCAAACGGTGATTAGAAGGGTCTGAGAATTACAGTGAAACTAACCATTCAGAGCAGGCAGGTCCAGATTGAAGTGGGACCTTCTGCTTCTGCCCTGATCAAAGCCTTTAAGGAACCACCAAGAGACAGAAAGAAGCAGAAAAACATTAAGCACAGTGGAAGTATCACTTTTGATGAGATTGTCAACATTGCCCAATCAAATGTGGCACCAATCTTTAGCCAGAGGAGGGAACCATTAAAGAGATCCTGGGGACTTCCCAGTCTGTGGGCTCCAATGTTGATGGCTGCCACCCACATGACATCATAGATGACATCAGTAGTGGTGCAGTAGAATGCCCAGCTAGTTAAGAACTACAAAGGAAAATATTTCAATAAAGGATCATTTGACAAGCTCCCCATTGATATTATATCATATTAAAAAAATAATTCTCCAAAGATTAAAATGTTTCTAAAAGACCTGATTAGTAACATATGTTGCAATCCTGGAATTACAGTTGCCTAATGGCATTTTATTTGCAAATACCAACTTTAACCAACTTGTCAGTGTTATTATTTTAATAGAGAGTGAATTTTATTGATGAACGTAGAATTCTTTAATCCCAGACATAATTAGGTCATTCTGGTACATTCTACAGATCATAATAAAATAACAGGTCTTCAGATAGTCCCTTATCTGTTATTTTGAAAGTAACTAAAATATATTTAAATAAAGTAACTATTATCTCAAACACTTTCTCTTAGAAATAATGCATATACCAATTTATTTCCTAATTTGGGAAAATAATTCCTATCTTTATTTTTCTAGTTTATAGATATTCTGCTCTAGAAGTCTGGAATTCTAGTTGAAAACAAAATATACAGGAAGGACATGTAATCTGTAGAATCTTTTATTCACTCATTCATCATGACAGACTGGATAAGATACATGGGATACAACATTTATAAAAATTAATATTGAAATTTAATTTTGCTTTTATCTTTCTGACAATTAAAGACAAACATGACTAGCAACATAATTTGTACTACCCATAAGTAAAAGAGCACACTGCTTTGTATATCATACTTTGAGTTTACATTTTTACCATGAGTCTTCCATCATAGTACAGAAAAAGGTAAGTGATTAATGGTATAAGCCATCAGACTTCCAGCTGAGATAAGCTTATCTGTAGGAGTAACATGAACACATTAAAGGTAACTGAGCAAAGAATTTTAAGGAGATAAATTTTTAGATATTCAACTTTCATATACATTGCATTCTGCTACAATGCATGTTTCTAAAACAGTGATTGGAAAACCGGAAAATTATGTACAATATAATCGACATATGTTGGAGTATGAACTATTTTCTGCAATAAAGGCAGCCAGAATATCGTTAATAGAATTATAATCTTCAGCAAGAAAGGAACAAGCATGGATATTGCCCAGGGAAAAATGCTACTGGCTTTACATTTTTGTTGTTGTTTTAATGATAAAGGAAATACTTGCAGATTGTTCTTTCATGAAGATGTAAATCCTGAGCCTTATACAGTTCTAGGTTCCTGGCATGTTTTACTTCCCCCTAATGCTTAGAGGTCCAGTTCCATCTGCCTTATCATAGGGTCAACAAGCCAGTATTTTCACTTTATTTTCATTTTTGGGGGTGTAATCTTATTAGCACTACAGGAAAGTCTAGAGCCATAATGAGCTGCCTGCCTTCACTAATGAAGTTACTTCTCAATGTCCCAAGGATTTTGTTGTTCCATGTGTGCATTCCTGTTATAGAATTACACTAGTTTCAAGTGCACTAGCTCAACCTTATTTCTCTAATTAGCCCTGAGGATTTTAAGATTTTGCAAAATGCAAGGTCTACATGGAATGCATATATTCTGTCATAGCAAAAATCCCTGTGCTTATGGTACCCAAATTGGCCTGCATCTCAGCATCAAGGTGGTCCGGAAGATTTGATGCTTCCGTTTTCCCAATCCTGATGTCATCACTTAAGGGAAAGGCATACCTCCCATCCATCTTGTATTCATTATTGTTTTTCAGTGACATTAAAACACATTTAGAAAAAAATAAACAAACACATATTTGAAACAGACTTACAATTGTCTGAAATATTGGTGACAGGGATAGTACTTACCAATCCTTAGTAAATGACATTACAGAAGACATTACTGAGCAGGTTGTGGCAATGATAGAAGGTATTCCTTATAGATTGTTAAATCCACAGGTTCTTCTTATAAGGCCAGGTAATAATTTTTGCTGTTAGAGCCAATGAATGGATCTCACTGATAAAATTGTTGTTTAAATTTTTTTTTCAACGTTTTTTATTTATTTTTGGGACAGAGAGAGACAGAGCATGAACGGGGGAGGGGCAGAGAGAGAGGGAGACACAGAACTGGAAACAGGCTCCAGGCTCTGAGCCATCAGCCCAGAGCCTGACGCGGGGCTCGAACCCGCGGACCGTGAGATCGTGACCTGGCTGAAGTCGGATGCTTAACCGACTGTGCCACCCAGGCGCCCCTAAAATTGTTGTTTAAACACTTGACTAGAAATGAAAGCAGGGGAGAAATCTTCATTTTTGAGTAATTGTATTCCATGTTGTTGTTTGTTGTTGTTGTTGTTTTTTTATTTTTTTAATGTTTATTTTTGAGAGAGACAGAGACAGAGACAGAGACAGAGAGAGAGAGACAGAGTGTGAGCCAGGGATGCACAGAGAGAGAGAGGGAGACACAGAACCTGAAGCAGGCTCCAGGCTCTGAGCTGTCAGCACAGAGCCCAATGTGAGGCTCAAACCCACTAACCATGAGATCATGACCTGAGCAGAAGTCGGTTGCTTAACCGACTGAGCCACCCAGGCGCCCCAACTGTATTCCATTTTATATTAGTGTCCAGGCAGGGGTCAGAAAACACAACAAAATGAAAAACAACAAAAGCTTAACGTGAAAATTGACTAATAAAAGGGAATTGCAATGCAAAGAAGTAAAGAAAACTCTAAGGAATAAGAAAACAATAAATGTCATCAACAGCCACTACCTCTAGGGCAGATGGAGAGTAAAGAAAAAAAAAATAGGTTAAACACAGAAGGACCCCACCAAGCCTAACAATCAGACCCCACTGAAGAGTGAGGGGCTGGGGTCAGTGGATGGTGATGAAGTTTTACAGGGGGGTGCTGGCAGGGATGTCTGGAGTGTGGGCAGCACTGGACCACCTGCACGCTTTGGGCCAGGCATCTGCCTACAGCCAGTGATCTTGCTGTGAAACCTCCTGCTTGGTTACTGCCAAATGTATTTGTATTAAGCAAGGACAGTCTGAGAAAACCTGAGGGGAGGGGAGTATGCTTAAAATTATTCCGAAAACCTGGCAGGAAAATTTAGGCTGAATGAGGAAATACTCAACTGTCCTGGTACGTCAGAGCACTGAGTACAAAAAAGGGCTAGGAAGCACATAGGACTTATGTGAAATATATTTAATGGGAACTTTTTTTCCCTTTATGATATGAAAGTAGTTTACTTAATGGTTTGATTACACTTTTCATCTCTGAAAAACCGGTACAGGTACAATTTTATAAAACCCATTTATAATTTTTAGTATCCGTGAATACACTATCTATTCATACTACAAGGAATGGTGCTGTTCTTTCTAGAGCAATGTTTCTTCAACTGTCCCTCTATATTTTTATATGTGAATATGTTTGTGTGTAGGCATACACATATTTTAAAGGTTCTGAGATGATCTTTAAAAATAAAAATATATCTTCACCAAATTCTTAAATAATTATGATTGTAACTAATTAATTATGCAAGATTAAACTTTACAGTTCCCATCCTGTTGCTCCCATCAGTTACCAGTATGAAAACAGCCAGGTGTGTAGCACCAGGCGAGAGATTTGAAAATTCATCTCTGAAGAAATTAGCCTGAAAAGATTCAAACAAGCAAGCAAACAAACATTAATCACAACAAAACTACAGACATAAGCAATTTGAGATGCCATGGTGGAACTTTATTCTGAAGTCCTTCATTCAAAAGCACCCTCATCAAACACATATGTAGAGTCTCAATAAGCTTTTTAGTATCTCACTTTAAATCATGATTCGATAGCCAAAGATCACTAGACATTTCATGAAAGCTTATAATAATGTTGAGATTATCTCCCAGAAAATAGGAAAAAAGGCAGAGATAGAAAATAGAAAAGCAAAATGGGATATTATAGTACGGTGTCCAGTTTTCAAGTAATGTGTATTTTAGTAAAAGTGAACAGGAAAAAACAAGTGGAAGAAGATTATAAAAAAGAAATATTTCCAAATAATGAAGATGTGTGTCCGGACAAAAAGATCCCAACAACGGCTTATCATCACAAATGAAGATAAAATGATTCTATCACAAGCTGTTCTAAAATTTGAGAACAAAGAGAACTTTTTTTATCCTAAAAGTAGCAAAGAAGAAAAACAAAACAAAGGAAAAAACCAAAACAAAGCAAAAACAACCAAAAAAAAAAAACCCGAAAGAAACAAAAAACAAAGGAGTCCACATATCACAGAGCAGAAATAAGATTGTTACTATACTATTCAAGAGTATCACTGAGACACAGTATATGGTAGTTCATGCCTTCAGAGACTGAGAAGTATTGATTACTGATCTGAAACTTTATATCCAAGTGTGCACCAGGGTCAAGACGACAATTAAAATCTATTTCTTGCATGCAGCATCTCACAGATATCTTATTTTGCAGGAGAGTTCTTCAAAAAACTACTGCAGGGTAAGTAGCCTGCAAAAGAAAGAATAAGTTATAAATGGTTAGAACATAAGACTCTGGAAACTGGGAATGCAACACCGGAGAGGGGTGGAGGACAGAAGGTGGATGGGGTAAAGTGATATTCTAGATCTATAGCTATGCAGTTGGCTAGCGGTCATCCAGTACAGATTGGAGTTACTTCAGAAGAAGGATTAGGAAACAAATAGATTATTTGATTTCTTCAACTGTAGTGAGAAGGATTTTGCAGTTCCTTCTAATATATTGAGACAATAATGGAAGGTGAACCGCTGGTGGGTTGGACAGGATTAGATAACTGTATCCTCAGAACACAATAGTAAATAAATAGGTCATTTATGAGAGATGCATCAATAATAACGATATATACATATTATTGAGCAACTTTCTGGTGAATACCAGAATAAGCCAGTCAATAATTTAAATGAGTTCACATCTGTGGCAGTTTGCCTCAGTAAGCTGGGACTTGAAGTAGTCTGGCTAGTGGATTTTGTTATTATAATAATAATTATTATTATTATCTTAGTATCGTTTGATTTTAAGACATGCATCACTTAGATAAAAACATCATTTATTTTTTAAAGTTAAGTGGGTAGTGAGAAAGTAATATATCTCTTATGATATGTTACTTTTATAAGACACTTTTGTAAGTTAGCAGTTTAGAAGGAGCAGAGTAACTAGGGGTAAGGGGTTCAGGATTGCCTTGTCAATGCAGATGTTTTTGGTTTTAGGATAGAGAAAGTAAAACACATTTGTATCATGAGAGTAAAATTCAATGGATGAATTTGAATTGATGATTTGAGTGAAAGAAGGCGTAAATGATGGAGCTACATTCTGGAAGAAATGGAAGAAAGTGGGCTCAAAAGTCATGGGTAGAGGAGTTCTACCCTATAATAGTAACCACAAATGAAAAAATAAAAATTATATTGAAAAACCCCCCAAAATGTGTGACAGCTTAATTCTGCATCAGTGATAATAACCAGGTGATACATGCATGTATCTCAACCTCCTGACATGAAGTTGACATACCTGTTTCAATGCCTCTGAAATCATAATATTGTTATTCTTTCAAATTCTATCATATATGTTTAATTTCCTTTCACTTCTTAATTTTTCTGAAGTGTCAATGTAGTAAATAATGAACCCACACAATTTACCAAGTTATAGCAAATTAAACATAACTACATGGGTTAAACATAGCTACTAATAAGGTACATGATGTGTTCAATCAGCTACTGCTTTGTCTCCAATTCATTTGTTATGTAAATTGTGTCCACCTTCTTTTGATGAATGGACACCTTCATAAGTGTACAGGTGGAAAAGACATGCTAAATCAGAACTACTTGACAGTGAGAAAAAAAGGCCAAAATTATTTTGTACAGTAACTAAAATTTGCTTTCATTGCAAATAAACTAAATGTTACCTTACTGTGATACAATATTTGTTATTGGCTTGCCAGTCCACTTCGGTATTTAAGAAGGACTCTTTCCAAATCCTCTCTCTCTCAGACAATATGCTGCATTAGCTATTCAATTAAAGAATGAATGTGCTGTCGGTTTCACTTTTAAAAAGTGGTTTTAGTTTCTTGAATACCATTAACCTGTGCCACTGTGACAAATATTAATAACAGAGAGTCACATTTGGAATCCAAATTCTGGCATTTGCCAGGCAATGACTCTTGGCTTAAGATTTACATCCTCAAAAGAAAACTAAAACCATATGTATAAGCCACTTGGTTCAAGAGTAGTTGGACCTCGAAATCATGAGTCTCTGTTCTATCTATGCAAGAAGAGCCTGCCTTACTAAGCTGAACTATTTGTCTGGCAAAGTCAAGTCAGTATCCTCATGGGGAAGTTAGAGCCAACTCAACATTGTGCTTCCTGTGGAAAAGAGGCTGAGTTGGAACATCTGACAGCTAGCTAGATGTCAGTTTGCTGCATTAGAAACAGATGTTATTATTTTCTTCTCCCTTCTCATTCTGAAGGAAATGAGAGATACAGAACTGCCAGACATTTAAGACAGCCATCATTAGGCAAGAAGTGTTCTATCAGTTAGGTGATTTTGTTCTCCCGAAGTGACCTGCCGCCTGAGCAATCACCAAGGAAGGTGCCATCTATTCCTTTCCCACCTTGTTTAACACGAAGGCCAGGTTTCATTATTATGACTCAGATATGCACTCAGGACGTACCTCCCTGAGTGTGCATGCTTGTCTGCATGTGTGGGTTCCGTTTTAGAAACTGTAAATGTTAGTAGAGATGTTCCAGTGGTAACTGAAAAAATTAATTTTGGAGCACAGATAAGTGATCACGTTCTTTTCATTTGAATTGTATCAATTCTCTGAACACTAGAAATACCCATTCATGACATAAACACAGTTATATTCCACTTTTAATGCCCTTAGTTTTTGTTTATAACACTCTTAACTCTCTATTGCTATACATAAAAACAGAAACTGATTATATTTTTTAAACAAGAAAAAAATTTTAATTATTATTTATGTATATATATTAATGTTTTTTAAAATTATTACTAAAAACAGTCTATCAAAAATGATACATTTAATACCATTCTCTAGACAAGGCCCCAGAACTGAATCACAAGAAGAAGAAACCTATTACTTTCAGTGAAACTGTTGCTTGAGAAGATAGCACTATACTAACCATGAAGACATGGGAGTTGGAGGTGAGAAGTGTTCTTTACTACACCTCTCCCAAAGAAAAAGCCATGAGGAAAGTTCAGAAAGAAAAAAAAAAGTAAAATATCTGAATGTAGTATATTCAGTATATTGAAAACAAAGAATTTAGCCAGGAAGTTAACTATGACAAAATCATAAAATATGGAGGCTAAATAGACATTTAATGCATAAATCAAATGTGCTTAGATGGAAAAATGCTAGAATTGTCAAAATCTAACTGTTACTCCTTGGAGAAATCAAGAAAGTAAGTCACTACAATTACACGTGTCCTCATGACTTATTTCTGTAGCATAGCAAAGTCTATGTATCTTTAAACCATGAGTGGTGTATATAAAAGGAATATTTATCCCTGTCTAAGTTGTTATAATAATTAATACTTCAAGGGAAGTAAAAATATGCTTTTAGTCATATGGTTAATAGTAATATGAGTTTAACAGAAAAGATGTAATGATGCTTTATATGAAGTTCATAAATGAATATAAATAATCAAATATGTTTTCAATTTAATCAGATATATGAGATTATTCAGGAAAGGAAAGGATAGAAAAGTTTAAAAACGCTCTCATCCCCATAGTAGCAAAATAAGGAAAAATTAAATTAATTGTTGATCTTCATGACATTTTTAAAATTTAAAATAACATCAAACTTCCTAAGTTTTTATTGCTTCCAAGTCTAAACTTATTTTCCTTTTGGTAAAGTAGATGAGTAGAAATCCTTCTAGGAGTGTTGACAGTTTCTATTACCATAGTTGTCAAATTTTCTCTATAAACACTTGGATAGTTTTTCAAAATTGGTATTCTAGAATACCAAGGAGGCAATGTTCTTGAGATTGTCTTAGGAGTAATGTAAGATGGCATTTAAAATAGAAAATTCAATGGACATCAATTTATGACTTAGAGCTGAAATTAAGATTTATTATCTTTGTGTGGGTAATATGAAAATAACTAAGTTCCAACCTGAGGAGCACATCATGTTTAAATAAAATAACAGTGTATAGATGGAACTTGTCATTCCAATGGATGGACTCTGTGAAAACTGTTCATAAAGTAAATTGAAATCTAAATATGTAGTCTAAGCACAGATCATTTATTATTGAGAAAATGACTGTCAATTACTATGCAAGGCAGACAGAGGCTTCACCCATTTGCAGTGATATTGTACTGAAAGCAAGATTAAGAGTTGCACTTGTTCCCTTAGTTATAAAGTACCACGGAGAAATTACAGCAGAGATGTGGGCTGGATGTGAATTAAAGAGACACTATTCAGAAAGCCTCCATCATTCCTCAGAAGTCTTCTGTTGCCAAGCAAAATGAACAAGGACATCTGTACTTAGAGGAAAGCTCTTGTAATCCCACCCAGCCATTTGTCTCTTCCTTAAAGCTTCATGTGACTACACGAGAGAATGAGGTTTTTCTCCTTTGCACGCTATATTCCACTTAAATGTGTTTGTCTCTTTCACCATCAGGGATAGTTTTGGGAAGAAAATGCAGAAGAAAGACACATTGATGAAATTACTTTGGCACATATAACATCATCTAAAAGGCAACAGTTCTCATTCTTTCAAGAGCCCTTATCCTTTAAAATAGATCAACAACAATATAACATCCCAAACATCAGATGAAAAATTTAGTAGAGCTTAGACTATTTTAATTTAAACAAAAAACATGTTATTTCTTTTGAAAGCCTATGTTAAAAGTTATCCTCAAAGTGCATCCTACTGCCTCACTGTAATTTAGAACAGGTCTTCTGAATCACTCGTTTTCACATAAGTAAAATAGAGAACTTTATTTAAACAAAGATGTTAAAAATCTTTTTATACAGAATGATGCTTGTTGAGGTAATAACTTGCTGAAATCATGTATAATTTTTAAAAAATTTTAATCTTTATTTTTGAGAGAGAGAGACACACACACACTGGGGGAGGGGCAGAGAGAGAGGGGTTCACAGAATTTGAAGCAGGCTCCAGGCTCTGAGCTGTCAGCACAGAGCCCCAGGTGGGGCTCCAACTCAGGAACCGCAAGTTCATGACCTGGGCCGAAGTCTGATGCTTAACCAACGGAACCACCCAGGCACCCCAAAATCATATATATTTTTAAAAGACCTCTGTAAGTTGTAGAGAGCACTGAGATCTTCAAGAAAATTATAGAATGTTTAAAATTTTAAGGTATGGTGACTATATCTAAGACAGTAATCCTTGGGACACGTGGGTGGCTCAGTTGGTTGAGTGTCTGATTTCGTTCAGCTCAGGTCATGATCTCACAGTTCGTAAGTTCAAGCCCTGCACAGGCTCCTCACAGAGCCTCCTAAGATCCTGTCTCTCTCTCTGTCCCTCCCCCTCTTGCACACGTTTTGTCTCTCTCTCTCTCTCTCTCTCTCTCTCTCTCTCTCTCTCTCTCTCTCTCTCTCTCAAAAAAAAGTAAACATTAAAAAAGAAACAGTATTCCTTTAGCTTTAAGTTGACAGAAAAATACCAACTTGAATAAACCTCATATTATAAAAGTGGGTAAAAATCATCCCCACTTGTTAGAGGAATACAGGTCCATCTCCTTGTATGTCCTATGATTAAGTGAGAGAAACAAGGATGAAGTAAAAATTAGAAAATACACATAACATAGTGCTAAAATATAGAATATAATGCTCTGCTGGGCTATTTGTTCTCTCTCCTTCACCTTCTCTATCTCCCTCTCTTTTGTGTGGATTTAGCATTCTTTCTGAACTTAGCACCTCACTCACCTGCAGGAATCCTTCCCTTCATCATGAGACACCTTCTGAATATCTCAGACATTTATGAAGTTCATAGCATATTATCACATCATTTTGTACTCTGTAGTATATTGAAATCTATATATCTCTACACATATCTGCATGTGTATATCTCCACTGATATATAGATTTATTCACTCTCCAAAAAGACTTACAAGGCCATATTTTATCTCACTTAACCCCACTGTAGAATGTCACAAATGAATAATACATTTGCGCATACAAACAAAACAATCCATGAATTGACTATGTGATTATTTAACTCTCTAACAGAGTGACATGGCTGATATCAAAAAGAAGTGATAGAAATAATCTGTTTTTAGTAGAATTATGTTTGTTTTTATTGTATATAAATACATCATCAGAGTGAGAATCAAATAAGAGAAATTGACTTAAGCCCATTCTACAGCAAAGAATATTTTGTTTGCTATTAATAACAAAATTTTCCTTAGAATAAAACCATATTTATCGAAAACCTATAGCATGATTAGACTTATAATTCCCTCCATCTGTGTAGTTAACTTACTATACATTCATACACACTGAAAAATGGAAATAACTGTTAAAAACTGAGATACAGCAACAAATAAATTGTAACAAGTATGGCAGGTATTAATGTAACTGTATCAGTAATCTCATTGGTGCATTTAGACCACTGATGTTGAAATCCAACAATGAAAAAAGAATTCTACATCACAACCATAGATTCAATGCAATCCCAATCAAAATCACAGTAAGTTGTTTTACAGGTTTTTAAAACTGATTCTAAAATGTACATGTGGAGAGGCAAAAACCCCAGAACACCCATCACAATATTGACAGAGAAGAACAATGTTGGGGCACTAACACTCAGAAACTTCAGACTTACTAACTGATCTTTGATAAAAGAGCAAAAGCAATACAGTGAAGGAAAGATAGTATTTTCAACACAACTGATGCTGGAACAAAAGGACATCTACATTAAAACAAAACAAAACAAACAAACAAAAAAGCAAAACAAAAAACCTAGGGGCATTTGGGTGGCTTTAGCTGGTTAGGCATTGGACTGCAGCTCAGGTTATGATCTCACAATTTGTGAGATCGAGCCCTGCGTCGGGCTCTGTGCTGACAGCTCAGAGTCTGGAGCCTGCTTCTGATTCTTTGTCTCCTCTGTCTTTGCCCCTCCTCCTTGTCTCTGTCTCTCTCAAAAATAAACATTAAAAAATAAAAAAAAAAAAAACATCTAGACACAGACCTTACTTACACTCTTCACACACACACACACACACACACACACACACACACACACACACTAACTCAAAATGGATCATAGACCTAAATGTAAAACTCAGAACTGCAAAACTCTTAGGAAAGACCATCATTAAATAATTCCAGATAACCTTGGATATGATGATAAATTCTAGACACTACACCAAAGAAACAATCCATGAAAGAAAGAATGAGCAAGTTGGACTTCACTAAAATTATTACTATCATTGGTTTTGCTCTGCAAAAGAAAGTGTCAAGAGAAAGAAAAGATAAGCCACAAACTGAAAGAAAATACTTGCAAAAATACATCTGATAAAGTAGATTCATGCAAAATATACAAATGCTTAAAACTAGATGATAAGAAAACAACCTGATTAAAAATAGGTCAAAGATCTTAACAGAGTCTTCACTAAAGAAGGTAGACAGATGCAGTGATCATATTAAAGATGCCCCACATATTATATTATCAGTGAAACTGATATTAAAACTGATAATAGAACTGATATTAAAACTGCAATGTCATAGTACACCTTTTAAATGGCCTTTTAAATGGCCAAAAAGTAGAACACTGACCACACTAAATGCTAGTGAGGATGTGGAACAACAGAACTTTTGTTCATTGCTGGTCAAAGTGCAAAATGGTACAGCTACTTTGGAATATAGTTTTGGATTCCTTACCAAACTAACTTCACACTCTTATGATACCATCCAGCTACCATGCTTCTTGACACGTACCTCAAAGGGGAATATTTATGTTCACACAAAAACCTTCACATGGAGGTTTATAGCAGTCTTATTCATAACTGCCAAGGAATTTAGAAGCAAGGAATAATTTTTTTTAATTTTTTTAATGTTTATTTATTTTTGAGACTGAGAGAGACAGAGCATGAGTGGGGGAGGGTCAGAGAGAGAGAGGGAGACACAGAATCCGAAGCAGGCTCCAGGCTCTGAGCCACCAGCCCAGAGCCTGACGTGGGGCTCGAACTCACGGACCGTGAGATCGTGACCTGAGCTGAAGTCGGACGCTCAACCGACTGAGCCACCCAGGCGCCCCGGGAATAAATTTTTGTAGGTGAATGGATAAACTGTGATACATCCAAGCAATGGAATAATATTCACCACCAAAAATAAATAAGTTCTCAAGCCATGAAAAGACATGGAGGAATCTTGGGTGAATTTTATTAAGTGAAAGATACCAAATGAAAAAGCTGCATACTTTATGATTCCAACTATATAACATTCGTGAAAAGGCAAAACGATGGAGGTAATAAAAAGATCTGTGGTTTCCTGGAGTTGGTGGAGGTGTAGTGAATAGACAGAGCACAGAGGATCTTTAGGGTGGTGAGAACTACTCTGGATGCTATTGTAATGTTGGATGTATGTCATCATACAATTTTCCAAATTGTAGGATGGATAACCCAAGAGTGATCCCTAGTGTAAGCTCT
The DNA here is from genome assembly GCF_018350175.1 of Felis catus. Taxonomy (NCBI): domain Eukaryota; kingdom Metazoa; phylum Chordata; class Mammalia; order Carnivora; family Felidae; genus Felis; species Felis catus. Next base: position 106,622,811 of record NC_058371.1, read on the forward strand.
CAACTTTAGTTGAGAATGATGTATACACTGATACATAAATTTTAACAAACTTAAAACTGTGGTGTGAGATGTTGATAATGAGGGAATCTATATGCATGCATAGAAGCATGGAATAGATAGGAAATCGCTGTCCCTACCTTTTTTGTTTTGTTTTGTGAACCTAAAACTTTTCTAAAAAAATAGTCTACAAAATGATTGATATACTTCTGGATTTTTTTTTCTTGAGACTCTCAGTATTTCAGTAGGGAATCTTTAATCTGTTGATTCTTATTGATAGAATACATTTTCACTGGAATATACTGACAGATATTACCAGGTAAGTATCAAGGATAGGAAAATAAAATGTCTTAAAAATTACATCCTCACTTTTACTATATAAATATATGCTCTGAGTACCCAATTTGTTGTTCATATAAAAATCAAGCACTAGGGGGTGCTTGAGTGGCTCACTCAGTTGAACATAGCAGTTCTTGATTTTGGCTCAGGTTATGATCCCAGGGTGGTGGAATCCTGTCCCACTCTACACTGAAAATAGAGCTTGCTTGAGATTCTCTCCCTTTCTCTTCCCTCTCCCTCACTCACACTGTCTCTCTGAAATAAGAAAAATAATAATAATAAATAATAATAAAACATTAGATGAAGAAACACTAATATGTAGCAATTTTCCAAAATGTTTTTAAAATAATAGAGGTTGAGTAAGAAACAATACAACTGAAGTAAATTAACATGTTTTCCTTTTTTAATACTCTTTACAGGTTGTCATTTGCCCTCCTAATATCAAAGAATCAATCTATGATCAAGAAAGATTGATTGATAAGGTATGATTTTTAGTACTTGCATTAAAAAAAACTTTTAAAAATTTATTTATTTTCAATTTATTTTGAGAGAGATAGAGAGTGAGTGAGCGGGAAAGAGGCAGAGAGAAAGAGAGACAGAATCTGATGTGGGACTCAAACTCATGAACCCATGAGTTAATGACCTGAGCCGAAATTAAGAGTCAGACACTTAACCAACTGAGCCACTCAGGTGCCCCTGATTTTTAGTACTTTCACTTTCAAGGATTTCAGCCAACTGAACATTTCCATTCATTCTGATATGATCATTTGATGGCTGCATACATCAGTGCCTAAATACATATTGGAAATTACTAAGGGAGGAATGATACCATTGATGGTTTTATTTTCCTGCCATTTCTTCCCCTGTAAACTTCCACTTTTCTTCATTGTTAGAAATAAGATGCTTTGTGTCTCAAATGAGAATAAAGTGATTTTTTTTGAAAGATACAGTTGTAGTTCACAGAAAATAAGAAACCATTAAACCAGGAACCTTAGTCCTAAGGGTTTGCCTCCTATCTCTAGTATGTTGCCATTTACCTACCTTGATGCAAATTTTAAGAGAGCAAAGCTGATTGACCTGATATGGCTCAGGCAAACCACTTATATGAACAACATGTCTTTGAACAAATGTCGCCTCTGGGTACTCATACCTACATATTGATTGATTATAATCATTATAAGATCCTTATAAAATAATTACCGTCAATCAAGTAATGAACCTAATCCATGTATAAATTGAATGACACCTTTTGCACACTTACTTTATTATAATTAAAGTCTAACTGGATAAATGGTAAGAAATAAAAATAATTTAAACCAGCAGAAAATTTCAACCTTGCATCCCATCTAAAGCATTTACAGCTCTAGAATGAGCATATTGGTATTCTTTTTTTAAACAATGATGAAGATAAGTTAATACTATATTGCCAAACAGAAACAAAAACTGACGAAACAGGGGCACCTGGGAGGCTCAGTCGGTTAAGACTCTGACCTCAGCTCAGGTCATGATCTCACAGATGGTGGGTTTGAGCCCCCACGTCAGGCTCTGTGCTAACAGCTCAGAGCCCGGAGCCTGCTTCGGATTATGTCTTCCTCTCTCTCTGCCACTCCCCCACTAATTGTCTGTCTTTCTCTCTCTCTCTCTCTCTCTCTCAAAAATGAATAAAACTTACATTAAAAAAACTGACAAATCAAAAAATCCAATATATTTTATGTATAAATATGTACATATGGGGGCTTTATTCCTTGCCTAAAGAGTATCCATTCTTTCTCCTTCCTAACTGGGCATCTATTTTGTTCTGTGTTCATACTTTCCTTTATTTAACCCATATGCACCATGAGAAGATGACATGATCCCCCAACACTATCAGGTGACAAGACTTAGGACATCTTCATTTTTTGCTACCAGTGATCAGGTTAGAATGGGCATATGTTAAAATTCAGGTCAATGGGAAGGCTTCAGGGAAGGTTTCCTGGGAGTGACATGAGGGAGTGACATAACCTGAATTATCACTGCCATCTTGCTACATGGAAAGGAAAGACAAGAAGACAATGGGAAATGGATCATGGCTCGCACCCTTTGGAAGTCTGTCATACCTCAGATGATCATTTGTGTAAGCTATCATATTTCCTTGTTACTTAATTCAGTTTGACTTGGGTATGTGATTACTTGCTGATGACAGAATTCTGATATGTTGTTGCACTTTATCCTTTTTTTTTTTTTTTTTTTTTTTGGATGATGTATCAGTATAAGGACATGGAGATAATGCAAGGTTATTACCTTAGTAGCAAATATAAATATTCCTTTTCAGGGAAAGATCCATTTTTGTTGAGACCAGCTTTTGGCTTCATGTAGAAAATGAAGTTACTCTAAATACAAAGGGGTAAAAGGAAGGAGTAAGACGCAGTGTATCATGGGAAACAAGTAGGAATGCAGTCTAGCAATTTGGGGGCTGAAGAAGCAGCTTGGTCAGAGATATTCCAGTGAGAATTTCCCCAGTGTACTGTGTGCAGTAAATGATGTGACACTTCTTTATAATTCCACAAACCCATGACAATAAAAAAAAGAAAAGAACAGAAAGAAAAGATAAATACAATAGGTTTGGTTATATTAAAAACCTGTGGAAGACAGGAGTGCTTGGCTGGTTCAGTCAGTAGAGCATGTGATTCTTGATCTCGGGATTATGAGTTTGAGCCCCACATTGGGTGTAGAGATTACTTAAATAAATAAAACTTAAAAAAACAAACAAACAAACAAAAAACTTGTGGAAAACAGTGAAATAAAGTCCTGTGAGGATTCTCACTGAGGTTTGAAATGATTAAGACAGGGGTGCCTGGCTGGTTTAGTCAGTAGAGCAAGTGACTCTTACTCACGGCCATGAGTTCAAGCTTCACATTGGGCATGGAGGCGCTTAAAAAAAAAAAAAAAAAAAAAAAGATTGAGAGAGTTAGCCCTTATTGACAGGAAACAGTAATGACATCTGTGTTATTAGTAGATATTGGGATGACATACCCCAAGATGTTAATGATGGTCATCACTTTGTTGAATTTTCCTTGTATTTGTTTTCTCTCTGCTATCCAAGGTTGTGTTCTTTTCACTCTAGAGGAAGTAACTTGTCATATGAGAAAATAATCTCAATGTTGTAAGTAATATCTGTTAAGAAAGCTGTTTCCCAAAAGAGGGCCACTAGTAAATCTTAGAGAAAGTGGGGAATTTCAGTGATGTTTATCAAAATGCAGATGATGGAGTCAGACACCAAGTAGTGTTTTACAAAATGATAAGTCAAATGTATCGGATCTGTGAAAAGAGTAGAAGCAAACCTCAGAGGCACCCAGATGATGAGGGAGAGTAGTAAAAGGATTTGGTGATTGGATAACAGTAAAAAAGCACATGACTGAAATTGGGAATAAGATAGAGCTAATGGCATGTTGAAGTAAAAGCCATTTACCTACCCCTCCACAGTGTGAGTCACCCTTCAGTGGAAAAGATAGATCAACTCTCATAACTGTTCATGGTATCCTGTAATCCCACTAGGAGAGAAAAAAAAAATTTTACTCATTATTTTCCTACCAGCATATGTAAATCTACTCCTCTAACAACTGTTTTTTAATGAATGAACAACTTTTATTTTTTAAAGGGCAGAGAATTACTTTTTTAAATACATTTTTTAGAACAGTTTTAGGTTTAAAACAACATTCAGAGGAAGGTACAGAGATTTTCCATATACTTCCTACCACACACATACACAGCCTACCCAACATCAACATAATTTACTAGAATGGTACATTTTTTTTATCAAGGATGACCCTGTCTATTCAGGAGCATTGTAATCGCCCAAAGCTCATAGTTCGCACCACAACTATGGGTCTTGGTGTTGTATAATATGTGGGTTTGGAAAAATGTATAAGGACATGTATCCTTGATGTTTTTCATATTTGTCTCCCTTTTACACAAATAATAAAAAGGATTTTGGGAGGCACCTGGGTGGCTCAGTTGGTTAAGCATCTGACTCTTGATCTTGGCTCAGGTCAAGATCTCATAGTTTGTGAGTTCGAGCCCCACAATATATAAAATATATAAATATATATATAAATATATAATGACCTACTAAGCATAAACCCAATGCTTTTTTGCAAGGCCACTGAATTAGTTAAATCTGCTTTGTTAGCGGTTTTACTAAATAAGTTGCAGAGTTTTATTTTTCATTTTCTCACCACGTTGTCCATCCTATTTACACCTATAATGTAATAAGTAATTAATGGTCAGAATACATGAAATTATCCTAATTGAGTGAGAAGTTGGGTGGGAAGAAAAAAAGATAATTGATTAATATCTTTCTTGAGTATCTGATATTTAGTGTAATGTTCTAGATATGAATAAAACCAGTCCTATATATTTGCAAGTTACAAGACTTAAAACATTTTATTTTAAATGCTACCATTACTAAAAGAAAAAAAAAACTACAGTCAAGGCACCATTAAATCTTTTGCTCATCCAATTACACACTTTGTAATTGCTCTTTGTGAACTTGATGCATCACAGAAAAAAAAATAAAAATAAATCCTTCTTGATAATATATTTGTATTTAGGAGGAAGTTTTAATTTGCTGAGCATTTAGCACTGCTATGATTATTTCACTAAGTCTTTCTTTGTTCTTGGAAAACTAGGAAAGTAATAAAGTTTTAGTTTTTAATTGGAAAACTGAGATATAGCTCAACTGTAGTTTTCTAAATATTATCTGAGTTTCTGATCAGTGTTGTTAGCTACTAATTAATCACAAAATACTTATTAAACACCCCTCATAAAAGGTGTAGAAGATGTGAAAAAAAATGAAACCTACTGCAAAGTATTTCGATAGTTAACAATTCTGAGATGTTAGAGACTAGAAGACAGCTGGCAGATACAGATGAGTTTTAGGTAGTACTTGAAAAGCAGAAACAGGTCTTATTACCTTTAAAGTAACTGATGAACTTTTACACAAAGATGTAAGTCCATAGGCTTTTCTTTACTTTTTGTCATTTAGATCCAACTTTATGTTTCAAATTTTCAAAGACCTTATTAATGTATTCTTATAGACATATAATTATAGACATAAATATGGTACTACAAAGAAATTAAAATATTGTTTGTACTAGAAGTTAATGATATTACTGTGATAGGCAGAAAAATTATCCCATACATGTAACCTGGAACTTTTGAATATGTCATTTTACATGACAAAGGAGGTTAAGATTATAGATGAAATTAAGTTTGCTAATCAAATGATGTTAAAAAGGGGAGATTATTTTAGATTCTCTGGGTTGTATTTATTATAAGACTACTTAAAAAAGCGGAAGAGGGAGGTAGGAAAAGGCCAGAATGATGTACGATGACAAAGACTTCACCTGCTTTTGCTGGTTTTGAAGATGGAGTAAGTGGACCACAAACCAAGGAATGGGTGTAGCCTCAAGAGGCTCGAAAAGGTAAAGAAATGGCTATGACTCTAGAGCCTTCAGAAGGGGACACTGTTCCTTGATGTTAGCCCAATCAGACCCATGCTACAGAACTGTAGGATAATACATTTGCATCATTGTAAGCTGTTAAGTTTGTGGTAATATTACAGTGACAAAAGAAAAGTAATAGACTTTAATGCTGAAGGTGGGGATCTGCAATAATAGACACTTAAAAATGTGGAACTATCTTTGGAATTGGGCAGTGGAGAAAGGCAGAAAGAATTTTGAGATGCATGATAGAAAAAGGCTAGATTGCTTTGAACAGATTGCTAAAATAAATATGGATATTAACATTTCTGCAATCAAGGATTCAAATGAAAGTGAAGAGCATGGTAGAAAAACCTAAAAGATCTCAGAAAATACCTATATTATTGTGAACTATCTGCTAGTAGAAAGATCGGTGTTCAAGGTGATGCTACTAATACTAAGGGCTCAGAAAGAAATGAGAGGTATGTTGTTGGAAATCAGAGGAAGGCAATCCTGGTAATATCAGCAGAAAGCTTGGCGGCTTTGTTCTCTTATAGTTACGTGGAAAGCCGAATTTGTAAGAGAAGGTGGATGACATTGAGGTTGCTAATCAACTGACCTTGACACAGAAAGATTATCCTGGATTATTCAGGTGAACACAAAGTAATCACAAGAGCCTCTGTCAGAGGAAAAGAGAATCTGTTAGAGGTCAAAATGATTTGATGTGAGAAGGATGCAACTCACTATTGCTTGGCTTTGAAGATGGAAGAAGGAGGCCATGAGCCAAAAAAATGTAGGTAATGTCTAAAAGCAGTAAAATCCAAAGGAATTTTCCCAGATCTTCCAGAAAACAACATAACCTTGATTTTGGCTCAGACTATTGCACTACTGACCCACAGAATTATAAGATCATAAATGTGTGTTGTTTTAAGCCACTAAACTTGTGTCATTTTGTTGCAGCAGTGATAGAACATAAATACAATTATTAGTGTAGGTCTCAAGGTTTCTTTCCTCCTTTGTTTTTTTGTGCAACTAATATATCTGAAATAACTTCAAACTTAGAGAAAATGTGTAAGAATTACACACAGAAATCTGTTTACTCAAATTCACAAATTTTTACATTTACACAATTGCTTTTTGTTTCATAATTCACCTCATCTCTTGTCTCTCCCTCTGCAAACTGCCCCCCACACCTCAAATTTGTGTATACGTTGCATATACCTTATATCATTGTTGCTTTGCTTTGGGTATGTATTCCCAAACAAATAACATATTTTTCCTTACATAACCACAGTAAAATTACAAAATGTAAAAAAAATGTTACATTGATCAGGGGAGAAACTTTGCCTCATAAATTGACCAAGATCAGCCACAAAAATGCCAACATTTTCACTATAATTGAAATTAATTTGCAAGAGAAAGTAGGAGCCCTGATTGGTGGTTTTTGAAGTGTGGTGCCTGAAACAACAGTATCAGCATCACTTAGGTACTTACTAGTAAAGTGAATTCTCATCTTATCTTACTACCAAACATGTTACTCAATCAGAAACTATATTACTTGGGCCCAGAAATAGGTTTTATTAACAAACCCTCAAAGTTATTCTGACACATTTTAAAATTTGAGTATCATAAGTCTACAGGCTACAGGCTACTAAATTCTTTGTGTAAGCAAATGTGTGCATTGGACACAAAAAAAGTTATTGACCTGTCTGTACATCCTGTCAACTTAAAAAACACAGCTGAGAGACCCAAAAGTTAACCTATATTTCCATTGTGCTAAATCATAGCTAAATCTTCAATTGCAAGCAATAAGCCTACGTTGCTGCCTTGGCTGGGAAGAATGCTTAAAAGTGACAGCACTTTTAGTACTGAATGAGGGACCTTGGTTCATGCCATAATTCATTATGCGTGAAATACATTAGGTGTGGAATACATGGTACAGTAGGGTCTCAGTTTTTCCCAGCCTCTGAAGTCCTTAGTAAATAGTGTATACGCTCGTGTGATGCTTTCAAAAACCCTTCCAACAGTTTATATCCCAAAGAGAAACAAAAAAGAAGACATATGCTATGTCAAAAGCCCCATGACTCTGGATTATAGACTTGTAAATTGCCTCATGTTTTCACCGCGTAAGGTGCAGAGCGAATTAACCATCCCAGAGGTGAAGAGAAAACTGAAGTGTGAGGTGACTATATCTCAAAATACTATTGTGCTTTTAAATTTATGTTTTGCTCATTTAGTTCTCATATAGACATCCTGATGGCAACTCTGGTTTATAACAAAAGAAAAATAAGAATACCAAAAAACATTTGCATTTGCTGTAAGATCCGTATAATCTGATGCTGCTAAAAGAACTGCTGTTCATCCTCCCAAAGAAGAGCTAATGCTGGGTGTGGAGGAGGACTGGAGGACGTGAAGGAGCTTCTGAAATAACAGTGGAAGATGTGCAAGGAGTAGAGTCTTCGAAGTGGGGAAAAGCAGGCAATATAAATAACAAGACATCCTTAATGATGGAAATACCTTTCAGCCTATCACTGGATAGTACTCTTCTAGATGACTTTTAAACCCCTACAGTGAGAGGAGTTGGATTCCTTTTTTGGGATTGGAGTCAAAAAAGGAAAACCTCAGCTTCTGAGCATGGTGGCTTGTAACGGGATAAAGAGACAAGTTTCTTTTCAGCCAAGGATCTATAATCAAATATCCTTTGTCAAATAAGCAAATGTTCCAAATTAGCATTAGCTAGCATTGTTTAGGATCTCTGAAAATAGACTTCTGTGTGTTTAACATTTATATCTAAGGCAATGTTTAAAATACAGTTACTTTGTAATGAAGTATAATTTGTAAACATTTTTTTAATTTTTATTGATTTTGTGTTTATGTGCATTACAATGTATGATCCTGTAACAACACTTTAATAAATGTTCTATGTATGCACCTATGTAATAGCCACACCTATAAAGATATAAAACATTTTCACCATGTCAGAGAGTTTCTTCACTCACTTATGCCTGTCAGTGTCCTTTGTTCTGACTTCTATCACCATAGATATTAGTGACTTGTTCTTGAAATTTATATAAATTTGAATAATACTAGATAGACTCATTTTATACGATTTCTTTGCTCAGCATATTGTCTCTGAGATTCAGGCAGATTATTGTGCATATAAGTCCATATAACTTCTTTTTTGGTATAAGATAGCATTCTATGCATATGCCAGAAATTATTCATCCATTCTTCTCACATTTGTATTGGTTTCAGTTTACATTTTCCTTTTGGAAGCAATTAGTTGCTTTCACTTTGATGCTATTAGGACAAGAGCTGCAGTGAACAATATTTTATGTATCTTTGCTAGCCAAATGCAAGAATTTCTCTTTGGACAGTGAAATTACTGGTTCATGAAATAGAAAAATGCTTAGTTTTAGTAAGTATCATCTAAGAGGTTTCCAAAGATTTTTTTTTAAGCTTATTGAATTTTGAGAGAGAGAGTGCATGAAAAGGGGAAGGGCATAGAGAGAGGGAGACACAGAACTCAAAGCAGGCTCCAGGCTCTGTGTTGTCATCACAGAGTCCAAAGCGGGGCTCAAATCTAGGAACCATGAGATCATGACCTGAGGCAAAGTTGGAAGCTTAACCAACTAAGTGACCCAGGCACCCCATCCAGAGTTTTTTTTCTTTTTAAGTCAATTTGCACTTCCTCCCACAAATTAGAATATTGAAAGTGGCTCTACATCCTTGCTAATACTTGAAACTGTCAACTTTTAAAATTTTATCCATTCTGAGATTTGTAGTGCTATTTTACTGTGGTTTTCATTTTCATTTCCCCCAAATTCATGGTACCAAGGATGAGTTTTTAGGTTTATTGGCTATTTTGAGGTTCTCTTTAGTTAAGTGTATTTTTAAGTCTTGTGCCCAATATATAAAGTAGATGCTTTCTTCCTTGTTTGTGGTGGTAATTTATAATTTCTGGATATTAATCTTTTTTCATATATAAATTTGAAATAACTTCTTTCAGTCTGTGACTTGCTTATTTGCTTCTGAGAACTATATTTTGATGAATTGAAGTTCTTAATATCAGTGAAGTCCTGTTTGTCAATTTTTGTCTAGTACTCTTTATGATTTGCATAACATGTTTGGACTATACAATATCGTAAAGATATGTCCTATGTTTACTTCTATAATCTTTATAATCTTTAACTTCTATATCTATAATTTATATTGTTTTAGCTCTCATGTTTCTGTCAATGATTGATTTATTGAACGAATACTTTCCCCAAATGAATTGCAATGTCTCTTTTGCCATATATTAAGTGAACACACTTGAGTGTCTCTTTATTTGTTCCATTGGTCGATTTTGGTTCTTGTCGTGCGCTAAAAATGCACTGTCTTACAAAAGATTTAAAGTAAACCTTGAAATATCATAATATAATTTCTCCAATATTATTCTTGGTTTTCAAATTTGCATTACCTATTCTAGGTCTGTTGCTTTCTGTATAAATTCTAGGTTTTTACATTCTTTAAGTTTTTTATTAAAATACCAGTGAGATTATCAGACCTTAAAGATTTTACTTTTAGTGAGGGAGGGTAATTACATGATTAACATTCTTAATATGTCGAGGACCCTCCAATTTTCTATGTTTTCTCAAATTAGAATAGTAATCTTATGTGTTAATTTCCATTTAAATAGTGCTTAAAACATTACTTGGATTATTTTCAATCTATATATTAATTTGAGAATAATAGCGACATAGTAAATGTCGCTATTAATAATATGGAATAAATGGAATAAATAAATGGAATAAATAAATAAATAAATAATAAATAAATAAATAAATGGAATAAATAAATATGGAATAAATCAATTAACAAGGTAAATGTTTCCAATTTTAGGCTTACATTTTGTGAGAAATATAGTGCAATTTAAATTTTAGCAATTTCTGACTCTTCTTGAGATATGTGTCTTTGTATTTAATAGTTTTGAACTATTATGTGCAATTGTATATGTATGGAATTTTTATATTTAATTTTATATTTTTTATTTGTTTTATTTTATGATATAACTTTATATTTTTTGCTGGTTTTGATGTCATTGAGTTTGAGAAACTTACAAAATTTACACTTAAAATCTGATGGTTTTTTTGTAGAAACAATAAATAATTTATGGATAAAGACAGGTCCCACCATTCCTTTCCAATGTTTATGCCATTGTTTCCTTGTGTTACTTTATTAGCAGTGGTTTTGGTACAACATTTCCTTCTGCCATCAAAAGACATGCATTAAAATTTTGCTATTGACTTTAGTGTTGTCTGTACTTTTTTTTTAAATGTGTATTTATTTATTTTGAGAGAGGGAATGAGCGGGGAAGAGGCAGAGAGAGAATCCCAAGCGGGCTCCGTACTGTCAACACAAAGCCTGACGCAAGGCTCCAACTCAGGAACCGTGAAATCATGACCTGAACCAAAATCAAGAGTCAGTAGCTTAACTCACTGAGCCACCCAGGTGCCTTGATAATGCTGTCTTTAAAAGATTCATAGGTAGCAAAATGTAGAGATGGATATTAAGTAAATATAGATATACATATACCCTTTATCTGACTGAACTAGTCTCTCTACTATAAGTTAATCAAGAATAGGTGTCATATATAGGTGCTGAATTAATAAACTATATTTCCAGCATCTATAAGACAATTATGTTTCTTTCCCTTTATCCTGTAAATGTGGTGCATTATAATGATTGATCCTCCTATGGTGAAGCCCACTAACACTCCTGTAATTATCTGCTCTTGGACATAATTAATCATCCTTTGTATATATTGTTAGATCCTGTTTGTTACCACTTAGGGTTTTTACATCTATGTCTATGGGAGTTAGCTTGTACTTAATCATATCATTTCTTATAACGTGTTTTTTGAATTTTAGTATCCAGTTTTGTTGGTCTCATGAACTAAGTTTCTAAACTAACTTTTTCTATTTACAGAAAGAATTTGTGTAAGATTAGCATTATTACTTCTTTGAATATCTGTAAGGACTTATGAGAGAAGTGGGCCATCTTGCCTTTGATGTGTTTGTTTTGTTTGTTTGATTTTGGGGTGAGAGGGTAATTTTCTAGTGCCAATTAAATGTCCAAAAGAGATATAGGGATATTATACTTTTTTTATTTCTCATGGTAGTTTTGGTAAATTTCATAGAAGATTATCCATTTCTTGTACTATATATTTATTGTCATAAACATATGTCCATAATATCATCCTATTAATTTTAATATTTTATGTTACCTCCCTGCACAGTCCTTCCTGCTCTTCAGGAAATAATAGAGATGTAATAAGAGCATGTCCTGAAACATTCATATAATTCATCATTCAAATCTCTCTAAGTAAACAAAATGCCTCTTGGAACTTACAGGACACTCTAATAAGAAGTGGTGCTTATTGGTTTACAGAAATTGTATATGTTTATATCTTTGATGTTGAAAGAATCTCAGGTAACATCTCATATTCTGCCCTGCTTTCAGCCCGAATATTTCAGAAAAAAATCTGTCATATTCTATGTAAATGAGTTTAGAGTTACTTGTATCACAATATACTCATGTATCTTTTTTTTTAATGTTTTTAACGTTTATTTATTTTTGAGACAGAGAGAGACAGAGCATGAACAGGGGAGGGTCAGAGAGAGGGAGACACAGAATCTGAAACAGGCTCCAGGCTCTGAGCTGTCAGCACAGCCCGACGCGGTGCTCGAACTCACAAACTGAGAGATCATGACCTGAGCTGAAGTCGGCCGCTTAACCGACTGAGCCACCCAGGCGCCCCTCATGTATCTTTTAAAAATATGTTTAGGGGTCCTGCGTAGCTCAGTTGGTTAAGCATCCAGCTTGGGCTCTGGTCATGATCTCGTGGTTCCTGAGTTCAAGCCCCACTTTGGGCTCTGTGCTGACAGCTCAGAGCCTGGAGTCTGCTTTGGATTCTGTGTCTCCATCTGTCTCTGCACCTCCCTTGCTCACTCTCCGTTTCTCTCTCTCAAAACTAAATAAAACATTAAAAAATTAAAAATATATTTAAATATCTACAATTTTGAATATACACTTTTAAACTAATAGTAAAAATTCATACTGTAGAAAAAATCCAGGGCAGATATTCAAGTCCAGAAAATTATTACATCATAGTTTTTTTTTAATTTAATACTTTAAACTGAAAATATTTTTATTAAATTCAGAATGTATCCTAAGGGTTTTTTGGAAAGGGGAAACTTTGGAACTTGAGATAATAATAACAAAGTAATAGCAATAACAAAGGAACAGGATTTTCTAACATTTATTTAACACTTTCAACGTGCCAAGTATTGGTTAAACATTTTACGTAAATCATCACATTTAATAATTTCAGACTAGTTAGGAGTAAATGATGTTAATACTTAATGTCTACACATGAGAAAACCTAGCTAGTCAAGGTCTTTAGCTTATTGAAAGTCTCAAAGCTAGTAAGTGCTGGAGTGTTTGCAATACAAACATCATTCCCTAGTATCTCTGTACTGTGGTCATAACTCTTACAAACAAGCAACAGCAGAACTGGACAGGCATGCTTTCTAGACTGATGTACTCTGTAGTCAATTAATTCCTCACAGTGGAAAAATTTATGATCTTCCTGGATCAGTTCCTCAGGAAACAGAGAGACTAAGTGAGGAATCAGTTAGCTATAAAAGAACAGTAACATTCTATAACTGATGAGAGTGAAAAGGACCATTAATTTAAAGATATCAGTTAAACAGAATTTAGCAAAAGCATTATTTTAGGAATAAGAGAGTCTTAAATTTGTTATTTGAGTTATATGGGTATGTTTCCCAATAGAAAAGACATCCAACTGATGGTGTGGAAGAAAGGGAAATGAATTCAGAGCCTCAAATGATTTTTTTTTAATTTTTATTTACTTTTGAGAGAGAGAGAGACAGAGACAGAGAGAGAGACAGAGCGTGAGTGGGGAGTGGGTAGAGAGAGAGGGAGACATAGAATCCGAAGCAGGCTTCAGGCTCTGAGCTGTCAGCACAGAGCCTGATGAGGGGCTCAAACCTACAAACAGCGAGTTCATGACCTGAGTTGAAGTTGGCCACTTAACTAACGAGCCACACAGGCACCCCATGATTTTTTTTTTAATCCTAGAATGTTCAAGTTAATGCTAGTGTCAAAGCCTGTCTGTAATAAGATTTTAGAAATAACCAATTTGGGGTTTTGTTTTTGTTTTTGTTGTGTGTTTTTAGAATTGAACCTGATGATAAGGCAAGGATCAGAGAGAGTGAGACCATTTTCACTCATAAAGGGAAGATGGAATTAAGGTCAGCAGAATTAAGGCCATTCGATAGGATTTTAGTAGGTGACTCCACTTTAAGCTGTATCTGTAGTATTCCAACTTACCTATGTTGAAACGCAAAACCCACTCTGCAATATATACTTTTTTATGTTATTAATAAAATCAGTTCTATGTGATGATTGTACTGTCTAAATTTTCATGTATTCTACTCCTATTCTGTGACTATTTTTGCAAATATTACTTTCCACACACAAATCTCCAAAAGCTCAAAAGGAATCAATAATATCAATGGTTGCACTGTATTAGTTACAAAAAAAGCCTGCTCTCTTACAGGCCACAGTTTGCAGGGCATGTCGCTCAGATAAGTGACAATGCCAAAATTACTGTGATACCAAATCATCCTGTCCTTTACAAGACTGGACCTGGAAAATTTCAACTCTGCGAAGAGATGTCAGGTGGGTTGGAGTACTAACAAAGATGAAGGGAAAAAAAATCATTGACATTTTCATACAGAAAACTGCCAGATGCCTATCTCCCAATCAGAGTGGAGATTCCAGGCAAGTACAAAGAAATCTAGGATCTGCCTCTTCTCTCTGTTTTTTCCATTTCTCTCGTCAACAGAAATAACAGCATAAGCTTGCAAAATACTGGAAAGGAGAAGAATGTTAGAAACACAACTGTTTAATTTTTTTTTTTTTGGTATTCTGTTTTAACTCAATCTGTCAAAGGAGGGATATTGTGCTTAATATGAGATCCAATACAAAATTATGGAAGGAGAATTTGGTTTTGAATTTAAATAGGACTGAGTTTGAATTCCAACTTACCAAATTTTGAATTATAAGACCTGGGACCAGTTACATGCTTTCAACAATGTGATTTTTATCCCCTGCAGAACTGATGGGTGGGGGGATGGGCTAAATAGATGATGGGCATTAAGGAGGGCAAGTGTTGGGAGGAGCTCTGGGTGTGATATGTAAATGATGAATCACTAGGTTCTACTCCTGAAACCAATACTACACTGTATGTTAACTAACCTGAATTTAAATAAATAAATTAAAAAATAAACATTACTACAGATTTACTTTGTAAGATTAAGAAGTAAACTATGTAAGTAACTGCAGATATCATTATTATGTTTGAAATTTATTTTATTGATTTTTTAAAATAATTGATCATTTTAAAATAATTCTCCCAAATTAGGATAATTGAAATCAGTAAGGTTATTTCTTAGACTGTAAGCCTTTCTGGAGATGTTTTCCAAAATATAAAAAAGACAATCTTCTTTCCCATTTTAGGCTAAAACACCAATAAATTGGTGTTCCTGAAATTCAAAACTCATAAAAAAACTTTTAAAAAGACAAAACCATAAGCTCCAAATATAACGAAGTCTTCCTAGGTCTCTTCTTTAAAGAAAATTTAAAAAGTTTTTAGAAAATACTTAATGGACAATAACAAACACTGTATTTCTGCAACCACTTGTTGGCACCCTATAAAGCTTGGAATCACAGGATGTCTGCTTTGAAATTCAACAAAATCACATCCCATTCTTGTGAGAAAAACTTTTAAGTAATGAGTTTCAACTTCAAAATTACATTTGAATGAGAACGTGAACTTTTAATGGAACTTTTATAACTTGCTTGCATATATTGTGTTTATCTGTATTTTGTGTGAAAATTTAATCAGAGATGTCTGAATAAAAGAACAGATGGAAGCTTTATTTAAATTCCCGAGAATGAATACCACATGCTGAGCTCAATAAAGCAATTTAAATAAGTTTTCCATCTTATATAAATTTTATTTAATGATGTATTCAACTGAGGAATTCTAAAATAGCAAAACACTAACTATAAAACAACTAACCCCACCAATGTTTCTCACATGTAACAAGCATAAAAATATGTTCTGAGAACATAGAAAATTTCACAGTGTTGTCCAAAGAATATTAAACTTCCATTATTGATTGATTAGGTCTACCTTTTTTTTTTAAGTCCAACCTATCCCACAAAAGAAAAAAAAATCACTAATGATTTCACTAGTGAAGGTTTATGGTTGAATACAAAGATGAGAATGTATTTTAAATAGGTTCCCAGTGGCGTTGACATGGGATCTAGCAGGCTTAGAAGATTAAATGTCAGATTTTCTTCAACTACTATCCTTCTGGCATTTTTTGGTTTCATGATTTAAACAAAAATCATTTTTTTTGCTTGCCCTGTCCTTTTTAATACTATAAAGATAAAGAATATAATTTTTTCTCTTTTATTTGTCTTTATTACAATGTATATCCCCATATGGCATAACAGAGGTAAAAGAATATAAAATATTTACAGAACTAAATAAATATAAAATACATTAGTGTTAGTCATCACTATCATTAATGTTAACTGTTTGAAGGTTAATAAATAGAATTTATCCACATCAGGAAATATTAGGTAAGGAGAAGGATTTTGATAATACCAGAGGGTTGGTATTAGACCAACCATTGCAGAGGAAACAATTACATACTCTACACAATAAATAAAAAGAAACATTTGAGAGCACTAGGAAATGACAAAACACAGGCAGAAACTTGAGAGCATTTGACCCTTGACAAAAGGAACTACACTGAGTGAGCTTAATAATATATGATCTTTCTGAGAGCATTCCACAATCCAAGTTGCTCAGTACACCTAGAACCCAAGCAAAAAAAGCCTCAGAATTTGGCTTAAGGTATCAGAAGATGAAGCTCAGAGATGAGCAGAGTGGCAAGGAGTTGAGCAGGGAATCCATAAAGGAATGAGTTGTAACAGAAGGAGCCCCCAAATATCCATATGAACCCTGCCCAAATTGTTAGGTTACATCGAAACTCTGCATGCATGTGGAAACTTCAAGGTTCTCAGTAGGAAGCCACAGCTGAAAGGACTGAACAGGTATAGCTTATGTGCACAATATCTTTGGGGTTTTAAGTTCAATAAGTTCTTTGACTATTATATATACCAAAGGAAAATATCACAATAATCCATTTAAGGTGGAATCCATAGAAGTAGCAAAACGAAACAAAAATGGAAACTCTAGAACCAAAATGTATAATAATTAAAATGAAAAATTACCTAACAGGTGTATCACAAATCAGAGATAGCAAAATAAATTTGAAATTAGAGACAGATCTATTGAAATGATTCAATCTGAAGAATAAATAGAAAACAGTTTATGGAAAAAGCAACACTGACTTTTGCGTAATACCAAGCAGTAAGTTAAATATAATTGGCTTCTTCATAAATGAAGAGAGAAAGAATAGTGCAGGAAATTAGATTGAAGAATTAATGGCAACATTTTTTTCCCAATTGGAGTGCTGTTTTCAGGTGTTTTTTACAGCCGTACGCTGGACAGCCTGACTCGGAGAAGTAAGCATACACAATTTTGCTACTTGTCTTTCCTTTCACAGGTATCCACCACGTACCCAGGATTCTCATACTGCTTTGGGGCTAGCCGAAGCTTCTCAGTATGGTTTATTTCAGTCTCTATTTATCAAGCACAATTAAATTTTTGTTTTTAATATTCCACTAATGCACCTTTTCCTCAACTGAAATTACCTGCTTAAGGAAATAGCAATCTGTTACTCAGTGCTAAGGTGAGAAGCTGACATGTAACCCACCAGCACGGTATCAGCATTATAAAGGATAAATGGATTTGCTCATAAGAATTAATATAGAACAGGAAAATTTTACATATTTGAGGACACATAGTCCTTCTCAATCAAATTATCACTTAATAGCCACAATTCCCCTAGGTTCTGGGTGTGTAGGTGTGAGCACACAAATTATTTTCTTTCATAGCCTCTAGTTAGGTGGACGACCTTCTTTTTTCCAGAGTCGTTTCACACGTGTCTCTATTAATATCCCGGAGGCAATTCATTTGAGAAGAAGCACACATCCATTTATCAATGGAAAGAGGGCAGAGTAGGGACACTGAAAAAAATGAGGGGGAGATGCATGTTAAAATTTATGTGACCTAGTGTTTCTTTAAATTAATACACCCCGTCCTACTCTATCTCTGTTTCCTTATCTAGAATCATGATGCTTCAGGCCTGGAAAAGCTTCCTCCTAGAACTAACATATCTGAATATTATTCAGTCTTCACATCTTTTTAACACTCCATCTTCATCCAGACAACCTGTACTTATGACCCAAATAAATGCACTCAGAGTTTTACACTTTTTTTTGCCTATGCTTATGTAAATTAGATTTCAAGTTTAAGAAATTCTACACAGTTTGATCTACATTGCACAACCCACAGCAATACACATGCTAAGAAGCTACTTGAAATAAATTATTTGTTTAGAAAATATCAGTGAAAACAGAGCAATGCAATTTAGAAATGCTCAAGAATATGTATTCGGATTCCAAGGCATGTGCAATCGTCAACGTTTTCAGAAATATATTTGCTCTCTTTCCTCCTTCTTTGTTAATGAGTTTATCAACATTTTTAAATCCAAATATAAAGGTAAGGAACTTGAACAGCAGAACATGCCATGTGAGCATTTTTTTTTCCTTTGCAATGCCAGATTTGAATCTACAGAGAAGAAAGAAGGCTTTTAATGAGACATAAGTAGTTGTGAGAAAAGACATCACAGGCAGTTTCCTGACTAAAAGACTGAGATTTAATCGCCGGAAGCTGCTTTTGCAGCCACTACCAAAGCTCACTAGCTGCACCGTCAGGGAGCTGGATGCCTGTCAAGTCTGCAGTAAAGCAAAGGAAGTGCTGCCATCGCGCTGCCTATGGACAACAGATGATCCCCGTCCGCCATTTATTTTACTTCTGCACATTCTGATCTCGTGTTTGTTATCTATAAAAGAAATACCATGCCTGTACATCACTAGAAAAGGACATCAAGGGAGAAAAGACTGCTATTAAATCTACGAAAAGGAAGAAAATGCTCCTTCAGGGTTTAAGCTACTGGTCAGAATCTTTCTGCTGAGTAAAGCAAAGACCTGTGTTGATCATACCTCCAAAATCTTTACACTTTAGAGGAACACAATTAAAACATATTCATTTGTAAAGAGAGAGGTAGTAATAAGAATTACATAGTCTATATAATATTGTAATACTTCCAAATATAAACAAGCCTCGTAAGCTGGTTAAGTCACACGGCTTGTATGACCTTGAATGGGTAACTTAACCTCTTAGCTGGTTGCCTTATCTAGAAAGTGAGAAAACTACTCTCAGTGCTTAATAGAGAAGTAAATGAGATAATCTTTATAAAAGTCCTAGCATATGATAGATATTTAAGAGAAATGATCTTCCATCTATTCTACAGAATTAGAGTGAAATTCTAACAGATCCATTCTTATGCAAGGCATCAACATCTGTTTGTTATAATCTTCATAGTTGTTCAATAAATATTTGCAGGATTAAGTGAACATATGAACAATTTTGTGTTCTAATGCTCATTTCTGCTGGGTAAACGTGACATCTGAGTCATGACAAAAGAGGACAGCAGCAGGAGACCGTACACAGCAAAGGAAAGAAGGCCGAAGAAATTTAGGGTTTCACTAATATCTCAGTTTATCTTCAAAGATACATTATAGGCCTTTAGAAGTGAAATTATGTGAAATTGCCAGTTTCTAGAATCACCCAAACTGTTATATTTTAGCCTTTATAAATTCATAAAATCATATAATGCTCATAATATTACCTAACAGGTATAAGAATTACAATGTGTTCACTAAAAAGGGTACTTGAATATACTTTACTTTCATATATTATCTCGCTTGTTTTTCATAACTAATAGATACAGGTCTCTCTGAGCATACGTGTGTGTACGTGTGTGTGTGTGTGTGTGTGTGTGTGTGTGTGTGTGTGTATGTATGCTGTCTGACTTACTTGTGAGCCGTGTTACAGAGCCAAGAATTAAACTCAATTATGTTCATCTTAAAAGCCCATGCTATTTCTTTTACACTGTACTGCAAACATTGTAAATGTGAATGGGGCTGATGATTAAAAGCAGAATAAGTGCATTAAGGCTGTCTGTGCAGAATTTGATATAATTACTGAAATTAATTGATCCCCTTTCTAATTTAGTGTGAAAAACTGTCGCTATTTAATCATCTGTCCTAGCATATTTGCAAGCACAAGAAAAAAATCATTTATGTATTTCTAAACACTCACTGCCATAAAAATGATCTCCATTTCCATTCAAACACATAAAACAGGACTATGAAAAACACCTGCCCAAGATAGGTAGATGTGGTACCTTTAGAAATATTCTATAACTCTCCCAAGAAAGTGAAAAGATAATTATAATGATTCTATAATTATAATAATATATGCTATAATTATAATAATTGTATAATTATAATAACATACAATATTATAATTATAAAAATATTAAAATTAAATTTTCGTACCCATCTCTGACTGATTTAGACTTTATGTGGCCTGGGAAAAAAGAAAGTAGAATGACAGAAAAGGATTTTCCATAGCTTTTTAATTGTTTTTCTACTAAACATACCATGAACAGGAACTGTAAATGTTCATCATCTGCTGAATTTTCTCATTTCACTGAAGTGTATTTCCAGATTTACAACCCACTGTGTTCTAATCTGCTGGCTGAAGTCTGTCACAGTGGTATGAAAGTGTACTCAGAGGCACAACATTTTGCGTATGGTGAAACTTATGTGGTACTGTAGCTCTGTAATGATCAAATGCCACCCTCGAGCAAACAGCAATGCTAAATTAAGCACTGACCAAAAACATCTGTAATTCCCCTCCTAATGCTTCCTATGACAGAATCAAAGCCCTACCTTCAAGTAGAGGGCCTATGAAAATGAGAGCTAGCATTCATAAGTCAAGGATTGGCAAATAAGTTTAATTAAAGTGACACTAGTTAGGAATGCTTCTGCTTCTATCCATGAAGAGTTAACTGGAGAGAATTGCCTTCTGATGGATAAAAAGAAAAAAAAAAGAACTAGAAAAACTGACAAATATATGAAAACAAGATTTCGTATTTTGTCAACATGCAAGGGAGGACTATGACAAAGGAAAGGAGAAAAGCAAAGAATCGAGGCTGCGTTTGCCCCACCTTAGAGCCTGGAGACAGTTTCTGAACCACAGGGTAGGAAGTAGAAACTAAACCCAGTGTCCAGTGGTCTCACTCTCTTGAGGAGACAGGGACTGGAGTTTAAGAAGGCCTTTTCTTCGTGTTTATGCCCCTATAAAACATAACTGCTCTCCTGGCTCTGAACAGAATGGAGTATGCACATTTGACCTCAGTCTTCCTACTACTTACACCAAAAACCCTGGGTACAATGAATAAAGCAACTGACAGAAGACTCCGAAAGGTAGAGAAAAGGCAACTAGCTGGAGAACTTGGCACTTGAGACACAACACAGTGATGAGACCCTGTTTCACTTTGTTTTGTTTCTGTTTGGCTCTAATAAAAGTAAAATTTCAATAATCCATATGGCAGCTATTATTTTTTATCAATCAATCGTATAATTTCTCTGTGATTTTTCCACAAAGAATAATTCCTCCCTAAATAAGGGAGAGAGAAGAGAGCTGTGGGGCAGGGTATCTAACCTAGAAACATATTTAAAAGAATCCAAGTCAGTGAACATAAAAATGCCTTCCAGGCGTCAACTGACGAACTGGATAAAAAGATGTGCTTTATATATACAATGGAATGCTACTCGGCAATGAGAAAGAATGAAATCTGGCCATTTGCAGCAACATGGATGGAACTGGAGGGTATTATGCTAAGTGAAATAAGTCAGAGAAAGACAGATACCATGTTTTCAATCATATGTGGATCCTGAGAAACTTAACAGAAGACCATGGGAGAGGGGAAGGGGAAAAAATAGTTACAAACAGAGAGGGAGGGAGGTGAACCATAAGAGACTCTTAAGTACAGAGAACAAACTGAGGGTTGATGAGGGGTGGGGAGAGGGGAAAGTGGGTGATGAGCATTAAGGAGGGCACTTGTTGGGATGAGCACTGGGTGTAGTACGGAAACCAATTTGACAATAAATTATATTAAAATAAAATAAAATAAAATGCCCTCTAGGACTCAACATGCCTCACTTCCATTTATACCAAACGTGCTTTCCAATTCAACAAAATAAAATAGTCTTCCCCACCACCACCACTCCCAAACTTTTACTCTAATACCATCCACCCTTCAAATAACAATTTAGTGTAGAAAATACCGTTGTATCCTACACTTCTTAATGAACTCAAAACCAAGATTCATGACCAAGGAATGTGCAAATCTTTTTAAATCCCATGACCCAGCTGGGTAGATAACTTAACAGTTCACCACAGATGGCAGAACCTAGGCCTGGGGATCCAACTCCCCCACTGAGGAAATAGTAATGTGTACTATGCTGACTTGGAATCTTGGGGTAGCACACTATCCAAAGAAGATGGCTGACTATGGTGGCAGCCTGAATAAAACATGCGGGCATTTTGCACACGACAGATACTTCCTGGAGCTTTTATTCTGGGTTTCTGAACTGATTCCAAATATGTCCAACTCTCTGTTGTATACTTCAGCCTTACACTGTTTCCTTTTGAACTACTTTCTGATAAAGTTCCAAAGACAGCAGAAACGCTTGGGTCATAAACACCAGAGAGAAAGCATTCTAACATAAGGATTCTGAAACCACCAAAAGATTCTTGACTTTTCATGCCAGGTTGGCGAGCTCATAGGTCATAGTGGCACCGATGGAAAAACTACCTACAGAAGAAAACACATTTATGAGACCTTCAAGGGAGGATCACAGCAGTTGTGGCATCTTGTTTTTGACAGACGTTGGACCCCCACATATGATTTCATTTCTTCATCTGTTATGAGGGGGCTCTGTGGGTCTCACGCAGTCTCTGGCCAGGTAAAAGGACAAATGAACATTGTAAAAGCTGGTGGAGTTTTGGTGTCTAGAATGCGAGCACCCCCTGGAAGATCACCATTGCTTCAGTGTGGGATGGTGCTGTGCCCACCCATGACTTTTGTATCTGGGAATAGCTTTTGCTGCCCCTGGTCTCCTCTCATATCCTGTTACTTCTGTGATTTTACTCTCCTTTCTTTAGTTTACCTTTCCCTTAACTTCTTCTTAAATTCAGCTGGACTGCGGGGTAAAGTTTGCGACTAAAAATAAGTGATAACAGTTTTTTTAAATATTTGCTACACAAGAAACAGAGGACCATGGGTAAGTGGCCTGAGATTCAAGTATTGAGGGGACAGAGATGTAGGAAGAAGGTAACTTCAGTGTACATGAAAAAAGGTTAGGGGTCAGTGTGGCATTATGGGGGAATCAAAAAAAGGAAGCTAAAGGCCAGGCAAGTGATGGAGGCAGGAGGCACCTAATAAAACCATGGCACTCAGAGACAAAACTGTTCTTTATATATATTTTAAGCTAATGTATTTATTTTGAGAGAGAAAGAGAAATCAGGGGAGGGGCAGAGAGAGGGAGAGAGAGAGAATCCCAAGAAGGCTCCGCGCTATCAATGTGGAGCCTGATATGGGGCTCAAATCTACAAAGCATGAGATCACGACCTGAGCCAAAATCAAGAGTCAGACGATCAACCAACTGAGCCACACAGGCACTCCAAAGCTGTTCTTATCAACAAGACAAACACCTTCCTACCTGCTGTGAGACACCTGAATACTGAGCTAAGTACCTGGAGGAACACCTAAGTACTAAATTAAGTACTGATTTATTGCAGAGCCTGGGGAAATTACTACTCTAACAATAGAGGCTTGAAGGACCCAGCAATAAAACTGGACATCCAGAGGAAGGAACTAAAGGAAGGTATTACATTGTAAAAATCAACTGAACTTGCAAAAATTGATTTGTATTTGTAATCAGGTTGTACATTAGGATTTTGAAAATATGCTTGCTTCTTTTGGTAATATTAAATGTATATGGTAAGAATATATGGTATTTTTTCTTTAGGACTTAAGACATATTCAAAGTGACTATTTTATATCAGAATAGTTAAAAAAGAATTTAGTATTCACTTCTACCTCTTTACTTTCACTGATTTAAACAAGATATATCCACCTCAAGTCTAAGATCCTGTCAGATCTGAATTCTGATAAACTTCCCAAAGAACAGAGTTAGTCAACATTATGGGATAATACAGAACTGAGGAAAACTTTCATTGACATAGGAGTTTCATTTTTGCTGAAGTCTGTCATTTTTTCTGCTCAGACAGAAGAAAATGACACGCTCCTCAGTCCTCAAATGAAAAAAAATGCATTTTCTTTGAAAAATGATAGCAAAATTTCATTTGAGTTTTCCCTAAGTTTGTACTTTTACTTCCAGTTCCAACATAACAAAAATTTGGGACACCAAGGAAACTAATCCAAATGGAACAGAACATCCCTGTAAGAATATCAGCTGAGTCACAGAGGATTTATTTGTATATAAGATTGTGACATATCTCATACTTAGAGGTCACTTCTGGTAAAGCATACTAAATTATGAAAGTCGGAAACTGCCAAGGTTAGCTAGCGACATTGCTCAACATAATTGCAAGCAATCTTGGTGCACTTAAGACTCTGAGGGATTAGAGAACAAAACCTACTCCTCTCACTTGTCATTTATCTCAGAAGAAGATTGAAATACTATTGGGGTTGTTGAAATCATAATTACTATTTGAGAGCTGAACACGCTCTTTTAAAACTCAAGTAATCTGATTGCATTGGAAAGGTACTACAGAGTCTTTTGTAAAATATATACCTGTTCTAAATGTCAAAGAGGAAATGGGTAAAAGTATGACCACCAGGAACAAAAATTAAATAGGAATAAGTTATTAAGTTCAATATTGCGTGTTTTCTAGATGCAAAGCATCTATAGATGTAGAAGAGAAGAAATCTCATCAATATAGAAGAGAAGGAATGATTCAAACTGTGAGGATTTCAGGAAAAACTTATAACAATGTGAATTTAAATTAAGTCTTGGAAGATGGATGATTTGGGGGTGTATCTTACTTTATATTATAGATATGCAAAAATTTATAATCATTTTATTCAAATCAGATGTGGTACATTGACTGCAGGTGAATACTTCTATCTCAAGTTCGCACACAAGAATCTTTGCTTCTGGTGGAACCCTGTACGTCAGCTCTCTCTTCTGAGGGTACCAGAATTCAAATTCAAGTCAGTGCCCTCTGCTGTGTGGCCACCTGTTCTGGGTACTAGGGAGTAAGCAGAGTTCTGCCATACTCTTGTTACCTGCTAATCTGCTTCCTGTCACATATAAGCACTTCTTCTTCTCCCCCCCCCCCCCACCCCTCTCCCCACCTGCTCTATCCTTGTTTGGCCTTCTGAAAAAAAAAAATACAAACTAGGAAAACATTTCTATGACAAGTTTCCTCTTTCTCTTTGGAAAAATAAATTTCCTCTTAGTCAAGAATGTGTATGTTTGGGAACCAGTTTGGAATAGTGAAGTGAAAATAAACACATAGCAAAATGTAAATTCATGTGTCAACAAATTATCCTGCCATATGTGACAAAGGATATGCTGGGAAGTCCAGGTTGGGGAACAAATACCCAAAGGAGCACCTTGGACAATGAGATTTAAAAGATAATAAATAAAATGGTCTAATATATGGAAATAATTGATTCTAATTCTCTAAAAGAGACTCCAAAATAGGAAAATGGTTCTCTAGATATTCTAAATTAGCATTTAAGTGAAGTGTGGGCAAAATGTAAAGAACATTGACTGTAAGAATAAAGGACTTACAGATGTCACTGTAACTAATGAGGATTATTGCTCTCTTTTTAAGCAGAGAATGAGTTAATCAAACAATATTTCAAAAATTCTTGAAAGATTAGAAAACAGGCTGCAAAAGGGAAAGCCTAAAAGAAGGAAAAGTGAGTAGACAATCAGGCGGACGCAAATAAAGGATCTATCTTTTTAGCATATTTTGCTTATGATAGCGGTGTCATTAGTGAAATCTTGACAAATTAAAGTACCACTGGGTTGATTGGCAAAATTCAGGGCAATAAGTTAATAAAAGGGAGTAAGGAATTAAAAAAAAGATGACGTTGAAAAGAATTCAGAATGCAAGTGCTGTTTTAGGGTTGGCATGGAGAATGTGACCAATTATTCATAAGAAAATTTTAAATATAGATGATATTGCAAATCACTTATTATTCTGAGAACTCCAAGAGACACCGAGGTCGACATTTTGAAATCCCACTGCTTGGAGGCGACATTTGAAAAATGAGCAAAGCAGAACAAAAAGCTTTATTTAAATAAATTGTTTCAAATGCCAATGCTATCAGGGTGTTAAAGGATGGCAAAGTTTCCACATTTGCATGCAAAATGCAAATCAACTGGGCAAAATTAATTTCCATTTTAATTAATTGTAATTAAAAAAAAGTCTTCGCTTTAATACTGGCAGAATGCCTCACACTTTTTTGTTGTTGTTGAATCCTTAAAAGAAATTAGGGTTTAAGAGATTGCATTTAGAAAGTTTTAGAAGCCTAGTAGGAGAGTCTGCAGTATTTCCAAGAGAACAATAATCTGTATATTCTGTACACCTGAATGTTAAGGCATCCTAAAAGTTTTTTTTAATTCTAATATTCACATAGAAATTAAAACTTCATTTGCTTTTTTCAACTTGGCATGATAAAGAATTTTTAATTAGTAGACAAATATATTGTATGGAATTGACAATCCAGGATCTTTGGGTACCTACCATCGCTGCTCTGTGAGACCAATTAACTCTGTGGTCTCAGCTCTTAGGTTTTAGCTTATTGGAGCTTAACTCATTTCATAAACTTTATATCTAAATTTCTGAAGTAAAGGAATGTGAACTAGAATCAGAGATCACAAACTAGATATGGTGGTGTCTTAGTCCACTCAAGCTGCTATAACAAAATACCACAGTGGGGAGGGGGCACTTGGGTGGCTCAGTGGTAGAGCATCTGACTTTGGCTGAGGTCATGATTTCATGGTTCACAGGTTCGAGCTCCACATCAGGCTCTGTGCTGACAGCCTGGAGCCTGCTTCAGATTTTGTGTGTCCCTCTTTCTCTGCCTCTTCCCTGCTCACACTCTGTTTCTGTCTCTGTCTCTCTCTCAAAATAAGTAAATACACTAAAAAACCTTTTTAAAGCAAAGCAAAAAAACAAAAAAACACAGACTGGATACTTTGTAAACAACAGAAATTTATTCCTCACAGTTCTAGAGGCTAAAGGTTCTAGGTTAGGGTGCCAGCATGGTTGCATGAATAACCTCTTCTGGATTGCAGACTTCTTGTATCTGCAATACAGACACAAGGGCTGAGAGATATCAGTGGGGTCTCTTACAGAAACATTAATCCCATTCATGAGGGCTTCATCTTCATGACCTAAACACCTTCCAAATCTAAACCTCCTAATGCCCTTTGGAGGGTTAGGATTCAACATATGGAATGGGGTGACTGAGCCACCCAGAACCCCACGGTGTTAATTTTTTTAAACATTCCAATGTCAAATAAAAAAAATTTTATATCAAAACCTGGCTTCTTTTGTGCCCTGGGTCTATTTTCTCACTCAGTTTCTATTGTCCTTGTTAAACTGGTTGCAGACTATATGTGAAAACTCATCAGCTTTATTTATGTTATTGGCCTGGTCCTTGTACATATTGAAGTTAAAAATCCCTTATCTAATTTTTAAGTTAGTTTTATAAATAATTAATTTATTATTTTCATTGTGTATTTCCCTTTTTCAAACATTACAAAATTACAAATAATTTTTTAAAGATTTTAACTAGCTTTATTATTGTGTATATTATTCCTTGCTGGGAGCCACAGATATTATTGGAAATATGAACGAATTATGTCTCTATTACTACCTATATCTATACCTAAATATATACACTCCATACACATATAATATCAATATTCATATACATTACATGTGTGTGGAAGGGTATGGAGAGAGTCAGAGAGAGACAGAGACAGATAGAAAGTATATATTTGTTTATGTTTGTGTGTGCATGGGCAGCAAGAAAGAGAAAACAAGAGAGAATGTATCTGATCATCTGATTTTAAGTGATATGCTGGATTTTTACATATCTAAAGTTTAGATTCACAAAAACTACCCCATCCTGCAACTACTAGACATAACACTGAATGGTGCTAAGGCATTCAAACAGCAAATATGAAGTCAGCAAGACATAAAACTATGAACAACACAAATAAATTAATTTTTCTCTAACATATTTTAAAAATCAGTAAATAAAACATTAACTATTTCAACACTAAATATAATGTAAGCATTAAAACATTAACATTTTAAAAGAGAAAAAAATATTTTTTCATCGAGATATGTCCATATTACACTTGGTCTTGCAAATATTTGAGAACATAGTCTGCACCAAGTTTTACTTCCCATGTTTTTACAATCTAGCATTATATAAGATATACTTTTTAATGTTGAAATCATATTTAGGATTATTTTAATGGAAGCATAATATTCCTTCAAATGGTAGTATTTTAGTTTGCTTAATTATTTCAATATATTATATATTAATTGTATTTATATGTTTCTTTGTTATACTTATTGCTGCCATATGCTTCTTTGCACTTCGTTTCTCTCTTTTTCTGTCTTTTCTCTTTCTCCTCTTCTTCCTCTTCTTCCTACTTTATCTAATTTTTTTTCTTCTTCTTTTAAAGTGTTTCCATAAAGTACTTTCCCAAGAGTGGAATTATTTATTTAGATCAAAAAGATTTTTCCATAATTTAAAATATGCATTGTCACCTTCTTTTTTTTAAGTAGGCTGCACACCCAGCACGGGGCCCAATGTGGTCTTAGGTCAAGACCTACGCTGAGATCAAGAGTTGTATGCTTAACCTACTGAGCCACCCAGGCACCCCGTCTTGTTGTTTTCTTTTTTTCTCTTCTTTTCTTTTTCTTTTTTCTTTCCTTTTTTCTTTTCTTTTCCTTTCTTTTCTTTTCGTTTCTTTTCTTTTTTCTTTTCTTTTCTCTTCTCTTCTTTTCTCTTCTCTTCTTTTCTTTTCTTTTAGAGAGGGAGACAGAGAGAGAGAAAGAGCAAGCTCATGACTGGGAAGGGCAGAGGGAGAGGAAGAGAGAGATCCCAAGCTGGCTCCACACCCAGTACAGAGCAGGATGCAGGGATCAATCCCACAACTGTGATTTCATGACCTGAGCTGAAATCAAGAATCAGCAACTTAACTGACTGAGCCACCCAGGGGTTCTTGTCATGTTCTTTTCTAAATGGAAGTATGAATTTGTACTGCCACATGGACCAGTTTTGCTTGAAAATTTACAACACTTGGCTATTATTTTTTTAATTTCATGCTAATTAAAATACCTCATACTTACTTAAAATTTGTTAATACTAATAATGAATATTTTATTATGAGACTTATGATTATACAAAAAAACCAGACTGAACTTGTAGGATGCTATACATTCAAGACAGCCATCTATTTTTGAAGAGATTTTTCTTTCTACCTTTATTCTACTTTTATTTTTTCCACAATTTTGAGATAGCATATTGCAAGAAGTTGAGTTTCTATTTGAAGTGTAGGTATATGCTATTAAGAAATGAGACTACAGATACAAAATGGTATGAATTTCTTCTCAAGAAAATTTGTGTATTTTATCACAAGTTAAATCTCAAAACCATAATACATTGTTTATTTTTTTAAGTTCTTTAATGTTTACTTATTTTTGACAGAGAGAGAGACATAGAGCATGAGCGGGGGAGGGGCAGAGAGAGAGGGAGACACAAAATCTGAAGCAGCTCCAGGCTCTGAGCTGTCAGTATGACAGCGTGCGTATGACGCAGAGCTCGACCTCAACAGACCACAAGATCATGGCCTGAACCAAAGTAGGATGCTCAACCGACTGAGCCACCCAGGCGCCCCCATAATACATTTTTTTTAAAGTTTATTTGTTAATTTTGAGAGAGAGAGAGAGAGAGAGAGGGCTAGAGAGACAGAGAGAGAGAATACCAAGCAAGCTCCTTGTTGTCAGTGAGTGCTGAGCCCAATGTGGGACTTGACCCCACAGACCAGAAGATCAGGACCTGAGCTGAAATCAAGTCGGACACTTAATTGACTGAACCACCCAGGCACCCCCAGAATACATTGTTTTTATAGCTTTGACAAAATTGGGAATTCTTCCCACTTTTGAAATTGTGATAGTCATGGATGATTTTCAAGGGACGTCATTTCTATAGATATATTTTTTACTAATAGTTTCATTCAACCAAAGTCAAAAAGTTTGCAGTATAAGAAGTCCAGCTGAGTGATGATGATAATCTTTTCATGCATGAGGTAATTAAATAAGACGAACTGCAAGGGTTAAATTGCACTGTAGGGCTAATGCTTAGCTTGAAAGATAACAACTTTGTTCTGACACTGAAGGTCAAAAGATAACAACCTTGCTTTTACTCTTGTAAATCATACTTCATACTCTTGTGAATCAGGCTTTACCAATGAAGGAAACAAAACCTCAAAAAGAGCATCAGAGACAAGGTCAAGGAGATCCACTGGTTGCAACTTAGCGGCAGAAAGTCTAAAATAATTACCTCATTCGATAACTGTTTCTGACTCTTCTGGCAACTGTTTCTAACTCATCTGGGAACTGTTTATCTGTTCTGTTCCCAGATAATGATAAAACGATGTGATCAGCTTTAAAAACTCTGTACCCCAGCTGTTCAGGGCCACACTCTTATCAAGAGTGTTGGTCCCGATCGGTCGGCCTTGCCTCTCATTGTAATAAACTTTGTTTTGACTGTCACTGGTGCCCGTAGCATTCTGTTTCAGGAGTCGTGTGGATGCAACAGAACTACAGGGAGCTGTTTAGTTAATGGTATTTCTATGTATTTAATTGATGCAGAGGGCATGCTGGCTACAATGGTTTAGAAGAATACCATGTTCTTCATACCCCATGATATATCCCCCCTCATCAAATTCATACTTCCAAGTCTGTTGGGAATTCAAGTACATGGATCCCAGTGCCAGAAGAAAAGCTGTAACAGTGTTTCTGAATTGCCAGCTTCCTGGGAAATAAATTGCACACTTGAATCATGCCTTTTTATTTCAGTGACTTCTTTCCATCTCCTGCTTTCCCATTATTGCCTTTTTCTGGTTGTGGCTATTACCTAGAACCCATAATGGCTGTTGATCTCTTCTCTTCTTAACACCATGGTCTATTTACAATCTCAACTCCCTATGTGTCAAACCTTTTTGACTGCCCTCTGACCTTGGGGGTCTTTATGATGATTGCAGCTTCCTGACTCTTGGTGATTAAATGTTACCTCCTTGGCCTCATGGCCGAATCATTATCTTCGTGGATATCATTGAGCCCAGCTTTGTGAACATCTCTCCTGCTATTAATTCATGTCCCCAGAGGAGAATCTCCACTACACATCTTAGTGATGTTGGTGTCCCTCTCACCAGTACATTCCTGATGACCTTCATTGAACTGTTTCCTCCCGCCTTCCAGTGACGTATAATCCACTGACGGGCATTTTGCCCTCAAATAGTATATTCACCACAGCAATCTCACCTCCTTCAGCTCCTTTAGTGCCTTTTCTGCTGTCTGCCAGAGTGGCTGACACATATCCATTTGACTTAGGCTTAGCTATCTCTTTTGGAGAGCCATGCTAGCAGTGAGTTCACCTATTCCCTTGGGGTCCTTCCTAGGGTATTGTATCTCATGTCCAAAGAAAGTTGCCCCAAGTCAATGAATTCATGCTTATTCAGTCTGAAAGGTTTTGGTTACTTTGATCAAGCACTTGCCAAACTTCATCGCAGGAGTACTGGCCTGGCTCCTGACTGTAGATCCTGAATCTTCCAACCCCTCTTTCCACTCATGTCAAGTTTAGCATGTCCCCAGTCAAGTCATGCTGGGATTTATCCATAGATAAGGGACTTAACAACCAAAAGAGTAGGTGGGTGAAATTTCTGACGGGGGTACATGTTCACTTGTGGAGGAGAAACCTCTATAGCATTTTTCAGCACAGGAGACATACTATCTCTTATTTGGAAGTGCAGGGGGAGCACCTCTGCAAGGTATGAGGAACCAGGTGCCTTATAAAGTCAGTATCTTCAGAAGCATCCCTCTACATATCAGCATCCATTTTTCAGCATCCCATATTTCTTTCCTCACAGGGGCTCTAAGCTTAGCATAAACAGACTTGCAGTGGCTGAGCATTACACAATCTCTGGAGCTAGGTGACTCTAATTTGCAAGAGTCACAAAGTTCCAGAACTATGTCTTTTTGTCTCTGAGAGGCCTGCTTTGGAGCACAGGACATATTTCTGAAATAAACCCTGTTACCAGAGGAATAAATAACTACCATCGAGCAGGTTAGGTTTATGCACTGAATCAGGCCAAGAGTTGCCATCACCTGAAGCAAATGGACTGAGAGTGGATGATTCATCATTTACAAGCAAAATTCGGATAGTGTTCCCACAAAAGGGAGGGACTGCTAGGCAGCAAACCTGCAAATATCTGTTTAAAAAAAGTACTAAAGATTGCTTCCTATATAATATATAAATTATATAAGTTATTTATACGTTCTGAGCTGCTTGGAACCAAAATGGGAATTTATTAAAGTGTAAGGACGTCTAATAAAACACATTTTTGAAAAACGTCACATCTCAGATGTGAAAACGTTCATCAGTCATCGGTTCGCGTATTCATTCATTGAAGGAAATCATCGACTTTCAGCCTACTATGCGATAGGCACGTGGAGCTGTATCTGCAGATCTCGACTCAAAATCTCAGTTCTATTCTTAGCAGAAGGGTAGGTCTGTCCAGTAGGGTGTGGATTAGAGAAGTAAAAGAAACCCAAGAAAGGCAGTGACAGCACGCGGGGAACAGCAGTTATGGCAGGTACATTATGTGGAGGCCAAATGGCAGAGTAGCTATACTCTACTAATAATTAGTATTATTATATGAAGCATACAAGTAACTGGGCCTCTTCCCACAAGCCGTCCTAGGAGTGGGAAGCGAACGCCCTTAAGTAGGACTTTACTTGACTTTGAGTTTTCCCAACAGTCGCCCAACTCGCGTCCCTCACAGACACACACTCTGCCAGGTTGGCGCTACCACGCTCCTCCTTGGCAACCTCCACCCTCGGCCAGCAGGGGCCGTCAGAACGGGCCGCCTGGGGTCACCTCGAGGAGGCCAAGGCAGGCGGATCCGCAGGGCCGACCTGGACGCAAGGCGGGCGGACGGAGGCGCCTCCAACCCCAGCTCACGCCCCCACCCCCAACTTTTCCCCGGGCGAGCGCGCGCTCGGGCCGGGAGCGGGGAAGCGTTGCGCGTCGGAGCGAGCGCGCGAGTCCCCGGCGCGCCCGCCACGCTCGCCCTGCAGCGGCTCCCTTCCCTGCGCCTCCTGCGCTCGGGACCAGCTCGAGTGGCCCGCGCGCCGAGCTCCCGCCACCGCGTCGCCTCCGGACGCCGCCCGGACCGCGGGGCCACCCCGGGAAGGAGGATCCCTCGGACGGCTGCAGCCCGAGGTAATCGCCAGATGACGGGCGGGGCCGGTCCTCGCGCAGACACCCGACCCTGGCGACTTGCGATGCGGTCTCCGGAGGTGGCACCGTCGGTCCGAACAAGTTTCTCGAGGCTTTGAAATGATATGGTTGAAAATGACATTTTATTTAGCCATCTTTTGTCTTCTGTTTTAAGTTTATTTAGACCAAGAGGTGAGACTTCCGTGGTGTACTTTGGGTTGAAAACATTATTCTGAAAGTTTATTTATGTTGTGGTTATTTGCATATGTATGTTGGCTTCAGCTAATTTGAAACCATTATGTTAAAATATTCAAGAAACCTTACTGGATCGCTGTGGCACTTAGGCATCATCTTATCAGCTTAGTTAGCATCTGTCTTCTGCGAATGGTACTTAAAGCCAGTCCCTTGGGTGAAGGGTTTTGCTTCTTACACTCTGTTGCCCTGAGTCTCACCAGGTTCACAGACCTTGTATGGCTAATTGTAGTAACATATTAGATAATCACAAAGTTATGGGGCCACTACCAATTTGGCCTTTTCTTGTGAAGCCTCTTTCCAAAGGGCCTAAACAGATGGGAGTGGATACTGCGGTTTTCTGATTCTTTCACGCCTGTCTTAAAATTTTCTGAAGTGCTAACTTCAGCTTTTTGAAATTTAACTTTAGTTAATTGTGTCCTAGGATTTGGCGAATCCAATAGAAATAACCCACTTGTGTAGTATAATAACTCGTATAGTAACTTTTAAAATAAATTAAGCAACTTTGTTTCTCTTAAATTTAATTACTGAGATAATTTCAGAATTGACCAAGGACTAATTTTGTTCTGTTAGTTGAAATCATATCAATTAAATTAAATCAAGTAAAACAAAACTTAAAGAAAAAACCCCACAGTTTTCATTCTAAGTTATTTGTAATTTTCTCTTTTGAGACATTCCAGCATTGAAAGAGTCACCGTGCTCCCCCTTGTAATTGCTTAAGATCTCTGTCAAAATTTGTAATTGTCTCTTTGATAAGTTTGTTGAGCTAGTACCCTCTGTTGGGTGAGCCACTAGACTAGAATCCTGTAACAGATAGTAGGGATTCCTATTTGACACAGTGCATGTCAACTTCAATTAGTTACTCTGAGAACCATTTGAATTTTAAATTTAGTTAGGACTGAAGTTTTACTTCCCTTTTTATAAACAGATTTAATATAGCAACAATGTTATGTGGAAGGATTTCAAGAACAACTCTCTTTAACAGTGGAAATGTCTTTATTAAAACACTAATACTTAAGTACTGAGACACAAGTGAAACCAATCTTAAATACTCAGGCATTCATACTTTGTCCTTAAAAAGAAATATTAGAACAGAATGTTGGTTAATTTCTCCATTGTATATATAAACCACATCTCCTGTATCCGTTCATCAGTTGGTGGACATTTAAGCTCTTTTTGTAATTTGGCTATTGTTGAAAGCACTGCTATAAACATTGGGATACAAGTGCCCCTATGAATCAGCACTCCTGTATACTTTGGATAAATTCCTAGTAGTGCTATTGCAGGGTCATAGAGTAGTTCTATTTTTAATTTTTTGAGGAACCTCCACACTGTTTTCCAGAGTGGCTGCACCAGTTTGCATTCCTACCAACAGTTCAAGAGCATTCCTGTTTCTCCACATCCTCACCAACACCTGTTGTTTCCTGATTTGTTCATTTTAGCCACTCTGACCGGTGTGAGGTGGTATCTCAGCGTGGCTTTGATTTGTATTTCCCTGATGATGAGTGACATTGAGCATCGTTTTAGGTGTCTGTTGGCCATCGGGATGGAATACTAGTTGGCAATGAGAAAGAATGAAATTCTGCCATTTGCAGCAATGTGGATGGAACTGGAGGGTATCATGCTAAGTGAAATAAGTCAGAGAAAGACAGATATATGTTTTCACTCCTATGTGGATCTTGAGAAACTTAACAGAAGACCATGGGGGAAGAGAGGACGGAAAAAAGTTACAAACAGGGAGGGAGGCAAACCATAAGAGGCTCCTTAAATACAGAGAACAAACAGGGTTGATAGTGGGTGGGAGAGAGGGAAAAGTAGGTCATGGGCACTGAGGAGGTTACTTGTTGGGATGAACACTGGGTGTTGTATGTAAGCCAATTTGACAATGAATTATATTAAAAAAAATTTCTCAAAAGTTTACATAGAACATACATTTTTTTTTCCTTTGCAGGACTATACTAATAGAAACTCTTAAAAACAGGACTATAAATGTCAAGAGGCTTACTCTAATAGAATTTACCCTCTTTTTTGTTCTCACCCTCTCCCAGTTACCACAATATCTACCATCCCTGTGATATGCTAATTATTTTTATGCTAATTATTTTTCAATTTAAATTAGTTTAATGGGAAAAATGGGAGACTGTCTCCTCGAATATGTAAAGTCTTGATTCTAAATGGTGCTCATCATTTAAACATTTTCTTTAGCATCTTTAAAATGAAAGAATTTCAAAATATTAAAATATCTTAGAAGAACACTTGCATTTTTGTGAAGAGATTTGTTATTAATTTGTTGATATATAATATGGCATTTTCTTTTAGCTAATTTTTTAGAAAGTAGTATTTTTGAAAATTATAGCCAATATCTGAGTAATTTCAGTGAAATTAAAAGTTAGTTTTAAAGATAGTAGGGATGCTGTCTTAATTTTTTTTTCCTGGACTATATCTCTTGCATGTAAAGTATATTATGAGCTAAAGCTGAAATATGCAATGGTTAATATGGGTTTGGGGAAATTGCAAATTTAGTATATGCATATTTTTAATTAAGGGAATGTTTAATGTTTGACTATCTAACTTCCTTCCAGTCAAGCTGTGCCTTAGCTGAGCTTTGGTGCTGAAGACCAATTCACAATAACTCACAACTCTCCTGACACCCACTCCTCGAGTGACCTTCGGGCCTTTTCAGAGGTAAAGTACCATATTCATTGTAATATTTATGTATTTGTTGATCATTTAATATGTGCAAAACTGTGCTGCCACGTTAGTAGGTTCCTAGATTTATTTTTTAGTTTCTGAGTTATATGTGCTCAACACCATTTTACATAGGCTTTGTGGTTTATATTGCAAGATTTTGCACAATTTGGTGATTTTTTTTAGCACTGCTTAGGTCAGATTATAATAGAATTGACTGTATATATATGTATATATAGGTACTTTATTATGTATAGTCTGAAATATATACCTTAGAGGATAAGTAATGTAATTATGTTTACTGTAATGCTGAGATATATAATCTATTTCAGTTATATATTGCTATAGAACAAATGATCCTGGAACTTAGTATCTTAAATTAAAATCAAAAAATTAAAAGCTAGTTGCTTTTAGGGGTGCCTGGGTGGCTCAGTTGGTTATGCGTCCGACTTCAGCCCAGGTCATAATCTTGTGGTTTGTGGGTTTGAGCCCCATGTGAGGCTCTGTGCTGAAAGCTCAGAGCCTAGAGCCTGCTTCAGATTCTGTGTCTCCCTCTCTTTCTGCCCCTCCTCTCTCTCTCTCTCTCCCCGCCCCCCCCCTCTCTCTCTCTCAAAAATAAGTAAACAAAAAAATTTTTAAAAAGCTAGTAGCTTTTGATATCTCTCATGGTTCTGTGACTTGAATGGGCTCAGCTGGGCAGTTCTCCTGATCTCATTTGGATTCTTATAATGTGACAATAAGGTGGCAGCTGGGACTGGGAGCATCTGAAGTCAATTGGCAGGCTATGATGGCCACGCTTCCCTCTCTCTCCAAGTAGCCCGAAGCCTCTTCTCTCCACTTGGAAGCCTCTTCTCTCCACACCTAAACACAGGGAAATGGAATAATATGAGACAGTGAATCTAAGGTAAATCCTAAGGAATCAAGACACCATCATGGTCTAATACCAAATTGTGCCATAGGAAATGTTTGACTCCTCACATTCATCTTAAGAGAAATCTGTGTAAATATGCCGTTCTCAAACAATAAATCAGGATGGGGAACCTTATTTTTATTACTAAAAGGTTGCCTTCTAATAAAAAAATTAAAAATGATTTTGTTTTGAGGCTAAATTAAAAAATAGAGGTATTAACAAAATTCATTGTAAATACAACAACATAATGAGGGGGAAAAGTTCATTCTTTTTTTTTGAAATGTAATTGAGGTAAAATATCCCATTAGTTTCAAGTATGTGTCATAGTGATTTGATATTTTTATGAATTATGAACTGACCCACATGATAAGTCTATTTACCATCTGTCCCATACAAAGTTATTCAAATGTTATTGACTCTATTTCTTGTGCTGTACATTACATCCCCATGATTCATTTATTTTATCGCTGGAAGTTTGTACCTCTAAATGCCCTTCACCTATTTCACCAACCTCTCAACGTCCTCCCTCCTCTTGTTTATTTCCTGTATCTATGAGTCTGTTTTTTCCTTTTCTGTATTTTTGAGATCTCACATATAAGTGAAATCATACAATATTTATCTTTGATTTATTTCACTTAGCAAAATATGCTCTAGGTTCATCCACATTATAAGATTTCATTTTTTATGGCTAAATAATATTCCACTATGTCTGTCTCTCTGTATATGTATATTATATACTACTCTTCTTTATTCATTCATCTGTTAATAGACACTTATGTCGCTTCCATATCTCACTATTGTAAGTGATGCTGTTATAAGAAAATGGTACATATATGTTTTTGAATTAGTGCTTTTGTTTTCTTTGGATCGATACTCAGAAGTGGAATTGCTGGATCATATGGAAGTAGTACTTTCAATTTTTTTTAACGTTTATTTATTTTTGAGACAGAGAGAGACACAGCATGAACGGGGGAGGGGCAGAGAAAGAGGGAGACACAGAATCAGAAGCAGGCTCCAGGCTCTGAGCCATCAGCCCAGAGCCCGACGTGGGGCTCGAACTCGCAGACCGCGAGATCGTGACCTGAGCCGAAGTCAGACACTCAACCGACTGAGCCACCCAGGCGCCCCATGAAGAACCTCTATATTGTTTTCCATAATGGCAGCAGCAATTTATATTCCTACCAACAATGCATAAGAGTTCTTTTTTTTCTGCATTCTCTCCAACACTTGTTATTCTTGGTCTTTTGATATCTAATCTGACCAGGGTGAGTAACTGTTTCATTAGGTTTTGGTTGCATTTTGCTGATTAGTGAAGCTGAGCATCTTTCATGGGTCCATTGGCCATCTGTATGTCTTCTTTGGAAAAAAGTCTATTCAAGTCCTATGCCTTGTTTTTAATTGGGTTGTATGTTTTTTTGGTGTTGAGTTGTATGAGTTCTTTATATAGTTTGGATATTAACCCCTTATTGGATATATCATTTGCAAGTACCTTCTCTCATTCAGTAGGTTGCCTTTTAATTTTGTTGATGGTTTCCTCTGCTGTGCAAATGCTTTTTAGTTTCATGTAATCTCATTTGTTTATTTTAACTGTTGTTGCCCTTGATTAAGGGACTAGTTCAAAAAAAATATTGCTAATACCAGTGTCACAGAGCATACTGCCTATGTTTGTTTTCATGAATTTTGTGGTTTCAGGTCTTACATTCAGGTCTTTAAATCCTTTTGAATTTATTTTTGTTTATAGTATAAGATAGAGGTCCAGTTTCATTCTTTTGCATGTAGCTATCCAGGTTCCCCAATGCCATTTAAGAGACTCTCTTTTCCCCATTGTATATTCTTGCCTCCTTTGTCATAGTTTATTTTTTATTTTATTTTTTTAAATGTAACTTATTGTCAAATTGGTTTATACAACAGCTAGTGCTCATCCCAACATCCTTTGTCATAGTTTCATTGACCATATATGCATGGTTTTTTTTTCTGAGTTCTCTATTTTGTTTCATTGATTTATGTCTGTTTTTGTGCAAGTGCCATGCTGTTTTGATTATCATAGCTCTGTAGTATAGTTCAAAATCAGGGAGTGTGATACCTCCAGCTTTATTCTTCTTTCTCAGAATTTCTTTGACTATTTGGGGTCTTATGGGGTCCGTACACATTTTAGAATTCTTTGTCTAGTTCTGTGAAAAATTCCACTGCGCTTTTGATAAGGATTGGATTGAATCTGTAGATTAGGTTGCATGGACATTTTAACAATATTAACCCATACAGTACATAACCATGATATATCTTTCCACTTATTTGTGTCATTTTCAATTTCTTTCATCAGTGTCTTACTGAATTCAGAATACAGGTCTGTCACCTTCTTGGTTAAATTTATTCTTAGATATTTTAATATTTTTGAGAAAAATGTAAATGTGATTGTTGTCTTAATTTTTCTTCCTGGTAGTTTGTTATTACTGTACAGAAACACAACTAATTTCTGTATATTAATTTGTATCCTGTGACTTTACTAAATATATTTACCAATTCAAATAGCTCTTTGGTAGAGTCTTAAGGGTTTTCTATGTATAATATGTCAGCAGCAATCAGTGACAGTTTTACTTTTTGCTTTTTAATTTGAATGCTTTTTATTTCCCTTTCTTGTCTAATTGTTATGGCTAGGACTTCCAATACTATGTTAAATAATAATGGCAAGAGTGGGCATCCTTGTCTTGTTCTTGATATTAGAGGACAAAATTTCAGCATTTCATCATTGACTATGATGTTAGCTGTGGGTTTATTGTATATGGCCTTTATTATATTGAGGTTTTATCTTTTATATCCACTTTGTTGAGAGGTGTTTTTTTTTTTTTAATCAGAAATAGATGTTGATTTTATCAAATGCTTTTTCAGCATCGATTGAGATGATCTTATGATTTTTACCTTTGTTTTATTATTATGGTGTATGATACTGATGAATTTGCTAATGTTGACTATGCTTGCATCCCTGGAATAATTCCCCCTTGAT
The DNA here is from genome assembly GCF_018350175.1 of Felis catus. Taxonomy (NCBI): domain Eukaryota; kingdom Metazoa; phylum Chordata; class Mammalia; order Carnivora; family Felidae; genus Felis; species Felis catus. The sequence goes on from NC_058371.1 coordinate 106,663,215, forward strand.
CATAGTAGGATACTTTTTAATATATTGTTGAATTCCATTTGCTAATATTTTGTTGACAATTTTTGCAGCTATGTTCATTATGGATAATGGCCTGTATTTTTTTTTTTTTTGGTGTCTTTATCTGGTTTTTGTATCAGGATAATGCCAGACTTCTAAAATGAGTTTGGAAGCATTCCTTCCTCTTCAGTTTTTGAAATAATTTGGGAAGAATTGATACTTACTCTTTTAGTGTTCAGTAGAATTTACCAATGAAGCTGTCAAGTCCTGTACTTTGGTATGTTGGGAGTTTTTAAATTACTGATTTAATTTCTTTTCGTGTAATTGGTCTATTACGTTTTCTATTCCTTCGTGTTTCAGTCTTGGATAATGTATCTTTCTAAGAATTTATCCATTACCTCTTGGTTTTCCAATTTGTTGGTGTATAATTGTTTATAGTACTATCTTATGATCCTTTGTATTTCTATGATATCAGTTGTAACTTCTCCATCATTTCTGATTTTATTTATTTGGGCTCTCATTTTTTTTAATGGGACTGGCTAAAGGTAAATCAGTTTTGTGTATCTTTTCTAAGAACCAGCTCTTAGCGTTCTTGATGTGTGTGTGTGTGTGTGTGTGTGTGTGTGTGTGTGTATATATATATATATATATATAGGTATATATATATATGTATATATGTATATATGTAGTGTTTTGATTTTTATTTATTTCCACTCTGGTATTATTTCCTTCCTTCTACTAACTTTGGTCTTTGTTTGTTCTCTTTTTTGGGAGGTGGTACCTTTAGGTATAAACTTACAATATTTAATTATGATTTTTCTTATTTCTTGAAATAAGCCTATATTGCTGTGAACTTCCCTCTTGGGACTGCTTTTGCAGTGTCCCATTGATTTTGGAAGGTTGTGTTTCTATTTTCCTGTGTTTCAAAGTATTTTTTTAAATTTCCTCTTTTATTTCTTTGTTGACCCATTGATTGTTTAGTAGCATGTTGTTTAGCATCTGCATGTTTTGTTTCTCTTTTTTCTCAGTTTTCTTCTTGTAATTGATTTCTAGTTTCATATTGTTGGTTGACAAAGATGCTTGATAGGATTTCAGTTTCTTTAAATTATTGAGTCATGTTTTGTGACCTAACATGTGATCCATTCTGAAGAATGTTTCACATGCACTTGAAAAGAATATGTATTCACTACAATGAGATATCACCTTACACCTATAAATATGTGGAGAAGAAGGAACCCTGTTGCACTGTTGGTGGGAATGCAAAATGGTATGGCTACTGTGGGAACAATGTAGAGATTCCTCAAAAAGTTGAAAAAAGAAGTACCCTAAGACCCAGTAATCACACTACTGGGTATTTTCCCAAAGAATACAAAAAAACAAAAAACAAAAACAAAAACAAAACTAATTCAAAGGGATATATGCACCCTATGTTTATTTCAGCATTATTTTTAACAGCCAAAATATGGAAGCAGCCCAAATGTCCATTGATTGATGAATGGATAAAGAAGATGTGTGTGTGTGTGTGTGTGTGTGTGTGTGTGTGTGTGTGTGATGGAATTATTATTCAGTCATAAAAAAGAATGAAATTGTGCCATTTACAATTACATGGATGGATCTAGTGAGTATAATCCTAAGAGAAATAAGTCAGAGAAAGACAAATAGCATATGATTTCACTCATGTGTGGAATTTTAAAAACTAAACAAATGAGCAAAACAGACAAGAGAGGTGGGGAGTGAAAAACAAAGAAATATACTCTTAACTATAGAGAACAAACTGATGGTTGGAGTGGGTAGGAGGATGCCTTAATTAGGTGATGGAGATAAAGGAGTATAATTGTCATGATGATCACTGGGTGATGTGTGGAATTGTTGAATCATTATACTGTACACCTGAAACTAATATAACACTGTTTATTAATTATACTGGAGTTAAAATAAAAACTAAGGAAGGAAGGGAGGAGTGAGGGAGGGAAGGAAGGACTCTATTCTGAATCAAAAAGGAAAGAATGTGTATTCAGATTTTGGATAAAATGTTCCATATATATGAAGTCCATATGGTTTAATATACCACTTAAGGCCAGTATTCACTTACTGATTTTCTGTTTGGATGATCCACCCATTGATTTAAATGGTATGTTATAGTCCCTTAATATTATTGTATTACTATCAATTTCTCCCTTCATGTCTGTTAATGTTTGCTTTATACATTTAGATTCTCCTATTTTGTTCATAAATATTTGTGAATGTTGAATCTTCTTGTTGGATTGAACCTGTCATCATTATGTAATGCCTCCAGCAATTTGTCAATGACAGTTCAGGTTTTTCTGCCCTTTCACTGGTTGCTGAAGTGGTTTTAGCTTGAATCCCCACTTTGGAGAGGTCCAAGTTGTTGGTGTAGGAAGACCCTGAATCACCTCCTTCCATGGATACAGTGAATCCTCAGTTACATATACAGCAGTTCGTCATGAAGGGTAACTGAAAACTGATTGAGTAACTCCTACACAACAAACAGCAGGGTGCCACATAGAGAAGGGTAGGTGAAATGGAGACATGGTAATGATGAGAAAGTGACCTTCAGTAGGAAGGGATATCACTGAGGGGGCCTGTGTGCAGGCTCACCTGCTCTTGGGCACAGCAAAAAACTTTTGAGACTCTCTCCAAAGTTGGAGTTGACAGCAAGCACTGATTTTTTTTTGTTCTCCCTCCACCTTAATAGTACCCCCAGGCATTCTTGCCTCCCTGTTAGGGCTACCCAGGCACACTTAGGCCTCTTGCCCATACCAGCTCCAACCATCCTCCCAAGGTGGCTCCAGCATGAAGCATCTCAGGACCCCTCAGCACTTACCCACTCCAGCTCCAGTTGTCCCAACTCTTGGGACCCCTGGCCCATGTTGCTCCAGCTCCAGATGTCTGACCAGAGTGGTTGTGTGAGGCACACCTCAGGACCCCCCATTCTATACCCACTCCAGCTCTGGCCATCCTGCCACATGGGTCCTGACACAGTGTGCCCCAGAAACGCCCCAGCCTCTGCCCACTCCAGATATGGCAAGCCTGCCACCAACCACACACAATCTGCACAGGAGACACTTTTACACAAGGCCACTTAATTCCTAGAAGCAAACACAGAAGTCTAACAAAATGAAGAGACAGAGGAATATGTTCCAAATGAACAAGATATAATAAAAAAAAAAAAAACCAGAAGAAAGTCACAATGAAATGGAGATAAATAATTTACCTGATAAAGGATTCAAAGTAATGGTCATAAAGGTGCTTACCAAACTTGTGAGTAGAATGGAGGAACACGGTAAGAACTTCAACAAAGAGTTAGAAAATATAAGAAAAAACTACTCAGAGCTGAAGAATACAATAACTGAAATGAAAAAATAAACTAGAGAGAATCATCAGCAGATTAGATGATACAGAAGATTGCATAAATGATCTGGAAGATGGAATAGTGGCAATCACCCAGTCAGAAAAAGAAAAAGGGGGAAAGTAATTTTAAAAAATAGTTTAAGGGAACTCTGGGACAATTTCAAGCATGATAGCATTTGTATCACAGGGGTTGCAGAAAACAAGGAGAGGGAAAGGGACAGAGAACTTATTTGAAGAAATAATAGCTGAAAACTTCCCTAACCTGGGGAAAGAAACAGACATCCAGGTGCAGGAGGCACAGGGAGTCACAAAAAGAGAGGAGTCCAAAGAAATGTACACTGAGACGTGTTATAATTAACATAGCAAAAGTTAAAAACAAAGAGAGAATCTTAAAGGCAGCAAGAGAAAAGCAAATAGATGCATATAAAGGAAACCGCGTAAAACTATTTGCTGATATTTCTGCAGAAACTTTGCAGGCCAGATGGGAGTGGCAGGATATATTTAAAGTGCTGGGAGGGAAAAACCTTACAACCAAGAACACTCTGCCCCCGTGAGATTATCATTCACAATTGAAGGAGCGACACGGACTTTTCTAGACAACCAAAAACTAAAGGAGTTCATCACCACTGAACTGGCCTTAGAAAAAATATTAAAGGGTCGTTAAGTGGAATAGAAAAGGCCATAACTAGAAATAAGAAAATACAGGAAAAAAATCTCACAGAAAGACAAATATATGGTAAAGTCAGTGATCATACAGTTAAAAACTAGTATAACAGTTAAAAGACAAAAGTAATGAAGTCAGCTATAGCCACCATAAGTAGATAAAGGGTATACACACAAAAGATGTAAAATGTAATGTCAAAAATAAAATATGTGGTGAGGTGTAAAAATGTATTGCTTTTAGAATGTGTTAAAAAAGTGACTATCAGCTTGAAACAGACTGCTGTAAAAATAGGCTGATATGTATGAACCTCTTGGTGAGTGTAAATCAAAAACCTACAATACTTACACAACAAAAGGAAGATAAAGGAACTGAAGCATAAAACTAAAGAAAACAATCAAACCACAAGGGAAGAGAGCAAGTGAAGAAAGGAACAGAGAAGAGCTACAAAACCAACCAGAAAACAATAAAAGAGCAATGAGTACATACCTATTATTAATAATTACTTTAAATGTAAATGGACCGCTCCAATCAAAAGACCTAATAGGATGGCCGAATGCATTAAAAAAGAACCCACAATACCTACCTATATACTGTCTACAAGACACTCACTTCAGATTTGAGACTGAAAGTGAAGAAATTGAAAAGTGTCCCTACAAATATAAGCAAAATTAAAGCTGGGATAGCAATACTCAATGTCAATTAAAACAAATTTTGTAGGGGCGCCTGGGTGGCTCAGTCGGTTAAGCATCCACTTTGGCTCAGGGCATGATGTTGCGATCCGTGAGTGAGTTTGAGCCCCACATCAGGCTCTGTGCTGAAAGCTCGGAGCCTGGAGGCTGCTTCGGATTCTGTGTCTCTCTCTCTGCACCTCCCCTGCTCACTCTCTCTCTCTCTCTCTCTCAAAAATAAATGTTAATTAAAAAAAATTTAAAAACCCACAGATTGTAGCAAAAGACATAGAAGCACTGTTGGTTTAAGTGAGGCACATAATGAAATGTTTCTGTCAAAAGTTCAGAAATATCCAAAGTAAAATAGTGAATCAGTGAAGTAGCAGTTAGCAAACATTTATTATGCACACACCAAAAAACAAACAAACAAAAAAACACGGTTTGCAAACTGAGAACATTCAAACCAAAACATTGAATGAGGCTCAGAGATATATTGTTGTAAGGCCGCTTACATTAGTGAGAAAGCATGACTTCGTTCTTCACAGTGATTGGTCATAATATTAGAATTTTCTTCAGTGGTAGGCAATTCTTCAGTGGTTATGTCATATCAGCCCTGGGAAGCAGTTCATGTTTTGCTTATGATTTGCAGAGGCAAAAAAAGAAATGACCCAGGTTAAATTAGTCTTACAAAATACGCTAAATTAAGCTTTGTTCAGGTAATTTTTAATGGTCTCTGTTTTTGGTGAACATTTTCAAGTTTTTCTAACCTTTCAGTATGTCTATGCATTTCAGTTTAGCTCTCTCTTTCTCTCTCTCTTTTTTTAATTGGTATTTTCATCTTAAAATATCTACTGCCAGTTACCCCAATTTGAAAACCCCAGTGCAATTCTACTGCTCATTAGCAATCGTCTTTCGCTCCTTTTTTAACAGAAAATTTTTACAGAACTTTTTAATTTTTATTAAAATATTTTAATTTTTTAATTGTAATTTTTTAACAGAAATTGTTCTTTCCTTTCTGCATAGGCTTATTTTCCTTATTAATAAATCTAGTTCTGTGTCCCATTTTTATCTGAACTAAACTATATATTGTCTTCTTTTAGTTTTAGAATTTCTAATTGTCTATTTTTCTATTGGGGTCTTTCTTTTTCTTATTTATTTATTAGCATTCCTTAACAAGGAGGAAATATGTATTAATCGGGAAAAATAGTATTTGCTTGCTAGAAAATTTTAAAAAATAGTACTTGCTTGCTTTTCCTAGTATTTTTCTTCATTCTTATAACTAAAGGAAGGGATTAATTTTCTTTATTTTTTTAATATTTATTTATTTTTGAGAGAGAGGGAGAGAGAGACAGAGTGCAAGCAGGGGAGGGGCAGAGAGAGAGGGAGGCACAGAATCCAAAGCAGGCTCCAGGCTCCGAGCTGTCAGCACAGAGCCTGACGTGGGGCTTGAACTCATGGACTGTGAGATCATGACCTGAATTGAAGTTAGACGCTTAACTTACTGAGCCACCCAGGTGCACCAAGGAATTAATTTTCTTATAAAATTAAGTCTGTCTAGTCAATATTGTCAATATTTTCAGTATTGGTATATACCAATATTGGTATGTTTCCTAGTTAGTAAATGAATCTCTTAATGTCTCAGAGACATTAATGTTTTCAGAGAAATACATAAAGCTTCCAGTACATTAGATTAAAAAAAATCTCACTCATATTATAGACAAAAGGCTTATGCATCCTCTTTAAGAAATACCAACTTTCTGTTTCTTTTCTGTTTTTATTCCTGTACTGCAGGAGCCCAGTTGATGGCAAGTTAGTGTTCATGTGACTTTTCCCTAAGTCACTGGGCCTAAATCATCTGTAAAACTGGGAATGAAAATAGCCATACCTTTTAATTCAAATGGCTATTAATAAAATGTAGTACACGTATGGATATGAAAACCCTTTACAAATTATAATTTTTTATTTATCTCCATTTCAGTTTAAGTGTTTATAAGAGTTGAAAATTAGATTTGATCATTTCTAAAGTCTGCTGGTTCGAACTATGTGAGATACTCTAAAACTTACTAGGGCAAATCCAGCGGCCACTGATGTGAACATAATAATTACATGGTAAAATTGAGTAGGCAGAACACCCTTGTTGAGAATTAAAATCCCTGTCATCTATCCACATGGTAAATTTTCTCCAACATCTCTGCAAAGGGCTTGAAAGAGAAAGGTATGGTTGGCCTCCCTGACTTCAGCCTCTTTGGGTGAGGGATATAATTTTAAGACACCCTGGTTCCCCTGAATACCTTAGTATCTATCTGTAATATAACTTATTTAAAATATTTGAAGATATTTATCTAATTACACTCTAACATCTGTTACTGTAAGATTTCCAAGAGCTTACTTATTGTATTAAATTAATTTACTGGGCACTCACCTTAACGAAATAAGTCATTATTCTGTTAGTACACTTATAGAACTGAACTATTTTCCTCTTGATTTCTTACATTTGTGTTTTTATTTTTTCCTCAGTTTCTCTTTTTTTTATCATTTATTTACCCGAATCAGATGCATAACTGGATAAGCTTAAAGAGCTTGACATTTACACTATACATTTGAGGGAGAGAGAGAGAGCACAAGCTGGGGAGAGGGGCAGAGGGAGAGAAAGAAAATCTTAAGCAAGCTCTATGCTCAGCAAGTAGCCTGACGTGGGGCTCAATCACATGACCCTGGGATGGTGACTTGAGCCGAAATCAAGAGTTGGACACAGCTAACTCAGCTACCCAGACACCCCAGGCACAAAAAGATTTTGACATTTGGAATGAGATAAACCTTCATTTAAAGCCCAGCCTTGATATTTTATGTCTGTGGTCCTTACCAAGTTCTTTAACTTTTGTTGGTATCAGTTTTATTTCTGTGAAATGAGAACACAGACCTCATTGGTTATATAGATTATCCATGAGAATTAAAACTAATATAAAATGCTTAGCACAGTAAATCCTTAATAAATTTATACTGTTTATTATAATTAGACAAGTAAGGATAGTATAATTGAAAAACATGTAAGTGAAATTCTAAAATGAGTAAAATGAGTTTCCTTAAAAAATATCAGAAGTATAAGATATAAACTCAGAGAGTAGGATAATTCTTGGCATTCATTTATTCAAAAAATATTTGAATGCTTGCTGTGAGCCATGCACACTTCCAGGCGCTGACTGTAAAGTGATGGACAACAGGCAGTCCCTGCCCTCCTGTAGCCTTCCTTCTAGTTAGAAAAGACTGAAAATTAACATACAAATAAATGTATGTGGTGATTTCAGATACAAACTATGCAGAAAACAAAACAGGTTATGACCTCAAGCGTGACAAGTGTGCTCAGGAGGGAGGGCTGCTTCGGTGATGGTGACATTTGAGCTAGGACCTGTAAGATTGGCAGAGCCTGCACTCTGGATATCCAGGATAAGAGACTCTAAAAAGGAGTGCACCTTGTGTCATCCAGGGAGAGAAGGAAGACCAGTGTGACTGGAGCAAGTACAGTGGATGCAAGGGTACCCAGAGTAACGTTCTGTGGAATATGGTCAGCCCTGGTGAGGAGTTTGGATTTTATTCTAATTTCAGGAGCCATGGTCCTTAGAAATGTAGGGACATGGCCTCATTTGGTTTTAAAATGACCACTCATCATAAGGATATAAGGCTGATATAAGGAGAATGGACTTTAGGGTATGTGGAATGTGCTATTGATGTACATCAGGAGCTTAAAAATGGTGGAATGTAAGAGGATAATGACAGTGAAGATGGAGAGAAGTAATCAGGTTTGCGATATATGGTGAAGGTAGTGCTGAAATGACATGCTTAACAACTGCATGTTGGGAATAACTGAACTGGCCAAAGGGTAAAAATCAGAGATAAGTCCTAGGGACTTGGCTTGCCTATCACTTGGCTAGAAGTGCATTCCTGGGGCAGGGAAGAGCAGGAGAAGACGTGGTGTATAGTGTAGCAATTGAGACAGTGTGGTTGCTGGAGACAGAAAAGGTTGCTTCCACCTACCTCACTTACTGTCCATTGGCAAGTTTTTAAAATTCTCTGTGCCTTAGTTTCTCCATTTATAAAATGAGAAATGTAATACCTGTCTTGTTACTTGCTCTAAGGATAGAAGGAGATGTGAACGAGATTATGCATTAAAATTGTTTATAACGGTGCTTGACATACAGCACATTTGATCACTGAAGGAAGAGCAAAAGAAAAAAAATTAACCTGTACGGTTTGAATACCTGTTGGACATCTGAACAGAGATACATGTGTATGCCACAGGGTGATGGTAGGCAAGACCCAGAACAGCGATCCCGTTTGAATGGATGTTGGAGGTAGATCTGAGCTGAAGAGATTTGGCAATAGTGTCATGGTTGATTGGATGGACTCTGGAGGAAGACAAGTTTGCAAATTATCTTTACCACTTACCAGCTATGGGCGTGTTTTACCCTGGCTGCCTCAGTTTCCTCAGTTTCAAATGAGAAGCCTAATGGAAACTATCTCATAGTTTTAAGGATTAAACATCTAATATACGGTATGTGCCAGTTATTGAGGGAGAATGATCACAAGTCATATTTGGACAAGATAAGTTTGAAAAGGGTTTTCAACACACAAGTGGAGTTGAATAAACAAGTCTAGAGTTCAGAAAGGCTCAAAGCTCAAGGTATAAATTGGGCATTCATCAGCACAGTGATGGTATTTAAATCTTTAGGACTAGGTGAAACCTCATGGGTTTATTCTAAGGATTCAAAAGCTAATACATGTTACCTCCTAATTATTGTTAGGGGGGAAATGAACAAGCAAAGTAGAAAAGAGAACAAGGTTGGGACGATTTCACTACGATTTCATACGATTTCAGGTATACGCACAGCAGAAATAGCAGGGAGTGGGAAATAATTCTGTGCCTCAGTAACTTTTAGGGAAAGTCTTATTCCTAAATTAACCCACGAGACAGTCTCATTTGAAGTTTTAGATCACAAATATTCTCCATTTAACATTTCACTTAATGCCTTCGAATTGGATTGTTGCCTTCCGGTGAATCACATAATGTAGTTTATTTCTTTTGGTTTGTCACTGCCCCTAACATAGTATAATGTAAACAGAAAGTGCTCTTTCATTTATCATTGAGTGTGGTGATTAAAACATTTTTTCCTTAGGACCACATTGTAGACTAGCTACAGGGGCCCTGAATCATTTTGTTCTGTTTTTAAAAATGTTTACTTATTTTGAGAGAGAGTGAGAGGGGGTGGCAGGGAGAGGCAGAGAGAGGGGGAGCGGGAGAGAGAGAATCCCAAATAGTCTCTGTTCTGTCAGCACAGAGCTTGACATGGGGCTCAGTCTCATGAACCGCGAGATCATGACCTGAGCCAAAATCAGACTGAGCCACCCAGGCACCCCTGAATCATTCTCTTCTAAGGAGGAAATTCATGTTGATAGCTCACTTTATTGCCACATCCCACCTCCCCACCTGCAATGACTTATTTTGGAAAACTAATCAAACTTAGTGGTCAGGGCTCAAAATAATTTATGCAAGTAAGATCCAGAAATTATCTTTCTCCAACTCTAAAAGCCTGTACGGAAAGTCAGAAGACAATGTGTTTTGGGCCTGAGCAAGCCAATGCAGAAATTTCAGATACACACTACAGCAAGACTGTGACGATTTCTTAACCTCCTGAACCATAGTCGGCTGATATATAAAATGGAAATAACGTTTACCTCATAATGTTTAAATGGGCTGAACAAAAGTGCATCCTCAAGTCATTATCTTTCCTATGAAATATACTTCATCTCAGAAAGTGTTTTGGGTGTTCAGAAATTCCCATTTTACTGTGCACACCAGCTACAAATACACTCTTTTGTATGCTTAAAAAATTCAACCTATTTTGAAAAGGATGTATATAGCCTAAGTAGTAAGTATATGTGTGCATATAAATTAGTGGCTATAAAATTACACAGAGTTGTGGAAGTGTCCTTTTTACTTTTACAGATGTAAATTACTTATTTCTAAATGATTCTTCACATGTACTAGGAGGGGCTTTTTACAGTTGTAGTAGTTTTATTTATGTTTGTTTGTTTGTTTGTTCATTTGTTTTTAAATAGATTTGGCAGCATTCACAGTCAAGGGCTGTCATGGTCTCATTATTTCTTGGCCCTTGGAGAACTGTGCTAATGAAGTACATTTAGTGGGGAAGATTACTGCTTCTTTGCCTATGTTCTCCTTAAGCAACTATTTCTTTACTTACTAGTGCTTGTTAGAATTTATTAACCATGATGTATATACATCCAAGTAAATGAAACCTTCCTTCTTCTCTGCTCCCTGCCTCATACTGAATTTACTAGGTAGAAAATTTGCGTAAAGTTACAAACCAGTCAGCTTCTTGAGAAAAAAGTTGTTACAGACAATTTCCTGTAGTGCTAAACCTCAGAAAAATACAACAGCTTTTGTGGATCCAATGCTGATTTTAATTTTCAAGCCAAGAGTTAAATATATAAATCAGGTTGAACATAGTATACCTGTCTTTAGAATGCTGTTTATAGTCATGTGTATATATTAGTTTTCTTGGTAGAGAGCTACATTTCCCTGCCCTCCTGTTCTTTGTATCAAGCAAACAACACACACACACACACACGCACGCGCGCGCGCGCGCGCACACGCACACGCACACACACATACTCTTCCCTATTAAAAATATGGTGCGTTTATGACATTTTATTGTGTGATTAGTTTCTTCACCTATATCCTCATACCACTGCTTCACTGGTACTTTAAATAAATAAGTGGATTTTTTGCTTTCGATGGCTGTTTTACAAGTTTTCATTTTGCCACTAAAGTTTTTACTTTCATTTCTTTTTAACTTTTTCCATGTTTATTTTATTCTTGAGAGAGAGAGACAAAGTGTGAGTGGGGGTGGGTAGAGAGTGAGGAAGACAGAGGATCCGAAGCATGCTCCAGGCTCTGAGCTGTCAGCACAGAGCCTGATGTGGGTTTCGAACTCATGAACAGTTAGAGCATGACCTGAGCTGAAGTCAGCACCACCCAGGCTCCCCAAGAGTTTTTACTTTTAATATATTGTGTTACAGATTAATACTCTTATCTATACATGTATTTTGAAATTTGCATTGATTTATATGTGGAATCTTTAAATCATGTTTCTCTTTCAAAGAGATACTGCTAAACTCCTTGTTTTTTTTGGTTGTGTTTTTAATGAGTTATTTTTTTTTTTAGGCTTGCCCAATTTACTTAACCTCTGTCTGTGTGTGCCTTGATTTTTTTTATCTATGAAATGCATTATTTGGGTGAATTAAAGGAGATAATCTGTGTATAGTATTTGGCCCATGGCTTAGTTCACCTCTTGTTACTGGTAGTGTCAGTTACCTCATGAAAATATGAAATTATTGTCCTGTCTCTTTGGGTCTTGATGAGCTCTATAATGGCTTTTGCTAATAAAAATGATTCTCTATCATTTTCCTTGCCCAGGCAATTTTCACCTGTTGTCTCTTGATATGCTATTTTTGGGAGTTCTGAGTTGGCATGCAAATTTTCTGATTGCTCATTAGACTGTCATTTTGGAAAGGCCATGTGTAGGCTGTGTATTCCACAGCCTTAGCTGAGCCTAAGGTTATAGCCATTTCCATCAAGACTTCAGACATGTGGATAAATTGGTCTTGAATGTTCCAGATTAGTCATCTACCAGCAGAACACCACAGAAACTGTTGTTGATGTTCTGCACAACAGAATAATTTCCTAGCCAAGTTCTACCTGAATTCCTGACCCACAAAACCTTGGGATTTAAGAAAATGGTTGTTTCTATATGAGCCAGTAAGTTTGGGGCAGCACTAAACAACTGGAACACTGATATATGGAAATAAAGTGGCTTTTGTATCCTGTGATACAACTGAAATCACTTATTAGCTTCTAATATTTTTCTGTATATACCTCATATATATTCCAATATACATATATATAAATATATATATACATATATAACATATATATTCCATTCCTTATATATATATATTTTAATGTTTTTATTTATTTTTGGGAGGGAGAGGGAGAGAGAAAGAGAGCGAGCATGAGTGGGGGAGGGGCAGAGAGAGGGAGTTGCAGAATTAGAAGCAAGCTCCAGGCTCTGAGCTGTCAGCACAAGCCCAACTTGGGGCTTGAACTCATGGGCTATGAGATCATGACCTGAGCTTAAGTCAGATGCTTAACTGACTGAGCCACCCAGGTGCCCCACATATGATTTTTAAAATATGTAATCATTCGCTTGAGAATAATGAGTTTTATTCCTAAGTACCCAATGTTCATTCATTGCTATACCTTTTTTCAATGACTAGGGCCTTTGTTACATTATTGAATAAAAGGGATAACAGCACAAGAGTCATACTCTTTTTTACTTCAAGGGGAAAGCTATTAAGAATACACCATTCCAAGATGGCTCAGTTGGTTAAGCAGCTGACTTCGGCTCAGGTCATGATCTCACGGACTGTGAGTTCAAGCCCCGTGTCAGGCTCTGTGCTGACAGTTCAGAGCCTGAAGCCTGCTTCAGATTCTGTGTTTCCCTCTCTCTCTGTCCCTTCCCTGCTCACACACACACACACACACACACACACTCTCTCTCTCTCTCAAATATAAATAAACATTTAAAAAAAAACCCAGAATACTCCATTCAGTATGATGTTTTCTTTAGGTTTTTTGTAGATACTTCTATCAGATTAAGAAAGTTCCTGACCATTTCTGTTTTCCTGAGAGTTATTATTTTTTTAAGCAAGAATGATTCTTGAAGCTATTTAATTATTTGTATATTACTTTTCTCCTGTCTCTTAACAGAAAACATATTTGAGCATATGAAAGTTAAAACTTTATTTACTAGTATTAGTATGTCTACAGAAAAATGAATCAATTAAATTTGAAGATGTGAAAAATAATGGAGGGAAAGCTACTGTAAATATTAAGATGGGTAAAATCTCTTCTATTTTAAAGGCAGTTAACACCATCAAATGTTGTAAGTCTGAGGGTAATACAGTTTCATAATTGAGTTGATCAACGTGTATTATTTTCCACCAGCTTTGTTGAGATATAATTGATATACAATACTGTATAAGGAAGAAAAACAAAACAAGGTACAATATAGTGATTAGGACATAATGTAATTTATATATAAAGAGAATATTTACCTAATTTAAGATTCTCCCACCATTTTATAGCTTAGGAAACTGAGTTGTGGACTTATAATGTAACGTGTCCATGGTCACATAGCTAGATAATTTTGTTATCTGAAAATATTCATAACTTAGTGAGACTAGGCATCTCTGGAGAAGGAAATTGGGAAGTGGAAGGTGAAGGACAGGAATGAAAAGGACTTTATTTTATTGTTTTTCATACATTTGAATTTGTGTCATATACACATGTATTATCTATACATGTATATTGCATTACCTATTCTATTAAATAAACACATAAATAATTTTTGACACTGCTGCTATATTTACATAGGTTTATTGTGACAATTTTCTGCAACTCCACATGTTTTAAGATTTTTCAGTTCAGGGGTGCCTCCGTGGCTAAGTGTCTGACTCTTGATTTCAGCTCAGGTCATGATCTCCCAGTTTAGTAGTTTCGAGCCCTATGTTGGACTCTGTGTGCTGACAGCATGGACCCTGCCTGGGATTCTCTGTCTCCCTCTCTTTCTGTCCCTCTCTGCTCATGCTGCCTCTGTCATCTCAAAATAAATAAATAAACTCAAAAAATGTTTGTTTAGTTCTAATATTATCAAGTTTTTCTATTTGTATTTTTTGAGACTCTCCAAGGGTTTAATAAGCATAAAGATTAATAAAGTGTTGTTTATATACTAATAACATTGTTAAAACCTCCATGTGCATATGAAACATGCAAATATATAGTTTTAGAAAAGTAAGGTCACATTTGTTTCCATGAAATTTAATGAAACATGGGCTTTGATTCTACTACAGTTATATTACATTTTAATGAAAGGTTGTGTTCTCAATTTAAGATTTTGAAGGTTATAATACGTAATTTTAAGAGGTCCTGAGGCTTTTTTCCTGTAAGTGCCTTAATCGAAGTGAATGCAATAGTATCCAGAAGCATCACAAAAATGCTGTCCCTATAGTTCAGGTTTTATAATTATGTGATAATTCACTGTATACTTTACCTCCTAATAATGAAAAATGCAATGAATATACAACCCACAGAACGATGAGTGATTTGTTTTTTAAGAATACCTCATGCCGGGGCACGTGGGTGGCTTAATTAAGGTCTCTGACTCTTGATTTCAGCTTGGGTCATGATCTCACAGTTCGTGAGTTTGAGCCCTGCATCGGGCTCTGTGCTGAGAGCACAGAATCCTGAATCCTGCTTGGGATTCTCTCTCTCTCTCTCTCTCTCTCTCTCTCTCTCTCTCTCTGTTTCTCCCCCTCTTGTGCTGTCTCTCAAAATAAATAAGCTTAAAAAAAAAGAATACCTCATGCTGCATTTTA
The DNA here is from genome assembly GCF_018350175.1 of Felis catus. Lineage (NCBI taxonomy): Eukaryota > Metazoa > Chordata > Mammalia > Carnivora > Felidae > Felis > Felis catus. The sequence continues at coordinate 106,678,428 of NC_058371.1, forward strand.
ATGGGAGTAAAAATTTGTTTGCTATTCTTGAATATGCTTTTCCAACAACAAATGTTCCTTTGCTTACAAAAATGTTTTCCTTGAAAGTAGTTAAATTTGGAAACATATTTACCTCCTTTTGCCTACACACATGGCTACCTTGCCCAGAAGAGATAAACACCTGCTGTATTCCAAAATTATGAGCACATTTTGAAAAGTATTGAAAAGTTCTTGAATACATTGATAAGGAGAAGAATTACTTGTAAATAAGTTATAATCAATTATATAAGGTTTTATATTACTTTGGATGTGATTTATGTTCAAGAAGAATATTGTTCTGACACTAGTTAAAATGATAAGGAATACTTTATTCAGGACTATTGTGATAGGTGTCAAGACTATGACAAGAGTGGAGAGAGATATCAGGCTCGACTTTGAATATAGTCAACAGTTAGTTGGGAGGGTATTGCCTAAGAGCAGAGTGGGTGGTGCGTTGGGAGTCGGTGGGTGGAAATTTACTAAGAGAAGACATCAGGGGTAGAGGGATTCTTGCTAACCCAACTTAATGAGATTCTTAGTGAAGGCATATCAGGGTAATCAGATGTTGAGACAGGAAAAAGGAATTTCATAAGATATTGAGGGTAGTAAGGTATCAAGGGTGAGGGGAATGTCATTTAACTGACCGAGTAGGATTCTTGCTACAACTGACTGAGGCCAGTGAATGAGGCCTAGACAAAGATTAAAACAAAACAAAACAAAAAAAAAAACCTCAGAGGAACCTGTTTGAATTTTGGTCATTGAGAGAGTCTTTGTCACTGGTCAGAATATGGCATATGCAACTACAAATCCATAGAATATGAGGTATATCCAGAACACCCAGGCTCCCATTAGCAAATAGAGCTGTGTGGCCTTCCTGACATGGTGAGCGTTAACATTGACTTCCTGTATCTTTTTTTTTTTTTTATTTTTGATTTTTGAGAAAGAGAGAATACATGCACAAGCGGGGGAGGGGGAGAGACAGAGGGAGACACAGAGTCCAAAGCAGGCTCCAGGCTCTGAGCTGTCAGAGCCCCAATGCAGGGCTCGAACCCATGAACCATGAGATCATGACCTGAGCAAAAGTTGGACGCTTAACCAACAGAGCCACCCAGATGCCCCAACCGTCATCTTTCTTGAGTAGGCTGAGCTGGTTTTGGTATGCCATGTGCTGACCAGGAGGGGACACCTGACCTTCAGAAAATAGGAAAGAGATCTACAAGAACAGATCACTATACATGGCAGCTGAGAGTAAGCAGTGGCCAAGGCAATTAGAGAGACTGGTCTGCGTAGTTAGTGCACATCATCCACCCCATCACCTCCTCCTTGCTCTCAGTTGCTACTTAGTTGATTGAAGCAAATAAAGAAGTGGAGGTCTTTAAACCAAATCATGTTGTTATGAAATTTCTCTTGAATATATTAGATATTCTAAATATCAGAATAATCTAAATATTAGAATTCTCTAATCTTCTTCACCGTGGTCCTTGTTTTGACTTTGAAGTATAGTTATTCAGAATAAAAGAGATATGCGCCCTCAATGATCTTCCTTCGGATTCCTTTCTTATAGGGTTGCTTTGCCATCTTTGCAGATATTCATGAGGTGAGAGCTTTTCATTTGTGCATAATAGTTCTGTAAACGGCCCTAACAAAATTATAACCATAGCACTACTGAAGTCACTGTATAGGGAACACCATGACATTAAAGGGTATAAAATCTTTAATATTTTAACTCTGGCCTAATCACAAGATGATTATCTCGGATGCCTTGGCATTCTTTGTGTGTGTGGAATGAGGGAGGAGGTGATGGATGAATTACTAATAGAGGAATGGCCTGAACATGCATTCTGGACACTTGGACTGTGTCGGATCTGTGCATCAGTGGGAGAGAGCGAGAGGAAATTATGGGAAGAACAATACAAACAAACCCTTGAATATCTAAATTTATTCAGGAAACATTACATGCAACTGAATTTTTCTGTTCAGTTCTAAGTCTTAAGAAATGAAGCCATCTTCATTTCTTGTTTTATCATCACAAACATCAATCTCTCTTCTTTTTTCTCATCTTCCAGGATATCTGGGAGACTCCAAGAGCTCACATGATAATGTTCTTGACCTGGACAGGAGAACAAGGAACACTGAGGTGTGCCAAGGGCGGTGGAGGGGGGGTGCTGTCTTTCTTTGATATCTGTGTAAGTTATGTGGCTGCCTCAATACCATAGTTGGTATTTTCTGAGAACAGAAAAAAAAATATTGCAGTGAAAATTGTTAATAAATTGTAATAGCAACTCTGAAATATTTGAAACTGGGAAATTTCCAGCTTTGAAAGTAAAAGAAATATTTTTTTTTCCTATTGAAAATGTCATCCATTTAAACAGCTTAGAATGGAGGGAGGAAGATAGCTCTGTCAAAATAGTGTTTTTGAAGAGTTTTCAGTGTGCTACATTTTAATTTTTTCTATTGAATTATCAAAGTTGGCCTATTTTGTGAGAAATATAAAAATGAGATGATAATAAAAAATGCTGGGGGCGCCTGGGTGACTCAGTCGGTTGAGCGTCCGACTTCGGCTCAGGTCATGGTCTCACGGTTTGTGGGTTCAAGCCCCATGTCAGGCTCTGTGCTGCCAGCTCAGAGCCTGGAGCCTGCTTCGGATTCTGTGCTCCCTCTCTCTCTGCTCCTCCCCTGCTCATGCTCTGTCACTCTCTCTCTTAAAAATAAATAAACATGAAAAAAAATTTAAAACAAAATAATGCTTTCCCTCTGTTAAAAACTCACCATATTCCAGGCACTATACTAAGTGATTTTCTTGCACTGTCTCATCAAATTCTGGGAGGCAGAGACCATGTCTAGATAACTAGCTTAAAGTTGCTCAAGATTATACCATTGAAGAATAGTCTTAACTCTCGTTTCATTTTGAGCCCATCTGGTGATGTAGGGAATTGATTTTTTAAAAACTTTTGCTATCATTTGGAAGGCAATCTGTGGCTAAAGAAGCTGAAATACAAGAAGTTGATACCCTTTGTTTATGTGTTTGTCTGTCTAAGGCTGGGAATGCCTGGGGTCCTCACTTAGGTCCCTGCCATTTAAGGTGAGCTCCCATGAGTATTTCCACCTTTCAGAGCTATTCTTGTGTCTAGACTGGCTCTTGTGGTTCTTTTTATGATTTAAAAATGCACCTCAGCAACAACCATCAGGAATTTTGAGAAAACATGGTTTGTTACTAACAAGTCTCATAGGGTACGCCTGGCACCTCAGAGGCCACATAGAGAGGCTGCTGTAGAGAGAGGAAGACTGAGGAGAAGGAGGAGAGGATGAGGGAGCCTGGGCTTCAGTCTTTACTGGGGTTAAGTGTGGGGTGCCTAGGGTCTTTTGAGTTTCTCTTTACTGGTGTATTTAAAACATAAAAACAAGAATTAGGGCACAGGAAGGGAAAAGCAGGATCACTCAGTGGTCAATTATCTAGGTCACAGAGGGCTTTCTAAAAAGGGCCACTTTGTGGGTGGAGTGGCATGGTTCTTATCTAGTTGTTTTACTAGTAGCTGTGTTATACAGCCGGCAATATGTTTATTCGAGATGGATGTCTGTGAAGCGGGTGCCTCAGGGATGTCAGGCACTCACACTATAGCCTTACCTATGTATTTTTTAGATTTACCAGTTTTTATAAGTCAGTAAGTTCCAATAGCATTTGCAAATTCCAGACAGAGTCATAGAATTAATTGCAGATTTAAGTAAAATCACAATTAATTTTTAAAAGCAAACATATTTCTAAACTCTGTCATATAATGTGTACAATTTTAGAGTTGTTCAAGCTTGATTTTAATTCAGATTCTTCCCCATAAATTCTGTTGACTTGGAGCAAATTACCTCTGCTTTGTGAGTCTCATCGGTCTCATCTGTAAAATGGGGCTAATAGTGAATAACCACCTGGGTTATTTATGAGAATTAAATTAGATAATCTTATAAAGCACTTAGCATGATATTTGTAAGTTCACAATCAGTGATAGTTTTCATATAAGAATAGAAAATTCTATGGATTAAATACTAGAGAATTCTAAGTCATAAAAATAGTTCTGTAATATTAATAAGTGATAATTTACATTAATACAAGTAATATAGTCTTTTAATAACTCAGATGAAAGTGCTTAAATTGAGGACTTCCAAGTTCTAGCCCTTTTTTCTGTACTTCTGATAAACATGGGCAAAATGGGAAGCTATAGGGACCACAAGGGACCAGGATAATTCATCCATGACCAACCAAATTCCAACTTTTTTTTTTTTTAATTAATGGATGAAGTAACAAGCAACAGACACTTATAGATAATCAAATCAATTCTTATGTAAATAAAAACAGCCCTAACTTGAGATTTCAGGAAATCAAATAAGATAAAGCCATGGAGAATAAAGGAGGGCAGACATCATTTGTTTAACTCCTGTATGATTCAAAGAAATAGATATTTTATCTCAGCTTTAAGTGTGATATTCAAGGAAGGGCAACAGGTCCCTGGATCATTTCCCCCCCTGAAATCAAACACGTAAGATCTGTTTCTCTGCCTTGATAAATAAAGTCTGTGCAGAGGACAACTAGAAAAATGAGTGAAGGAGAGAAGGAGGAAGTATGCAGGAACAGGTGTGAGCTGAGTTGATGAGACCCAGAACATTAGGGCAGGTGACCGTTTGTCAATCTCAGCTCTCATTAATCACACTCACATAGCTAGGAGCCGCAGAATCACAAAGAAGTGATTAGACTATCTGGTTACTGCTGGAACTCCAGCCAGAGATTCCTGCCAGTTCTCAGTTTTGGAAGGAAAAAGAACAGGAAGTGGCTGATTTTCACACTGGCTTCTGTGTTTGGAGGGAAAGAAAAAAAAATTCAGCAGCTGGAGGATAGCCTGGGTAAAAGTGGAGATACTCAATTACAAGGAAACTAAACACCCCCCTCATGTCACCCTGTCTCTACCACCAACCACATCTACACAACACATATTTACCAGGCCCTTCTTCTTTTACCCTGCAAAGGTAGCAAAGCCCAAAACCTTGCCTGGATTGAGCTTTGCAAAGATACTGCAAACTTTCTTTTGCATCTTCCTTTTCCTTGGCATTCCACACTGGGTAGCTTCCCTGAGCTGTAAAGTAAACATTCCAGAGTCCCAGGAATGTGAGTATGGGTTACACATTCATCCATTGTGGCATTTGGAGTCATCATGATGATTTTGGTCAGTGAACCATTGTCTCCTCTGCCACATAACACTCAGATGATACCTTCTCACCCCAGTGGTGTGGGTGAAGTGACAAGAACACAGGGAGATTTGGAACATGAGGAAAATGAGTGGTGGAACCCACATGGCATTAGGAATACCTTATTCCTTTTTGAATAAGTGTGATTTCTAATCAATCAGTATTATTCTTCATTAAACAAAAAGTGGCAGAACTACATATGAGCTGAAATGTTCCAATTCCAATTGCTGTACATTTCCACTACACTGTGGCACCAAATGTATTTGGTGACAAGGGAAAAACAAGGGGGAAAACACATTAGATTTGAGAATGCCCCTTATAGCGTTTCTTATTTATAGTTTTTTTTTGTTTGTTCTATTGAGGTATAAGCGACATATAACATTATATCAGTTTCAGGTGTACACCATGATTAAATATTTTTTATATTTATACATTTTATACATTTTATTTTATACATATACAATTTTATGCATTGTGAAATGATCACCATATTAAGTTTACTTAATATCCATTGCCACGCATAGTTACAAATTTATTTTCGTGTGATGAGAACTTTTAAGAGCTAATCTCTTAGCAACTTTCAAATATACAATATAGTGCTGTATTATTAACGATAATCACTATGTTATAAATTGTAAATTACATCCCTATGGCTTATTTATTTTATATAACGTTTCCTTAAGGATCTTGTTCCAAAACGGACAAGTCACATCTTCCAGTCAAATCCTACAGACTTAGTCCAGAGCTCAATAAACTGAAGTATTTTCTGCTGATTGATTGGGACACAATTTGGAGACAACAAACATTAATGTTTCCTTGATAGATAGAAAGTGATTTACTTGAGATTTAAGTTCTCCCCTATAGCCTGTTGCCATTTGTTCAGAGATTACTGATTTGAAGTCTGCTCTGTTTGAGTACGTGGCGATAACGTTCATGATATATATGCTTTTCCCCTGATAGAGTCAAATTTTCAAATGCACCCTTTCTTCACAAATTTGTTCTTAATCCATTTTACTCTAAACAAGACAGGACTTTTGCTTTGTTAACCTGTGGAAATATCAGCCATACTTCATATAGCCCATGGCTGCCTGGCTGTATAACCTATGTTTTGGGTTGTGTTTCTTTGTTGCTTTTAGCTAATCGGAGTTGTACAGAATAGTGATCCTCACTTAAGTGTGGTGGCATTCTGCCTGAAACTGCGGGACCTGGCCTGTTTGGGCAGCTGACATACATGGTCCCTTACTCAAAATGATAATAAATATAGCTAGAATTTACAAAGTTTATTTTTTTCCTCGTAGAAACAGAAAACTATTACTTTATGGTAACATCAAGGGCCCTAGCTTCACTCTAGCCTCAAATACAGAGATACAGTTTCAAGCGCACCTTTGACAAACATTCCAAACCCTCTGACACTAAGAGCAAGGGTTTTTTTTTTTCCTTAATAATAAGTGTAATCCACAAGTATCAGTTCTCTAAATTCTAAACTTGGTTAGCATTGACAGGGATTGTAACATGGAGCATTAAAATTCCCACCTAGATCCAGAAAGCTTTCATATTCCTCCTTCTGAGGTCTCAGATGGATGCTATTGGTCATGATGACAATCCGAGGGTGTAGAGAAAATGATTTTGTGTTTAATTCTCAAATCTGTGGAGGAAAGAAAGAATTTTGAGAGAAAAATCTATATAAATAAATACACTAGGGATCAAAATGAAAAGTGAGAGTAAAGAATGCTTTTGTTTTGGGCTTTTTAGCCACTAACAGTGTATCGTATAAAGGCTGATAGGATGAAATAAATGGTATTCCCTGCTGTGTTCCCACAGGGAGGAAGAGGGCCTGAAAGAGTGGGCTTTCAGTGTACTGTTTACTTGTCAAATGAATTAATAATGAAGGAATAAAGGAATAAAAAGCCCTTTTTATATTTAGAAAATTACAGGAATTTCAAAACACACTGAAAAATTTTATGTTGAGCTATACCAATTTGAAAAAAAAAAACTAACCTCTTTCGTGACTTTAAATTTTCTTTTTAATGTTTATTCATTTTTGAGAGAGAGTGCAGGCTGGGTAGGGAGGCAGAGAGAGAGGGAGACAGAGGATCTGAAGTGGGCTCTGTGCTGACAGACCAGGGCTCAAACTCAGGAAACATGAGATCATGACCTGTGCAGAAGTCTGATGCTTAACCAACTGAGCCACCCAGGCACCGCCCCCTATTTTGTGAGTTTATTTTATTTTTACTTTTTTTATGTTTTTTCTTTTATTTTTTATATTTGAGACAGAGACAGAGACAGAGAGTAAGCAGGGGAGGGGCGAGAGATGGAGACAAAATCTGAAGCAGGCTCCAGGCTCAAGCTGTCAGCACAGAGCTTGGCACAGGGCTCAAACTCACAAGCAGAGAGATCATGACCTGAGCCGAAGTCGGACACTCAACGGACTGAGCCACCCAGCCCCCCCCCCCCCCCGTATTCTGAGACTTTAAATGAGGGAGACTGTTGGGGCGCCTGGGTGGCTCAGTCCGTTAAGCGTCCGACTTTGGCTCAGTTTATGATCTTACAGACTGAGTTCAAGCCCTGTGTCAGGCTCTGTGCTGACAGCTCAGAGCCTGGAGCCTGCTTCAGATTCTGTGTCTCCCTCTCTCTCTGCCCCTCCCCTGCTCATGCTCTGTCTCTCTCTGCCTCGAAAATAAATAAAAACATTAAAAAAAGTTTAAAATAAAAAAAAATGAGGGATACTATCACTAGGAAAACAAAATAACGTTAGATTTAAATACCAATCAGTATTATCTGTAAAATGTATTCAATTGAAAAATTATGCCTATATTTTGGCAAATAAATTTGAGTTTTTATCATAAAACAACTGCAAATATCAAGGGATAAACTTTAGTAACAACACTATTACATTACTAGTAGCAATAAAACAATGTTTGTCAAAATATAAAATTTTACTGAAGGTTCCACTCTTTGATTTAAATACTATAATGTCTTTTCTTGTTCTTTCCCCATGTTTGGCAAAACATGGTAATATGCACTAGCTGGAATGTCTGTTGTCCGTTTGCAATTTTTTTCGATACTGAGCACATTTACTTTTCTAATATAGGGGAAAAACAGGGGTACCTTGGTGGCTGACATAAGGAATGTATGATAATATTTAAGTTGGTTTGCTTGCCAGCTAGAGATTTTTAGGTAAATGAATCCTATCATTTTTAATTTAGTAAAGCGCTTTTGATAAAGCATGCTAGATATACTTGAAATTAATGACCAACTATTCAGGATTCAATGAAAATTGGACATGGTATTAAAAAATAATTTTTCCTTGGAGGTTACAAGTTAAAACTACGACTAAAAAATAGTAGCATCAGAAAGTAGGTACCGCATCAGAGGTTTAATCACCAAGTCTGTGCACTGTTCTTTATGCCTTCCCTGGCTTTGTCCTAAGATATACTCCAGTTCCTCCTGGTGCCCTGGTACATCCTGGAAGAATTATATAATATGTCCTCTTTCAGCATTAGAATGTTTTCATATGTCTAAGTATCATCTATGGAAAAAGATTATAGAGAGAAATTTAGTTTAAGATGATTGATATAAGATCACTTATTTAAAAATTTTTAATGAGACACATTTCATCCATTTTGTAAGCAAGTAAAATCTATTTCTCCTTAAAATTTTCAGAGACCCTGGATACCTGGGTGGCTTAGTTGGTTGAACGGCCGACACTTGTTTTCAGCTCAAGTCATGCTCTCGTGGTTCGTGGGACTGAGCCCCATGTAGGACTGCACTGATAGTGTAGAGCCTACCTGGTTTTGTCTCTCTCCCTCCCTCTCTCTCTGCCCCTCCCCGCCCATGCTCTTTCTCTCTTAAAATAAACAAATAAACTTAAAGAAAAAAAACTTTTGGAGACCTTTTACAATTTAATATATAATTTGATTTTTGATACATACAGTGCCTTCATCTTACATATAAGTTATTTAAATGTTATATTAAGATAATTTTAAATAAAATTTTAATCTGTACTTCCCTAACATCTGTTTCAACACCAGTGTCACGTTTTAAACTAATATTACAATTTTGGCATTTCTGAAGAATTTGTGCTGCATAGGATTTCTGACATTTTATTTAAATAATTCAGCTGTTAATGTATTTTGTGTTCTGAAGTAACAATTTGCATTTATGTAATAAAAATGACAGTTGCACTCATCAAATTTCTATTACCCTTGTAGTTTCTAAACTCATCTTTCTGTTTTGTTCCAGATGAAGATCAGTCTCTGTTGTCTAATGACATGTATATCTGGTGACCTTGCCAGGCAGTCACTACGATTTCTTATCTCCCCCCAAACACAGCAGCTGCTCTCCTACTCTTCCTTCACCAGGTATCAGAGCTCCCACATTCTCCTATAAAATGAAATATGTGTGTAATCAATCAGAATTTCACCTTAGGAAACACTCTGAGGAAACGCAGTACCTTAAAATATGCTTTCATGAATTGATTTTTTCCTCAAAAACAGTTCTCTAGATTGTGTGTTTGCACTTGCGTGTGCATGCGCGCGCGCACACACACACACACACACGCGCACACACACACACACACACACACACCCCACACACGGTCATCTTCCGGAGAAATGTATTTTCTTACATATGTAGTTCTTAAATAAGAAATAATGATTCAAATGTCATTGCTATTGGAGAAGACCCGTTGAAAATCAAAGCAAAATTACTTTTATCTAGGTATAACCCCACATGTATCACAATATGCACACATTTAGACAATTTATTTTGCATTCATGTAATTGTAAAGGTAAATTCTCCGTATTATGAGATTGTTAACCAAAGCATGAATTTCACTTTCTCCTATTTTTAAGAACTGGAGCATTCTAACCAAAGTGATTTGTTTCCCTTTTATAGTTCAGTGAATCTGCTTAACTTCCTATCGCTTGCAGACTTTCTTATATACAAAATAATGAAATATTTAATAGGTGTTCTTTTCATCAGTAGAAATTTAAAAGGCTTTTTCTTCTTCAAAAAGTATGTAATGAAAAAATCTGTTAAAGTAAAATAGTATTCTTAATTACTAGGATGAATTTAAATCAGCCCCCCCGCCCCCTAAATGATTAAGGATAGTGACTAAAATGACTTATTTAGTAATGAGGCTTAATGTGTTGCTCTTAACAGATGAACATTACTTTTTTTCTGTTGTGGAATATTAATAAAATACATTTTAGAAAAAACAGCTCTGTCTTTTGCTTCTCAAAATTGTATTGGCCGTACATTCTCTCTTCAGAAAATATTTGATGTATAATCTAGAAAAAATGTGGTGTTTAATTTTGTAAAGTAGTTTAAATATGTAAATGCTTAAAAATTAATTACCATTTATGTGGTAAAAATAAATGAAAAAATCAACTATAGGGTCAAATTCATTATCTACATATTCATTATACAAGTATTAAAATTTCTCTGTAAGTTACCCAGTATCTATTCTGCATACAAATTGATAGTTTAATTTTACTGACAATTGAATAAAGGAAGAATAGAACAGAGGATGGAGGCTATGAAATCAGTTTTGTTCAGAAGTATTTAGTGCTTGCTATTAACTAAGAACTGAGGTTATAACAACAAACAAAACAAATGCACTCTGAAGTTTCATGGATCCTACCGTTTAGTGAGAAAATCAAATAATTATGCAAAAAAATATCAATTTACAGATTATACTGCATACTTGAAAGACAAGAATGACATAAGTTGAATGACGGGGGGCGGGGTCCTAGAATGGGGTTGTGTTTTTTAAATGTTTATTTATTTATTTTGAGAGCAAGAGAGCAAGCAGGGGAGGGGCAGAGAGGGAGGGAGAAAGAGAATCCCAAGCTGGCTCCACACTCAGCATGGAGCCTGACGCAGGGCTAGATTCCACGACTGTCAGATCAAGACCTGAGCCTATATCAAGGTCAGATGCTTAACCAACTGAGCCACTCAGGCACCCTAGAATGGGGTTGGGTTTTATGTGGAGATGCAGGAAGATTAAAAACTCTTTCAGGACAACTACTTTCATAGAAACCTTTTAGGATTAACTCTTTGATAATGCATATTTCCTACTATTTTGTCTTTTTCCTCTTACAAAATAAGCATTTATTGTTAAACTCAAAACAGAAATAAACTAAATATATATGAATACACACACACACATCCTTTATAAAACATAATAATCAGGGCACCTGGGTGGCTCAGTTCGTTGAGGGTCTGACTTCAGCTTAGGTCATGATCTCATGGTTTGTTGAGTTTGAACCCTGTATGGTCTCATTGCTGTCAGTATAGAGCCCACTTCAGATCTTATGTCTCCCTCTCTCTGTGCTTTGCCCCTACTCACACACTCTGTCTCAAAAATAAAAAAAATAAAAAAATAACATTAAAAAAACACGACAATCTTGTAGAATAAACTTCAATTTAGTTTAACTTCTGATGAGGTGGGATTTCAGGTAATGGGGGGGATCTTTGGTACTGGATGCAAATCTTGAACTAATTTGTGCATTCATTAACTAAAACTCATGTTAAAAATGGCTTCCTGTTGGAGACGCCTGGTTGGCTCAGTCCGTTAAGTGTCAGATGGCTCAGGTCATGATCTCATAGTTGGTGAGTTGGAGCCAGACATCAGGCTCTGTGCTGTCAGTGCAGAGCCCGCTTGGGATAGTCCACCCTCCTCTCTCTTTGCCCCTCTCCCACCTATATTCTCTCTCAAAAATAAATAAATATTAAAAATAAAAAAAGTAGCTTCCTATTAACATTCTATTTTGACAGCCTGAGACCTGATGTTACCAATGGAAGCAGTGGGGTCTGAGTGGAGTATAGCAAACCAAGGGAATGACCAGGGAAATAGGGGAAGACTCATGTCTTGTCAAGAAAATGGACTAGGAATAATGAAATATCCTCCCCATAGTGGAGAGCTAACACATTTTTAAGATATTTATGAAAAAAAAAGCAATGAAACATAGAAATAATGACAATAATAGGCAACATTTATTGATATTTATCATGTGTCAAGAATTGCACTTATTGCTTTATATTATTTTATTAGTCATCACTATAAATACTTTTATTTTTGTCACTCTACAGAGAAAAACACCAAGATTTAGAGAGTTTGAGTAGCTAACCAAAGGTGACTTAGGTGGCTAGTGGATGTGGTGGGCTGAAAAGCGCCCCTGCAAAAGATACCCACCTCTCAATCCCTGGAATCTGTGGATGCTACTTTAAATGGCAAAAAAGAAGGGTCTTTGGAGATGTAACTAAGTTAAGGATGTTGACATGGAGATTATCCTTGATTATCCAAGTGCAATCACATGTATCCTTATAAGAGGAAGGCAGATTGATAGTTTACACACACACACACACACACACACACACACACACACACACAAGCAGAGATTGGAGCTATGTGGCCACAGGTCAAGGAATGCTAGCAGCCCCTGGAAACTGGAAGATGCAAGGAACAGAGTCTCCCTTAGAATGTCCCCAGGGAGCATAGCCCTGTCAACACATTGATTTCAGCCCAGTGATAGTCATTTTGTACTTACGTTCTTCAGAACTGTGTGTGTGTGTGGGAAACGTTGTTTTCTGGTTAGAATGTTGTAGTAATTTGTTGCCATAGCTATAGGAAACTGGTAAGATACAGTAGTGAAATAACCCAGATTTGTCTCCAGAAAGAGCGCTTTTAACTACTTGCCAGATCATGCATGTACCATGTAAGCATAAACATCAGTTTTTCCTTAGCACTGAAAGCCAGAAGGCAAATAATTAAGTAGAAGAGGTGTGTATGTGTGTGTGTGTGTGAACTGTATATATGTATATGTACATATATGAGATGATATTGTATTATATACATGATAATTTATAAAATTTTAAGGTCTTAAAAGTAACATCTTAGTTTTATAATTTATACATACACATCTGCTCACAAATCCAAAGTAAGGGAAATGTCTATACAATACAATATTATACTATATTCCTGAAGATACAGTTAACTTTTATAAATAATTAAAACTAGTTTGAATATTAATAATTCCTTAAAGATACTTTCCTCCAAAAGTGGATTTGTACCTGCAAGAATTTTAAAATTTATCTTTAGTCTTCTCACTTTAAATCTTCCATAGTCCTTTCAAAGATTAATTAACCTGATAATTAGATTTTTTTTTTCATTCGTCTTCCATGGTTTAAGTCTACTTCCTTTCATCCATTTTATCATTGCACCACATAGTGTAACCTTGGTAGACAAATCCTGCACTGAACTTTTCCTAAACGCATTGTGTGTTTGTGCAACTAAGTTTGGTTCTTGGATAAATACAATTAACCCTGCTTTTTCTCTCTCACCCCGCAAACAGTTGTGGTGTTCTCCCCTCTAATGCTACGCAGCTCTTTTCTCCTAGCAGCATTGGTTGTGGTTGGTTTTTCCAGGATTATCAGCTATGACTGACTAAATGAATAGAGTTACCTAAACATGAGGGAAAGAGCATTTCAAATAAAGGGAATAATAGGTGCAGTAGCTGAAGCATAGACGGGAAAACAATGCTTAGAAACTGAGGGTGTGGTAGTTGCTGATGAGAAGTGACACATAGGTTGAGGTCATAGTTTGAGAGACCTTACTGTTATGTGAAAATGTCTGGATTGTAACTATCATCCGTTTTCCTGTATGTCCAAGTGCTCATACACCTTCCTCTATTCCTGGTATCAGTTAGCTTCGAAAATAAAGCCAGCCGTATTCTTCCAATATTCTGCATCAGTTTGTACAGTTTCTGCAATCCAGTGATTTTAACAGCAAGACACCTCAGTGGTCTGTATATAAAATGACTCTCTTGATGCACTAAAACCAATATGAGTTGGGCTTTTCATGTCAATAAAACAATATAAAAGTAAAGGCTGAAAAATAAAAGACATCATTCTGAAGAAAAAAAAAAGTATTCATAGAATACTGATAACCATGGGAGTACTTCTTATGGAAAACTTGTTCTTTCTCTTTTGCCTCTGTGTTTTGTTGTTGCACCGAAGAGGATATATGATGGAGCATCTTGAGGAAAGAATCAATCAAAAATTATATGAAACTGTTTCACCACTACCATAACAACACCAACAACAACAGCAACTCATTTTTAAAACTTTTAGGTAGCACCCAGATTTGTTATCTGGAGTGATAGGACCTGATAGAGGTCATATGAATAGAAAAAGCGTCATGACATCTGATAATTTATGAGCTTAGTGTGTGTGTAGTTTGGAATTCTTATCAACTGTAATAGTTTTATGGCCACTTTTTTTTTTCCAAACTAACTAAATTCACAGGTTATTTGGCACTTCCAGGAACTGCTACTTTCATTGCGAGAAGGACATATCATTCAAAGAAAATTACTCTACCAAATCTGACCACACTACTAATTTAAAATTTGTGCCTGTCGTGAGCGAGGCAGCATTATTACTGGTCCATATGCTAAATGACTAACAGAAGTGTGACAAATTTGATGGCAATGGGGAGATGGGCAAAATAAAATTCCATCAGAAAGCCTAGCATACTGGAGGTGTATCCTGATTCTCTGATAGCCACTTGTTTAATTTTGTGAGGGATGCTGAGGTTGCTTGCAGCAGGTGTTTGCCATTTATTCCACTAAGATTATGAGTGGTAGAAAGGATGTGGACACTAAGACAAGGATGCTGAATGGGAGATACATAATTCTCTGAAATTACTGGTCTTGTCTCTAGCTCTCAAATTTTCCAGCATCAAGCATGTTGGAATAGCTAAGGTATTTCGTGAAGTCTACAAGTCTTAAAAGTAACACCTTAAATTTACCATGTAATTATAGTAATAATAAATTTAACTAGGTGTAACAATGCATTTAGATGTATTTACAGTACATTTGAAAATCCTGGGGTAAAGCTAGGATTACCCTTTGGCTCATGCTGTTCTGTGTTCTGTGTGGCCTCACTTACCTGTGGCCCTGAAATGTGCCACATATGCGATAACAGGGTCCTGCTTGCGCAGGGGGGGGGAAGGGATTTTGCTGGTGTCATAACCTGGGGAAGGTGTGTCTGATGGGAAATTGCCCAGAGGAGCCTAAAGGGTAGATACTTGGTGCAACCTGTTGCAAGCCTTTTGGATGTTTAAAAAAATAAACTGAGGCTAAATAGAACATTTCAGTAGTTTATTTGAACATGCGTCAGTTGAAATTGAGTAGTGTCAAACTGAAAGTGGTTAGTAGTGCTGCATAGACAGGAGCGAGGGGACAGGATTTTATAGAGAAAGTAAAGAAGCAAAACAGGGGCATTATTTCATTGGTTATAGCTTTAGTGGTTGTCTTATTTGGGAAAGCTTAGTTGGCTGTGGTGGGTTGTTCCTTAGTTTCACTTTCTTCAATTCGAGTGTACTGACTCTGACTTAGGTTTTGGTTTGCTTAGGAAAGGTACCAAGGCATTAGAGCCACCCAGTCTAATGGCCTCCCTGTTTAATTACTTTAGCAGTAATTTCCTATCCTGGATGGAAGCCCTCCTGGTGACCATATTTGTACCTGAGTACATCTGCTGCTGATGGTTCAGTCTTACGTCTCAGCAGAATTACAGGGCTTCCTGAAGGTCACGTGATAACTTCAGGGGTGGTGGAGAGACAGATAAATGGATAATTATGCTTTCCAGTTTCTAGAGTTGGCCACATCTTCCCCTTCAAACCAGTGAATGCTGTGTTAGGGAGGGCTTGTTGGTAATTTTCTGTGTGTTAGGAGCTCATAGCCAGATTTGGGGTGAACAGTGTACATTCCAGGGAGGGGGTGGGCAGAAGAAGGACATGCTCACTTTGGCTCTCCTGCCGCATGATAATGCAGGACCTCTTGTTAGGAATTAGATCATTAACAGAATTCAAGGTTTCACAGAGTATTATCAGTATGAGAATTGAACCATACTTTTGCAAGATGTTACCCCTGGGGAAAACTAGCTTAAGCGTATAGGAAATCTCTCTGTACTATTTCTTTCAACTGCGTGTCCACTGACAATAATCTCAATAAAATTAAAAATGTATTATCAGACCGCCTGAATGCCTCCTGATGGCATCGATAAAATAAACAGACTCCACTCTATCTGTAGTGAATCTGAAAAGCAAGCAGGACAGCCAAAACCCGGGGAGGATTTGCTGGATGTCTTTTGTAGCAAAATCATAGTTCTGAGATTGCCTTTTTCCAACTTGGCAAAGCCTTAAAAATGTTTATGTCCTATAATATCACAATTCAATTAAATAATTTATCTCAAGGAAAAAGAAGACAATATGAGGGATGGGGAACCTATAAAACATAAATACTAAGTGTTAATTATAACAGTACCTTGTAACTAAAATGGAAAAAAGAAAACGGAACATTCACCTGTAGGTAACTCCTTAACTATGTTGTGTTTGTGAAAGGTGGAATCAAATGGAGCTGGGAGGCCATTAAGGAGATGGACATTATGTATGTCTTCACCAGTTGGAACCAGGAACTTCTCAACTGGACCAAGTCACAAAAATTCCAAGGATCCTATAAGAACACGTGCAGCTTGCTCTGGTAAGAGACTTTTGCTTAATGTTAGCCTTAGGAACCGATTATGTTCAGCCAAGATTAGCTCTGAGACACCATTACCAATCAAAAGTCTTTGTAAGCAACGTCTATAAAAGGTTCCTTATTTGTTTTAAAACTTCTGACTTATGTTCCCTGGTGGCATACTGATCATTTTGCTGCCCAAATCTTCCCAAAATTGCAATTCTTTGATCTTGAATAAACATTTTTGCTAAATTGTTGCCTCTTTACAATTTTTGATTGACACTTGATACATTTGGTGGAATATTATGCAGAATTTAAAATTTTATGGCTAATAATGATTTCGTAACAACGTGAGGTAATTGTATATATTAAATGAAAAAAATCTAAAATTGTACATAGAGCAGTATCAAAGTTTTCTCTAAAAATATACATACACTGAATGCTAGAAAGAAAATCACTAAAAAAAAAAATACCAGGGATTATCTGTGGAAGATGGCAGTTGGACAAATTCTTCTTCTGCTTTTATGTATGTTACAATGCTTTTAAATGAGTTTTAATCACATGTATTATAGGAAAGATACAAATTCAAAATCATTACACCAAATATTGTGATTAGCAAAGTATGACCAACCTATGACAATTATGAATTAGTATTTTTCATATCATACAGTATAATATTTCCATACAGCATAATAAAGGCTTTAGTTCAACAATAATTTCAATACTTAGAATATACTCTCAAAAGATTTACTCATTCTAAAATTCAACTTAAAAAATAAATTAGTAATATTACCTCCTTTATATAAAATTCTATTTTTCAGTTATCATTAATATTACCTCATCTATCTTTAATTCTTATTTTTGTTGTTTTGTTTAATTATATTTAAATCCAAGTTAGTTAACATATAGTGTAATAATGGTTTCATAGAATTTAGTGATTCACCATTTACATATAACACACAGTGTTCATAGCAACAAGTGCCCTCCTTCTCCTTAATGCCCATCACCCATTTAGCCCATCCCCCCATCCACTTCCCTCCAGCAACCCTCAGTTTGTTCTCTGTTTTTAAGAGTCACTTATGGTTTGTCTTCCTCTGTGTTTTTATCTTATTTTTCCTTCCCTTCCCCTATGTTCATCTGTTTTGTTTCTTAATTTCCACATGTGAGTGAAATCATATGATATTTGTCTTTCTCTGACTGACTTATTTTGCTTAGCATAATACTTTCTAGCTCCATCCATGTTATTGCAGATGGCAAGTCTTCATTCTTTTTGATCATCGAGTAAAATTCCATTGTATATAAATACCACATCTTCTTTATCCATTTGTCAGTCAATGGACATTTGATTTCTTTCCATAATTTGGCTATTGTTGATACTGCTGCTGTAAACTCTGGGGTGCATGTGCCCCTTCAAATCAGCATTTTTGTGTTCTTTGGAATACCTAGTAATGAAATTACTGGATTGTAGGGTAGCTGTATTTTTAATTTTTTGAGGAGACTCCATACCGTTTTCCAGAGTGATTGCATCAGTTTTCATTCCCACCAACAGTGCAAAAGTGTTCCCCTTTCTCCGCATCCTCGCCAACATCTGTCATTGCCTGAGTTCTTAATGTTAGCCATTCTGAAGAGGTGAGGTGGTATCTTGTGGTTTTGATCTGTATTTCCCTGATGATGAGTGATGTTGATGTGTGTCTGTTAGCCATGTCGATGTCTTCTTTGGAAAAGTGTCTGCTCATGTCTTTTGCCCATTTCTTCACTGGATTATTTGTTTTTTGTTTTTGTTTTGTTTTGTTTTCTTGTTTTTTTTTTTTTTTGGAGGGCGGATGTTGAGTTTGATAAGTTCTTTATAGATTTTGGATATCTAAAATTCTATTTTTTAGTTACCATTAGCAACTGTATGAGATGTAACCTAACCTGATAAATAAACAAGAAATATCTCTTAGAGAAAGGAGGGAAGGAGGAAGGAAAAAGAGAACCTATCATGTATCTTGCAGTGTGCTAGTCACTTTATACTTATTTTTTACTCTAATTGTAACAACTCTACCAGCTGATATACCCTGGCTCTCATCCAGAATCTGTGAAATTTTCCTCTTTGAAAGAACTCAATCCCACTTAGTTTTTGGTTTCTACCAGAAAATATATTAAAAGGAGAAAATTAAAAAGTAGATATTTAAGGAAGAGGGAAATGGAAACTCACATAAAAAATAATAAAGATGGTCTCAAAAATTTAAAAATTATTTCAGTTTAGAATTAATGAGAGATGCAACTCTGAGGTTGTCTTTATATCTAGTAAATATAATGATATTCATTTAAATAGTAATTTCTTTTCTTTATACTTGGTAAGAGTAAAGTTTATAATAGATAAGTTTAATGTTAAATGGAGATTTTTTTACCCACATGAACATATTCCTGGCTTTCTCCTCTCAAGGTTTCGGAAGGAGATTTTAGTTGATGTTCTTTAGCCTCCAAGAGATACTAAAAATTCAGGCGTGTTTCTTAACTGAAGCCTTCACTGGAGGCAGGCTGCAAGTCATTGTACTTGCTTCTTGTCTGCCTTCCTATCTAGGAGCCAAAGATACATGGCTTTACAGGTATATGGATTTTAAAATTCCTTTTAGGTGTATGTTAAAAAAACGTAATGAGTTGCAGCATTAACTGGAATTTTTCTTGTGACTAAGGTTTAAATGACTAAGATCCCTATAAGATGCACTTTTTGTGATTTATTACAAGATGATTTTTGTGATTGTCTCATGCAGTGGGAAGACAGCATGCCTTGGTTGTTTTTGTTTTTGTTTTTGTTTTTTGTCTTTTGTCTTTTGTTGTTTTTTTAGTTTTGCTTTAACCTCAAAGTTAAAATATTAACTGTAATGTTTGGAGACATTCCTTGAAGGATATCTATCTAGTTCAGTTTTCTGGAGAAGAGGAATGGAAATTCTTCAGATTTTATTTATTAAGAACACATATCTACTTAGAAAAACTTACACTGCTACTTTGTAAATCCTTTATGCTACATTTACAAGGATAATTGTGTTTTATACATTATATACACTATTTTTGTTAGTCTCTGAATGAATGAAATTGATGCACCTGATTCTATCTCTGTCTGGTTTCTAAACTTTCTTTAAGTGATCTCAAAAGTGCTGTCAACTTGTTCATAAAGAATTTATATTTTCAATTAAAATGAGGCAGACTATTTTGATAGCATTACACTAACCTAAACATTTATAGTAAATGCATTTTGTGTGTGTGTTGAAATGTACCTCATTTCTTATTGAGACAACATTGTGAGAATTTGTATCTTTTAGCTTCTATTTTATTCTAATTTCTGACTTCTCATTGACCTTCAAAAAGAGTAAAGTGTAGATTTGGAAAAAAAATGGATGAGAAATTTCAAAATCTGATAAAAGCCACAGCTAAAAGAAGAGCAATGATTCCCTCAAGCAGAGAATCTCTCTTTGTCTCTGTTTTTGTCTCTGTCTCTCTGTCTCTATCTCTGTCTCTCTTTCTCTCTCTCTCTCTCTCTCTCTCTCTCTCTCTCTCTCTCACACACACACACACACACACACACACACACAGCCTCACCTGAGCATGCATGTTATACAGAGGTGTTGAATCACTATATTGTACATCTGAAACAAATATTACACTGTATGTTAACTGAATTGAATTTAAATAAAAACCTAAAAAATATTATTATAAAAGGGAACAATCTAACTAAGGAAATTCAAAAGACAATGAAATTATATATAAATAGCACTGAAGAAAATACGAACCAACCTAGAATTCTCCTACAGGAAAATAAATGTTTCTAAAATGAAGAAGAAATAAAGGCATTCCCACAAATACATAAAACTAACAGAATTTGTCACCGTGAGATTCATCTTATAAAAAAAGAGCATTCTTTTGTAGAAGGAAAATGATTTGTATTCAGAAATGTTGATATGAAAACATTTAAAGCAACCAACAGAGTAATTGTTGTATAAATATAGATAATATAACCTGTCCAAAAACAAAACATAGCAGTAAGGTTTTCTGGGATCAAAGGAATTCATAAAGAGATTATTACATTTAATAACAGTTCAGCAAGGTAGCTGGATACAAAATTGATATGTACAAAACAACTATATTATATTTTACCAGGAACATACAGTTTGAAATGAAATAAAATAAGCCACCA
This sequence comes from Felis catus, assembly GCF_018350175.1. NCBI lineage: Eukaryota > Metazoa > Chordata > Mammalia > Carnivora > Felidae > Felis > Felis catus. The sequence goes on from NC_058371.1 coordinate 106,699,371, forward strand.
TATACATTAATATAAAATATGAGGTCATTTGAATCAATCTAGCAAAGGTTGTGTAATGTCCTACATGAGAAAAGTTGTAAAAGTTTTATGAAGATTCACTTTAAAAAGACCTAATTTAGTAAAAAGATATAACACATTGATGATTTTGAAAACATTCTATAAAAATATAAATTCTTCCCAAATTCAGGTGTAGATTCAGTAGATTCAGTGTAATTCATAATTGTGTGTATGAACAGGTATGTAACATATGACAAGCTGACTCCAAAACTTACATGGAAATGTAAAGGTTAAAAATGGCCAAGAGACACTTAAATAACAAGCTCTCAAAACTTGGTTTGTCAGTATAGATGAATAGAAGGATAGATAAATCAACATGGAAAGACATATGATAAGACAAAGACACAGGGATAACTGTGCTGAATATGGAAAACATATTCATGGAGCATAATGCAAAGCCCAGAAACAGTCTCACATACTTATATACATTTGATTTATGATCATCTCTTTGATTGTTGGTTTTTTCATGTGAATAAATCATTTGTGCTGAGTAAAAATTTATGAGGGCATATGAATCCAGATTTTAGATTATTCTCATTTTATTGCCCAATTCAAGGTATATTTTGGTGTTTTTTGGTGAATCCATTAATATACAACATCAATAAAATAATTTCAGGGGTGCTTGGGTGGCTCAATAGGGTAAGTGTCCAACTCTTGGTTCGGCTTAGGCCATGATCTCGTGGTTTGTGAGTTTGAGTCCCCCCCATTGGCCTCTGCGCTGACTGCACAGAGCCTGCTTGGGATTCACTCTCTCTCCCTCTCTTCACTGTCTTCTCTCTCTCTTTCTCTCTGTCTCTCAAAATAAATACATAAACTTAAAAAAAAGACGTGTATAAATAAAATAAAAAATAAAATAATTTCAGCTGCTGTGGGGAAGAAACTGTAAAATTGATATTTATTTAAATGTTATCTGTCAAAGAGGGCTAGGATTCTTTATAGTTACAAAATTAAATTTTATTTTTAAAAGTTTTATTACTTTATTAATAATGCCTTTGTGTTTGAAAATGGTTTAAATGAGAACTATGAGGACACAGTTATGCTCCTTCAAAATAAAGAAATTCAAATAAATTAATTTAGACTTTTCAACTAAAACACCTTATTAGGCACATGGTGGCCAGATACAAGAATCTAGACTGTAAAGAAGAGAATAAATTAAAAGCCACTAGGACACTTATCCACATGAATTATAAGTGAGGGAGGCTGAGAATATGTGCTGTGAGGTGTAATAGGTAAACCAGTAAGACACTTGTTTCCTATTTCCAGCTCATAAAAGTTGATGGAAAATGCACACACAGTAACAGTTAAAGTGAAAATTTCTAAGCATTGCATAAAGCCAAATAAAAAGTACTTTTTACTGTATATTGTTAATTTACTTAGTATCCAGAAGCACAGAATTGACTTGATTGAATTCATGGCTTCATGGTACTATACATATTATTTACTCATGATTTTCGTTGTTAATTTATTGTGTTTTTATCTTTACCCTTCATCCTTCAACCCCAGTACCATTTCCTTCTTCACGTAAACATCCTTTCTTATTTAACTGTTTTTTTTCAATGCACTGCCATGTTTTTTTTTTCTTATATGTGTATTTATGACCATATGGACTATTGATTTATGTTTTTGATAAGTTTACAAACACATTTTGCTATAAATCTGTTTCTTTTTTTTAATTTTTTTTCAACGTTTTTTTTTTTTTTTATTTATTTTTGGGACAGAGAGAGACAGAGCATGAACGGGGGAGGGGCAGAGAGAGAGAGAGACACAGAATCTGAAACAGGCTCCAGGCTCCGAGCCATCAGCCCAGAGCCTGATGCGGGGCTCGAACTCACGGACCGCGAGATCATGACCTGGCTGAAGTCGGACGCTTAACCGACTGCGCCACCCAGGCGCCCCTAAATCTGTTTCTTTTTAAATTCAAAATTAAGTTATTTTTTTCACATGTTTACATTCGATATCTACATATAGTTCATTTCTTCTCATCACTGTGTAGTATCCTATTACACATATAACAACCACTATTTTAATATTGTCCCCGTGATAAACATCTAGGTAGCCTTCTTCTATTTGCTAAAAAAAAGAAGAAGAAGAAGAAGAAGAAGAAGAAGAAGAAGAAGAAGAAGAAGAAGAAGAAGAAGAAGAAGAATATTGCAGTAGACATCCTTACGCATGTCTCCTAATCCCCTCTGAGTTTTCTAGCCACTTTGCTTAATTTTATCTTTTTGAAAACATGCCAACATTTACGCAGCTGAATACCTCTTCACTGAAAGTTAAGATGTATTCAAACAAAGGTAGAATTAGTGAAAAGTAAGAACAAATGAGAAAAAAAAAAGATCATGTAGACACACATAATGAGAAAATTGTAAGATAAAACAAGTTGCTAATACACTATTTGGAGTTATCTAGAAAGAAGGACAAGAGTAAGTGAGTAAACAGTAAGTATATAAACAGAAAACATATACACACATATAAAAGAAAAATGAGGGAGAGATGTTAAAGGATATCTATATATGCAAAATAGCGAATATGATGAGAGAGTGAAACAATTAGAATACAACAAAAATTCAAATCATAAAATAACTCCAAGGGAATGTATTTTTTTCTTTCTAAAGTATTTGACATCAAAACAATAAAAATCCCATAGGTTAAATCTAATAATACCCGAGAGCCAGAGTGGCAGGTTCTCTTGGGAAAAAAAATGCTGGTGGGGAAGAAAAAGACCTCATAATCAAATAAGCTGTTATACAAGATTTTATTGCTACTTACATTCAGATATAGTGTTTAAAAGTCAAAGTGGTCAAAGTTTGTTTAATTTTGCTAAAAGAATACAATTTTTAAAAACTCATACTCAAGGATAGAATTTTAAAATGAAATGTTAAAATGAACATTGGCAAAAAAAATTCCATTAAACTAAAATGCAATAAATAATAAAAATGAATTCAATTGTAGTTATATGTATATATATATACATACATATGTGTGTGTATATATATATATATATATATATGATTTTTGGCAGTCAAATTAATAGTATGCTCAATGTATAATATATCTACTATAATACAATTATATATATTCTATAATGTGTTATTGTTAAATTATTATTAAATTATTAAATTATTATTATAAATATGTGTAATATATACTATATATTATGATTGATGAAACAAATTTATTTCTTACAAAATGAAAACATAAATTGAAAATTAAAATAGGAATTGCACCACTTGTTTATATGTATGTTTTCTAAACTATGGTACATGGTCTACTTGAAGCCTACCAAAATAGTGAAATTAGAAAATTTATCATAGCTAAGAATTATTGGGGACATACAGTGTTTTAAAAAATCTCCTTCCAACCCAGAATACCTCTTGAAAAATGTACAGAAAGAAAGAAAATAATTTAAAAATTGCATAAGCAATGTACCAGAATGTCAAGCACATCACTGGCAATCTCTAAGGTATTGCAAGGACAGAAAGAAATCTCACTCCTGAATGTAGCCAAGCATACCAACCCATTACATATATATTCTCAAGATAACCAATAATTACTTATCAACTAAGAGGATTTGACAGCACCATTTGTCACACACAGTTCATCCTAAATTCACTTGGTAATTGGGGTGAACCTCTATGTTAGCTGGTCGGCTTTATCTAAAAGAACAAAAAACTTCTCATATCTTTATGACAGGAGGTAATTTTGCAGTCTAGAATGAGTGCCCACTGAAGTTAGGTTCCTACCCTTCCAGAGAAACTTGGAGAGAGGGACATTATTTTCTTTGATGTTTACACTTCAAAGAGACGGTTGCTAGTGTTAGAGAAAGTTATTCTGAAGTCTGAAAGCTGATAAGAGAGAGACTTATTTAACTTTTAAAAAAGGCTTGCATACATATGAAACACAGAAAAAAGAACTTTCAATTACAAGTTTTCTAAAGTAAATAAGAAAAGGAAGGGAAGAAAAGTCTCTTTCCTTATTTTCAACAGAAGTAATTAAGCTTCTTATTTTTAATTTTTATTTGCCTTTATAGAATCTATATCAAATAGAAAATTCAGGGTTTTTTGAAAATTACACATTTAAGCTTTATATGGAAGAAATCTTACTAGGTCTTTCTATATATATATATATATATATATATATATATATATAAATTTTCTGATCAAAACCTGGTAAAATCAAATAGTATCATAGGAAAGCCATTAAAAATAATTATTTAAAAATTTAGTAAAATGTATTAATTATAACAGCCTTATAGTTATATAAGACAATATATGTTTATTATTCACATTATATATAAGTGCTACTAAAAATATATGGGAAACAAAATATTAAAGTCACATTCTGTTTTCCTGAAAGAAAACTATCATAATTCAAATTTACTTGGAAATTCATATGCTTCAGGAAATCAGTGTGCTTCAAGAAACCAGAACTAGTGTTTCTAATTCAAAATATGAATTAAGATTAACATAGACTTACTATAATATAATTAAGACTAAAAGAGACTTATAATCTTCATTCCTTTTTATTCAGAGAAAATTTTCAAGTTAAAAAATTACAGATTTACTAGGTCATACTACTGGTTGCCTAAAATTTTCAACTCATTGTGTATTCTAGCACCTTACCAGTAATAGTACTGTTAAAAATAGTCTTGGATTTTGATGTCTATAGAGTTTTATGACAAGCACAGACTGTGCAACTTCTGTTGATGATTTATGTTAATAGGGAGGGACAGTTATTGTATGCAGGCCTGAATTTTTTTAAGTTGTACAATTGAAAATACTCTGAATTTTCACTGAAACCATTTAATAAGTGGTTGTTTCTCTGGAATTGTGAAGAATAACGTCAAAATTGTGACATAGACTTATTTTTTTCTTTTTGTTTTTTTTAAATAAAACATACTTTTATTAAGGTATTATTTATATACAATAAAATAGACCCATTGTAAGTGTACAGGTTGACGGATTTGGGAAACTCTCTATAAACATGTACCCACCAACATCACAACTAAGATGTAGACAAGTTCCATTTCCCTAAACAGCTTTCTCCTTCTCCTTTGCAGTGGATACCAACTTGTACCCATCATACCAGAGGAGATGAATCTGCTCTCTATCACTATAGTTTTCCCTTTATATAAATTGACTTACATAATATTTTATATTTTACTACTCAGCGTAATGTCTAAGATTTATCCAGGTTGTTGTACGTATCATTTTTTTCTTTTTTCCTTTTGATCACCATGTAATATTCTACAGTATGTTTAGCCACAGTTTGCTTTCCATTCACTAGTAGATGGACATATGGGTTGCTTTGAGCTTTAAGTTGTTATGAATACAGCAGCTGGGAGTATTCACATACACATCTGTGTAAACATATATTTTATCTGCCTTTGATAAGTACCAAAGAGTAGAATTACTGGTTTGTAGGGTAAGTGTATGTTTTACTCTATATAATACAGCTATATTGTTTTTTAAAGTGCCTAACATTTTGGACACCGACTAGTGTGTGAAAGTTTCACTTACTCCCCATACTCACCAAACCTGAATATTTTCACTTCAGCTATTTTAGTATATGTATGTGTAGTTGTTTTTCATTGTCATTCTGATTTGTATTTTTCTGACGGCTAGCGATGTTTAGCATCTTTTCACATGAAAATTTTCCAGTGTTTATCTTCCTTTGTGAAGTGTCTGTATATATCTTTGATTTTTTAATTAGGCCATCTTATTATTTTTGAGTTGTAAGAGCTCTCTACATATCTTATACAGAAACCCATTGTTGGATTTGAAAAGAAAACTTTTTTTTTCCTTAGTTTTGTCTTTCAAAAAGCAAAACTTTTTAATGATGAAATTTATTCTATCAATTTTTGTGCATTTTGTTTTTTCTGTTTTTTTAAAAAAATCTCAGCCTAATCTAATTCTCAGATGTTTTCTCCTATTTTTTTACCTTGTACATTGATGTCTGTATATGAGAGTAAAGATACACATTCCTTTTTATGTTAACAGTTTTCTATTTCAGAATTTTTAGGTAAATCCAAAGAAATTTTAGTCGAATTATTTTAGGAAAAGGCAGTGTATTGAATTATACATATTGCCAGTAAGTCTAATCAAAAGTGCCATTTTTGCCTGCTTATTTTCTTAAAGTAGGTTTTGGCAATTTATGTTCTCATAATTACAAGAAATATATATTCTAGTATAGTTCCCTTTGGGGATTGTGTTAGCCAAAGTAAATTGATGAGAACTACAATAATGTAGAAAGATTGATAACAACTTAAAATCACATAGAATTAATTCATGTGGAAAAATAGACAATAAAACGGTAGGGATTGTTGAGTACTACCTCTAGATTACCTCTTCTAAGTTTTTCGATAAATTTTCTGTAGTGCTAGCATATGTTCCTAAAAGTGTCTTTATAAATAAGCTCTAATTTAAAGAAATATCTAGGGGTGCCTGCATTACTCAGTCTGTTAAACATCTGACTCTTGATTTCAGCTCAGGTCATGATCTTACGGTTTGTGAGATCAAGCCTAAAGCTGGGCTTCGTGCTGACAGTGCAGAGCCTGCTTGGGGTTCTTTCTCTCCCTCTCTCTCAAAATAAATAAATAAACATTAAAAAAAAACATAAAGAAATATCCTTACCACTGTGTCACAACTATGATATTATGTAAGGCCATTATCACTGAGAAGTTATTTGGTAGTTTCTTTTTCCTACATTTATAGTGATTTAGGTCTTTCAAGAAATGGTGGCTTAATTTTCTTCCAAATGCATTTATGATCCCTAAGTAGAGATGACAGTACATCTCATAACAAGATAGCTTACAGATTTGTTAAATAATATGATTTAAACATCAACACAAATTGAATTTTTTTTTTGAAATTAGGTATTTATTCATAAAATGTAGAGATTTTATTATTGTCAAGTTTTATAATACCTACCTATTCCTTATAATTAGAGAAGTGATTTAGTGTATAGGAAATTTCTTAATTAATTGTTTGTGGATATCTAATGATAAAGATGAAGAAAAGAGAAGTAAATGAAGAAGTTTCTCCTCTTTGGTGAGTTGTAAATTCATAAGCTTGTTTGTAGCATATTGTAGTTTCCAGAGATGGCCACATATCCCTTTTCACATGTTGTTCTTACCATGTGACTGGCATTCTTGAATCCATGATCTATGTTCCCTCCTCTTGAATCTGGGTTGGAATAGTGTTTGCCTCCATAGAAAATGGTGAAAATAAATTCTATGTGATTTCAATGCTAGATCTTAACAATGTTACAGGTTCCATCTAGCTTTTTCTCTGCTAGGACACATGGAGATGGAATCCAGTTACTGTGCTGAGGGGAAGCCTGAACCAACCTATCTGAAGAGACCACATGGACAGGCACAATGGATAGAAACTGAGGTTCTTAGATGACTGTCACTATCAACCATTAGATTTGTGAATAAATTATCCTTCAACAGATTTTAGGTTCCAGTCTTTGGGTTTCATGCATGAGGCTACAGACATTGTAGAGGAAAGACAAACTATGCTGTGCTGATGTGAAATTCCATCCACAGAATCAATGGTTGCTTTTTGCCATTGAATTTTATAGTAATTTTTATTTATTTATTTTTATTAAAATTTTTAAAAAATGTTTATTTTTGAGAGAGAGACAGTGTGTGAGTGGGGTAGGAGCAGAGGGAGAGGAAGACACAGAATCAGAAACAGGCTCCAGGGTCTGAGCTGTGAGCACATAGCCCGATGCAGGGCTTGAACTCAAGAACCATGAGATCGTGACCTGAGCTGAAGTCAGACTCCCACTGACAGAGCCACCCAGGCACCCCAATAATTTTTACATAGCATTAAGTAACTGGATAATGTTTAATATTTTTAAAGAAGTGAGTATATTTTAGAATAAGATAGTACAAAATATATCAGAGATTGCTTTTTATCATTTATGAGGCTTGGCCATAAAAGTAATTTATATCTATTTATTAGTAGGCTTTGCCTCACTAATAATCCATGTAGGCTAATTTTATTAGGTTTCGATTTTTTCTAAATTGGTCTTAGTAGTAAAGTTAACAATATTAAAGCACCCCTGTATACCTTATAGAAGAGAATTGGACATTAGAACCACCAAGGGTTTACCCATCTTTATCTATATGAGCTGATAAATGGGACCAGTTAAAGATCTTAGCCCTTGTTGTAGATTATAGTTGTTCCGGTTGGCACATGTTTCCCATTTCAGTGTTTTGCTAATATCACCAATTCCCTCTGATTCTGATTAGTAGAAATTAATTGCAGTACAGTCATAGTCTAGGATCTTGAAATCATGACTTTCCTGGGAGGGAATGGCTGCTTATAAAAGCAAATTTCCTGTAACCAAAAAGGGGAAAGGAAAGAATGGGTGGTTGGTACTGCTTTTGTCTTTCAACAGGTAGACTTATTTTGTTTTTCATGTACCTTGTGTGGGAAAGTGAAGACATATACAAACTAGTTCACAAATTTTACTGTACAGAGTATAGTGGAAAAGTGTGAATCTTTGAAGCCACAGAGAAATAATCTTTCATGGTATAGTTGTGTTATTTAGGGCTATTAATTTAACATATCTGATAGTTTGCATATTTGTTCAATGTGGTAATAAACCTATTGTAGAGAGACATTGCTGACTAATAAATGGCATTGTAACTATAAAATTCTTGCATTGTACAGAGACACCCCTCCCCATATGTGTGTGTATATAATTTATATAATATAGAAGAATTACAAATTATAACCCAAAATGCACTCATTTTCTCTTCTTTTTGCATTTTCCCCTTTCCTTAGGAGACCTCATCTAGTCCTTTGTATTCAACTTTCACTTATATGGTAAATTTATATCTGCATCTCAGAATTACCAGACAAAAATAAGAGTGTGCTGGGAACAAGGATTATATATCCAAGTTAAATAGGTAAAAGAATGAAGAGAAAGAGAAACTTGGATATAAAAATGAATCTATTGTTTCAGTGAGCCTTTGGAAAGGCAAAAAGCTGAATAAGAAAAAAGAGTCTTTTAAATTATGGAACAGGAGTTCCAAAGGGCATGGTCAATGGGTTTGTGTTGGAAAAGAGAAGCATGGTATTAGGGTAGGGAAAAGAAACAGAGCACTGTAAATATGAGAATGCAAGAGGGAAATTTCTTGGCAAGGGGAAATGATGCTGAAGTAAACAGGGATGTGGCACTTGGTGGATTTACAACTGGTCATCACCTGGAGACTGGGGAGCATTCCTGGTTGACAATGCTCAGCTAGTGCTCAGCTATGGAGGATATTGGATGATTCGCTAGTGTGGCCTTGGTGTTCCTTTCCACTTGGCTTACAGTGGTGGGTACTCATGACAGTAGGCAGAAACCAGAGTATGGCCATAAGAACCTTGTGAATTGTTACAGAGTTAAGGTGCTAGCGTGCGGAAGCTGTGTTGTGTGCCACATGCAGAGGAGTGGGAGTAGAGTGGTCTTACTTGAAGAGAAGCCAGAGGTAGGACAATTTAGCACAGTATTTAACTTGAATGTATAGTTGGTTTTGCAGAAAGAATAAACACAGTTGTTCTGTGTGGCTTGATTTCCAGGTAGCACAGATATGATTGCTGACGGCCGTGCAAGATGGCAGAATTTGACAGTGCACAGTCATTAACATAAATGGCCTCAGAATCCTATTATAGAGAGTTAATATAGAAAAGGGAACAAATGACAGCTATAATGAGTAGATTATATAGTTGGTCATACCTGATAACTGTTGGTGGTGAGGGAAGGGGAAAAAAAAAGGACACAAGGGAGACATTGCATGAGACACTTTTAGACCTTGCATGAGACAGTGAAGCAAGAACTTTAAAAATACCACCATTCTTTGCTGTCATTGTTGTTGTTAATCTTAGGCTTGTGTGGAGTCAGAAATATGGGGCACATCAATAACTATTTGAGTCTCCAGTTTATTCTTAACAAGATTTACAATCCATTTTATAGTTTCAGTTTATGTATTTTTTCATTCTTGTTTCTTCCCTTTGTGTAATCATTCTTTCCTATTAAGCTTTGTCTACAATACAAGATGACACATTTTCCTTTTGCAGTGAAAAACTAAATGCAGTTGGTTTTCTTGTTATTCAAAGCTTTCTTGAAATTCTCCCATTCTAACTATGTACCCAATTTGTATTTTAATTAATTTCCTTTAATTTTTCATAGCTAATATTTTGGGTTGTTTTAAATTATTTTCAAAATAATTCCTTGACTGGGTTTTGTTTGTTTGTGTATTCTATAAAGCAGTAATTTCTCAACTCTGGCTGTATATTGGAAGTCCTAGGGAGAGTACCTCTGAGTGATACCCAACCTCACCCTCATATATATAATTTATTTAGTAGATTTCATTTCTAAAAGTTTTCAGAGCTCCACTAAGTGGTTTTAATGTATAGACAAGGATGAGAATCATTGATTTTCATATTTTTATATCAGAGTTTTTATAGTCCCCATAAGTGATTTTAATATGGCTTTAACGTACAAATATGAATAAGGATCATAGAATTAGAATATTTAAAGGGGAATATTCAATGAGAAATTTCAAATTATCATGATTTATTCTTCTCTCTTTTACTACACTTTTTATACAAATGAAAAATCCTACATTGGAAGTTGGTCAGCACTACTGCAGGTTTCATTGAAGGAGGTATCCTGAGCATGCCAGCATAGACAGTAATACTTGTCTTTAACACAGCATTTCATATATAAAGCCACTTCACAGCAGTCAGAGCTGTATATGGTCTCTAACATTTTGAAAATTCTTTTCTACCTTAGTCAACATGGGCATATTTTGAGTGATGAATTACCAGCAGCTTCTTCATGATCTTCTCCTTTCCAAATGCAGGTTCTCTTTTCCAAACAAACTAAAATGAATCTCTTACAGTGAGGCACTGATAGGCCTGATGAAAATCTTGGTTATTTTTGTTTATATTTAGTTATTGAAGTAGATTTTGTATATAAAGAGTCACAGTGGCCACATTTATTGTTTTTAAACACTTGGAAAAGTTGCTAGGAAAATCTCATGTATAACTTGATTTATTTCTGGATTTCTTTTATATGCCATCTGCTAATTGATAACATTAATAGAGTTTTTACTTACAATGTTTTGTTTCAGAATAATCAGTTTACTATAGCCATCAAAAGCAATTCTAAAAAAATATGAATTTACTGCTTTTGAGTGCTTGCTTAAAAATGTTACAAATCTGTTCATTCATTCAGGGTTATAATTCCTGTTTTTTTTTTGTTTTTGTTTTTTTTCAGATTATCTGTGTAATGATTCATTGCTTAAATTACTTAGTTTATACTGACTGTACAGACAAAGCCTTGCAGGGAACTCTGAAACATTCCTCTGATAACTCAAAAATGTGAGATCTATTCTGCCAGCACAGTATTTGCAGATTTTACCCCTACTGTCCCAGACTGGCAAACTGCAACCTAAGAAAGTTACTATAGAAAGATACTAGTTGTGTTCATGACAGCCTGATATTCCTTGAGTTGATGTCCAGACACTAAATTATTGGTTAGTTACTGAGATATTGTGCATACCCAAGGAAAGTGTACAAAGGAAAGAGAACAAAAAGGAATGTTTTTTGACTTTTAATGATAGAGAATAAACAGGGTTGATGGAGGAAGGTGGGTGGGGGATGGGCTAGATGGGTGATTGGGTATTAAGGAATGCACTTGTTACTGGGTGTTGTATGTAAGTGATGAGTCACTGAATTCTACTCCTGAAACCAATATTGCACTGTATGTTAGCTAACTAGAATTTAAATAAAAATTTGAAAAGAAAAAAAAAGACAAAGTTTGTAGTCAGGTAAATTGGAAGCAAGAATCAGTTGTTATGTTTAATATGCCAAATGGCAATTGATGTTGAATTAATTCTTCCTCAACCTAATAGTAGAGTCGTTTTGAGGATTAGGTCTGACAGTTTATTGAAATTTTCCAGCACAGTGCTTAAAAGCATCAAATAGTGTTAGTGATAACTCCTGGTGGGGTTATTTGTATTAAATATCAAAAGATAATCTAAGTACTTTTTCTCCTTTAAACGTTTCTCCTCACAATAAATTTCTTGTTCTCTATCTTGTTGAACTAAATGGGGCATCTGTCTTATTTTCTTTCTCACCCTAGAATTAAAGTACAGTAGTGCAAGTCTGCACTCCAATCTCCATCTTCTTTACTCTGAGTTCAGCATTATATCTGCTTGATTTTCAGACTTTGACTCTAGATTTGGGAGAAGGAAGGAAAGGAGAATCTCATACTCCTATTGAACATTTTTAATTTCAACTATATTTAGACCTTCCATGAAAATCATGTTCCTCTGTAGCTCCAAAATCTGTCCTTCTATTTGCTTTTAGCTTACAAACAAAATATAAAGATGACTTATGCCTCACTACCACCTTCTGAGTAAATTAAGGTGCCATGTTAAACTGTTTTCACAGCACATGAATCTCATACAATAAAAGCAGTGGTCTACCAAACTTATGCAGGTTAATTTAATGTGACCATAAATATGAACATATTATCCAGTTTTCAAAAAAAAGAAAAAGAAAGGAAAAGGAGAACTATTGTCAGTTTAGGGTGTGGGCATGATCTCTGCCCACAGGGGTGAGACATACTGTTTGGCAGAAGTGTAAGGGAAATCGTATTTTTGAGAAAATCAAATTTGGAGAGAAAAATAGAACAGTTTTCCTTGGGTTGGCTCATCACCTACTCAATATTGAACTCGTCTTACAGGTTTCCATGGTAACTCTACAGTCAAGCTTTGGAATCTGTAAGATCCTTAGTGATGTCTTATCTCATAGTACTCTACCTTTAGTGTGGTGGTCTTGAAGTAAGTTTTCTAGTATACGGTCTAACTTCTAACCAAAAAGCCTCCACAATAAATGGAAATCGTAAGGAAAGAGAAGCTGGGAGATCCTTGCTTTAGGTTTGAGTTTTGACCAATCCTTGAATAACCAAGATTCCAGGGATGATGTTAGGTGTCTAAAGATAAAATTTAAAATTCATGAGCCTTGTTCTCATGGCCTTTATAAACTAATAGGAATAGTTGGACACTAAATACAAATGTAAATCAAAGTGCAAGTATAAATCTTTTTAAGTCATATGAAAATAATATTTAAGGGGCACCTGGGTGGCTCAGTCGGTTAGGCGTCCAACTTCAGCTCAGGTCACGATCTCGTGGTCCGTGAGTTCAAGCCCTGCGTCAGGCTCTGTGCTGATGGCTCAGAGCCTGGAGCCTGCTTCCGATTCTTCCTCTCTCTCTGCCCCTCCCCCGTTCATGCTGTCTCTCTCTGTCCCAAAAATAAATAAAAACGTTAAAAAAAATTAAAAAAAAAGAAAATAATTTTTAAAAAACCAAGATGTTGAATAATTACAAAGGCTATCCTACTTAAGCTAGGAATCTATTTATAGAATGCTTTTCATAGGAAATTTCATTTTTGACAATTCTTGAAAGATCTTTAAGTTTAGTAGCTACAAGCGTATGGGGCACATTTAAACAAATCTTGACAATCTCTGTGATGAACTTTTTTTTTACTATGAAAAATCATGTTGTAGAATAATACTTAATATTTTATTCAGCTTTGTTGATATATAGCTTAAATTAAGAAATACATCAGTTTAAAGAATAAATTTTGATGAAATTTGGTAATTGAATACAGTCATATAAATACCACCATAGTAAAATGCACAACAATATCATCATCCTAGAAGGATTTCTCATGTATATTTTCAATTGATCCCATCTCTTAACAACTGGATCCAGACAATATCTATCTTACTGTCACTATAAAAATTTCATTTCCTAGGCTTTCATATAAAGATAGCTAAAAATAACATAGACTTTCATGTCCCCCATTTTTTTAACTTAGCATAGGTTTTAAGATTCTTATATGTTATGTTAGTTATTTCATTCATGTTATTGCTTATTAGTATTTCTTACTAGGAGAAAATAATATCTATTTACAACATCTGATATCTGTAAAATATTATATACATTCACAACACTTGTTAATATCATGTCAAATTTTTTCTCAAATTTTAGTATTGAGAAGCCATCAGGCTCACTTACTATGCTTTCTCAGATAGAAATTGGGAAGCGCCATATAAGATGTAGATTTTATCTTTTTTGCAAACTAATAGGCTACTGTAGTACATGGATGATAGAAGACACAAGACTCTTGGGTCAGAGACAGGAGGTATAGCATTTTACTGACAATGATAAGAGTTTCAGCATATGTGTCATCTCCCCAGATTCCAGTTCCCACAGAGCAAAGAGGTACAGATGATACCAGCACATGCAGTCGGGGATGTTACAGGAAAAGAATTCCAAGTATTAAGAACTTGAATCTTATAAGAGAGCTAAATCTCCTTGACCTTGCTTCAGTGAAAGACATTATCTTTATTAGTGCAGTGAAAGAAACTTTTCCACTGACTCAGAAAAAGACACAATCTTTATCTTCTAAGGCTATTTTTAAGAAAAGGGCAATTGAAATGTTTTATGATAAGATATCCAGAAATATGACATACCTATGGAAAATTGTCTATCAGTGGGGCTCCAAGAAGTAGCATAAGACCAATTTGTATAATTGAACCCAACTTTACCACCAAAATCCCAGACCCAACCAGTTTAACAAATCTCATAAATCGTTGGTGTGTACCTTAGAAATCTAGGCATCTTTCTCTATAATTTTGGTTGGCTTTTTTACTTGGAATAAGGCATTAATACAGAGGCAGAAATATATATTAGACATTATAGAGACTTTTTCTTGGCTTTTAGGGAGGGCATTTAGGGCAATTCCATTATTCATAACAACCCTGGCTAGTTAATTGAGGCTCATGTGAATGTCTTAAGGGCTGAAGTGGTGTCATGATCAGATAAAGTCAGGAGAAATTTTACACCAGTTCTTCTAATTATATGGCTCTCAACATAGGGATCACTATACACATACAACTATACAACACATACTATACACATACAACTGAAAGCTTCTCAGTTAACCAAGGGAAGCCTCTATTTGGAGACATTTCTGCAGTCATCAAGATGTTACACATAACACCTTGTCATCAACTGGTGATATCTCATTAAAATTATTAGGGTGTTTTATGGACGCTCCTAAAATGCAAGTCATAATGTTTCTTCAGTGGAGGTCCATTGAAACTTTGCTTTCACATAAGAAATACAATGCTTTGGAGGTCATTAGTGATCCTGAAAGTAAAATCTTGTTTACAATTTTTGGGAGTCCCAAATATGATCTATATCAATTGGGGGTATAGGTTGACAGCACTTCCAACTTGCGTCCTGACTGGTAGATCTTAGGGTTACCAGATAGTTCAAATAATTGAGCACAGTTCTTATTTTGGGAGGGAGTTGTTTGGGGAGGGGATAATGGTAAACCTGAGAGTCAATTAAATTTGAGGTGTTTGCAATACCTTGGAGAGATCACCAGGGCTTTTTTTCTTCTTGAAGAAGGCACTAGCGGTGGTAGTGAAAGAGATCATTAATGTTCATTTCCCCTTGTACTTTCCGGTGTGTTAAGTTCTTCCCCATCAAGTGCTTGGGTTATTTCTACTCCTAATGACAGAAATCAGAGTGTCCCCTTTCAATAACTACAATTCCACCATTTTTGCATTTTTCTTTACTTGCACCCAGACTTAATCATAGAAAGAAGGGTCAGGTGCAAGAGGAACAAGGATACTGTTATAAAACTTATGGAGAACCACATATCCCTTACTTTAGCCACCTGAGCCAGTGTGGGTGTAATATTTGGGGTATAATCAACCAGGTGGTCATTTGCTAATGTTTTTTTTTGGTTATTGGTTTTTGTTTTCTTGGGTTTCTGTTGTTGTTGTTTTGTGTTTTTTTGTTTTGTTTTTGAGAGAGAGAGAGAGAGAGAGAGAGAGAGAGAGAGAGAGAGAGAGAATGGTTCTGCACGCATGCACACACACGTGAGGAGGGGAGGGACAGAGGGAATAAGAATCTTAATCTTAATCAGGCTCCATGCCTAGCTTAGAGCCTGACGACTGTGGGGCTCTGTCTCACAATCATGAGATCATAACCAGAGCCCAAAGCAAGAGTTGGATACTTAACCAACTGAGCCACCCAGGTGCCCTTCGTTTTTTTAAATTATTATCCAGGAAAGTGTCAACCCAAGACAATAATCCAAGTAGACAACCAAGATTTTTTGAATCCCCCAAACCCCTGCTTGGAAAGATAGCTATTCAGAAAGGGGGAGAAAAAAATGCCAAGGAGTGTCCAGGGAAGAATCCAGACTTTTCTAAAAAGGCTTGTATATTTAAAAAAAAAAAAAAAAAAAAAAAAGGCTTGTATAACTCTTTACCACTGTGACTCTGATCATTATTGAGGAAGTGGCACAGAAGAGATAATTCCTTTCTGGGAACAACTGCATTCAGTGACTAACTAAATTTCATTGCTGAGGAGTATGAAGCAGGAAAAAAGAATATGTCAATAATGCATTGAGTTAATTTTTGAGCTATTCCGGTGCTCAACAATGTTAGATGACTGGATTGTAGATAGCATGAAATATACATTGAACACACTGATTAGGAGTTCATTTTTGAGTGATTTTTACAACAAACGGTATATTGTCATCAGACTACAAATGTTCTGGAAAGCCAAATATATAACACAGGTTAGCTTTAAGGGATATGAGAGTGGGTCCACAGTCAGTTGCCTGTGCTAGAACAACAGCATAATTGGAAATGTGTTGACAACAGTGAAGAACCATCAATGGGGACAAATGTCTACAGTAGTCAAACCATTGGGAACAGGCAGAGAGAGGACAAGGAGGGCATG
This sequence comes from Felis catus, assembly GCF_018350175.1. Taxonomy (NCBI): domain Eukaryota; kingdom Metazoa; phylum Chordata; class Mammalia; order Carnivora; family Felidae; genus Felis; species Felis catus. The sequence continues at coordinate 106,716,259 of NC_058371.1, forward strand.
TAATAGGTCTCTCACTTAGACAAATGAGTTAAATTTTGACAGGAATAACAAGTCTGGAATGCAATGGTACCTCTGAATCATAAATAAAGTCTTTACATTGTGCCTAGTATTTTTATTGGTGGATGTGTTATATCTGGTATGATAATGGATCTAGGCAGCAATGGTGGCAATCCATATCTCTCATCAGAGAATTGTCCTTATTCTTGGCATCTGTGTAGTGACTCAGACAGTTGAATCAGCAGCCATAATTTGTTTCCACAGTCCAGATAGATTTACTTTTTATCTGCCAGTCTATAGATTTCCAAATAGCAGTCCAAACAGCTAGGCCATTGGCAACAGTCCAAGAGTCAATAAAACTATAACAAGGTTTATCAAGGGGAATATTGGTCAAAGCTATGAGAACAGCCCTGATTTCTGCCTACATACTTTAACAATTGTGTCTACTTTCATTTCTGGATTGCTGCTGATAAGCCACAATGGCCCAGTGACACCATTTGTTTCCAGATTAGCTGAGACTTCAGTAAACTAACAAGGCCCAGCTAATCAGGGAAACCTCTATGAATCAGAGTCCCCAGTGAGTGGTCAGTGTTGTTGCAAACAGCAGAATGTGAATAAATTTATTTCAGAAATACCTATTCAGTGTTCTTATTTAAAACTGAGGTGCTATACGATACGTGTCAGCTCTTAAATATACCATTTCCATTTGATAAGTGAGGCTTTTGAGGCACTTTCAGTCTTCTTATAGTTATTGAGTCTGAGTTGACTCACACAAAATGAGAATATCAGATGGGTGAATTACATAGGTTTCATGAATAAGACATTAAATTTCAGTAAGAGTCCAGTAGCAATGTGCTCTTCAAATGGGTTTTTCCTTGGTAGTTGTGTCAGAGAGGTGATGCATACCATCCCCGAAAGGGCTGTTCTGAGTAGGGCTGCATCCCTTCCCCAGAGGCTCCAAATATCAAAGCATCAGTCACAGAGGAATTTGACTCAAAAGAATCTTAAAGTTGCATGGACTGAAAAGTAGTAGTACTTCTCTACCTATACCTCTTTCCAACCTATAGATTCCCCCCTAGCATGGAGGGGACAGAGGTGTACAAGCATATAACAAATGTATTCCACCTTCACTTTCAGATGTAGATTCAACAACAGCACACCATTTGGCCCGAAAGAAGTTACCCACTAGGTCATGTCAGTGTCCCTTTCCCAATGTAAACTTTGTCCAAACTCAGTCAGTTTATGGTCATTAGGAAAGAAAAGAAAAAGACTCTCAATAGGTTAGTAATAATGGTATTTAGAATTTGAAATAATTGATAATTGTTTATACTTTAGTAAATTATATTAGAGAATTACTTTTTAAAATAAAAAGTAATCAAATTTCAGGATGCCTGGGTGGCTCACGGTTAAGCATCCGACTTCGGGTCATGTTATGATCTCACGGTTCATGAGTTTGAGCCCCACATTGGGCTCTGTGCTGACAGCTCAGAGCCTGGAGCCTGCTTTGGATTCTGTCTCTCTCTCCCTCTCTCTCTCTGCCCCTCCCATTCTCTCTCTCTCTCAAAAATAAAATAAACATTAAAAAAATTTTTAAATAAAATCAAATTGCATATAAAATATATGAATAGGCTAAACAGCAAATTTTAAAAAGAGAATGAATTCTACAATGAGAGTGTTTTACAAACTGCTATTTTTAGAGACAGCACTGTTTTTCAATTCTAAGGAGGGAAATATTAAAAGAACATGTAAATGTACTTGTAATAATGTACTTGTATAAAGTACATGTAATGTACTTTATAATGATAGGTACAATATATCAAATGTACAGATAACTTGGTGGAATTTTAGTTGTTTCTTCTGGTCCTTATCTTCTAACCATATTAGTTTTCTTTATTATTTTCTTTTTTTTTAATTTTTTTAACGTTTATTTATTTTTGAGACAGGGAGAGACACAGCATGAATGGGGAGGGTCAGAGAGAGGGAGACACAGAATCTGAAGCAGGCTCCAGGCTCCGAGCTGTCAGCACAAAGCCCGACGCAGGGCTAGAACTCACGGACCGCGAGATCATGACCTGAGCTGAAGTCGGCCACTTAACCGACTGAGCCACCCAGGCGCCCCTCTTATTATTTTCATACTAAAAATAGTGTACCAAAGGAGAACTTTGATATTGTCAATATTGGCAATATTGTCAAAAAATTAGAGAAAAAGGTAAAAGCAATTAATTATTCTCTAGAATTTGAGAGAGAATAGTCATGGCTTTAATAATCACAGAGATAATTTGTCATAAATATTTCCTATTCTTTGAGTATTCACTTGGTATGTTTCATAAACCATTTTCAAATGTTACTCAATTATTTGTTCTTTCCCTTAATACTCATTTTACTCTCCAATATGAGGTGTAGAAATAATCTTTAAGTTCTCAAATTTAATATTCAAGACTCTAAATAGAGGGTTTTGAAGCAAACATTAAATAAGGATTGATAATTCGTGACAAGTATGAAATTATTTTTCTTTCAAATTAAGCAGTTTGTAATCTGTGCAAATATTAATTTCATAAGACCTAACTTTACAATGTGGTAATGTTTTGCTTTTTTTTTTTTTTTCCACAATAAAAAATCTGTAAGATTTAGTTTAGTGTTTAGTGGTTTGGTTAAAAATTTCATTTAGGAATTTGAGTACATAGTTAAAATTAGCCAGCAGTGTAATGCATACATTAGTACAAGGAGCTTACATTAAATAAATGCAAATTCTATTCACAACAAGGGACTATTTCTTTGTCCCTATTATTTCTTACTGAAGAATACAAAAAATAAAAAGCATTCCAAACCTGGGGTGTCTGGCTGGCTCAGTCAGTGGAACATGTGACTCTTGATCTCAGGGTTGTGAGTTCAATCCCTGTGTGGGGTGTGGAGATTGCTTAGTTAGAAAAATAAAAATTTTCTTAAAAAACACTCCAAACCGAATGGCTTAAAACAATTTTATCTTACTTTGTATGATTCTTGGGACTTACAGTTTCAGCAAAGGATTCTTGCTCCAAATTCTTCATCTAACTGTATCAGGTGGTGTTGAGGCTGCAGTCATTAATGACCCAGGCAGGGTAGATTTCCAAGTAGTTTCATGCTCACAGCTGACAGTTGATACCAGATAGTACTGGGAGTTTAGCTGGAGTTTTCAAAAAGAACACCTACACGTGGTTGTTTCTTCATGTGGCTTGGGTTTCTTCAGCATAGCAGTGAAGTTTTGAGAGGGAACATTCCACTTAGGAGCATCCTAAGGAACATCCTAAGAAGAGCATTCTGAGGGGCTTGAGTAGAAACTATCACGTTTCTTAGGATCTATTCTCAGAAGTTCCAGAATATCACTTCTGTACAGTATGTAAGTAAAGAAAATCAGTAAGGATGGCCAAAATTCAATGGGAATTAACCTCCACTTCCTGCTGGGAGGAATAGTAAGGGATGTGTAGACATCTTGATCTCTTACAATCTCCAGTGATTTTTCAGAAAATGTTTTCAGTACTGATTCTGCTAAACTAATTTTCAAAAAGTTCAATATGAAAATGAGAAAGGAATACCTTACAGTTCTTGGGATTATATTATATATTAGTTCTTTCACTTGAGGGAAATATGAATACAATATTTTCGTTGTATTCATCATATGAGGTTCTTCTGTGGAGGAAGATTAACATATTTGTTTTGTTTTATTCTGGAATTCAGGGAGGAGCTAAAATTTAAATTTAAAGTAATTATATCTCATTTAGCTAAGAAGAAATGATAATAATTAGAGCTTTCCAAACTGTTTCAGGATTTGTCTTTTATTAATACTTGCAAGTATCCAAATAAAATTTGAGTTATCATCTGTTAATAAGATAATGAAGTTTATTAGATAACTTTACAAATTTATATTATTCCTATGTACTCATAACTACAGTAAAATGGTGAACTGCAGAAAAAAAAATATATATATATGTATACCCCTTTTTTTCACTTAAGATTTGTTTTTTTATAAAGTTAGACATTTTAAAAACATTAAAAATGTTTCCCCAAGTTTCTTTGATACATTTTGGGAAACAAGTTGTAATAATCTCTCTGGGTAATTTTAGATTTGAATTAGTGAACAGTAGATAATCTAATTTTAAGTTGATATAACAGAGGAGTACTAATGTTTATCATTGGAACAATTACTTCTTACTGCTAGATGATTTTGCCTTGGGACTTTTAAAAACCCATTTTATTATTAAAGAAGATTTCAACACGTGAATTTGATAGCTAATATGACAGAAAATGTGCCCTTAAAAATTGGAACAGATAAATTAATCACTTGTGTAGATTCACTTTTATGCCTTATTAAAAATTAATAGTCATTAAGATAGTTCTAGATGGTTTATAGGGATGACCTCCACAAAGACCTCCAAAAATTCTAACTTCTATAAAAGAAATGAGAAAAATAGCCAAACCTTTTTAAAAAGCCAAAATCAGTTTTTTTAGACCTCTATAAATTAGCCAAAGGCATGCAAGAATCTGGTGAGCATTTATTAAAGAAAAACAAAAATAAATTGAAAAAGGTACACTAAAAGTATCTGTTTAATGCAAAAGAAAGCAGTAATATAAAAACAGAGGACCCAAAAAAAGTAATACAAATACAAAACAAATTGTAAATTCAGAGACATAACCCCTACCATATCAGCTATTATGCTCAATGAAAGTGGATTCGAAATTTCACTCAACAGGGAAAGATTGATATAAATGTCTAAAAAATTGTGAGTCAACTATGTGCTGTCTATAAGAGACACCCTTTAGATTCAAAGACACAAGTTGGTTGAAGTAAATGTAAAGTGAATAGGAAGAAAATGGATTGATTCTTTTGGAATGGATTGGAAAGATATACATGCAAACAGTAATCAAAAGAGAGCTGGACTGGATATACTAATGTCAGATAAAGAAGACTTTAGTACAAAATTATAACTGGAAACAAAAGGACATTTTCTAAAGTTATGAAGGTACTAATGTATCAGGAAGACATAAAATTTTAAATATACATGCACTTAACAGCAATACAAAAGCAGGAATTAATAGAATAGAAAAATAGATACTATAGTAATAATAGTTGGAGAACTCAATGCCCCACTTTCCATAATGACTGGAACAAACTAATCAAAAGATCAATAAAGAAACAGAGGATTTAAATAATACCATAAGCCAATGGGCCTACAACTATAAAATACTCAACCTTTAACAGCAAAATGTACATACTTCTCAAGTGCACATGTATTTCCAGGCTAGACCATATGCTAGACTATAAAACATATTTTAATATTTTAGAAGTGTTTGAATCATACAAAATATCTTCTCCAACTATAATATAATGAAATCAGTAAACAATAATGAAAAATAATTTGGGAAATTAAAAACAGGGTGAAATAAATAAATATATATATGTATATATATGTATATATATATATATATATATATATATATATATACATATTCCTAAATAACCAATGAATCAAAAAAGAAATCACAAGAGAATTTAAATAATACTTAGAGATAAGTGAAAAATGAAAGACAACATACCACAATTTATGGAGTACAGCATTAAAGGTTTATATTACTTGTAAAACTCTATATTTACAACAGGAAAAATATCAAATACCAACCAAAGTTTCTATTTTGAGAAATTAGGGGGAAAAAAACTGAAATCAAAACAAGCATAAAGAAGGAAATAATAAAGAGTAGGACAGAAATAAATGAAATAGAGGGTAGACACAATAGACACAATATTGTTCTCTAAACAATAGAGAAAAACCAATGAAACCAAAAGCATGCTCCTTGAAAAGATCAACACAATTGACAAATATTAGTTGACTATCCAAAAGAAAAATTAGAGAACAATCAAATTACTAAGAACATTATTACAGATCTTACAGAAATATAAAGATGATGACAAGGGAATGAATGCCATGAAAAATTTAATACAAAATTAGATAACCTTAATGAGATGAACAGATGCCTACTAAGACTACCAACACTTACTCAAGAAGAAATTGAAAATATGAATAGACCTGTAAATTAAAAGAGATTGAATTAGTAACACAAAAGGAAATCTTTAAAAACAGAGTAGCCTAGGACAAGATATCTTCACTGTGAATTTTAAAAATGTTTAATGAAGAATTAATACCAACCTTTCACAAACCTTTCCAAAAAGTTTCCAAACAGGAAACATTTTCCAACTAAGTCTATGAAGACTATATTATGCTGATACCAAAACCAGACAAAGATATCCAAAGAAAAAAAAATACAGAAATAAATAATGTGATGAATACTGTATAAATGTTTTGTTCATCTAAGAATCTTAACCTATTCAAGCCTATCAGCACTTATTTCACCTAAAAGGTTATAAGGATAGCCTTTTAATACCATATATGTGGTATTTATGTGTATGTGTATATGTATATATAGTACTATATACATATAGTATTATATATATAGTATTTATACAAATATATATAATAAATAAAAATAAATAGTAATATGTTATTACATTTATTTTATAAATATATTAAATATGTTACAATTTATTATATTTAATAAATGATAAATACATTAGTGTATATACATATATAAATACAGTATTTTATGCTATTTTCCACAGTTTTCTTGACCTTGAAATATAGAAGGTTAATAGTTTAAAAATGACTTTAAAAACAAGAGACCTATTTAAATTCAGATATCACTAAGTTTCTCCAGTGATTCCTTCTATATTCAATGTCTGTTCATCAGACAATCTCTTTCTGAATATATACACACAATGGTAATATTTATAGTAGCCTTAATTTACTATTTGGTTATTTTAACACTCTTAAGACCTGAAGAATCAAAGTAAAATATTAGGGCATTTACATAAGAAATGATCATTACCTTTGAAGTCAGACATACCAGGATTACTTCCTGGCTTTATTCCTTGATATCTGTGTGATTGAGTTAATTATTTAAATTTTTTCACTGCAGTTTCTACACCTGTAACAAGGGTATAAGAATATCTACTTCATATGATTGTTTTGAGCAGTAAAATAAATGAGATTGAGAGGTACTTGCATGCCTGTCAAAGGTGAAGACTTGATAAGCAATAGTGTACCAACATAAAAATATTTTGTTGGTAAATGGTTTATTTTACAGCATTACTTTGAGAACCACTTATTTAGGCAGTTTTTTGGCTTGCTAAAAATCCACATTCTTATCCCAACCTATGGAAATTCTGATTCAAATAGAAAAGGAGTAAAATAGGGGTGCCTGGGTGGCTCAGTTGGGTATGCCTCCAACTCTTGATTTCAGCTCAGCTCATGATCTCACAGTTGCTGGGTTCGAGCCCTGTATTGGACTTTGTGCTGACAGTGAGGGGCCTGCTTGGGATTCTCTTTCTCTCTGCCTCTTTCTGCCCCTTCCCTGCTCACGCTGTGTCTGTCTCTCTCAAAATAAACTTAAAAAAAAGAAAAGGAATAGAAAAGAGACTTATATATATTTTGAAGAAGTATCTCTGAAATTATTTGTATGTTAATGGTAACACAATTCTTATTTTTTTGTGGACTAAAAATTATCTTTCTAGAGAGCCGTAAAGAAACTTTGGTTCAAGTCATGATCTTGTGGTTCATTTAGTTCTAGCCCCTTGTCAGGCTCTCTGCTGACAGCTCAGAGCCTGGAGCCTGCTAGGATTCTGTGTCTCTCTCTCTTCTGCCCCTCCCCGACTCGTGCTCTGTCTCTCTGTCTCAAAAATAAATAAACATTTAAAAAATTAAAAAAAAGAAAATGTTATCTCACAGTGCTTCATTCAGCTGTTATATGGAAAAGGACCACTATTTTATAGTATTGAATATATTCATTTACATGACTTGATCATCAGTGAATTCCTTTAGAATGGTAGTTCAGAAATCCTGGAGCACCTAGCTTTTACTTAGCAGTACAAAGTTATCAACATGATTCTTTGGGCATCTGAATTTTTAATAAACTGTCCACTGATTTTTTTTTAATTTTTTTAATGTTTATTTATTTTTGAGACAGAGAGAGACAGAGCATGAACGGGGGAGGGGCAGAGAGAGAGGGAGACACAGAATCAGAAGCAGGCTCCAGGCTCTGAGCCATCAGCCCAGAGCCTGACGCGGGGCTCGAACCCACGAACCGCGAGATCGTGACCTGAGCTGAAGTCGGACGCTCAACCGACTGAGCCACTCAGCCGCCCCTGATTTTTTTTTAACACACCAATATTTACAAACCACAAACTTAGATATGACACCATCTCAACAATATTTATAAAATAAGGTCATGTTTACCTTGCATATATGTGAAACTTTATACTAAATCTTGCTCTTCACAAATTAAAGAGAATTAGCAAATCTTTAAATCAAGAATAATCAGATTGAAATTTATTTTGTTGCCAAGAAATTGACTGACACAGAACTTTGCATTGGTATTTTAAGATCATAAGACAGTTGTCATCTTTTTAAAATTAGCATAAGAAGCTCAGCAATATACTGTAGTTCTTTATAAGCAATTTCAAGGGGATTACTATCAAAATTCAATTTTAAAATGACTCTGTTAACATATTAATGAAAGGATTTCAATTTATTCCACCTAACTAGGTCAGAAACAGTAGTAGGATATTAAATTCAGGCATTGTAATAATATTTTATAATGCTTTATTTTTCAAAGCACTGTGTGCCAAATTAAACCTTGGAAGAAAGTTGATGAACCATTTGATTCTATAATTATTGACTTGGCCATGGGCAAGCTGCTTACTGTAGATAGTTATGACAGAAAGTTGATTGCCCAGCTGTTGCTGGCACATAAAGGGACTATTTAACTGAGCAATAGTTTTAACCCTCACCCCAGGTTCTTTATTCTCAACATTTATGATAGTTTGATGATTTTTTTTTTGCTTTTTTTTTTCAAGATGTCCATCAGGAAATCCTTAAATAGTCAATGCAACTACTTCAAAATGAGAAGTACAGATTATGTAAAACCTGTTATTATAATAATTTATATTTTTAAAGTATCAAATTATCAAAAATGATTGACTCGTATGTCCAGGAGCTGATAAGCAATCATGATATAAGTAATTGAAGTAAATAAGTGTTACTTGAATTTTATTTATTTTCATGAGTAAACTATCAATGTGATATAATAGTAATCATACTAATATGCTTATATTCTCAAGTAACATTAAATTTTGATGAAATAGGAATTAAATCTGAAATATTATATCTAATAGAGGAGCTTGACAATTGTGTAGCATTATTGAATTTAAAAGTCTACTTTATGTTATATTATGACTTATTTATCATGAAATTATTAATTTAGGATACCTTTTACATTTGATTGTTTTAGTTAACTTTCTGTGTAACTAAATTATCCCAAATCTACTAGTTTTAAACAGTGTATTTGACTTTACATTTTGTGAGTTGGTAATTTGCTTTGGAACAGCTGGATAGTTCTACACGTCTCAGCTGGATCACTGCTGTCAGCTGAAGAAGAAGGCACTGGTTGTTCTAGGAAAACCTCAGCATATTCAGAATCATTTTTGTTCCATGATGTTTCCCATTGGCCAGCTGGCTAGCTTCTTCATATGGTGCCATATTTCCCAAGATCAACAAGTGAACCTGCCCTAAAGCACAAGCATTTTTAAGCCTCTACTTGTGTTACATTTGCTTATTACCCTATTGGTAAAGCGTGCAACATGGCCAGTCATAAAGTCATTATGAGAACTTATTACTGAAGGGCATGAACAAGGGAGAGGAAACTTTTGTAGCCATCTTTACAAACTTCTAAACAGTCTACCTTCTGGCCATCAGTTATTCACAATATTTACACATAAAATATCCTCAGTGCCATTCTAGGATCTCCACAGATTGAATATAATCATTGTATCAGCCTCAAAGTCCAGGATTTCATGAGCTTTATATATATATTGAGGAAATTTCTTTTTTTTTATTTTGTTTTAAATGTTTATTTATTTTTGACAGAGAGAGAGAGAGAGAGAGAGAGAGAGAGAGAGAGAGAGACAGAGCATGAGCGGGGGAGGAGCAGAGAGAGAGGGAGACACAGAATCCAAAGCAGGCTCCAGGCTCTGAGCTGTCAGCCCAGAGCCCAATGCGGGGCTCGAACTCACAGACCACAAGATCATGACCTGAACCAAAGTCGGACACTCAACCGACTGAGCCACCCAGGTGCCGCTATATTGAGGAAGTTTCTTAAATTCAGAAACTGCTGAACTAAAAAGATGTTTTCTGCCTCTGACTTGCCCAACATACAATGTTGAGACAGAAGATTACCTGCTGTGGCCATTTCTATTCCCATAACTGTTGCTGAGCCTTAGCATTCTGAAATCGAGCTAGACACAAATCTCAAAGGCTACCTTCTCTGGTAGTAAATGATAAATCTTCATTAGTCCCAGATTTTGCTACCTGGAAGTAGCTCGTCTATCAGGTTTTCTCCAGTTTTCTCTAGGGATATTCCCCCATTCAACATTCTTTGAGTCTCTTGGCTTTGCCCTCAGATTTATTGACTCTTTCTTCTAAGGCTCCCTTTATGTTCTCTAAATGCTCCATATTTGCAGCTAGATAGGTCTGTGCAGCTAGATAGCTCTGCCACTGTGCTTTCTGCTTATACACAGTTGGGGGCCTGGTAGCCTCTTCATAGCTTAACTCATACCTTTTTAGCTCAAGCTGTTGGTCCTTTTGCTAATTCAACTTATATTTAAATCAATAAATTAACATTGCATGGCTTAAAATTTTGTTCAGCAGCCCTTCAATTTTAAGTGTCAGTTTTTTAGGTTATCTCTTCTGTGTAATAAAATGCCACAAAATGAAGTTTTTTTTGTTTTGTTTTGTTTTTAAATAACAACTACTAATTACATCATAAATCACAGTTTGGCAGTTTGGGGTGGGCTCAGCTGGGTGATTCTTCTGTTCATCTCAGCTGGGATCACTCATACGTCTTTAATCAGTTAACCAGTTGGCTAGTGTGCTGGTTGATCCAATGGAGACCTCAGCTGATGTAGCTCATATATTCTCCAGATGTTATCTTCCCTTCCAGCACACTAACCCAGGCTTGTTTACAAGGTAATGGAATTTTCTGTCTCAAGTTTAGTTTTTCAGATCAAATCTGGAGATGAACTGTGAGGTACAAGATATTTATTTGTGACCACCACCTGTAAAAAGAAGCCAAAATAAACATATTTGGAAAAAGAAGTCAAACTGTGAAACAACTCTAGTGAATCCTTGTTCCCATCCATCTTGGAATTCTAGAGTGAATATCAGAAAGGCTTTACCTCCAGCAATATGAATCTTTGAGGCAGACTCTGAGGGAGGTGATAACTGTAGGTTTTCTGCTAACTGCACTTCCTGAAGTTGGGCAGTAAGTTCTTTCTCGAAGGAGGGTCTGGGAGATATTTCTCTAAAGAAACCAGGAAACCAGTCCCAGCATTTCACTTTTGCTAATGTCTCATTGATCAAAGAAAATAATATAACCAAGTGATGCACTAACAAAGGATATGGCCACAAAGAAAGGATGGGATTTGAGGCAGTTTTTGCATCTACCATATTATGATTCTAGTATAGTGATGATCATGTAGTAGCAGCATAAAAAAAGCAACAAACATATTTCTGCCTCTTCCTGTTGAAAATTAACTAATTCTCCCTTAAACATCACTTTAAAAGAAACCTAGAAGTAAGAAATACAGTTGAAAAAGTGGAAGAGTAAATTATAAAGAACAAAAAAACAGGTTACTCGTAACAGTATTTTCGTGTAGCAGGAGAATAATACGATACTTTCTCGCAGAATTTAAAGAGCTTAGGAGAATATGCCTCACTAACATATGTTTTAGATGTTCAAATATTGTGGATTAGCAATTACAATGTTTTTTTTTCTTATGATGTGAAGATCATTTAGAGTTGAATATGACCTAAATGTATTTTCCTTCTAAGGATTGACATTTTCAATTTGGCTTCTATTTATTTTTCTCTTTCCAAACAAGAGAGGTTCTAAATTCTTGACAGAAGGCTCTGAAGACAGAAGCAGCTTATCTTCCCTTCTGTTTATGAAACTTTTTGAGAAATGTATTCATGAGTTGGCAGAGACAGAGCCCACACAACCTGGCATAGCTGATTATCATGTCTTAGCAAATGAAGAGGGCCCTAAGGCATTAAGAACCTTCAACCATTAATAGTGGTTTTCCCACAGGGTAGTTACATAAAATGACAGTCTGGCAAAGGTGGCACATCTTGCTTATCCCTCCACTGATTGCTTCTGAAATTTCATTAAATGTACAAAGTATTCTCATTTACGCACCGTTACATTGAAAGTTCCAGGATTTCATTTTATATATAAAAATTATAGTTTGGGCTGATGATGACATGTTTTTCATTCTATTACAAGTAATAAAATTATATCCTTTGGTTTCTAGCTTGTGAAAATATTGTGAAATGGGTGACATTGTTCCCTGAAAGTATCAGCCATTCGGATGACTGTAATTTTTCTTACAATAATGTCCTATAACTAATATAAATGTTATCATTCATCAGTAATATAGGGCATTGATTGCAAATTGTTTGCAGCCTCATTGTGTAGAGACTGCAGATATTTCCGATTTTTGTATATGATTCTCATGGAAAATGAAACTATTGCATGAGAAGCAACATAATGACACTGATATAGAAACTGGTGTTTGAGTGTTAGCCAATTTAGGAAAACTGTTACAGGGTTTGCGTGACATATCATCTTTAAATGTTTTGATTCAGTAGCATTTTTGGACAGACCTAATATTCTTATGAGTTGCCTCAGACATATGAACATATCCTAATGCATTCATCCATCATATCTTTATAAGTACAAACTCTTTTGGAATGGCTTTAGGCATAGAAACCAAAGAGAACTAATGAAATCATTCCCAGAGTTGGTTGGGTAGGTTGGATAACAGAATCTGGTTTCAAGTTGTCTGTTGCTTAGATAAATTAAAGACAGGCCCTAAACATAAAATACTTATGTACGAGGTGAGAGAAATACAGCATTTTGTAGCAGATATAAAATAGGTGCATTTGATATATTAAAATACTCCGTGTATTAACTGAAATGTAGAATAAAACTGTAAGGTAGAAATAACAACACGATCTGAATATCTATGAGCAGAACATCTGTTGTATGAGCTCTTTATATATTTTTGATTTTAACCCCTCGTCAGATATGTGACTTGCCAATATTGTCTCCCATTCAGTAGGTTGCATTTTCTTGTGCTATGCAGAAACTTTAGTATTACATAGTCCCACCTGTTTATTTTTGCTTTTGTTCCCTTTGCTTTTGGAGTCAGATCCAAAAATCTGCTGAGACTTTTACCAAGGAGATTATAGCCTATGTTTTCATCTAGGTTTTCAGCAGATCTTACATTCAAGTTTTTAATCCAATTTGAATTAGTTTTTGTGTCTTGTGTAAGATAGTGGTTTAGCTTCATTTCTTCTGCATGTGACTGTCCATTTTTCTTAGCATCTTTATTGAAGAGACCATCGTTTCCCAATTGGCTATATATTTGGCTCCTGTGCATAAGTAAATAAATTATTTACACATGGATTTATTTCCGGGCTTTCTATAGTGTTCCATTGATCTATGTCTCTGTTTTTATGTCAATCCCATACTGTTTTGATTATTAGGCCTTTGTAATGCAGTTTGAAGTCAGAGAGAGTCATGCCTTCACCTTTTTTTTTTTTTCCAAGGTTGCTTTGTATATTCAGGGTAATTTGTGGTCCATACAAATGTTAGGGCTGTGTGTTCTATTTCTTTGAAAAGTGCCATTGCCATTTTGATAGAAATTCCATCAAATCTGTAGATTGCTCTGGGTAGGATGTGCAGTTTAACAATATAAATTCTTCCATTCCTTGAGCATGAAATATCTTTTCATTTATTTTGTCGTCTTCAAATTCTTTCATCAATGAGCTACAGCTTTTAGAGTACAGGTTTTTCACCTCTTTGTAAATGTATTTCCAGATATTTTATTCCTTTTTATGCAATTGTAAATGAGATTGTTTACTTAAGTTCTGTTTCTGGTAGTTAATTGTTAGCATATAGAAATACAACCAATTTTTGTATATTTTGGCCCCTGAAAATTTACTGTATTTATCAATTCTAAGAGCTTTTTGGTGGAGCTGTTAGGGTTTTCTATGTATAAAATTATGTTATGAGCAAATAGTGAGAATTTTACCTCTTCCTTTCCAGTTTGGGTATTTTGTTTGTTTTCTAATTGCTTTGACTAGGACTTCAAACACTATGTTGAATAAAAGTGGCCATAGTGGCCATTCTTATTTCTAACCTTAGAGGAAAAGTATTCTGTTTTTTTCACTATTGAGTATGGTGTTAGGTGTGGGCTTGTCATATATGATATTCATCATGTTGAGATATACACCCTCTAAGAACTGGCTTTGTTGAGAGTTTTAACATGAATGGGTATTGTATTTTGTCAAATGCATTTTCAGTGTTTTCTGAGAGGATTATATGATTTTTATTCTTCTTTGTTATTTTAATTTGTTCCATTGATTTGCAAATATGGAATCATCCTTGCATCTCTGAAATAGATCCACTTGATTGTGGTGACTGATGTTTTTAATGTATTTTTGGATTCAGTTTGCTAATATTTTGTTGATATTTTTATACATCTAAATTTATCAGGACTATTGGACTGTAATTTTCCTTCTTTGTAATGTCTTTATCTGGTTTGGTATCAGGGTAATGATGGTCTCACAGAATGAATCTGGAAGTTTTCCTTCCTCCTCCCCTCCTCCTCATCCTCTGTCATCATTGTCATTGTCACCATCCTCATCATCTTCTTCTTTCCTCCTTCTCTTCCCCCTCCTCCTCCTCCCCCTTCCCTTCTGCCCCCCTCCCCCTCCTCCTTTTCTTCCCCCTCCTCTTTCTTCTACTTCTTAAGAATACGTTGAAAAAATAGGAATCAGCTATTCATATGTTGAGTAGAATTTACCTCTGAAGCAATCTGGTCCTGGACTTTTGTTTGTTGGGATTACTGATTTAATTTCATTACTGATAATCAGGCTGTTCAAATTTTCTATTTCTTCTTGATTCAGTTTTGAAATATGGTATGTTTCTAGGGATTTACCTGTTTCTTCTAGGTTCTCCAATTTTTATTATGTTACAATCCTTTGTATTTCTGTGGACTCAGATGTGATTTCTCTTCTTTCATTTCTGATTTTATTTATTTAGGTCTTCTCTTTTTTTCGTGATGAGCTTTCATAAATTTTGTTTATTTTTTCAAAGAACCACCTCTTGGTTTCATTGATCTTTACTATTGTTTTTTTAAGTCTGTATTTTATTTATTTCTACTCTAGTCTTTCTTATTTTCTTCCCTCCACTAATTTTGAGCTTTGTTTGTTCCTCTTTTTGTATTTCCTTTGGGTATAAGATTAAACTGTTTAAGATTTTTATAGTATTCTGAGGTAGGCCTACATTTCTATATACTTCCCTATCAGAACTGCTTTTGCTTGGTTCCTCACTCCTCAGGGGGAAGCTCCATATTTGTGAGTTCCCTCTATATCATAGATTACCATACCAGGGGTGAGATTTTTTACAAGACTGTATCTCTGTCTCTCCTATCCATTTTCATGTGACTCTTTTGCCCTTTGTTTTGGAGGAGCTGTTCAGCTAATTTTCAGGTCTTATTTAGGAGGAAGTGTCCTGTATGTGTGTCCATGAGAAGAAATAAGTTCAGTATTTTCCCACGCTGGCATCTTGAATCCCATCCTGTCATCCAGAGTTCTTAAAATGTGTTTGGTATTTGCAGTGTGTGTGTGTGTGTGTGTGTGTGTGTGTGTGTGTGTGTGTATTTATACAATTGCCGAACATGTTTTAAGAACTTTAGAAGAGAATAGTTAATATATGCATACACACATACAGTAAATGTATATATGCACACATATATAATGCAATGATAGGGTTTTCAATGTATGTAGATGTAATATATAATTTAAATATAGCTTAAAGTGAGGGAGGGTAAAGGGAACTGTAAAATTCATAAAATTTCACTTGAAGTACAAAATTGTTGTTTTTAAATGGCTTATGAAAAATTAAGTATGAATTTTAAATCCTGGGGTGACAACTAAACATTATTCAAAGAGGTATGGTCAAAATCACAAAAGCTAAATTAAACTTCAGCATAAAAATATTCAAATAACCCAAAATAAAAGGGAAAAATAGAAACAAAGGAACTACCAAGAAGGAAAAATAAGAAAAAACATACAACAAGAAAAAAATAGTACTTATCATATCAATACCAATCAATAATTACATTAGTGTAAATGATCTAAAAGCACCAATTTTAAATGACATGAATTGTCAAAGCATGTTAAGAAAATATGACTCAACTATATGCTATCTTCAAGAAACTTCAAAAATAATGATAGAGGTACATTAAGATTAAAAACAACGGAAAGAGTTACGTCATACAAAATCTAATCAAAGCTTGAGTAGCTATATTAATATCTGAAATAGATCTCAAAAGAAGGAAAATTTCTGACAATGAAAAGATGAGTATATTGATAAAAGGGTCAGTTCACCAAAGCGAAATAACGAGCTTTAATATTTATATGTCTAAAGATAGCACCTCAAAATACACAAAGCAAAAACTGAAAGAAATATAAGAAGAAATATATGAATCCACACTTATAGTTGAAGTCTTTAACATTTTCCTGTTATTAATAGAATTACTAAATGAACAATCAAAAAGGATAGAGAGGATTGAATAAAACACCATCAAGCAGCTGGATCCAGTTGACATTTATAAAACACTCCATTTAATAATAGACAACACATATTCTTTTCTTTTCAAGTGCACTTGGAACACTTATATTAGCCCATGAAATAAAATTTAAACACATTTAAAACATTTGTAGTAATACAAACTATTTTCTTTTACCATAATGAAATTAAAATAGGAACCAATAATAAAATATAACAGGAAACTCAAGGAATACTTCAAAATATACAAAGCAAAACTGAAAGAACTGGAAGGAGAAATGTATGTGTCCACAATTACATTGGGTCTTCAACATTTCTCTATAAATAATAGAGCTAGTAAAGAGAAAATCAGATTGTTCTGCTTGATTTAAGCATTGGAGCACAGGAAGCCTACACATCCATGCCTGTATCTGCCACCTCTCATTATGTCACATCATTTTTTTAAAGACTTTAAATTCTATAAGAAAGAAAGAAAGAAAGAAAGAAAGAAAGAAAGAAAGAGAATAAAAACATTTATTTCCATCATTATCCAGATATGCCGTATTATTCCCATCTCAGTTAAAAAAAAATGTTTGCTTGTCCTCACCTCACTCTAGAAACTACTACGTTTTCCCCTTTTCCAGTAAAACCCCAGAAAGAGTTGTCTGTGTTCTCCGTCTTCAGTAGTACTCCTGAGGTTACATATTGAACACACTTTAATCAGACTTAAATCCCCATAATTCCGCAAAAATTGCAGTTCTCAAGGTCAACATAGACCTCCAATCACTTAATCCAATTGTGATTCTTACTTGCTGCTCATCTCCCTTTCCTGTTGGCAGCATTTGACAATGCTGACCATTCTCTCCTGAAGTGTTTTCTAATTCTGCATCCTCCCATCTCACTGTCTGCTTCTTCTTTTCCCCGATTTCTAGTCCATATCAGATGACTAACCTGTGAACAAGGAAAGACTCTCCTCCCCCAATATCTGCTGTTTTTAAATTTTCTCAATTTGCACATATTCTAATTGCTCTGGCCAGCAAACCAACAACAAGAAACATGGTTGTATCTTGAATGTTTCTAGCTCATCTTTCAAGTGAAATTCGTTAACAAATCCAGTTTGAAATTCATTCCGATTCAGATAACATTTGAATAACTACTGTTTAGCCTGTGTTCATGGCACTATCATCTTCACTTAGATTTTTGCATTAGCCTCCTTTGAGTTCCTTCCTTTTATCTTTGTTTTTGCATCCACCCACTACATTTTCCTCATTTTACCCTGAGAGTGATCTTTCTTTTTTTTTTCTTTTTTTTTAACTTTTATTTTTGAGAGACACAGAGACAGAGTGTAAGCAGGGGTGGGGCAGAGAGAAAGGGAAACAGAATCCAGAACAGGCTTCAGGCTCTGAGCTGTCAGCACAGGGCCCAACATGGGGCTCGAACTCACAGACCATGAATTCATGACCTGAGCTGAAGTCAGACGCTTAGCCGACTGAGCCACCCAGGTGCCCCATACCCTGAGAGTGATCTTTCAAAAATTGAAGCTAGATTATATCATGTCACTGTGGTTCTCTTCTAACAATAAAAGCTAAAGAACTTCCATGTCATCAAGGCTCTCCATGATCCTCCCCATCCTGATAAGCTATCCGCAGTTCCTTCTCCTAGCTCACTCACCAGTACGATTTCAGCTACACTGGTCATACTCTTCTTTCAATGCATCAAGAATGTTCCTTCCTCACGTCCTTTGTAACTGCTTATCTTTCATCCCACTGAGCTTTCTTTCACTTACAGTCCTATTAAAAACACTATCTGTCATCACTCTATGACCCTTAACCTTAACCTGTTTTTCCCCCTCATTCTTAGTACTTTATACCACTTACATTTTATTTATTTATTTATTTATTTATTTATTTATTTATCTGTTTTCTTCCAGTAGAACTGAAGCATTATAAAAATAAGGACTTCTTCTTTTTTTCTATTTTATTTTTTGAGATAGAATTGACATACATTATATTAATTTCAGTTGTACAACATAATTCCATATTTGTATATATTACAAAATGATCACAATAAATCTGGTTAACATTCGTCACCATACACAGTAACATTTTTTTTCCTTGTGATAACTTAGCATCTTTCAAATATACAATTCAGTACTATATTATCAACTGTAATCACTATGCTGCACATTATATTTCTGGGGCTTATTTATTTTATAACTAGAAGTTTATACTTTGACCATATCTCTTTTTTGTTGTTGTTGTTATCTATAGTATCCCTATTATTGAAAGTATAGACTGGCG
Organism: Felis catus; assembly: GCF_018350175.1. Taxonomy (NCBI): domain Eukaryota; kingdom Metazoa; phylum Chordata; class Mammalia; order Carnivora; family Felidae; genus Felis; species Felis catus. Next base: position 106,735,314 of record NC_058371.1, read on the forward strand.
TGTAATAGGTATTCAGTGGATATTTGACAACTGAATAGCAGTGTATAAAGGTAACCAAAGTGCCTGAAACTTAGCGAATGATCAGGAGCAATAGCAGATGACATACAGAAGAAGCACAAAGGCAATGAGAAGCCATTCATGATTTGAAGAAGACACATGACATTAACTGCGTTAAAGTGGTACATGATCATTTTGTATGCTGTGGGAAGAATGGATTTTAGGAGAAACAGATTGGAAAAAAGTGAAGAGCCTAGTGAAGGGTCTAACTAAGAGAGAATATTGGCCTAGATATGCATAATAATAGATTCCACCATTGACAACACAGTGGATAGCAGTGCAATTCACTGAAAACAGAGATGTCCTCAGGCATCTGAGAAGGCAGTTTAACATGGGCATAAAGATCAATGCTGGAGATATCCATATGGGAAGCTACAGTGTGGTGTCTAAAAGAATCAGATGAGATTATTTAGATAAAGAGAATAGATAAGTACATGAAACAATACAACAAATAAATTTAGGTATTTGAAAGGGGCCAAAAAAACCACAACAGCAAGAACAAAAGGACTAGCCAACAGTATAAAAATGTAAGCCAGTGGTATGACAGCATTAGCTAGAGGTATTGAAGAAGAGAGTGAGGAGAGTGGCAAGTCAATAGAAGCCAGTAGAATAGAAAGTGTTTCAAGATGGAGAAGAGTAGTTCCAGAGACAAAATATGTTGGTTAAGAACATTGAAGCAGCTATTAGATAAGCAATGTGAAATTTCATAAAGTTTGTAGAATTCATTTCATAATAGCAGCAATGACATGGTCCAAACCAGTGTATTATACTTTGGAATGCATTCACTTTTATGAAAGAAAATAAAGTAACCAAGCTAATATATTCTAGTGGTCAACACAGATATTAAGTAATTGATTGCAAATAAATCATTTTATAATTTCTATTTTTCAAAGATGTCATTATACAATCATTTGACCTGGCAATCTTCATTCAAGGAATGGATTCTACAGATACATTTGTACATAGAAAATATACACAAGGTTATTTCTTGCACCCTCATTGATTGCATCACTATGTGTGATAGCAAAATAATATTGAAACAAGATGTTCATCAACTGGAGACTGGGTGAATAAGTTATGTTATGTCAATACAGCTTGTATGTATAAAATATGAATGAGGAGTGTGTTTATGCACAGATGTTAACTGGCCAATATGATACACAGATATAAATTTATTAAATATATATGATATAAAAAAGCAGAGTACTGAATATTGTTAATAACATTACATCATTAGTGTAAAAAGCAGAAAAAAGAGTACATGTTTTGATTTGAATATGTGTAACATTTTTTAGAATTTTCGTCAAAACGCTGTTCTTTTCTCTTTTTTTTGATTTACATCTGGATACAGGACTAATTATTTGAGGGCACAAAGATGGAGACTAGACTTTTACAGTATATTGTTTTATAAATTTTAATTTTGAAAACATAAGACATATCACAATATATATACAAAATAAACTTTTTTAAAATTATAATTTTGAGAAGGGGGTGCAGAGTACTTTGTATTCATTTCCTTTTGTTGTTGTTTATTTTGTTTTTATTTCTTCCATCAGCGATCTAAAATATTGGAGATAATACGAGGCAGTACACCCTTGTGGAAGGTAGACAGAGAACCCCCTGTCATGAATCCTTCTAATTATATCCTCTTCCCCTACCTCATCATTACAGATTGTTTGTAGTGAATCTCTGGTCACTGATAATGATGGAAGTGTATCATACCCTTAGGGGGGAAAATACAATAGATAGGGTCAGAAACATGTTTAGAATAAAATACAAATCGCTTCCTAGAGAGAAGTCAATATTAGTTACTGTTAAATAAATTATATATTCTGAAGATTATTATTTTGCTTTGTATTGAACTCTGTCCTTAGCCAGTGTTAAGTCTTAGAATTCATTTTGCCTGTGGATAATTTAAGTACCTCACATTGCTTAGTTTGTTGTTATGTAAATATGTAGATAAATAAATTCAGAAGTATTAAGTGTGACATAAACCTAGTAGCTCTACACATTTAGCAAATTTTAAATGTTGTCTGAAGGATTCAGAAAACTATATCTTACATTTAAAGTATGTATTTTCTAAATGAGTATAGATTTTCTACTTGATATATGAGCAATCAATAGTTGATAGCTCTCTTCACAGAGTGGTTGGAAGAAACATAAGATTAAGTTTTGAGCTTCTGGGTGTGGAAGTGGTCCATTAGGACAAAGACCCGCAAATGAAAGTATCAATCAAATCTTCATTCATTTACTGCAGTCATGTAAGCAAGAACAACAATGTTTTATTTTTCCCCATGGACCACTATTAGGAGAGTGTCAATCATATGACATGTAGTACAAATGGGACATGTAGTACAAATGGGAGTCATCTTCTCCCTGCTGAAGAGCCTTGAATGAGAAGCTCCTGCCATTTCATAGACATAGGGTCTCTCAAGGAAGGAAAGAGAAAAGGGCTAGTAGTGGAAAAGCACTGAGTCAGAGTGGAGAAATATCTTAGTCAAAACCCTGCCCAAAAGGTCTAAGGAGGAGCTCCTAAAAAGGGTTTCAGCCTGACTTCCATCCCCTCCACCAGGAAGCCTCTGAGTGGAGAAGCTTGGGCTAGGGATAGAGACATGTTTGTGAACATGGGAGGCCATGGAGGAGGAGGGGATTGAGGCTGGGTCCTAGTCTGCACTTCCTTCTAAAAAACTGTAATGCCCTGGATGGGCACTAAGTCTTGTGTGGGGAAGGCTGCTTTCTGCTTTAAGACTTGCTAGGCAAAGCCTTGTGATCTTCTACAGTTGGGCTTGAAAGATTTGTACATAGGACTTGGGCCTGGAACTGGACTCTTTAATAAGCTATATAACCATATTTCTGAAACTATAAAACATTATGTTTATTTCAGTCATACATACTAGTAATGCAATTAAAAACATAATACCCAACTAATATTTCCTTATACAGAGAAAATAACCCTACAAAATATTTAAACCTAAGAAAAATGTTATTTTACCCTTGCTTTGACCTCCTTTTATAAGTGACTACTAGAAAGATTTTAATAGTACCCAGCAAATAAATTGTCAATACAATAATAATGTTAAAGAGTTAGACATGATAATTTTATACTGATTAAAATGCAGAGGAAACTTTTCTTAGTTGGGAATAATGAGGTTTGGTTGGTGATTTGACATCCAAATTTTCTGGGAAATTTGAAGTGACTCTATGAGCAGGTGTATATTATGGCATTTAAGATTTTAAGTACTTTTAATATAATTTTTTTTGATTGACTTAATCTTCACTGTATTATGGATGTCTGATTCTAGTTGGAAATAGTGTTTGGCCTCCTCAAACAGCAGCAGATGCACTATTTGCATAAGTAGGATGCTTTATGTGGGCTTGTATTTTTTGATGCCTCTAGATTTATGACACCAAATAATGTTGTATGCAGATGGCGGAAAATCTGATGATGTAATGGATGTCAGTTAAAAAAAGAAAAGATTTAGTTTCCTTTAAAAATAGTAAATGTTTTTACAGTTGTTCTGGTATACTTTTGGATATATGAATTGATCGTTTCATTCATGGATATATAAATCTCAAGTAGAAAAAATTTTAAGTAAATAAGTGTCTTTAATATTTGGAAATAGTTTGCTTCCTTATTCCTAATTTTATTCCATTTCAATAATATGTTTGAACTCTTTAGTAAATATGTATTACTTTTTACTAAGGTTATGAATATTATCTGTCAACCCTATAATTATATATCAATTTAAATAATTTAAAGTAAGCATAATGACATACTTAAAAATTTTAGAATGTATAATAATTATGTACTTTTTGGTATGAAAATGCTTTCAGTGTAAAAAAAAGTTGGGAAGTGAGTTCCCATTTTATTTATTTTTTTTATATCTCATTTTTTATTTTTATTTTATTTATTTATTTATTTATTTATTTATTTATTTTTTCTCACTGTCATTTATTTTCTTTTTATTTTTTTTAATATATGAAATTTATTGTCAAATTGGTTTCCATACAACACCCAGTGCTCATCCCAAAAGGTGCCCTCCTCAATACCCATCACCCACCCTCTCCTCCCTCCCACCCCCCATCAACCCTCAGTTTGTTCTCAGTTTTTAACAGTCTCTTATGCTTTGGCTCTCTCCCACTCTAACCTCTTTTTTTTTTCCTTCCCTTCCCCCATGGGTTCCTGTTAAGTTTCTCAGGATCCACATAAGAGTGAAACCATATGGTATCTGTCTTTCTCTGTATGGCTTATTTCACTTAGCATCACACTCTCCAGTTCCATCCACGTTGCTACAAAAGGCCATATTTCATTTTTTCTCATTGCCACGTAGTACTCCATTGTGTATATAAACCACAATTTCTTTATCCATTCATCAGTTGATGGACATTTAGGCTCTTTCCATAATTTGGCTATTGTTGAGAGTGCTGCTATGAACATTGGGGTACAAGTGCCCCTATGCATCAGTACTCCCGTATCCCTTGGATAAATTCCTAGCAGTGCTATTGCTGGGTCATAGGGTAGGTCTATTTTTAATTTTCTGAGGAACCTCCACACTGCTTTCCAGAGCGGCTGCACCAATTTGCATTCCCACCAACAGTGCAAGAGGGTTCCCGTTTCTAAGTGAGTTCCCATTTTAAATACGATAGCCATTTATTTTATGAATGTTCAACTCATTTAATTCTAATATTTCAGTTGGAAACATGAAACATAGTGCAATGAGCATTAGTGTTCACTCAGGTATTATTGGGTTCAAATCTGTGTCCTATACATATATTGCTAGACAGACACAAATTAATAAGCTCATTTTCCTCAGTGACATTTAAGTGAGTAATAAAACCACCACATAGCAATGATGAACTATTTTAATTATATATTTATTTATATATGTGTATGCATTTATATGCAGTAATATATGTATATGTATATGTATATTCACATATTAAACACACACACACACACACACACACACACACACACGTGTATGTATCCCTGGTACTGAATATGCAAATAAAACTGACAACCCTTCTTCAAGAAGGTAATGGAGACAAAGACAAAGTAGGTAGACATGTAGGGTATTATGGAGAACAGATGAGAGGCAATCTGAGCTGAGTGAAGTATTTGGGGGAAACATGAAGATTGGATATAGCTAAAATCCAGTAGAATTTATACAAATTTCTGGAACAAGTAGAATTTCTGGAAACAGGTAACAAGATAGGAATAAAATTTAAAATATTTGTTCTTCCTATCCAGGAGCATGGAATATTTTTCTTTTTTTGTGTCTTCTTCAATTTCTTTTGTAAACTTTCTACAAACTTTCATAAACTTTCTATAGTTTTCAGTGTATAGATTGAAAAAGCCAAAGAGGTATCTTTGGTTAGATTTATTCTTAAGTATTTTATGGTTTTTGGTGCAATTTTAAATGGTATTGATGCCTTGATTTCTCTTTCTGCTGCTTCATTATTGGTGTATAGGAATGCAACCGATTTCTGTGCATTGATTTTGTATCCTGCCACTTTGCTAAATTCATGGATCAGTTCTAGCAGTTTTCTGGTGGAATCTTTGGGTTTTCCATATAGAGTATCACTACAGGTGAAAGTTTGACCTCCTCCTGGCTAGTTTGGATGCCTTTTATTTCTTTGTCTTGTCTGATTGCTGAGGCTAAGACTTCCAATACTATGTTGAATAACAGTGGTGAGTGTGGGCATCCCTGTCTTGTTCCTGATCTTAGGGGAAAAGCTCTCAGTATATACTGGATACCACTATATTCTTTTCAGTATATTCACACACACACACACACACACACACACACACACACACACACACGATGGAGTGTTACTCAGCAATCAAAAAGAATGAAATCTTGCCATTTGCAACTACGTGGATGGAATTAGAGGGTATTATGCTAAGTGAAATTAGTCAGAGAAAGACAAATATCATATGACTTCACTCATATGAGCACTCCCATATACAAAACAGATGAACAAAAGGGAAGGGAAGCAAAAATAATATAAAAACAGGGAGGGGGACAAAACATAAGAGACTTAAACAAACAGAGGGTTACTGGAGGGGTTGTGGGAGTGGAGATTGGCTCAATGGGTAAAGGGCATTTAGGAATCTACTCCTGAAATCATTGTTGCACTATATGCTAACTAACTTGAATGTAAGTTAAAAAAAGAAAAGAAACAAACAAACAAAAAAAACATGCTGCTTGCAATTTAACAACAACAAAAAGAATAAATTAAAAATAAAGACTATGGCAAAAGGGAATATAGTCCACTTACACAGGAAGCATAAAGACACAGAAGAATGAAACAAGATTGTATAATGGGAAAGCAGTTTCTCTTTATTGTTGATGATGATTAAGCAAGCAATAAAGAGGTAAGATGAAGGTATAGATGAGGGACTGATTTGGAGTGTCATGCAAGGGACTTTGGACTTTGGCAGGACAATTACTATATTACTCAAATGATTATTTTTTCTTAAAAAGTTACTTCCAGAAGCTAGGTGGGTAATGCATTTGATGGGTTAAGTTTGGAAGCAGGAAAATGGATTTGTTGACTATTATCATTTTTAGCAAAAGGGTGATAGAATTCTGAACAAAATATAATGCAGATGGAAGGCAGATAGAAAAAGAAAAGCATAAAAATATAAATTATCTTAAAGTTGTTTTTTAAATGTATCTCAGTACATTTTAAAATCTCACATTCTATATATTTTTATACTCTAAACAGCAAATGCAGTGATGTTTTGCATTTCTACACTGAATAATTAAGATTTAAAATATATTTTATATACATTTGTCTCTTATAATCTGGCCAAATATGTCAGATTTTAGATAAACCCATTATATCTCTACTCATCTATTTATGTGTTTGTGTGTCTTATCATTTCTCTCTGTGTGTCAATTCTCTCTCTGCTGGAAAATCTAAATGAAAATCTTCATAATTTTTCTGAAATGCATTTTGAACAAAGTCTATTCAGGCACTCTACCCATTTTCTTAGTTGTTTTGTTTGTTTTGAGGGTTGGTTTGTTTGTTTGTTTGTTTTGGTGCTGAATTGTGTTAGTTTTTATAATTTGGGTATTAACCACTTATAAGATATATCATTTGCAAATATGTTCTCCCATTCAGTAGGTTACCATTTTGTTTTCTTGATAGCTCTCTTTGCTGTGTCAAAACTTTTTTATTTTGGTGTAGTTGCAGTTCTTTATATTTGCTTTGGTTTCTCTTTCCTAAGGAGACATATTGAAATATGTTGCTAAAATCAGTGTCCAAGAGATTATTGCCGATGTTCTCTTTTAGAAGTTTTATGGTTTCAGGTCTTAAAGTTAGGTCATATTCAGTTTATTTTTGTGTATGGGGTAAGAAAATGATCCAGTTTCATGTTTTGTGTGTAGCTGTCCAGCTTTCCCAACACTATTTATTGAAGAGACTGGGTTTTCCCCATTGTGTATTCTTGCCTCCTTTGTCATAGGTTAATTGACCATGTAAGTGCGGATTTATTTCTGGGCTCTCAATCTTATTTCATTGATCTTTGTGTCTGTTTCTGTGCCAGTACCATACTGTTTTGATTACTATAACTTTGTAGTGTGCCTTAAAATCTGAGACTGTGATACCTCTAATTTTGTTCTTCATTCTTAAGAATTTTTTGGCTAATTGGAGTCTTTTTTTATTCCATACAGATTTTAGGATGATCTTTTCTAGTCCTGTGCAAAATGCTATTGGTATCTTGAAAGCAAGAACATTGAATCTGTAGTTCACTTTGGGTAGTATAGCCATTTTGACTATATTAATTTTTCCAATCCATGAGCATGGAATATCTTTCCATTTGCACATGTCATCTTAAGTTTCTTTTATCAAAGTTTTAAAGTTTTCAGAGTACATATCTTTTCCCTCCTTGGTTAAATTTATTCCTAGATATTTTATTCCTTTTGGTGAAAATGTAAATGGAATTTTCTTAATATCTCTTTCTTTTTTTTCCTTTTTTTTAAATACAATTTTTGCCAAATTTGCTAACATACAGTGTGTAAAGTGTGCTCTTGGTGTTTGGAGTAGATTCCCATGGTTCATCATTTACATGCAACATCCAATGCTCATCCCAACAACTGCCCTCCTCAATGCTCATCTCCTATTTTCCCCTCTCCCCCACCTCCCCATTATTGGTGTATAGAAATGCAAAAGACTTCTGTATATAAATTTTGTATCCTGTAAGTTTACTGAATTTATTTATTAGTCTAACAGTTGTATGGTGGGGTCTTTAGGGCTTTCTATATATAGTATCATACAAATAGTGACACTTTTACTTCTTTCTATTTTGGATGCCTTTTATTTCTTTTTATTGTCTGATTGTTGAAGCTAGGGCTTCCAGTACTATGTTGAATAAAAGTGGTGAGAATGGACATCCTTCTTTGTTCCTCATCTTAGAAGAAAAGAAGAAAAGCTGTTTTTTAACCATTATGTATGATGTTGGCTATGGGTTTTTATATATGGCTTTTATTATGTTGAGGTATGTTCCCTCTAAATCCACTTTTTTGAGAGGTTTTGTCATGAATGGATGTCGAATTTTGTCACATGTTTTTCCTGGATCTATCGAAATGATCATATGATTTTTATCTTTTGTTTTGTTAATGCAATATATCATATTGATTGATTTCTGAATATTGAACCATTCTTGCATCCCTGGAAATAGTCCCATGTGATCATACCTTTAAATGTATTGTTGAATTCAGCTTGCTTATATTTTGTTGAGGATTTTTGCATTTATGTTCATAAGGGATATTGGCCTGTAGCTCCCTTTTTCTGTAGTGTCATATCTAGTTTTGGTATTGAGGTAATGCTGGCCTTATAAAGTGAACTTGGAAATTTTCCTTCTTCTAATTTTAGAATAGTTTGAAAATCGGTATTAACTCTTTTTTCAATGTTTGGTAGAATTCACTTGTGAATCTGTCTGGTCCTGAAATTATGTCTGTTGGTATTTTTTGTTTGTTTGTTTACTGATTCATTTTGTCACTAGTCATCTTTTCAGATTTTCTATTTCTTTCTGATTCAGTTTTGGAAGATTATATGTGTCTGGGAATTATACATTTCTTCTAGGTTTTCCAATTTGTTGACATATAATTTTTCATAGAGGGACACCTGGGTGGCTCAGTCAGTTAAGCATCCGACTCTTGGTTTCAGCTCAGGTCATGATCTCAGTTTGTGAGTTTGAGCCCTGCATTGGGCTCCACACTGACAGTGTGGAGCCTGCTTAGGATTCTCTCTCTCCCCCTCTCTCTGCCCCTTTTCCACTTGCTCTCTCTGTCTCTCTCTCGAAATAAATAAATAAACTTATAAATAATTTAAAATTTTTTTTCATAGTAGTCTCTAAAATATTTTGTACTTCTGTGTTGTTAGTTGTTGCTTCTCCTCTTTCATTTATGATTTTATTTATTTAGACTGTCTCTTTTTCCTGATGATTCTGGCTAAAGGTTTATCAATTTTGTTTCTTTTAAAAATCAGCTCTTGGTTTCATTGATCTTTTCTATTTCTTTTATTCTCAATTTGTTTCTTCTCTAATCTTTATTATTTCATTCCTTCTACTGAGTTTTTTAATACTACTTTTGACTTTCTTTTTTTAGTTTCTTTTGGTGTAAGTTAAGATTGTTTATTTGAGATTTTTGTTGTTTCTTGATGTAGGTATGTTATGTATTATGTTATAACCTTCCCTCTTAAAAACTGCTTTCTCTGCATCCCAAATATTTTGGACTGTTGTGTTTTCATTTTCATTAGTTTCCTTGTTTTTTTGATTGCCTCTTTGTTTTCTTCACTGGCCCATCAGTTGCTTAGAGGACTGTTTTTTAGCCTCTATATGTTTGTGTTTTCCCCATTTTTTTTCTTGTAGTTGATTTCTTTTCTTATAGTTAGTTGATTTCTAGTTTCACATATTTGTGGTCAGCAAAGATGCCTGATACCATTCCACTCTTGTGAAATCTGTTGTGATCTCTCTTGGTTAATGTTTCATGTGCACTTTGAAAGAATGTGTATTCTGCTCTTTTTTAATGGAATGTTTTGGACATATGTGTTTAAGTCCATCCAGTCTACTGTGTTGTTTAAAACCACTGTTTTCTTGCTGATTTTCTGTCTGGGTGATCTATACATTGATGTAACCAGAGACTTAAAGTCTCCTATTATTACTGTATTACTATCAATTTCTCTCTTTATGTCTGTTAATGTTTGTATTAACATGTATTATGTATTTTGGTGCTCCTATTTTGAGTACGTAGATATTCATAATTGTTATATCTTCTTGTTGGATTGATCTCTGTAATTATATAGTGCCCTTCTTTGTCTCTACTACAGTCCTTGTTTTAAAGTATATTTTGTCTAATATAAGTATTCCTACTCCAGCTGCCACCATTGCTGCTTCTCCTCCTCCTCCTCCCCCCTCTTCCTCCTTCTTCCTTTTTGCTTCCATTTGCATGGAATATCTTCTTCCATTTCTTCACTTTTAGTTTGTATTTGTCTATATGTCCAAGTGATTCTCTTATAGGCAGCATATATTTGGTCTTGGTTTTATTATTTTTTTTAATCCATTCCATTAACCTGCGTACTTAGTCCTTTTACACTTAAGGTAATTATTGATAGTTACGTACTTATTGTCATTTTTGTTCATTACTTTATGATTATTTTATAATTCTCAGTTCCTTTCTTCATATCTTGGCTCTCTTTCATTGTAATGGATAACTTCCTTTAATGTTATACTTGGGCTTCTTTCTCTTTATTTTTTTCTATGTTTATCATGTTTTTGGTTTGTGGTTACATGAGGTTGATATATAATATCATATGTGTAGTATGGCAGTTTATATTAAGTTGATGGTCATTTTACTTTGCACACATTCCGGTAGAGCTTCATTTTTACTTCCACACTCCATTTTTTATGTATGTGTTTCCATATTTTATGTCTGTTTATTTTATGAAGCTCTTTAACTAATTTTTTAGATATAATTGATTTTATTACATTTGTTGTTTAGCCTTCATACTAGCTTTATAAGGTTTGATCTGCTACTTTTACTGTATGTTTGCCTTTACTTGTGCATTTTTTTCTTTCATAATTTTCTTATTTTTATGGCCTTTTCTTTTCCATTTGAAGAAGTATCCTTAACATTTCTTTTAAGGATGGTTTAGTGGTGATGAATTTCTTTAACTTTTGTTTGCCTGAGAAACTTTATCTCTCCTTCAATTCTGAATAATTACTTGGTAGAGTATTCTTGGTTGTAGTTTTTTTTGCTTTTTGTGTTTCTTGTTTGTTTGTTTAATTTCCACACATTGGATCATGCCACTGCCTTCTGGCCTATAAAGTTTCTGCTGAAAAAAATCAGTTGATGGCCTTTTATGTAACTAGTTATTTCTGTCTTGTTGCTTTTAAAATTCTCTTTATCTTTAATCATTGTCTTTTTAATTATTATGTGTCTTGCTGTAGACATCCTTGGGTTCACCTTGTTTGGGGCTGTCTGTAATTCCTGGAAACGAGTGTTCATTTTCTTTCTCAGGTTAGGGAATTTTTAGCTATTATTTCTTCTGATACATTTTTGTTTGTTTGTTTGTTTTTGCCCCTTTCTCTTCTCTCTATGGGACTCATAGTGTGAATGTTCATTTCCTTGATGTCTTCCAAGAGATCTTTTTACCTATTATCATTTTAATTCTTTTTTTCTTTTTGCTGTTCAGCTTGGGTGCCTTCCATTACACTGTCTTCCAGATCACTAATCTGTTCTTCTGCATCCTCTAATATCCTGTTGCTTCCTCTACAGTATTTTTCATTCCATTTTTTATGTTCCTTAATTTTTTTTTTAAATCTCTTTGTTGAACTTCTCACTGAGTACATCCACTCTTTTGCCTAATCTGGTGATCATCTTTGTGACCATTACTTTGAACTCTTTATCAGATAGATTTCTTATCTCTATTTCATTTGATATTTCTGAAGTCTGGTCTTATTTTGGTTTGTTTGTTTGTTTGTTTCTTTGTTTTTAGCATATTACTCTATCTCCTCACTTTGTTTGATTTTCTGTGTTTGTGTCTATGAATTAAGCAGAACAATGTCTTCTCCTAAACTTGAAGGAATAGACTTGTGTAGGAAATCCCTTTTGTAGACTGTGTTTGCTTGGCAGTTTTGGCTGGCTGGAGCTGTGGTGAGCATAGGCTGGGAATCCCTTGGTACTCCTAGCTTGGGCTACCCTGGTCAGAGAGCTGAAACTGAAGTGAATACAGCTAGGGCAGGAGTCCTGAGGCTCACTACACAGAGGGAACCCTGGCAGATCAGTTAGAGTTAAAGTGGTTGAAAGTTGGGGTGTTCTGGGTCTTTTTGAACAAGGAGCACCCTGCAGTAACGGTTGGAGCCAAATTAGGCATAGGCCAGGGGTTCCTTGGGTGTTCCACACTGAAGTTGTTTGGAGCAAGGGCTGGAGCTGAATTGGGCATAGGCTAGTGAATCCTGGGGTTCTTTGTGCAGGGGTCCTCTGGTAGCACAGGTGGCACTGAAGCAGTTATGGTGGGAAGTCCTAGGGTACTCCACACAGGAGGTACCCTAGAGAGTCATCTGGAGCTGAATGGGTACAAGCCTGGGGTGTCCCAGGGTGTTTGTGCCTGTGTCACCAGGTGAGATGATTAGAACTGTAGTGGATACTGTCCAGGGATGTCCCAGTGTGATCTGTACTGAGGCTGCCTTAAGGGGATGGCTGTGGACTAGGAGCTTGGCATTCAGTGGGGTAGCAGGCCAGCTATGGCATCCAAACCCTGTTCCTATCAGTGTCATCAAGATGTAAGGGAAGTGAGAAACATGGTAGTCACCATCCCCTCCAACCCTGGATTGAGTTTCAGCAGTTCCCCTGCCATTTGGCAGAGGGCTAGTTCCATAATACTCTAGTTGCCCTTTTAAAAATGACTTTTTTGTGTGTCTGTGTCCCCCAGACAAATCTGCTCCCAGTACCTCAGTGTTATTCTCCCCACTGCATTTTGCGGTGTTGAGGCTGGGGGTTCCCCTAGTTACTGTGCCTCTGTCTCTCCTGCTGTTGTCTGTGTGATCTCTCTATCCTTTGTTGTTCAGAAAAAGCTTTTCAGTCCACCCTTATTCTTCAGAAGTTGCTCTGTACACAGGTGTTGATTCAGCGTGTTTGTGGATAAGGTGAGTTCAAGCAGACATCTGTATCCTTAACAGCCTTGCCAGACAATTTTGAAGCACAGATTGAGAATTACCACTCAAAGCAACCTACCTGATCTTACTGTGCCTCTGTTGCTTGTCATCATATAAACATATTATTACTGATAACCACTGAACATTTTCTGTTTATTTTTTAAAATATTTTTGAGACATAATTGACATATAACATTGTGTAAGTTAAAGGTGTATGTACAATGTGTTGATTTGACACATTTGTATATTGCAAAATGATTATCACTACAACATTAGCTAATACCTCTATCATGTGACATTGTTTCATTTTGTAGTGAAAACATTTAAGATTTAGCAGTCAATACTACAACATTGTTGACTATAATCACGATGCTGCACATTAGGTCTCCAGAACATAGTCATCTTCTAACTGCAGGTTTTTATCCTTGACCAACAACTCCCCAATTTCTCCACTCCTTAACCTCTGGTAACCACCATTCCATTCTCTGTTTCTATGAGTTTGACTATTTTAGATTCTGCATATATATTATAACATACAGGATTCGTATTTCTCTGATTTATCTCACTCAGCATAATGCCTGCAAAGTCCATCTATGTTGTCACAAATGCCAAGTATTCTTTCTTTCTCATTTTCTTTATAATTTCTCAGGGATACAAGGCTTGGATGTATTATGATAGAGTTCTGCAAATGATTTTAAAATATTACAAAATTAAAGATTTTTTCATAATTTTGTTTTAATTGTTAGGATATTATTTTCAAAGCTAGATATTTTTTGAGAGTCTCAGTTAAATCCACTATTGGATTTGGTAGGCTTTTTATGTTATTCTGAGTAATTTTGAAGGTTTTCTGTGTTCTGAGAATCAGAAGATATTTAGAAATATTCTGTCTAATGTTTAATCTTTTCTTACAACATAAGTGATGAAGTGGGAAATTGTACAGCAGATTATGGATATGGACAGACAGATATACATATTTTTATTTGAGTATAGTTGACACACAATGTTACATTAGTGTCAAGTATACTGGGCAGGTAGATTTTCATTACATACAATAATAACCACATATTTATATAACAAGTGATGAATTAAGTCCTTCCAGAAATTGGTGGGCAAACCAGTTCTCTGTAAGAGAATCACTTTTCACCAAATAGTGCCAAAATAAGGGTTAATAATAACATTTTAATAAATAAAATTTACTATGATATTAATAAGTGAGTACTCTTACATGGAACCAAAATAATTTCACTGTATGTGTGCATTTATTTTTCACATTTAGGATTTGTTTTTAAAATTCATGGTTTTTAGAGATTCAAATTAATAAAAATGACTTAAAGCAAGCCATGTAATATTCATGATATAAAATGTTATATGATTATGAAGATTATGAAGATTCTATACATATTTTATACTTTATATTTGGAAAGGATTTAATATTTTAAATTTAAATTATAAAAATTTAAAGGATATACACCATTTTGCATTTCAAAGTATTTGACCCTGTCGCACCTGAGTGGCTCAGTGGGCTAAGTATCTGACTTCAGCTCAGGTCATGACCTCAGAGCTCTTGAGTTCGAGGCCTACATCAGACTGTATGCTGACAGCTCAGAGCCTGGAGCCTGTTTCAGATTTCTGTGTGTGTGTGTCTCTCCCCCTCCTCAACTCGTGCTCTGTTGCTCTCTCTCTCTCAAAAATAAATAAACATTAATTTTTTTAAGTATTTGACCCTAAGTCTAGCCTACAAATTTTTCTACAAACATTTTAATACTACATGTCTCGTTTTTAGAGATCTGAGTAGTATACATTTATTTTTATATTTTTATACAGATGTTTTGGGGCATTTTTTTCCAGCTTGAAACATTTTCACCCGAACGGTTAAAAATGGGATGGATTTATAACTGACATATTTTTACATCTTGCACACACACACTCACACACATACACACAAATGGTTCAAAAAGCAATCTCACCATTGATACACGCCAGTCACTCAGATATGAAGTGATTTTGTTGCTGTGTTTTACCAGACATATAAACAGTCTTCATTTAGCTCTCTGAGAGCTGCTTCCATTAGAGCTGATGTGTAGTTGGCAAGGGTAATTTTCCTCTTTGAAACCCTAATTGTAACAACTTCTAATAAGCATATGAAATACAAAATATTCTGGGCCAGTGCACACAGTATCTTTTATGAGGTCCATCTAGTTCCACTTGATGAAGCAATTATCAAAAGGCAAATCTTATGCCAAAGATTTATATATATTAGTGTGTTTAAAACATATTTTGTCCTTAAATCATTTCAAAGAGTATCACAGTTCTATACCTACAAACTTTTTGTTTAAATTAACATTTTTGTATTGTAATTAACTTCCATGCTAAAAAATATATAATACCAACTTCAGTTAATTGGTTTATTTTTTTCCAAGTACCTCTAGCAGAAATTTATAATAGATGATTATCAGGCAAACACAATTATTTGCAATTGATTACTTTCACTTCTCTTACATTGTTCTTACATTGTTCACTTCTCTTATTTGTTCTTACATCCATACATGGTTGGTTATCACACTGACCCATTCAACAATTGCTGAAAGCTCAAAAAGATTCTTTGCTGACCCATTGTAATTCTGGAATTCATATGAGCAAAATGTTAGTTCATTAACCTTTTAGATAAACGTTGGAATTTTGATCTTAGCATGTTTATCTTGAATATCATAAAATAATGAACTTATTGTTATTATTCCATAGTTTAATTCTATACTCAAACAAGCAATTCTAAGACAATTAGCATTGCAAAAATATATCATTTTTTTTTTTTAATTTTTTTTTTTTCAACATTTATTTATTTTTGGGACAGAGAGAGACAGAGCATGAACGGGGGAGGGGCAGAGAGAGAGGGAGACACAGAATCGGAAACAGGCTCCAGGCTCTGAGCCATCAGCCCAGAGCCCGACGCGGGGCTCGAACTCACAGACCGCGAGACGCGGGGCTCGAACTCACGGACCGCGAGATCGTGAC
The DNA here is from genome assembly GCF_018350175.1 of Felis catus. NCBI lineage: Eukaryota > Metazoa > Chordata > Mammalia > Carnivora > Felidae > Felis > Felis catus. Next base: position 106,751,548 of record NC_058371.1, read on the forward strand.
CTGGCTGAAGTCGGACGCTTAACCGACTGCGCCACCCAGGCGCCCCAAAAATATATCATTTTTATACAAATGCACACCTAAATGCATAAAGCACTTCAGTTCTGCTAAATTTTCTAAAATACAAGTTTTTCTTGTAACAATTTGTTGTGGTTTTATCGATGAAAGTCCATTTTCATTTGAAAGCAGAATAATGAGGCTGTTCATAACTACATTTTTGCTGTGTTAATGAAATAGTGTCTAATTATACATGATATACTAGTGAAATATGAATTCTGAAGAAATGCAAAGAGTATTAATCCTTATTTTATTATAGATTACCTTTAAACAACACAGCACATTTTACTTCAGTCTATGCAATGCCAATTATAATATCAAAATTAACCTCAAGATCATGAGCTTAAATGAAATTTTCTGTAGAGATTTCCAGATTCCTTTGATGGAAAGTTACATATGTTAAAGATTTTTAAAGTCAGTTTTCACCACAATAGTTTTCAATTAAATATTTATATGTTGTAAATTAAGCATGAATATTTGATTCCATAAAATGGCTCAAACTTATTGAAATACACATACAGACAAGGCTAATGTTTTGAAAAAATAATTAAAACATTCTAAACAAATGACATTTAATTCCAAAGCATGGATGTTTAATCTACAGCCTTCTTTATTTGTCTACTTAACTAAATACCTTTATATTCATGAATAAATATAATCACATATAACCAATGGAAATTTTTTTTAAATGATACATTTATTTGTTCTTACTTTGAGGATCCTTTCTCTCTCTCTCTCTCTCTCTCTCTCTCTCTCCCTCCCTCCCTCCCTCTCTCTCTGTCTCTCTCTCTCTCTCCCTAAATCACTAGACACATGGATTAGAATTGTAAGGAACTTTGGAGTCTCCACACTCTATCGTTTGCATTAATCCCTACTTAGCTATTTTTAGTCTTTTTTTCACTAATGATTCAAAGTCAAAAATTAATTTCAGATTGCCTAATGGAGAGAACAAAATAATGAGTTACTCATATAACCTGATTAATTCTGGAAAATCCCCTAATATGGCTATAGAAGTAGCTAAAAAGTTTAACAAAATTCACCTTTGAAAAAAGTTGGAATGTGGTTTTATGATTAAAGAAATAAACCTTTCAAAGGAATAGAATTAAATTCACCTCTCATGTCCCTTTAGTGTGATACATTCACTGATATTGATGTATTTTTAAAAATTCTTCTGGCATGACTGTGAGACCAGTTCCAGTGAAAAATTTTGCTTGCAGTGTAGTGTCCATTTCTCCTACAATTTTGGAGTTTTAATACCTATAATATTACTTCTAACTCTATCCATTGACTGGCAAATTAAATAGCACATGAAAAAAAATGTGTTATCAAATAGTCTCAGCAGGGAGCTGTTTGTTTTCCTAAAGGATGACTCTGCATTCAAACAAAATGGTAAGTTCCATAACTGTTTTTACTAGATTAAAATTAGAAATGATAAATATTGAGCAATGCTATTAATACACTCTCATATCAAGAACAAAATTAAAAAGACAGTTTTAAAATCTACTGTACTCCTTCCAAATGCAGGATACAAGTGGTAAATTTTTAGAGTAGAATATCTACTGTGTCAGCAGTTATTAAACTAGACTCCTGAAAAGTGTATTCTAAATATTACCATACTCACACATAATGCTTAATTAGAATAAGAAGCCATTTTTTCTGTTTAAACTGTGATATGCCTTAATAAAAAAGTTCAAGTCTCACTCCTATAAAGACTCATGTTTATTGCTGGGCATGGGCTAGTGTAGTATCTTCTGGATCCTTAGTCTTCACCTTTTATCATTACCACCACCATTATCCCTAAGAGTTACCAACTGTATGATCTTGTGTCTTCAGAAAAGCCAAGTGAATAAGTATTATGATTTACATTTTATATGTGATGAGTCTCCGAGAAATTATGCTATCAGTTGTCTTCCAGATGGAACTTATCCCCAGAATACACAATCTTCAAGGTAAGCAAGCTTTGACCAGTTGAACATTCTTTGCAGCTGCAGAAAGAAGAACGAAGAACATACTTTTTTTATGGCCACACTTGTTTAAGAAGAAGAGAAAAGAAAATATGCCAAATAGCTTCATATAAATATGAAAGGCTGGATATTGAGCTAGTGTTAATGAGTCCCTGTGAATGGATTTGTGGGAGGAAGAGAATGTTCTTCGGGAATTATCTCCTGCTATGGAAGTGAGACGAATGCATACCAACCAGCTCTTTAGAAATATGAGGGCTGTATGGAAGTCCATCAACACTTGAGGATGTCCAAGAAACATGAATAAAATTCAGTGACAGTTCATTTTTCCTCAGTACTGAAAACAGACTACTTTTTATAAATAAGTATTATCAGAAGTTACACCCACTTTTATTTCAGACCAAGACTTCTCAGTGAATATAATGGCTCAAGACCTTTTGTAAAGGTTGCAAGGAATTTAGCAGGAGGGGTAAAAGACTAAATATTGTTGCTAGGTTACAAATAATATGACTGGGTCTGAATGAAATACACACCTAGAAGCTGAATCTCAGTAATAACAGAAACCCATTTAAAAATGTCATCCAAAATTAAGGTATTAAGCTACATCCAAACACTGTCTAGTTCAATTTGAGTCTATAACAGTAACCCACACATGGGTCTATGGTGTGGCCAGAATTAACACAGTCCTTATTAGCTTAGAGGAATAAGTTCTTAGCCTACATTTGGTTATCTTTTTTGGAAGCAACTTGATTTTTGGTTGGGAAAGAGTGTCTTTCTTTACTGATGTCCATCTCCCTTTCAGGGAAGGGCTAGCACTGTCTTTGTGTAAGCCCATTGTTGTAAATACTGATGATCTTTTAAGGGAAGGAGGAAGCAATGATGATCACCAATGATACTTGTTAGGTATCTATTACATTGAAATTTCAAATTTTTTCTTCCTCAGACCGAACAACTATATCATATATTGAAACTTGAACTATGAAAATGAAGGCAATATGAAAACATACTACTTGTCTTGATCTTTAAATTGTTCTCTATGTGAATCCACAGTTACCAAGTGGATACCATTTTCTAAAACATCTCTTTGAAAAAAAACTATCTACCTTTAAGGCATATAACTAGTTTAATAAACTTAAATATGAAATTAAGATGAATATATCTTGATAATAATTAAATAGTTTTTATGAATTAAAATTCATGTATATGGAAAATTCAGATTTTTTGGAAAGCCAAATATGCTACTTATTTTATGTAGTATTATTTTAGATCTCTGAAAATTAACTTAAGTAGGTAGAAACATGCACAAACTGTAATCATGCTCATAAAAAATGAAGATTTGAATTGACTTTCCAGGGGTGCCTGGGTGGCTCAGTTGGTTAAGCAGCCAACTCTTTGTTTCAGCTCAGGTCATGATCTCATCGTTCATCTTTCAAGCCCCACATAGGGCTCTGGGCTCCCACTGACAGTGCAGAGTCTGCTTGGAATTTTCTCTCCCTCTCTTTCTGCCCCTCCTCAGCTCACTCATGCACACACTGTCTCTCAAAATAAAAAAAATAAACTTTAAAAAATAACATAAAATAAATTGACTTTCAAAATTTATGAAACACAAATGGATACACATATGAAGACCATTATGCTTTGTTTAAATTACATTTAGGGGCACTTGGGTGGCTCAGTCACCCAAGTCAGATGCTGAGGCATCTGACTTCAGCTCAGGTCATGATCTCTTGGTTCCTGGATTCGAGCCCCACATCGGACTCTGTGCTGCCAACTCAGAGCCTGGAGCCTGCTTCAGATTCTGTGTCTCCCTCTCTCTCTGCCCTTCCCCTGCTCGCATGCTGTCTCTCTCTCTCAAAAATGAATAAATGTTAATTTTTTTTTAAATTACATTTCAAATTGTGTAAAACTCCTGCTTGTAAATAAAGAAAAATAATTATTTGAAGATGTTTAATATTTTGAATGTATTGTGTTACATAACAACTTGTAGTTTATTAATAAAATATAAACAAAAGTGACATATAATTATTTTAGTTTTCAACCAAATCTCTGGATGATCCTATCTCTTTTATGTTGTGTACTGAGTACTCACAAATGAAAGCAGACACATTTGATTCCTAATCTTTATTCTGTAAAGCAGTGTCAGTTTTGAATAATATCTAGGATCATATCAGAGAGTAAACTTACATCTTGTTAAAGATGCATTTTTCCCCTCTGGGTATTAATATCTTCCAACTATTAGTAATATTAATTACCCTTATTAAATAAGCTAAGAATGCACTAAATGTTATCAGGTAAGTGTGTGAAGACAAAATAAAACAACACTTCATATATTCTGACATTTAATCTCTCCCCTTTAACATAATACAAAAATAATTATAAAGTTTTATTTAAGTTTTCAGCTAGTTAATTTTGAGATCTGGTGTTGTTTGTGCAGCTGAATTAATGGTCCAAATGTATTGCATGCTGGGAAAAAATAGGATATACATAAATTTGTCTAATGTTTCCATTTTGAAATATGTTGAAAACCTTTCAATTTTTTATTCGAATGCTAATATACTGCTGGTTTAGAATATGGTAGTCTGGCCATTAATGAGTTTTAATGCAGACACACTTTTATTCAAAGCAGGGAGTGCCTTTCTGTTCTTTAGGTGAATCTATTTCCTAAGAGAAAGCAATGTAAGAAGCCTACTAAACCTATTTGGGAGGAATTGACCAAATATAAAATACTTTATCAGGTGCTCATCACTAGGTAGAAACATATTTATAAATTACATAAAGACTGAAAAGATGTATTTTAAATTCTTTGAGATTTGCTCTAATTCCTAATTCGGTGCATTTAAATAATTTGAATTATTTGGTCTAATTCTAAGTCACACATTCGATTTAATCTCAGAAAACTAACTCCATGGCAGGGAGTCTCTAATCAAGATTAGGATCTTCATGGTTCTGAGCCCTAAATGTTCTAATTTTCAGAAGCTCTTATTGCTATTCATATGCCAGACACAGGTAATTAACATGATACAGTAATAGGGAGGCATGGCTTCTCTTTAAAATGCTTATTGAGGGAGATGGGTTGATGGATACATAAAAACGTAGGTAAAGAGGTTGCATGTATAACAGTAAAGATGTCCTTCAGTTTTATTTAAGCACAAAAGGTTTTTGGAGGAAGTAATGCTATGGGGAACACTAGTTCTTACTGTGTTCTAGAAACTATAAGTGTGAAAAATAGAATCTGAATGAAAAACTACAGTTATAATATGATGAGTCAGAAATCTATCATAGAGATCCAGCAAAGATGATAACTTCTTAAAAAGGGATCATGAAAGTGGAGAGGGAAATAAAATTTGGGTGGTAAACTGTAAGAACATGTTAGTGATTTTATTGGTAATAGAGTTAAATTCTATTTTGATGTTTGACTGTAAACAGCTTTCAAACCTCATGGTTTCTGCCTCTTGAGCCCCACACCTGGGCAAGGTGGTAAGGGAGCCCAAGTGTTTCCCCTTTAGCACCTGCAGGAGATTCAGACCACCCAATTTCCTGCCTTCCTATGGGAATCCTCACCCAGCGCCCCTCCCCCCCGCCCTCCCCACCCTGCCCCTGACAACAATATAAGCCCCAGCCCAAATGCTCTCCTTCCTTTTATTCAAGCTTTGTGGACTTTCTTGAGACTGCTCATCTCTGAGACCTCAATTATTTAAGGATGGTAAATCTTTTTGTATCTTTTCAATGTTTTTATCATCATGTGTCTGTATATTCAAACCAAAGTTGGGTGGAGGTTCCTCCTGTTTTTAAAAGAGGTCAGGGGCTGCCTGGGTGTCTCTGTCAGTTAAGTGTCCAAATTCCACTCAGACCCCTATCTCATGCTTCATGAGTTTGAACCTCACGTCTGGTTTTCTGCTGACAGCTCAGAGCCTGATGGGGATTCTTTCTCTTTCTCCATCCTTCTCCCTCTCTTTCCCCAAATAAATAAAACTTAAAAAAAAAAAAAGTCAGGCCACAACAGTGTTGAAGAGCATTTAATTGAGCATGATTTCCAGGTATTTGCTGTAAGTTGCAAGGTGTTGGTAGAAGGGTCCAAGGTATAATGAAATGCATTAGAGGTCATTATGACTTTTCAGTTTTATACATACTGAATTTATGGTGCCTATATAGATGCTTAGTCCATTTTCAGCTTATGAAATCAGAAGAGGGAACACAGAATTCAAGGCCAGTTTAATAAAAAGCATATGAGACTAAAGTGTTCAGCCAAGAAAAGTGTTCTTGGAGTAAAAGAACAAATCCTCCATAACTCATAACTTAGTTTTTATATGAAATGTACTTCATAAAAATAACAGTGAAAGCCAATTGTCCACTTTTACATATTAACTTCAGCTGGCATTACCATCCAGTGTTAGATTAAAAGAAATAAAAAGTCCTAGTAACAAATGCTCATATATATACATATATATATGCATTTTAAGTTTAAGAAAACTTTAGAACTAAACCAATAACTTCTAGTAATTTCTGAAGCTAATTTCTACAGCATATACTAATTGCAAATATTCTTTGGCATTTAAAATATCTAATAGCATGGATTTATGCAGAACTAGATACTGGTTTCTTCTAAAATGCATGTATGTGTATACCTATTGTTGACCTCTAATAAAAAATCTTCGAGAACTGTTCCCTGATTCATGGCATACCTAGCCTTTATTTTACCAACCATGTGGAAAAACCCAAAATAAAAATTGAGGTAAAACTTTCTTTCCTGACCTTGCACTGCTGTATAAGACTATATCTGGAATAGAGAGCCCTTCTCCATGTTGAGTGAACCTCTGCTCAGCTAATCTGATTCTCCTTTATTTGGGGCACTTAAAGTGTTTTGTTTCAGTTACCATTATTTGAGTATTTCTGTATCTGAGCATATCGTCTTCAGACATTCCTCTGTTCGTGTGTCCAAATTTCTATCCTCTAACTTATTCAGATGGACAGGTAATTCAGTTTTATTTGGGAACCAAGGTTATTTCAGTAACCCAGGGAAGCACAAAACCACAATCGAAAATGAATGTATCATTTTAATCTTGTTACTTAAGACAGATATTTCTAAAAAACTATAAACATAAAATTGGCTTACTCTAGGAAGGGAACAAATCTTAAACAGTTCCTGTCAATTATTATAAATCTTTAGATAACTAATAAAATTCTTAGCCTTATAACTAACAATACATTTTCCTATATTTAAAATGTTAGTTCTGTTTCTCTATTTATATGAGATGATGGTGAAGTTCAGAGAATTCAAATGAACTATTCTTGTCTCTTCCTTGGACTTACATCTTAATTTTTATAAACCTCTAATTGTTTTAATTTGAAACACTTAGAATGAGCTTTTCACAAATAAAATCATATACAGCAATTAAGCTAGTAGATTGGAATACTGAACTCTGATCTAATCAAAGTAACTATTTTCACCTGGAGTTGCATAATCTCTGCGATAGTAAGGGCTTATATATGGAATGTTTCACTCCATTGGTATGAGAAAAGGTACTTGAGTTTAATTAAGACAATGCACCTGTTACTAATTACTGAACATGATTACCAGTTGATATGGGAAGCTGGTCCATGTATCCTGTATGAATTGAAATTAACGTCTACTGAAAAAACAACTTTGGGAACTATTGTATTAGAACTAAAATCATCTGGTAATATAGGCAAGAGAAACAGTATAACGAAAACATCATATAGATGTAGTGGTTTTGTTCTGGATAATTAGTTTCTCCTGAGGGCTGGCCTTGTTAAGAACAACAGAGTGCTCTGCTGTATTTCAGAATGGTTGCTTTCCCCTTTTGCCTGCTGGAAGCACAGAGGACCTTACTCTAATAGTTATTCCAGGAACCTGGTAGAGGTCCTGGAAATAAAACTCACAAACGTGTGGAGACTCCCCTGTCACTGTGTACCCTTTGTATTTTGAGTTGTCCATCCTGAGTCACCAGCAATTTGTCATTGTTCGGGTTTTCTTATCCTGGCAATGATTACCTACCTCCCAGGCTCTCCACCACGTTCTTACTAAATATCAGGAAAATTCCCTTGTGCTTACAGCAGGGGGAGGGGAAGAAAATGAACCATCTTGAGATATACCAGAACACTCTGCTATCCTTAAGAAGTTCTGTCCAAAGTACAAACTAACCAGAGCCTAGCCTTTGAGGGTTCTGTCAGTCTAACTGAACTGGGAGAAGTGATCCGACAAATTCCAGCCTCCTGTAGCAATCCTGTCTCACCTAATGGAGGAAAGAGAAAATGAGACTTATGGTCACAGGCCAGAGACATAAACTCATTAAAAGAATGAGATAATTATAGGACTATTGTATGTTTCCCCTCCCACGACCCCCCCACCCCCACCACCACATTATTAAAAGCCTATTTAAAGCAGTTCTTTTTACCTGATACATCAGGTCTGGCTCTTAGGAAAAAAGATTGCAAGGCCTAACAAAAGGAAAAAACAAATCACAATTTGGATAGACAGAGCAAGCATTAGAGCCAGATAGGTCAGGGAGGTTGCAATTATCAGACTGGGCATTAAAAAAAATGATTAATAGGCTATATGATAGAATTCCAAAGGATAAAGTAAACATACAAGAATAGGAGGGTAGTGTAAACAGATCAAAATCCTTAGAATGAAAACAAAACCACAACAACAAAAATAGAGGTAAAATACACCAATGAAGAATGGCCTTGGGTTTAATAATACATTAGTCTTGGCTGAGGAAAGAATCTCTGAGCTTGAAGGTCTATCAGTAGAGCTCTCCAATACTGGAAACAAAAGAACCTCGATGGGGGCAGGAAGACTGTGGAACATCTATGGAAGTTGTAACATCGACCTAATGGGAATATCAGAAGGGGAAAGAGAAAAAGGAACATAAATACTTGAAACAACAACTGAGTTACCCCAATTTAACCTCAGATACCAAACCACAGGTCCAGAAGTATCAGGAAAAAAAAAAAAAAAGCAACACAAATGTGGGAAAAAAAAGTTACACTTTGGCATGTCATCTTCTAACTACTAAAAAATAAAACTTTAAAAGTCAGAGGAGGAAAAATAACCTGTAGAGAAACAATAGGAATTACATCTGACTTCTCTTCAGAAACCATACAAGCAAGAGAAGAGCGAAAAATGGTCAGAGGTGAAGTCCACTAACCTAGAATTTTGTACGCTGTAAGATTATACTTCAAAATGAAGGAGAAATGAAGGTGGTCTTAAACACTGAGGGAATTTAACTGTGGACCTTCCTTGCTAGGTAGTTTAAAAGTAACTCTTTAAAGAGGAAATATAGGTCATACTCTAGATAAGAAAGCAAGAATATCAAAGAAGGAATAAGTGAAGGTAACAGACTTTTTGTTGATTGATCTAACAGAAGCTTGCTTAAAAAATAATAGTTTACGATGTACTTGGTGACAGGTTGATACATTTGTCTATAAATGACAGCAATAATATAAGGGCTTATAGAAAGATTATTTTGTAATAAGGTACATTTACTACTCTTGAAGTGATACGGTGTTATATGAAACTGGACTTGAATTATCCATTAACATTTATTGCAAATTCTAGGTTAACCATTTTTTTAAATAAGTAGAATCAAAGTATAATTTATATGCTAAAATGAAATTATATAATCTTCAATAAAAATCACAAAACACAGTGGAAGATAAAAGGAACCAAGAACAAGGGCAGCCAAAGAGAAAACTAATACAACTGGGGTAATCTAGCTGTACAAATAATTTTGAATATCAATAGTCTAGAAGAACCACATGCTCTTCTGAACCAGCGAGTGCACCTGTGAGCAATATTTTTTTAATTCCCTACTGAAGAAAAATTAACACTCAGTTTATTTCCCAACATTTTAAGAATATGCTCTTTTCTGTGTATATCACTAATATGTTCAAGGCAGAGAGAGAGTACCCCTCAAGCAGATCACCACCAAGCAAGCCTTCTCTCAAGTCTATGTCCATTCCATCACATATATGCCTGTAAAGATGAAAAGAACAAAAAAAAGTCCCATCTGTCAGTAAATGAACCAGTCCCACAAATCCAACCTATGTAAGTGGTTTGTAAACTGTGTTGAGAAAAAGTTTTCTTTTAGCCAAGCAAAGGATCAATTTGATAACACAGATGTGATCTTAATTGGAGGGCCTTAGTTTAATTAACAATGACACACATAGACCTATTGAATGTTTGTGGCTGGAAAGTATAAAGCTAGCTTACCTCATGGTCCTGTTCATCTGGGTTAAAAAGTGTTTTTTTTTTTTTTTCACTTTTACTGTGTATGTCAAAACTTTGGTTTACTTTCCAACCAATTTACATTGAAAATTATACATTTTCAGAGGATGTTGACCCTGCTTCTAATCTATACAATGCCTTGCACTTGCAAACTAAGCACAAAGTGGCATTGAAAAAATAGTCCTAGGATGAATCAGTGGATCAAAGTGCAAAATAAACACACTAATGACTAGTAGATTGAATGAAAAAGGACAAATTGAGACTACATGTTTCATTTGGAATATACAGACTTAAGAGCTTTGGCTGAAACAGACAACAGAAAGACTGATTAATTATAAGAAAGTAAAACTAATGGATAGCTTAAGGGCAGATTTGAACCCCCCCCACCACCACCACAACATGTTTTTGTCTTTTTCTTTTTCTTTTTTTTTAACACTTACATTTTTTTTCTCTGAAACGTAAAACTTCCTTAACATGTTTTTATTTGAATATCCAATGAAAAAGGTCAACTTATTTACTGTCCTTTTAATTTTTTTTTCAAATTGCTTTACATTAGAAATGTGTTTTCCCTACTCTTAGTGTTCAGGTTTTCCCTGAGGATGTTCTTAGATTCTCTTCTCCTTTACCCACTTTATCCTGGCTTACCCGGTAACCTGAGAAGAGCATTCGGACATGCCAGGCTCACACCCTCCCTCTAGAGCCATCCTGCTTCACAGAGTAGTCTCCTCCTCCAAGCCAGGCATTTGTTTGTGCAGGAGCTCCACCCTTGTGAGGGTAAGTCCTGCAGCTTTAGCATGTCTGTATCCTACTGAGTAAGTCGGCCTGATTTCTGGGTTCAGTATGAGACTGGCTTGACAGGCAGCTCTGAAGGCTTAATATCCAATAGCTTCTAAAAGGAAGAAAGTGGAAATTTTAGAATAAGTGTCCCTGTTTAGATTCCTCTCAACTTATTCAAAACACAACAGGGATGGAGTGTGTATTTTAATCAAGTTGTGTGTTTCCTTCAATAGCCAGGCACTTAACTAAATCTTATTCTCTTCCTTAGGTGATTAAGCTATATATTATGCCAAAATTTCTGTTGTTTTCTCATCTGAATTCTAACAGGATTATCAACTTTCAATTTCAATATAGTATTGATGATTTTCTTAAAACCCTACTCTAATTCATACTTTCTTTCTAGTTAAGCATGTGAAAAAGATTTTTAAAGTTACAGATGTCAAGCTTCTATACTTTCAGGTAGGATAGAGTCTCCATAAGTACTAGACATTAAATATGTACCAGACATATAGCCTAACAAGCCAAAGTCTAGTCCCTGACAAAGCCTGGTGTGCACCAATCCACCCCGGTACTGTTTTAACTAATACTTGAGGAAATGCTTTGGACACTTAAAACTATCCAGTTTTATATCCAATACATATGGTCCCAAAATGATCCTGTCCTGTTGTGTTTTGTCTCCCACACTATCATCCCATCTAAGCCTGTGGTTACTTGGCTTTACCCAAAGCCCTCTCTTCCATTCCCAAATCATATCACTGCACTCTGGGAACTTTTTCTTTTGGTATATGTATTGGGAAAGCAGATTCTCATTCTAACTTATCTCTTCCACATTCCCTTTGTCTGAAATTGGAAACTTCTTCTGCTATTTTCTCTGTTAAATATTGTTTGTTCTCCATTATCCTTGGCTCTAAAAACAAGAAGTTGGGAACTGAGACCTGTGTGATGGTGTTTATCTGCTGCTTGTAAACACCCCCAACCCTGACTTATGGTCTTCTTCCACTGAGGCTAAAAACCATAAGCTACACTACTCTCTAGATCTTCTTATTTACAAGTAAACGTAAGTTCATTTAGTGTTGATTTTACAACATAGAACACACTTAAGATTTTTGCTGATGTTGGTTTTGTTTCTTATATACAAGATCATCTAGTAATTTGGTTGCTTGATACCCTCCTATCCATTGAGTTCCTTTGCTTAACTATTTCAAGGATATATTGTGTTCTTTTTTTTTTAATATGACATTTATTGTCAAATTGGTTTCCACACAACACCCAGTGCTCATCCCAAAAGGTGCCCTCCTCAATACCCATCACCCACCCTCCTCTCCCTCCCACCCCCCATCAACCCTCAGTTTGTTCTCAGTTTTCAAGAGTCTCTTATGTTTTGGCTCCCTCCCTCTCTAACTTCTTTTTTTTTCTTCCTCTCATCCATGAACTTCTGTTAAGCTTCTCAAGATCCACATAAGAGTGAAAATATATGGTATCTTTCGTTCTCTGTATGACTTATTTCACTTAGCATAACACTCTCCACTTCCATCCATGTTGCTACAAAAGGCCATATTTCATTCTTTCTCATTGCCACAAAGTATTCCATTGTGTATACAAACCACAATTTCTTTATCCATTCGTCAGTTGATGAACATTTAGGCTCTTTCTATAACTTGGCTATTGTTGAGAGTGCTGCTATAAACATTGGAGTACAAGTGCCCCCCATGCATCAGCACCCCTGTATCCCTTGGGTAAATTCCTAGCAGTGCTATTGCTGGGTCATAGGGTAGATCTATTTAATTTTTTGAGGAACCTCCACACTGTTTTCCAGACTGGCTGCACCAGTTTGCATTCCCACAAACACTGCAAGAGGGTTCCCATTTCTCCACATTCTCTCCAGCGTCTATAGTCTCCTGATTTGTTCATTTTGGCCACTCTGACTGGCGTGAGGTGGTATCTGAGTGTGGTTTTGATTTGTATTTCCCTGATGAGGAGCGACATTGAGCATCTTTTCATGTGCCTATTGGCCATCTGGATGTCTTCTTTAGGGAAGTGTCTATTCATGTTTTCTGCCCATTTCTTCCCTGGATTATTTGTTTTTCTGGAGTGGAGTTTGGTGAGCTCTTTATAGATGTTGGATACTAGCCCTTTGTCCGATATGTCATTTGCAAATATCTTTTCCCATTCCGTTGGTTGCCTTTTAGTTTTGTTGATTGTTTCCTTTGTAGTGCAGAAGCTTTTTATCTTGATGAGGCCCCAATAGTTCATTTTTGCTTTTAATTCCCTTGCATTTGGGATGTGTCAAGTAAGAAATTCTGCAGCTGAGGTCAGAGAGGTTTTTTCCTGCTTTCTCCTCTAAGGTTTTGATGGTTTTCTGTCTCACATTCAGATCCTTTATCATTTTGAGTTTGTTTTTTGAATGGTGTGAGAAAGTGGTCTAGTTTCAACCTTCTGTATGTTGCTGTCCAGTTCTCCCAGCACCATTTGTTAAAGAGACTGTCTTTTTTCCATTGGATGTTGTTTCCTGCTTTGTCAAAGATGAGTTGACCATACTTTTGTGGGTCTAGTTATGGGGTTCCTATTCTATTCCATTGGTCTATGTGTCTGTTTTTGTGCCAATATCATGCTATCTTGATGATTACAGCTTTGCATTAGAGGCTAAAGTCTGGGATTGTGATGCTTCCTGCTTTGGTCTTCTTCAAAATTACTTTGGCTATTCGGGGCCTTTTGTGGTTCCATACAAATTTTAGGACTGCTTGTTCTAGCTTCGAGAAGAATGCTGGTGCAATTTTGATTGGGATTGCATTAAATGTGTAGATAGCTTTGGGTAGTATTGACATTTTAACAATATTCTTCCAATCCATGAGCAAGGAATGTTTTTCCATTTCTTTATATCTTCTTTATTTCCTTCATAAGCTTTCTATAGTTTTCAGCATACAGATCTTTTACATCTTTGTTTAGGTTTATTCCTAGGTATTTTATACTTCTTGGTGCAATTATGAATGGGATCAGTTTAGTTGTCTTTCTGTTGCTTCATTATTAGTGTATAAGAATGCAACTGATTTCTGTACATTGATTTTGTATCCAGCAACTTTGCTGAATTCATGTATCAGTTCTAGCAGACTTTTGGTGGAGTCTGTTGGATTTTCTATGTATAATATCATGTCATCTGCAAAAAGTGAAAGCTTAACTTCATCTTTGCCAATTTTGATGCCTTTGATTTCCTTTTGTTGTCTGATTGCTGATGCTAGGACTTCCAACATTATGTTAAACAACAGCGGTGAGAGTGGACATCCCTGTCGTGTTCCTGATCTCAGGGAGAAAGCTCTCAGTTTTTCCCCGTTGAGGATGATATTAGCTGTGGGCTTTTCCTAAATGGCTTTTATGATATTTAAGTATGTTCCTACTATTCCGACTTTCTCGAGGGTTTTTATTAAGAAAGGATGCTGAATTTTGTCAAATGCTTTTTCTGCATCAATTGACAGGATCATATGGTTCTTATCTTTTCTTTTATTAATGTGATGTATCACGTTGATTGATTTGCGAATGTTGAACCAGCCCTGCAGCCCAGGAATGAATCCCACTTGATCATGGTATATAATTCTTTTTATCTGCTGTTGAATTCAATTTGCTAGTATCTTATTGAGAATTTTTGCATCCATATTCATCAGGGATATTGGCCTGTAGTTCTCTCTTTTTTTTTTTTTTTTTTTTTTTTTTTTTTTTTTTTTTTTTTGCTAGGTCTCTGTCTGGTTTAGGAATCAAAGTAATACAGGCTTCGTAGAATGAGTCTGGAAGTTGTCCTTCCTTTTCTATTTTTTTCAATAGCTTGAGAAGGATAGGTATTATTTCTACTTTAAACGTCTGGTAGAACTCCCCTGGGAAGCCATTTGGTTCTGGACTCTTATTTTTTGGGAAATTTTTGATAACTGATTCAATTTCTTCACTGGTTATGGGTCTGTTCAAGCTTTCTATTTCCTCCAGTTTGAGTTTTGGAAGTGTGTGGGTGCTTAGGAATTTGTCCATTTCTTCCAGGTTGTCCAGTTTGTTGGCATATAATTTTTCATAGTATTCCCTGATAATTGCTTGTATCTCTGAGGGATTGGTTGTCATAATTCCATTTTCATTCATGATTTTATCTATTTGGGTTATCTCCCTTTTCTTTTTGACAAGCCTGGCTAGAGGTTTATCAATTTTATTTTTTTCAAAAAAACAACTCTTGGTTTCATTGATCTTCTCTACAGTTTTTTTAGATTCTATAGTGTTTATTTCTGCTCTGATCTTTATTATTTCTCTTCTTCTGCTGGGTTTGGGGTATCTTTGCTGTTCTGCCACTATTTCCTTTAGGTGTGCTGTTAGATTTTGTATTTGGGATTTTTCTTGTTTCTGGAGATAGGCCTGGATTGCAATGTATTTTCCTCTCAGGACTGCCATCTCTGCATCCCCAAGCGTTTGAATTGTTGTATTTTCATTTTTGTTTGTTTCCATATATTTTTTAATTTCTTCTCAAATTGCCTGGTTGACCCATTCATTCTTTAGTAGGGTGTTCTTTAACCTCCATGCTTTTGGAGGTTTTCCAGACTTTTTCCTGTGGTTGATTTCAAGTTTCATAGCATTGTGGTCTGAAAGTGTGCATGGTATGATTTCAATTCTTGTATACTTATGAAGGGCTGTTTTGTGACCCAGTATGTGATCTATCTGGGAGAATGTTCCATGTGCACTCGAGAAGAATGTGTATTCTGTTGCTTTGGGATGCAGAGTTCTAAATATATCTGTCAAGTCCATCTGATCCAATGTATCATTCAGGGCCCTTGTTTCTTTATTGATCATGTGTCTAGATGATCAATCAATTGTTGTGAGTGAAGTATTAAAGTCCCGTGAAACTACCATATTCTTATCAATAAGGTTGCTTATGCTTGTGATTAATTGTTTTATATATTTGGGGGCTCCCATATTCGGCGCATAGACATTTATAATTGTTAGCTCTTATGGATGGATAGACCCTGTAATTATCATATAATGCCTTTCTTCATCTCTTGTTACAGCCTTTAATTTAAAGTCTAGTTTGTCTAATATAAGTATAGCTACTCCAGCTTTCTTTTGACTTCCAGTAGCATGATAGATAGTTCTCCATCCCCTCACTTTCAATCTGAAGGTGTCCTCAGGTCTAAAATGAGTCTATTGTAGGTAGCGAATAGATGGGTCGTGTTCTTTTATCCATTCTGATACCCTGTGTCTTTTGGAGCATTTAGTCCATTTACATTCAGTGTTATTATAGAAAGATGTGGGTTTAGAGTCATTGTGATGTCTGTTGGTTTCATGCTTGTAGTGATGTCTCTGGCACTTTGTGGTCTTTGCAACGTTTCACTCACAGAATCCCCCTTAGGATCTCTTGTAGGGCTGGGTTAGTGGTGATGAATTCCTTCAGTTTTTGTTTGTTTGGGAAGACCTTTGTCTCTCCTTCTATTCTAAATGACAGACTTGCTGGATAAAGGATTCTTGGCTGCATATTTTTTTTCTGTTCATCACATTGAAGATTTCCTGCCATTCCTTTCTGGCCTGCCAAGTTTCAGTAGATAGATCCATCACTAGTCTTATCGGCCTCCCTTTTGTAGGTTAGAGCATGTTTATTCCTAGCTGCTTTCAGAATATTCTCTTTATCTTTGTATTTTGCCAGTTTGACTATGATATGTCATGCATAAGATTGATTCAAGTTATGTCTGAAGGGAGTTCTCTGTGCCTCTTGGATTTCAATGCCTTTTTCCTTCTCCAGATCAGGGAATTTCTCTGCTATGGTTTCTTCAAGTATACCTTCAGCCCCTTTCTCTCTCTCTTCCTCCTCTGGAATTCCTATTTTATGGATATTGTTGCCTTTCATTGCATCACTTCATTCTCTAATTCTCCCCTCATACTCCTGGATTTTTTTTCTCTCTCTTTGTCTCAGCTTCTTCTTTTTCCATAATTTTATCTTCTAATTCACCTATTCTCTCCTCTGCCTCTTCAATCCGAGCTGTGGTCGCCTCCATTTTATTTTGCACCTCATTTATAGCATTTTTAGCTCCTCCTGCTTCTTAGTCCCTTGATCTCTGTAACAATAGATTCTCTGCTGTCCTCTATACTTTTTTCAAGCCCAGGGATTAATTTTATGACTCTTATTTTAAATTCATATTCTGTTATATTGCTTAAATCGTTTTTTATCAATGTTAGCTGTTGCTGCTTCCTGGAGTTTCTTTTGAGGAGAGTTCTTCCATTTCATCATTTTGGGTAGTCCCTGGGGTGGCTCCCAAGTGCAGGGCACTTCCCCTGTGCTGTCTGGAGTAACTTGTGTTCATGGGCAGGGCCACAGGCAGACCTGATGTCTGTCCCCAGCCCGCTTCTGGGGCCACAGTCAGACTGGTGTGTACATTATCTTCCCTTCTCCCAGGGGCAGGACTCACTGTGGAGTGGTGTGGCCCCTGTCTGGGCTTTGCACACTGCCAGGCTTGTGGTACTGCTTTGATAGGATCTGGTGTATTAGCCAGGGTGGATCTGCAAGGTGCACAGTGGCAGAGGGGCAGGCTTGGCTGGCTTTGCCATCAGTGGTCCCCTGCAGGAGGGGCCCTGCAGCACCAGGAGGGAGGCAAACCCGTGGGAGGGATGGATCCACAGAAGCAGTGTTGGGTGTTTGTGCAGTGCAAGCAATTTTGGTGACAGGAACTGGTTCCCTTTGGGATTTCAGCTGGAGGGATGGGAGAGGGAAATTGCACTTGCTAGCGCCTTTGTTCCCCGCCGAGCTGAGCTCTGTCTTCCGGGGCTCAGCAACTTTCCCTCCAGGTATCCTCTCACCCTCTGCTCTCCAAGAGCAGAGCTGTTGACTTTTAACATTCCAGATGTTAAGTCCCGCTGGCTGTCAGAACTCACGCAGTCTGGCCCCTATGCTTTTGCAAGTCAGACTCACAGGCTCTGCCTTGCCAGGTGGGCTGGCTGCCCCTCCACCACCTCGGCTCCCTCCTGCCAGTCCGTGTAGCATGCACTACCTCTTGGCCCTTCCTGCCCTCTTCCGTGGGCCTCTTTTCTATGCTTGGCTCCAGAGAGTCCATTCTGCTAGTCTTCTGGTGGTTTTCTGTGTTATTTAGGTAGGTGTGGGTGGAATATAAGTGATCAGCAGTACGCAGTGAGCTCAGCGTCCTCCTATGCCACCATCTTCCTTCTAACCTCTCTATTCTTTTTAATAACATGGACTTACTACATCTTGGACATCTCAAGTTCCAGTTGCACATTTTGGGTCCTTTTTACCATTCAGTTATTGTCACTATATTCTTTGGCTTTATTGAAAACCTGAATCTTGTAACCTCTAAGTTTTAGAGTTCTTTTAAAATGAGCTTTTTTCATTTGTCCTATCAGCTGTCCAGAAAGGTTTTATGGCATATTATTTCAACTCCTTTTTCCTAACATTCTTTAAACTTCTGTAGGAAAACTGTAGTCTGAGAAACTCCAACTACTCCTTCCTATGCTAAATCTGAGGTGGCT
Source organism: Felis catus (assembly GCF_018350175.1). Taxonomy (NCBI): domain Eukaryota; kingdom Metazoa; phylum Chordata; class Mammalia; order Carnivora; family Felidae; genus Felis; species Felis catus. The sequence continues at coordinate 106,770,085 of NC_058371.1, forward strand.
GAATACTTCTGTATGAAATTGTAAGAACTCTGTGTTTCTGCTACTAATATAGAGCATTCAACTCCATTGTGCCTTCACTGTTGCAGGACAGCCTTTCATCTGTCTCCTATTTTCACATCAGCTACTTCAAAAATTTGCCACCAACCCCCCCCCCCCCTGAAATATTTAGCCATCTAACTCTCAGCATAAGAGCTCACAATTTCTTCAGGGAAAAGGAAGTCAACATCTTGCCTTACACTGATACTTTGAATATATTGTGATACTGTGATGGTATTGTACAGAGTGAGAAAAGTTGCAACACTTCAAATCTGTTCAGATCACTTTTTAACCTAGCAACATGTAAAATAGAAAAGCCTCATATAGGGAAGATTTTTGATAGGTAAAATTTTCAGATATCTATCAAAGTTTAACTTTTACTCCATTACTCAGTTGTATTTACTATTTTTTTTTATTTTTTTAACATTTATTCATTTTTTGAGACAGAGACAGAGCATGAACAGGGGAGGGGCAGAGAGAGAGGAAGACACAGAATCCAAATTAGGCTCCAGGCTCTGAGCTGTCAGCACAGATGGTCAATAAAAATTAAGGTGTAGAAAACATTTGTTTAATATGGAAGTCAATTTCCCTTCCAAATGATAAACTACTCTTAAAATGACATTTTCTTAAAGTCCATTCCAATATATTTAAATTTCTTGTCTCTTTTGGAATCTTGGTTTTTTACCTTGTTTAATTTTTGCACTAAATGTCAACTTTATTTTAAATTTTGATTTCCACAAGAATGTGCTCCTCTACCAAGCTTATGTACTTTCTTAGGATTTCTTAAATTCTTATTTATTTATTTATTTATTTATTCATTCATTCATTCATTTATTCATTTATTGCATAACACTCTTCTAGATTCATACCATATATTACAGGCTTAAATTTTAAAAATATCATATAGCTTGTTTTGCCTATTGTTTTTTCTAGACTGTATTTCTTGTGAGCAGAAAATGAACCAGCACCAATAATGGAACTTGGGTGACTAAATGCTCTGGAACATGTAGTTGAATACATGACTACAAGGTATGGAATCTAATTAGTAACCAACTTGATGTTAAACAACATTCACTAACCTCTTGTCCCAATTTTTGCCAAGTAAGACATTGAATGTCCTTACAAATAGTAGCCAGAATTTCCTCTTTGTCCTTTTCCAATGAAATAGTGAATAATAGACATGAATATTCATAATATTGAAAGCTTATTTTGAATTTTCTTTTGCTAACATAATTTCACTTCTATTATGCAAACACTCTTCATAAAATTATTTTCCTCACCCTGGGTAAGATTATTTTGCTTATTATAAAGATAGAAACTTCTCAATTTTTTCTAAATATAATTTATTGTCAAGTTAGCTAATATACACTGTATACAGTGTGCTCTTGGCTTTGGGAGTAGATTCCCATGATTCATTGCTTACATACAACAGCCATTGCTCATCCCAATAAGTGCCCTCCTCAAAACCCATCACCCATTTCCCCTTCTCCCCTTAGTTCTCTGTATTTAAGAGCCTCTTATGGGTTTGCCTTCCTCTCTGTTTGTAACTATTTTTTCCCCTTCCCTTCCCCTATGGTCTTCTGTTAAGTTTCTCAAACTCCACATATGAATGAAAACATATGGTATCTGTCTTTCTCTGACTGACTTATTTCACTCAGCATAATGCCTTCCAGTTCCATCCACATTGTAGCAATTGGCAAAATTTCATTCTTTCTGCTTTCATTCCAGCTAGTATTTTATTAGATATATAATAAATATATTTATATGTATTACAAATATATAATTATATATTTATATATAATATATAAGTATATGATAAATATATTATCTATTATATATATTGTATATATATATATAATCTTTATCCATTCATCAGTTGATGGACATTTGGGCTCTTTCCATAATTTGGCTACTATTGAAAGAGCTGCTATAAACATTGTGGTACATGTGCCCCTATGAATCAGCACTCCTGTATCCTTTGGATAAATTCATAGTAATATATTGCTGGGTCATAGGGTAATTCTATCCTTAGTTTTTTGAGGAACCTCCACACCTCCACCCTGTTTTCCAGAGCGGCTGCACCAGTTTGCATTCCCATGCGACAGTGCAAGAGTGTTCCTGTATCTCCACATCTTTGCCAACATCTGTTGTTTCCAGGGTTGTTAGTTTTAGCCACTCTTAATGGTGTGAGGTGGTATCTCAGTGTGGTTTTCATTTGTATTTCCCTGATGCTGAGCATCTTTTCATGTGTCTATTTGCCATCTGGATGTCTTCTTTGGAAAATTGTCTATTCATGTCCTCTGCCCATTTCTTCACTGGATTATTTGGTTTTGGGTTGTTGAGTTTGGTAAGTTCTTTATAAATTTTGGATACTAACCCTTTATCCAATATGTCATTTGCAAATATCTTCTCTCATTCTATCAGTTTGCTTTTAGTTTTTTTTTTTTGACTGTTTCCTTTGCAGTGCATAAGCTTTTTATCTTGATGAGGTCCCAGTAGTTCATTTTTGCTTTTATTTCCCTTGCCTTCAGAGACGTGTCAAGTAAGAAGTTGCTGTGGCTGAGGTCAAAGAGGTTGTTGTCTGTTTTCACCTCTAGGGTTTTGATGGTTTTTCTGTCTCAAATTTAGGTCTTTCATCCATTTTGAGTTTATTTTTGTGTAAGAAAATAAACTGGCCTAGTTTCATTATTCTGCATGTTGCTGTCCAGTTCTCCCAGCACCATCTCCATTGGATACTCTTTCCTGACTTGTTAAAGATTAGTTGGCATTACATTTGTGGGTCCAATTCTGGGGTCTCTATTCTATTCCCATGGTCTATGTGTCTGTTTTGTACCAGTACCACTGTCTTGATGATTACAGCTTTGTAGTAGAGGATAAAGTCTGGGATTGTGATGTCTCCCATATATTGGTTTTCTTTTTCAACATTACTTTGGCTATTTGGGGTCTTTTGTAGTTCCATACAAATTTTAGGATTGTTTGTTCTAAGTCTGAGAAGAATACTGGTGCAATTTTCATTGGGATTGCATTCATGTGTGGATTGCTTTGGGTAGTTTTGACATTTTAACAATATTAGTTCTTCAATTATGAGCATGGAATGTTTTTCCATTTCTTTGTATCTTCTTCAATTTCTTGCGTAAGTTTCCATAGTTTTCAGCATACAGATCTTTTACATCTTTTTAGGTTTTTTCGTAGGATTTTATGGTTCTTTGTGCAATTGTAAATGGGATTGATTTCTTGATTTCTCTCTCTGTTGCTTCATTATTGGTGTATAGAAATGCAACCAATTTGTATCCTGTGACATTGCTGAGTTCATGTATCAGTTCTAGTAGCTTTTTGGTGGAATGTTTCGGGTTTTCCAGGTTGGGTAAAATGTCTTCTGCGAAAAGTGAAAGTTCAACTTCTTTGCCAATTTGGATGCCTTTTATTTCATTTTGTTGTCTTATTGCTGAGGCTAAGACTTCCAACACTATATTAAACAACAGTGGTGACAGTGGACATCCTTGTCGCATTCCTGACATCGGGGAAATTGCTCAGTTTTTCCCCATTGAAGATGATATTAGCTTGTCAGCTTTTGATATATAGCTTTTATGGCGTTAAGGTATGTTCCTTTTATCCCAACATTCTTGAGAGTTTTTATTAAGAAAGGATGCTGTATTTTGTCAAATGCTTTTTCTGCATCTATTGAAAGGATAATATGGTTCTTATCCTTTCTTCTATTAATGTGATGTATTATATTGATTTATTTGCAAATACTGAACCAGCCCTGCAGCCCAGGAATGAATCCCACTTGATCATGGTGAATAATTATTTTAATATACTGGTGAATTCTATCTACTAGTATCTTGTTGAGAATTTGTGCATCCATGTTCATCAAGGATATTGGCCTGTAGTTCTCTTTTTTAGTAGAGTCTTTGTCTGGTTTGGGAATCAAGGTAATGCTGGCTTCATAGAAAGAGTTTGGAAGTTTTCCTTCCATTTCTATTTTTTTGGAACATCTTGAGAAGGATGGGTATTAACTCTGCTTCAAATGTCTGCTAGAATGTCCCCTGGGAAGCCAAGTGTCCCAGGACTCTTATTGTTGGAGATTTTTGATAACTGATTCAATTTCTTTGCTGGTTATGGGTTTGTTCAAATTTTCTATTTCTTCCTGTTTGAGTGTGGTAGTGTGTGGGTGTCTAGGAATTTGCCCATTTCTTCCAGGTTGTCCAAATTTTTGACATATAATTTTTCATTGTATTTTCTATTAATTGTTTGCATTTCTGTGTTGTAGGTTGCAATATGTCCTTTTCTGTTCATGATTTTACCTATTTGGGTCCTCTCTCTTTTCTCTTTGAGAAGTCTGACTAGGAATTTATCACCTTGGCTTATTTTTTCAAAAATAACTGCTCTTAGATTCATTGATCTATTCTACTGTGTTCTTTTTTTTTTATTCTATATTGTTTATTTCTGGTCTAATCTTTATTATTTCTTTTCTTTTGCTGGCTTTGGGTTTCTTTGCTGTTCTGCTTCTAGTTCTTTTACGTGTGCAGTTAGGTATTTAGGATTTTTCTTGTTCTTGAGATAGGCCTGGATTGTGATGTATTTTCCTTTGAGGACTGCCTTTGCTCCATCCCAAAGGCTTTGGACTGTTGTGTTTTAATTTTCACTGCTTCCATATATTTTTAAATTTCTTCTTTAATTTCCTTGTTGACCCATTCATTCTTTAGTAGGATGTTCTTTAACTCCAGGCATTTGAAGGCTTTCCAAATGTTTTTCTTCTGGTTGATTTCAAGTTTCATAGTGTTGTGATCTGAAAATATGCATGGTATAATCTCAATCTTTTATATTTATTGAGGTATATTTGTTTGACCCAGTATATGATATATCTTGGAGAATGTTCCATGTGTGATCAAGAAGAATGTGTTTTCTGCTGCTTTTGGATGAGAAGTTCTGAATATATCCATCAAGTCCATCTGGTCCAGTGTACCATTCAAGGCCATTGTTTCTTTATTGATTTTCTGTCTATATCATCTGTCCATTGCTGTCATTGGAGTATTAAAGTCCCCTGAAATTAATGTATTGTTATCAATAAGATTGCTTATGTTTGTGATTAGTGTGTATATATATATGTATACACAGACAGCCAGATATATATATATATATATATATATATATATATATATATATAATATAAATCTGGCTGTCTATTTATATATAATAATTTATTGGTTCTCCAAGTTGGGGAATAAATATAATTGTTAGCTCTTCTTGATGGATATACCCCATAGTTATGATATAATGCCCTTCTTCATCTCTTGTTACAGCCTTTAGTTTAAAATCTAGTTTGCCTGATATGTTTGGCTACTCCAGCTTTCTTTTGACTTCCAGTAGCATGATGGATGGTTCTCCATCCCCTCAGTTCCAATATGAAGATGTTCCTAGGTCTAAAATGCATCTCTTGTAGACAGCATATAGATGGATCTTGGGTTTTTGTTTTTGTTTTTTTTGTTTTTGTTTTTTCTGTGTGTGTGTGTGTTTATCCATTCTGATACCCTCTGTCTTTTGATTGGGGTAACTAGTTCATTTACATTCAGAGTTATTATTGAAAAATATGGGTTTAGTGTCATTGTGTTATCTGTAGGTTTCATGGTTGTGGTGATGTCTCTGTTCCTTTGTAGTTTTTGCATAATTTCATTCACAGAGCCCCCCTTAAGATCTCTTTCAGGGCTGGTTTATTGGTCATGAACTCCTTCAGTTTTTGTTTGTCTGGGAAAGCCTTTATCTCTCCTTCTATTCTTAATAACAGCCCTGCTGGCTAAAGGTTTCTTGGCTGCATATTTTTCCTTTTCAACACATTGAAGATTTCCTGCCTCTCCCTTCTGGTCAGCAAGTTTCAGTGGACAGGTCTGCTACTACCCTTATGTGTCTACACACATAAGGCCCTTGTAGGTTAAGGCCCATTTGTCCCTAGCTTCTTTCAGAATTCTCTATTTTTGTATTTTGCCAGTTTCACTATGATATGCTGTGGGGAAGGACTATTGTTGTTGAATCTGAAGGGAGTTATCTGTGCCTCCTGGATTTAGATGTCTGCATCCTTCCCCAAATTAGGGAAGTTCTCAGCTATCATTTGTTCAAGTAAACCTTCTGCCCCTTTCCCTCTTCTTCTTCTTCTGGAACTCCTATGATACGGATATTATTAAGTTTCATTGAATCACTTAGTTTTCTAATTTTGCCCTTGTGGTCTTGTATTTTCTTATCTCTCTTTTTCTCAGCTTCATTTTCCATAATTTTATCTTCTATTTCACTTATTCTCCCCTCTGATTTCTCCATCCTTGCTGTCACTTGATCTAGTTTATTTTGCATCTCATTTACAGAATTTCTTCATTGTGACTGTTTCTTAGTTCCTTGATCTCTGTAGCAATAGATTCTCTCCTGTCTTCTAGGATTTTTTCAAGCCCAACTATTAATCTTATGACTATTATTCTAAATTCTTGATCAGATATATTATTTATATATATTTTTAGCAATTCTTTTGCTGCCATTTCTTCCTGTAATTTCCTTTGAAGAGAATTCTTCCATGTCATCATTTTGGCTAGTTTTCTTCCCTTGTTTTGATATTGTTATGTGTTCTTCACCTGTGAGCACTACTATATTAAAAAGGGGTCATATACTGTCCAGGGCCTGGCCCATCAGAAGGTGTTTTTGGAGTGTGTTGCATGCTCTCTGTTGTTGTGATGCTGGCTGCTTTATCTCCCTACTGTTAGTGGTGGTTTGGACTTTCCACTAGGTGTGCTTTGATTTGTTCATTGAAGTAACTCTGGAAAAAATTTAGAAAAGGTATGGGGAGTGGTAGAAGAAGCCTTATCCCATACAAAGAGAGAAATTACAGGGGTTAGGGAAAAGAAAAGGAAAGAAAAAAAAAAGAAAAAGAATTGATCAATCAGAGAATCAAAGGAATTCTATGACTTAATTCAGGGCATGGTTTGATATAGGTGGTTCCCTCCTTCACTGTGGGCTGGCTGTCTATTCCCTGAAGCCCCACCTTGTTGGCGATAGGGAGAAAAATGGTGACACCTCAGTCTCTCCTCTCCAGACCAGGTGTCCTAGATCACTCTGTTCAGGCCATCCTCATAGTGCTGCGCAGGCGTGAGTGGCCAATTTGTCTCACTCCACAGTCTCCCATGCCTCCCAGATGCTCAACTGGGATTCAAACCCTGACATCTTAAAGGATCCTGCTACACACACCCTGGTTTCAGGATAGTGCCACTCCACCCAGCAGACCAAGGGCCTCTGGCTGGCAGGCACCTACAGGGTCTTTTGTCCTTGGAGCGAGACTATTCCTTCTTCCCACAGCACTTGAGGGAGGGGACTGCTCTCTCTGACTGTGCCTCTGAGCTCACTACTTACCCTAGGGCTGGCTCCTCTCCTCCCCAGGCATTTGCACAGGATGGCCATCCGTAGTCCAGAGAAAGCCCTGAAACCCTGGATCCTCACTCTTAAGACTATTTGCAAGTTATAAATTGGTTCTTTCTCTATTTTTTCCATTACCCTGTCTGGTCTGTGGTCTGGTGAGGTTTTGCTCTTGTCCAAGTACAATCCTACATAGCCTCTCTTTTTCTACCTTTTGTCTCTCCACAGAAGGGGATCTCTCCCCTCTATGTCTACACTGCCCAATTTTATCTCTCCTAATTCACAATCATGCACCTATGGCCTGCCAAGTTGTCCCCATGGGCCCCTTGATATGTTTCTGTTGCTCTGTAGCCTGTTTCCTGGAATTCCAAGTCTTGTGGCCTCTACACTGCTGTGTTTGAGGGATGAGGGAACTTCAGGTCCCCTGACTTCTCTGCCCTGTTGACTGCCTTCTCAGAAGTTTCTTAAGTTTTAGAATGAGAAATTTTACATTTTATATTACTGTTTAAAATTTTTAAGTTGGTTTATTTTGAGAGAGAGATAAAGAGAGTGGGGGAAGGGAGGAGAGAGAGGGAGAGAGAATCCCAAGCAGGCTTCGTACTATCTGTGCAGAGCCTAATGTGGGACTCAATCTCACTGTGAGATCATGAACTGAGCTGAGATCAAGAGTCTGATATTTAACTGACTGAGCCACTAGGCACCCCTATATTACTGTTTAGTATATATGTTTAAGCCAAGCAATGACATAAACAGTTTTGAAATACTATATTAAAGTTGTATATATTTTATAAATCAGTATATTTATCACATGCAATTTAATTTAAGAATATATATATATATATATATATATATATATATATATATATATGTATGTAGGGAAGCCAAGACTACCTATAATGAACTGTGTATGCTTGCTAATGACTCAATTTAGCCTTTTTAATTTATAATATAAGCATTTTCTACAAAACTATTATGATAAAAGCTATATATCAAATGTGTAAATAGCAGGTGCTATGACAGACTGAAACTTCACTCCCCCTTTAACTAAAACTAGATACTCAAATCCAATATATTCAAATAAGGGTAAAGAAATATGTTTGTTTTGATACCTTTGAATTATGTTCTACAATTATAATATATAAAGCATTAACAATATAGGAGTTAAATGTGTTGTATCTAAGTTTTCTTGATATGGAGGATTCATATAGTTTCTAGCACTTACAGCAACAAACGGCAAATTTGTTTACATGATCACTTCATAACTTCACATACGGATAATGATCATCATCTTAATGAATTTCCAAATGGCTAAATGCCGATGTAGAATTTCTTTACCCAAAAGTTGGAGATACAAAGAATACATAAAATAATAAAGATATTTATTTTCTTATTTTTATAATTTTTATTTAGATTCCATTTAGTTAACAAACAGTTTAATATTAGTTTCAGGTATAGAATTGAGTGATTTATCACTTACATACAGCACCCAGTGCTCATCACAACAAGTCCCCTTCCTCATGCCCATCACCCATTTAACCCACCCCCACAATCACCTCCCTTCCTGTAACTCTCAGTTATTTTTAATCTCAGTTCTATTTTATCCCTATGTTAATCTGTTTTGTTTCTTAAATTCCACATATGAGTGTGGAAATTCCACGTTTGGTATTTGTCTTTCTCTAACTTATTTCACTTAGCATAATCTTCTCTAGTTCCATCAATGTCACTGCAAGATTCCATTCTTTCTCATGACTAATATTCCATTGTGTGTGTGTGTGTGTGTGTGTGTGTGTGTGTGTGTGCGTGTGTGTGTGTACACAAACTAAAAGGCAGCCTTTGGAATGGGATAAAATATTTGCAAATGACATTTCTGATCAAGAGTTGGTATCTGAATTATAACTAACTTGTAAAACTCAACTCCCAAAAATGAAATAATTCAATTAAAAAAGGACAGAAGACATGAGTAGATATTTTTTCCAAAGAAGACATCCTGATGTCCAGCAGACCTATGAAAATATTCTTACACACACACACACACACACACACACACACACACACACACACATACACACACACACACACCACTTCTTTTTTAATTTTTTTTTTCAACGTTTATTTTATTTTTGGGACAGAGAGAGACAGAGCATGAACGGGGGAGGGGCAGAGAGAGAGAGGGAGACACAGAATCGGAAACAGGCTCCAGGCTCCGAGCCATCAGCCCAGAGCCTGACGCGGGCTCGAACTCCCGGACCGCGAGATCGTGACCTGGCTGAAGTCGGTCGCTTAACCGACTGCGCCACCCAGGCGCCCCCACACCACTTCTTTTTTATCCATTCTTCAGTCAGTGGGCTTTTGGGCTCTTCTCATAATTTTACTATTGTAGACAATGCTCTAAAACTCAGGGTGCATGTCTCCCTTCCAATCAGTATTTTTGTGTCCTTTGGGTAAATACCTAGAAGTGTAATTTCTGAATCACAGGGTAGTTCTAATTTTAAATTTTTGAGGAACCTCCATACTGTGTTCCAGAGTGGTTGCACCAGTTTGAATTCACATCAGCAGTGTCAGAGGATTCCCCTTTCTTACAACCCTTGCCAATTCCTCTTGTTTCCTGTGTTGTTGATTTTAGCGATTCTGATTGATGTGAGGTGCTAGCTCATTTTAGTTTTTTCATTTCCCTGATGATCAGTGATGTTGAATATCTTTTCATGTGCCTGCTGGACATCTGGATGTCTTCTTTGGAAAAATATCTATTTATGTCTTCTGCTCATTTTTTAATTGGATTATTTGGTTTTTGGGTGTTGAGTTTTGTAAGTTCTTTATAATTTAGATACCAACCTGTTATCAGATATGTCATTTGCAAATATTTTATGCCATTCTAAAGGTTGCCTTTTAGTTTGGTTGATTGTTTCCTTCACTGTACAGAAGATTTTTATCTGATGAAGTCTCAGCATTTATTTTTTTCTTGTTTCCCCTGCTTCAGGAGATCTATCTAGAAACAAGTTGCTATAGACAATGTCAAAGATATTACTACCTGTAATCTCATATAGGATTTTTATGGTTTTATGTCTCACATTTAGGTCTTTAATCTGTTTTAAAGTTATTTATTTATTTTTTATGTTAGAAAGTGATCCAGTTTCATTCTTTTGGATGTTGCTATCCAGTTTTCCCAACACCATTTATTGAAGAAACTATCTTTTTCCTAATGGATATAAAAAATTGGGCTATTAGTCATGAGGCAAATTCTTATCTAAAAGTATCAGTGTTAATGGAACATATGACAATATATACACATTAGTATAACTGAAAGGAAAAAATCATGATTCTAACATGGATCTAAGATCTTATTTGACTTATTAACTTAGATAATATTATATACACACATAAAATTAGTTGAATTGTAAGCAGTGTGTGTGTGTGTGTGTGTGTGTGTATACAAACACAAATTAAGATGAATGCAGGAATTTTCTGAGTTTTTATATTTACTACATGAAAATGCTTTCTCCTGCTGTCTGTATGTATGTCTCTCTCTCTCTCTCTCTCTCTCTCTCTCTCTCTCTATATATATATATATATATATATATATTTATAACATTTATATATTTATACATAATATATATGTATGTAAAACACAGTATATAAATAGGTTATTTTTTATAAAGTTTTAAAGTCTTTTGGAGTTTCATTTACCTAAAAGTTCATCCTTCAGGGATGGCATGCCACTATTTTGCTGTGAAGGAAACTTTAAAGATACACTGATGAAGTAATAGGAAGAGATATTGTGCATATATTTTTTTTCTCAAAAAAGCATGCTTCTACACATTGCTAAATGGGATCTGAAAAAAGAGATCAGATAAGTAAACTATATCACTAGACAGATTTTGAAACATGTGTGACCTATGCTGTCTTTGAGTGACAATATTAATAATAAGTGCACTTCAAATATTTAGTAAATATAAAAACTCAGAAAATGCCTGGGTTCATCTCAATTTGAATACTGCCATAGATAAAAGTTGATTTTCTGGATTAAAATATATCAGTTACACATATAGTTAAATGACAAATACTTGGCAAGAAGTATTTTTGGTCCTAATTTAGAAATCAAAGTGATTAATTTGCATCATCTAAAATAATGTGAGGCCGAGTTTATCTCAAATATTGATATTTCTGGTGTTTTCTAACTTGTTTTTCTCTCAAGGGTCACTGTCTCTTTTTCATACCAATATATAAACATATTCCAAGAATATTCTGACCTAAGTGCCAGACCAGGAGATTTGCTTGTAAAAATAATTTCTCTTTTGATAAGCTAGATAGGAGTGAGTCTAGGAGAAGGAGACTGAGGAGTAACTGAATAAAAATGGAAGAGCAGTTATGGTTGTCTGGTTTGTAGAAAGAGGATCTTGTAATGGATCAGGGAGCAGAGTTTAAAACAAAACAGATACACCAAAAAAGCGTGAGATTTACTTTTGTATATGATGTAACTTAAGCATCCATGCATCTTCTAGTTAGGTAATAATGCCAATACTTTTCATTCAAATAATTCATTCACTGTCCATGAATTTGGCCAACATCTTTATAATAGTTGAATTCTCTTACTTATATCTGCTTGATTTCCCATATGTATCCTGTGATGTAGGCCCTTAGGTCCTATTGAGCATACAGATGTTACCATGTATTCTGCTAGCTGGTAAGGGGAGATCTCTATGTAGTTAACATACAGTGTAATAGTTTCAGGTGTTCAATATAGTGATTCAACACTTCTTCACAATACCAAGTGTTCATCACAAGTGTACTTTAGATTTTAAGGTTTATTTCCAAGGCCAACAGACAAATTCTAATTAGATTAGTTAAATTTAGATGAACAAAATGCACATAGAATACATAAATATGGTGTATCTCCCTCCTTGTTCAGACCTTGTTTTACGTTTGAATATCACTTCATATTCTTCCTATAGGTCCTGATAAATTCTACTTACATTTCTTAGTATTTATACTTATTCTCATTTTCATTGCTAAGTACTAGTTTTTCAAGTAGACAGACCTCTTTTCTGTAGAATGTGTTTGTATCCAGCCACCTTATCATATTTGAAAAATGTTGTGTTTTGTGTGTGTTTTGCATAAATTTGCCAGAAACTTAGACTTTGTTAAATGATGGTAACACAATATCTATCCCAAGTGAAATGGTTTCATTAATTTTTCTTTCAGTATTTAGTAACCTTTCAAGTTTCAAATTAGACGTAGGATTTTACTCATTCTTTATATAACATGATTCATATTTTTCAAATGCTGCTAGATATTTAACACATTGATGTTATTAAAAGTCACATCAATTTGGAATGATGTATTGTCTTCATTATTGCTTTTATTTTACTTATTGTTATATAAGATCTTATTTTTCAGTTAAAACATTTTTGCTTACGTTGTATTTGTGTTAGCATTAATCCTCTCAATTTCCTCTATAATCAGAAGAAACTTTTATACCCTAAAGTAAAATTGACTGTGTCACCATCCTTGATGACCCCATAGTCTGCAGGGTCCCGGTACCTGAGCACCCAAGGAGGAGCTCCAGTCTCTTCATTACTCCAGACAATACAAAGGCCTTGATCTGAGATTTTTTTTTAATTAGCTCTCCATTTCCCTACACAAAAATTAGGCTCAGTCCTTGAATCTCAATCTGCTTTTCTGGAATCTCAGTGCATCAGAACTTGAGTTTGCTTGTGCCTCCTCCCAGGAAGCTGTGGTTTAAATCCTCAATCCATAAACTATTACTTTATTTTAGATAGAGTCAATTATCAGATCTAAAGCCTTTAGTAAACCTCCTCATATTCTGCTTCAACCTGATAATGAGAGCACTATCTGTTCTCCATCTTCATCAAGACTTACAGATGATAAACCTTTTTTTACCTGTCATAGGAATAGAAAATTACCAGTTTGGAGGTTCTGTTTACTTAACCCAATTCATCTAGTCTTCTTTGACTTTTCCAGTAAAAATGTTTTTGAAGTTTCCAAAGGTTATATGTTGACAATGAGTTTCTGTGAAAAGAAATGAAGGATTCTGAAGATTAAAAAAAATGCATAGACTTGTTTTACCTAAACAGAATAGTAAAGAACTCTGCCTCAAATATGTTTAAAAAACAGATTCTAACTCATGATTTACACATATTAATGCCTTGTATTAAGCACGTACCATGGGTCTTGCACTATTATTTCCTAGCAACTGATGTTACAACAGTGAATATCTGCTTTCATGATACCTAAATTGGGAGAGAAAGACATATTAGACATATCCATAGATAAACTGACATTTCAGATAGTGATGAATACCATGAGGACATAAAAATTTGGAAAATGATGAGTGATGATGGAGATTTTTAGTTGGTCTACTTAAGGTTGGTTTCTACAAAGAAGTGACATTAGAACTCATACCAAGAAGCAGCCAAATGCATGTAGATATGAGAACAAAGAACTCTAGGAAGAGGGATATCCAAGTGTAGAAGGAATCTAATAAGCATATTGCATATGAAAAACAAAATGACCAGGGCTAGAGTGTAGAAAAGAAGAGGAAACAGACCCACCCCCTTCAGGACACAGAGGTCACAGCAGAGAATTTCAGTGTTACAGGTATTATTTTTTTTTCAATTTTCATTAAAATCCAAATTAGTTAGCATATGGTGTAATAATGGTTTCAGGAGTAGAATTTAGTGACTTATTACTTACTTGTATATAACACCCAGTGCCCATCCCAACAAGTACCCTCCTTAGTGCATATCGCCCAGTTAGCCCATCCCCCAACCCTACACCCCTCCAGCAACCTTCAGTTTGTTCTCTGTATTTAAGAGTCTCTTATGGTTGCCTCCCTCTCTGTTTTTTATCTTATTTTCCTTGCCTTTCCCTATATTCATCTGTTGTTTCTTAAATTCTACATATGAGTGAGATCATATGATATTTATCTTTATCTGACTTATTTTGCTTAGCATAATACACTCTAGTTCCATTCATGTCATTGCAAAGGGCAATATTTCATTCTTTTTTGACCGCCGAGTAATATATCACCATTGTGTATGTGTGTGTGTGTGTGTGTGTGTGTGTGTGTGTGTGTGTATATATATATATATATATATATATATATATATATATACCACATCTTCTATAAAATTCTATAAAGAACTTACCAAACTCAACACCCAGCAGTGTTGTTTCCTGTGTTAACTTTTGCCATTCTGACAGGTGTGAGGTGGTATTTCATTGTGGTTTTGATTTGTATTTCCCTGATGATGAGTGATGTTGAGCATCTTTTCATGTGTCTGTTTGCCATCTGGATGTCTTCTTTGGAAAAGTGTCTGTTCCTGTCTTCTGACATTTCTTCACTGGGTTATTTACTTGCTTTTTGGGTTTTGAGTTTGATAAATTCTTTATAGATTTTGGATATTAACCCTTTATATGATATGTCATTTGCAAATATCTTCTATCATTTCATCAGTTGCCTTTTAGTTTTGCTGATTGTTTTCTTCACTGTACAGAAGACTTTTTATCTTGATGAAGTCCCAATACTTCATTTTTGCTTTGGTTACCTGTCTTCCAGAGACATGTCTAATAAGTTGCTGCAGCTGAGGTCAGAGAGGTTGTTGCCTATTTTTTCCTCCAGGATTTTCAAGGTTTCCTATCTTAGATTTATGTCTTTAATCCATTTTGAGTTTATTTTTGTGTTATGGTGTAAGAAAGTAGTCTAGGTTCATTCTTCTGCATGCCACTGTCCAGTTTTTCCAACACCATTTGCTGAGGAGATTTTCCCATTGGATACTCTTTCCTGCTTTGTCAAAGATTAGTTGGCCATACATTTGTGGGTCCATTTCTGGGTTCTCTATTCTGTTCCATTGATCTATCTCTGTGTCTTTTTTTGTGCCAGTACAATACTGTCTTGATGATTAAAAAGCTTTGTGAAACAGCTTTAAGTCCAGAATTGTGCTTCCTCCCACTTTTTCAGGATTGCTTTGGCTATTTGAGATCTTCTGGTTCCATACAAATTTTAGAATTATTTGCTTTACCTCTGTGAAAAATGCAGGTGGTATTTTGATAGGGATTGCATTGAATATGTAGATTGCTTTGGGCAGTATAGACATTTTAGCAATATTTACTCTCCTAATCCATGAGTATGGAATGTTTTTTCCATTTGTTTGTGTCTTCTTCAATTTCTTTCATAAATGTTTTATAGTTTTCACAGTACAGATCTTTGACCTCTTTGGCTAGGTATCTTATTGATCTCCCCAAAAGAAAATCAAGAAGAAATCACAGCCAGGGATTTACTCAAAATAGGTATAAGCAATATATCTGAACAAGAATTTATAACAACGGTCATAAGAACAGTAAATGGGCTTGAAAATATCATCCTATGCTTAAATCAGAGTACATTGATGTTTGCTTAAGTTCACACCCATTTTAAAAGCACATTTTTTTTTACTTTCCACTCTTTTATATTATGTATATCATGCCATTTTTTAAAATTTTATGTATCACTTGACTAACTTTTGTAGATATAATTGATTTTACTATCTTTGTGTTTTAACCTGCATACTGGCCCTATAAATAATTATTCTACTACCTTTACTGAGTGTTTGCATTTACCTGTGAATTTTTCCTTTTATAATTTTCTTCAAGCTATGGACTTTTCATTCTACTTTTAAAATTCCTTTAACACTTCTTGGGGCACCTGGGTAGCTCAGACTGGTAAGTTCGGCTGAGGTCATGATCTTGTGATTCATGATTTCAAACTCCACATCAGGCTTGCTGTGGTAAGCAAGGAGCCTGCTTCTGATCCTCTGTACCCCTCTCTCAAAAAAAAAAAAAATTAAGGAAATTAAATTAAATTAATTTAACATTTCTTGTAGGGCTGGCTTGGTGGTAATGAACTCTTTTAACGTCTGTTTGTCTGGAAAACTTTTTCTCTCCTTTGTTTCTGAATAATAATCTTGCCATTATAGTGTATTCTTGTTTCTAGGTTGTATTTTTCTCCCATCACTTTAAATATATCTTGCCACACCCTTCTGGCCTGCAAAGTTTCTGCTGAGACATAAGCTGGTGGCTTTATGAGGTTGCCCTTATATTTAACTAGTTGTTTCTCTCTTAACTAGTTCTAAGATTGTCTTTATTTTTAATATTTGGCATTTTAAGACATTATTATAACACAATATAATTATATAATTCTATGTCTTGGTATGGGATTCCTCTGGTTTATTATGTTTGGGCTCCTGTCTGCCTCCTGGACCTGGATATCTGTTTTCTTCCACAGGTAAGAAAAGTTTTCAGCTATTATTTCTTCAAGTACATTTTCTGCCGCCTCCTCTATCTCTTCTAGGACCTCTATAATGTGAATGTTAGTTTGGTTGATGTTGTTCCAGAGATCCTTTAATTTAGTCTCACTTTTTAAAATTCCTTTCTCTTGGGCACCTGGGTAGCTCAGCTGGTTAAGCATCTGACTCTTGGTTTTGGCTCAGGTCATGATCTCATGGTTTTGTGGGTTTGACCCATATGTCAGGCTTTATGCTGACAGCATGAGCCTGCTTGGGATTCTTTCTCCCACTCTCTTTTCCACTCGCCCTGCTCATGCTGTCTCTGTCTCTCTAAAAATAAATAAATAAAGTTAAAAAAATTAAAATTCATTTTTCTTTTTCCTGTTCAACTTGAATGCTTTACATTGTTATGCCTCCCAGATTGCTGATCTATTCTTCTGCTTTTTATAATCTGTTTTGATTCTGTCTAATGCATTTTTCATTTCAGTTATATATTTCAACTTTTATTGGTTCTTTTTTTAAAGTATTCTGTATATCTTTATTAAAGTTTTCACTGAGTTTTTCCTCTCTTTTCAAGTCTGCTGAGTATCTTTATGACCATTACTTTGAACTCTTCATCAGGCATATTGATTATCTCTTTCATTTGGCTCTTTTTCCATGACTTTTCTTCTTCTTGCATTTGGGACACACTCCTCTGTCTCCTCATTTTGTTGAACTTTCTGTGTTTGTTTCTAACTATTCAGTAGGCCAGCTACGTCTCCTGGTCTTGAACGTAGGACCTTGTGTAGAAGAAGTCTTGTGGCGCCCATAGCACGATCCCTCCTGGTCACCAGAACCAGGCATTCCTGGGGTGTCCACCATGTGAGCTGTATGTGCCCTCCTGTTGTGGTGAGCCACCATTGCCTTCAGCCCAACTCACTACAATAACCTGTTTTGCCTGCTGTGGGTGCACTAGGCAAGGTTTGCCCCTGTCTTCTTGAGAGTCCTGGGTGTGGTGGCCACTGGCCTCTTGGGGAATGGGACTGGCATTCAGCCTAGCTGTCTACAATTTGCTCCTGACACAGTTGGAGGCATACGGAAGGGTAGGGCTTTCTCCCTGTGCAGCCAGCTAAGAAACCCAGCTGCAGGATTTCCAGGTGTGCTGGTATGTGGAGATCTCCACCAGTCTCCTCTCCAAGGCAGGAGTCTCCTTGTAGTGCTGCAGGTCATGACTGAGGCTGCCCGCTGGGTATGTATCTGGGCAGGAACTGCTTTGAAAGGATGCCTGCTGCGGTGATCACTTTGAGTGGGGCAGGTCTGCAGGGGAATGCCTGGTGGGGCACATAGTGCTAGCAAAATATTTTCAGAGTGTTAGAACTGGCTTCTATATGTATCCAGCTGGCTAGCCTGAAGGATAGTAAGAAAATGACACCAGTCAGCACTTTTCTCCCAGAGATATCTTCTGCAAATCCATGCCTCTCCAGCATAGGTCCTAAGATTTTTCTATAAGTCTCCTTCATGTATACCCCAGATAATTTTCAAATTGCTGCTTCTGTGTTGGTTTTAGCTATTTATTTAGTTTGCTGGATTTTTATGGGAAAGTACTAAGTTTTCTATCACTCTGGATCTCTAGGAGTTAAGTCCCACTGATTTTCAAATCTAGACATAATAGAGACTTGTGTTACCAGTGATAGTCCCTGTGGTCAGGAGTGCTTGGTGTGGAGCATGATTCCCTCACTCCTCTGTTCTTGGGATGTCCCTCCAGTTTGTGGTCAGAAGTATAGATTCTGACCACTTCTCTGCCCCTACTATCTTTTTCAGCATGGCCTTTTCTCTATAACTAGCCATGGAAAATCTGTTTTGCATTCTTCAGGTCATTTTCAGAGTTGCTTACATAGATGTAGTTGTTGCCTCAGTGTGTCCATGGGAGCAGTGAGCTTATGATTCTTCTATTCCACCAGCTTCTCTAGCTTTATTAAGGATGGCATTTTTGAACAAATTGTTTTTTATTTTTAATAAATAAATAAATTTAACAATATTTATTATTGTGAATATCAATTGTGTACTAAAAGTAAAATGTAACTAACCCAGAGGAGGGGGGCGGCACTCTTCTATAGCACTATCAAACCAAAACGAGTACTATTGTAATCAACAGGTTGTTATAAAAATTCAGAGGGAAATTTCCTATTAGTGGTTTCTGTAACATGTTTTAAAAGTTGAGACTTATCAAAACCATTCAGATAGTATGCCATAAATCTACCAGTAGGCTGTAAAATTAGTCATAATGAACTCACTATATGGAAATTTATTCTTTACTGTGCCAGCTAGAAAAATCTCACAATCCTGGTGTAGAGTAAGTTTTCTGCCAGAAATGATTTCCTGTTACCTGTGAATAAAAATTAATCTCCTGGATAATTTAAACAAAGTATATGTTTAAGAATATTAAATTCTAGCTAGAAACATTAAATACATTTGGGTTTCATCTATATCAATGTACATAGTTAATGTTTTCTCTATGATTTTAGAAGGTGCCTACTGTACGTAATGCAGTGTGTCAGATCACTGAGCAGGTAGGCAGATTTGGGGGAAGAAATATGTATACTGATAATTTTCAAATTTTTAAAAATGTGTCTCACTAATAATTTTTAGGGTTAAATCCTAATTTAATACCAGGGCCTCTTATCAACATTCATCTAGAAATAGTGTTCCTTTCACAAATGCATAATATATAGGTCATTTTTGGCCAGCTATGTGGTTGAAACTTGCTTGTATTCATAAGTGAAATATGGATGGGGTGCCTGGCTGGCCAAGTCAGTAGAGCATGTGACTCTTGATCTCGTGGTCATGAGTTCAAGACCCACATTGGGTGTAGAGCTTATTAAAAAAAAAAAAAAGCGGAAAGAGATTTTACTTTGGTTATACTAAATATAATATTAGAATTAGGGAGCATGTATCAATTAGCTTAAAAACTGAATTATTTTGATTGTAGTTGTGAATTAGATAAAATATAATTGTGAACTTTTAAATAAAGAAGCTTATAATAGCACGATAGTTCATATTTTAAAAGCCTGTAAAAAGGAAGAACCAGAAAAATAGAAAAAACAAAAGAACTTTCAAAGGGTCTTTGTTGTGACAAAAGAGGCTATATACAGATTTTGTACAAATAAGAGCTCTTATCACTTCACTTTCTCATCATTAAGCCATAATAAAATAAGAAGGATTTTTGTGTGTATGTATGCAGCTGCCCACCTACCTATACATGGACATGGAGAAATAAACATACCTGAATACATATGTGGGTATATGTGGCCAGTATAAATTCCCACACCTGAACAGCAAAATCTGTAAGCTTTCCCATCTACCAGCACTTTTTATGCTACAAAATAAAGAGGTAAAGTTCAGAGAAGGAATGAAGGAAAAAATTTCTATGTGAATCTAATCACATTATCCTAATGCTGGGAAGATAATGAATGGATACCAGAAATCAGAAACTCTGGCCTTTATTTGCAATAGCAGGAGAAAAAGTCTTAAAGATTAAGTCCATAGTTTAAAGCTAGATCAGCCTTCTTCTGGTATAAAACAATTAATTAATTCAACCTCTGTTATTGATGTTGTGCTAAACACTGCAGACAGACAATTAAGACAGAGGCTTTGCCCTCAAGAAACTCTCCTTTAGCATTTTAAAAACACTGTAGCTTCCTGGAATAATAGTGTACCTTTCTACTTTTCTTCCGGAAAATAAACTCTAGAATTTTCCTTGGGAAACCACCCCTTGCTGTTACCTCATTTCTTTTGAGTGGAATTGATCACTTCCTCCTTATTTCTAAGTATATCTATTATTTTCTTAATAAATGTTACATACACTGAGTCATGGTGGGTGATTTACAGATACACATGTGTGAAATAATCTGTTTTGAGTGAAGTTAAAGAATTTTCATTATAATAAAAGGTACAAGTTACATCTTCCCTTTGGAATTGTTGGCATAAAGTTGTGAAGAAAGGAGTCAGCTTCAAGGATAAATAGCTGCTGATGACTTTGGTGTTACAAAGTGAGTCCTATTGCCTCTGCTAAAGGTATTGCCTTTCCTGTGTAGTATTAATTCCTTGAACAAACAATTTTTTTGTTTAAGCCACTAGATGGATTTTTATCATGCACATCTAAAAGAACACTGACAATAAATTTTTAGCTGGTAGCCTGAAGTTAAACATGCATAAAATAAGCAATTGAGTCACCCCACCTAGTAAAAAGTAGGGGACAGGATCATTGAACAAATGGAAAATATATGCTGATCTATAATAAACTGATAATTTAGATAGAAAACACTATCTAAAGTGTAATGATAATTTTTAGGCCCCTATTAAAAAACAAAAGTCAGCTGAGTAGATTTTAAAGATTGTATTAGATTTATTTAATGATTTATTAATTGGGCAGCAACCCATGAGCAGATGGAAAGGAGCCCTGAAAAGCTATACAAAATGAAAGGCTTATAGGCAGAAGAGAATGACACAAGGAAGTTACTAGAAAAAAGTGGATTGTTTTGGAAGGTCAACTTCCTCTAGGAGACAGCAGGAGGCTATCAGGCAGATTGTTTTACTAGTGCTTACCAGGTAGAGTTGAAACCATAAGTTAGGTATTAAGTTTTGATTTAGTGATGTGGGCTTAACATAAATGACTCTATTTTGTGTTTGTTGTCTCTTTTTACTTTTTTAATTTTTTTTAAAGCTTATTTATTTTGAGAGGGAGAAAGAGAAAGGGGCAGGGAGAAAATCCCAAGTAGGCTCCATACTTTCAGCACAGAGCCTGATGTACGGCTTGATCTCACCAACCATGAGATCATGACCTGAACTGAAATCAAGAGTCAGACACTTAAACTACTGAGCCACCCAGGTGTTCCTGTTGTCTCTTTTTTAACACACCAACATAGAACTGGATAGATAGTGGAAAAAACAACAAAAGAATTCCTACCACTGGTGCTATAAATACAACAAGAAAGGAATGATGGGAAATACAAAAAAAAAAATCAAGAAATAGATCACGTCTAAGTAGATCTAGTGCTCAATGCACAAGTAGATTTTGTTATTGAAATATAGTACAATATCAGTGAGATAATTTCAAATTTGGAAAATTGTGGAAAACACTGAGATTGGTAATATACATGGAAGAGGAAAATAATGTTCCCTCTAACTTTCTAGGTTCTTAGATGAGACCAACCTTCTTTCCCCCATTGTAAAACACAGATTTTTAGGGAAGAATTTTAATAGCATGTGTACCTCCTTATATATATGCAGGATGCCATTTATGGAAGGTTACCAAGAAAAGCACAGTAAAAGTCAAAAGTGTAGCTGAGGTATTTATATATAAGCTACAGTTTGTTTTTTAGGAAAGGTGTCATGAATACTATTATTAAAGTATTTAAAGCAAGGATTTTGAAGAGCTTGCACAGTCTTTAAGAGGAGATAGGCTTATATGGTTGTCCAGGACAAAAACTTAGGAAACAGACACAAATTCTGTGTGTCTGTGTTTGTATTTATAGGAATTGTTATCATTTAGAGGGGTGAGATTTTAACTATGGGTAGAGTGCAGGAAAAAAAATGAAAGATAAGCATAAAATGCTGCTTTGGAACACACTAACACTGAAAAGATGTATAGAAAAAAAAGACCTGTAAATAAAAATAGGAAATATCAAAACTTAGGAAGAAATATAGCTGTGATGTTTCAAGCAGATGTTGGCTAATATATTTCTTACTGAATTTCGAAACATGGGAACACAATGCAAATATGTGACTATAACATAATTGTCAATGTACTTGTTTATGAACCCCCTAACTCTAAAATACCTTTTCAGACAACTCTATAGGCAACTCTGTAGAGAAAGGTTCTAGTATGTCATATATTACTATTGACTGAGATCATAGGGATAATTATAATTCAGATATAAAATCTCTCCTAGAATTTTAGGAAAATTTAATTGGAAAATTGTGAAGATTAAGAGATATATCAAATTAGTTATATCTGCAAAATATCACATGGACATTGCATAATACTTAATGCAAGGAGTCTGGATTCTGATTATTAGTTATAATAGCACTATGTTCACTACCATCCAGAGAATAATTTTGATCTGACTTTTTATGATAAGGCACTTAAAATGAAATACACTCTCACAATGCTGTATTATGCACTCAATATTTTAACTATATGCACAATGTTGTAACACAGATCACTAAAAGGGATGCATCTTATATAACTTTAACTTTATACCCGTTGTAAAGCAACTCCTCATTTCTTTCTAGGCCCTAGCAACCACTATTCTATTCTCCGCTTCTATGAGCTTAACTATTTTAGATAACTAATGCAAGTTTCTCTTTCTGTGACTTTTTGTTTTTCACTTAGCATGATGTCCTCCAGGTTTAACCATGCTGTCACATATCACAAAATATCCTTTCTTTTTAAGGCTGAATAGTCCATTGTATGTACTTATCACATTTTCTTTATCCATTCATTTGTTGATGAGTATTTAGGTTTTCTCAGTACTTTGGCAATTCACATAATGATTCAGTGAACACAGATACACAAATATTATCTTCAAAATCTAGTTTTCATTTTTTTAAGTGGGATTGCTGGACCATGTGGTAGGTTTACTTAATTTTGAGGAATCTCCATAATGTTTTCATAGTGGATGGAATGTTAATCCAACAAACAGTCCCATGTCTGCTTATTTCAGTTACTAATTTTCATTTGTCAGAGATTTTTTGACATTCTGTTCCTTGATTTCTATTTTTTCATCTTTTATTCTTTGATTCATCTTCCCTTCTTTCTTTCCTTTCAATTCCAGTATAATTAATATAAATTGTTATATTTATTGGTTTCAGGTATACAAGTTAGAGATTCAACAGTTCTATACCTTACATAATACTCATCACGATAAGTATACTCTTAATGCCCTTCACCTATTTCACCCACAACCCCACCCACTTAACCTCTGGTAATCATTAGCTTTAAACATCCTTTCTTGAACCAAAACATTCAATAAAAGTTGCTCATGAAAAATTAACTTTTCAGATACTTTTGCAACTTAAAATTCAGATGCATGTTATTCAACAGGGACTCTGTATGTAAAAACCAAATGTACTTTTAATTTCTTCTTATAAACAAATAAATCCTAGTGCAGTTCTTTGCTACACAACATTTTTGGCAATGAGAGTAATGCAGACATCTTCTAGTGCAGGCCAGCACAATAAGCTTCAAAGATAGCTCAAGACCCTGTTGGCTTGATGGCTTTACTCATGATAACCAGTTGTGATGTTTACCATTCACAGAATGTCTTATTTGACAGCTTTTAGAAGACCAATTAGCCAGGCTTATATGTGGTAACAAATACTGATTTCATGGAAACGTCTGATCCTCTTTATAGCTTTCCTCCTTCCAAAGAACATGTTGTGGAAATTAACAGGATGAAGTTTACGGTAGAAGTGGACTGCCAGTCTTTTTCTGGTGTACCATTAAAAATAAAAAATACAGGTATATAACACTAGCAAAAGATTATGTCTTGATTACATTCCAAAAGGCAGATACGCTGCAAACCTGCAGATATTTCATGTATTATGTTTGGCACATGAAAACTAAATTTTGTCCCTAACTGTGTATTGCAATTTGCTGTGCAGATTTTCATCCTATTTTATTTATGGCAAGGCATATACATTTTGCAGGGCTGGATCTATCCATTTCTGCCTGTAACAAACACCCAAACATCCTAAAATTTTAATTATAAGACAGAAAAGTGTGAAGTAAAACTCTAGAGAACATCAAAGGAAAATGGCCATGCATCTGCTCTTTAATGTTTTCCTATGATATATTAAAATAAAAACAAAGCTTAAGTCTCTTCACAAGTAGCAACGTATATTCTTTGGATTTTTTTCAGCCACAACAACTGGATTCTCTTTTCTGATTTTTGCTTCATCTTTTGCTTTGTAATCATATGGACAGTTGTGCTTCTCCACAAAACAAATTTCCACATCAGCAGTCAAACCCTGTAAGGCCAAACTTTCTTTCTGCACATAAAACATCTCTTCTTTGGTTTCAGCAACCCAGGAGCTTTTCCTTCACTTTGAGAAGTACTGGACTGAGAAACTGATGGACTGGGCTGAGTGACAACTGGGTCTGATACCTCTGTTTTGGAGGTATTTATTTCGTCCTCTCGAAATGCTCATTTCTGTCATTTGGTGAGTTACAGGCAAGGCAGCCACCGCCCATTCCTTGATTTTTCAGATATGCTGCCAGAAGCACCTTCGCAGTTGTTTAAACTAGTCTCTGTTTTCTGTACAGTAGCAGAATCTGAGGTAGGACTGTTGGAACCACTAGACTTACTGGGCTCATTCTGCCACTATTTCTGCTGTCTCTGATGATTTTCTTTGTAGCAAACGGAATCTTGTTTTATTATTATTATTATTATTATTATTATTATTATTATTATTATTATTTTAGCCATCCTGACAAGTATTAAGTAATATATCATGGTGCTTTTGATTCGTGTTTCCCTGATTATCATTTATTTGAGCATCTTTTCATGTATCTATTGGCCATCTGTATATCTTCTTTGGAGAAATGTTTATTCATGTCTTCTGCCCGTTTTTTTAATTGGATTACTTGTAGTTTTGGTGTTCAGTTGTGTAAGTTCTTTATATATTTTGGATACTAAACCATTATCCAATACTACTCATTATCATTTGCAAATATCTTCTCCCATTCAGCAGGTTGTCTTTTAGTTTTGTTGATTATGGTTTTTGTTTTTGTTGTTGTTGATTACTTTCTTTGCTTTTCAGAAGCTTTTTATTTTGATGTAGCCCCAACAGTTTATTTTTGCTTTTGTTTCTCTTGCTTCAGGAGACTTCTCTAGAAAGATGTTGCTACAACCAATGTCAGAGAAATTACTGCCAGTGCTGTCTTCTGGGATTTTTATGGTTTGAGCTTTCAAATTTAGGTCCTTAACTCATTTTGAATTTATATTTTGTCTATACTAAGAGAAAATGGCCTAGAAAATGAAACTAGAAAACTGCATGTTACTGTCCAGTTTTCCCAATACCATTTGCTGAAAAGACTGTCTTTTTCCCATTGGATATTCTTTCTTGCTTTGTCAAAGGTTAATTGACCATATAGTTGTGGATTTATTTCTGTATTTTTTATTTTGTTCCATTGATCTAATTTTTATGCCAGTACCATACTGTTTTGATAACTACTGCTTTGTAATATAACTTGAAGTCCAGAATTGTGATGCCTCCAGCTTTGCTATTCTTTTCCAAAATTGCTTTGGCTATTTGAAGTCTTCCATAGTTCCATACAAATTTTAGAATTATTTATTCTAGGTCTGAGAACAATGTTGTTGGTATTTTGATAGGGATTGCATTACATGTGTAGATTGTTTTGGGTAATATAGACATTTTAATAATATTCTTCCAATCCATGGGCATAGAATGTCTTTCCAATTCTTTATGTCTTCTAAAATATCTTTTATTAGTGGTTTATAATGTTCAGAGTATAGGTCTTTCACCTTGTTAGGGATGCTTATTCCTAAGTATTTTATTACTTTGGTGTAACTGTAAATGGGATTGTTTTCTAAATTTCTCTTTTTGCCACTTCATTATTGATGTATAGAAATGTAACAGATTTCTATGCATTGATTTGGTATCCTGCAACTTTACTGAATTCATTGATCAGTTCTAGCAGGTTTTTGGTGGAGTTTTTTGGGTTTTCTATATATAGTACCACATCATCTGCAAATAGTAAAATTTTACTTCTTTCTTACCAATTTGGGTGTGTTTTATTTCTTTTTATTTTCTGATTGCTATGGCTGGGATTTTTGGTACTATGTTGAATAAAAGTGGTGAGAGTGTACATTCTTGTCTTCTTCCTGACATTAGGGGAAAAGCTCTCAGTACTTCCCCATTAAGGATGAGGTTAGCTCTGGGTTTTTCATATATGACCTTTATTATGTGGAGGTATGTTAACTAATAGTATGTTAACTATTAACCTAATTTTTTGAGGGTTTTTGTCATGAATGGATGTTGTACCCTTTCAACATGCTTTTTCTGTATCTATTGAAATAATCATATGTTTTATCCTTTCTTTTATTGATGTGATGTATCACGTTGATTTATTTGTGAATAATGAACTGTTCTCTCATTCTGGGAATAAAACCAACTTGATCATGGGGAATGTATTGTTTTAATATATTGTCTTAATGTAAGTTTTAATGTATTGCTGGATCCAGTTTGCTAATATTTTGTTGAGGATTTTTGAAATCTGTGTTCATCAGAGATTTTGGCCTGTAGTTCTCCTTTTTTCTGTGGTGTCTTTATCTGGTTTTGGTATCAGCATAATGCTGCTTCATAGAATGAATTTGGAAACTTTCCATCCTCTTCTATTTTCTGGAATAGTTTGAAAAAAAATGGGTATTGACTTTAAATGCTTGGATTAATTCACCTGTAAGGCCATCTGGTCCTGTACTTTTGTTGGGAGTTTTTTGTTATTGATTCCATTTCATTTTTGATAATTGATCCATTCAAATTGTCTATTTTGTCTTGATTCAGTTTTGGTAGGTTATATGTTTTAAGAATTTATCTATTTCTTCTAGGTTGTCCAATTTATTGGCATATAATTTTCATAATATTCTCTTATATATAGTTCATTGTATTTCTGTGGTGTTGTTATTTCTCTTCCATTTCAGATTTTGTTTGAGTCCTTTTTTTTATGAGTATGGCTAAACATTTATCAATTTTGTTGATCTTTTCAAAGAACCAGCTCCTGGTTTCATTGATCTGTTCTTTTGTGTTTCTAGTTTCTTTTTCATTTATTTCTATTCTAATCTTTATAATCTCCTTCCTTCTGCTGGTTTTGGGTTTTGTTTGTTCTTGTCTTAACTGTCTTAGTTTGTTTATTTGAATTTTTTCTTGCTGTTTGAATTAGACCTGTATTGTTATAAACTTCCCTTTTAGAGCTGCTTTTACTGTATCCCAAATATTTTGAACCATTGTTTTTTTCATTTGTCTCTTTTTTTTTAATTTCTCTTTGATTTCTTACCCATTCATTGTTTAATAGCATGTTTTTAATTTCCATGTAATTGTGTTCTTTCCAGATATTTTCATGTGATGGATTGCTTGTTTCATAGTGTTATGGTCAGAAAAAATGCATAGTAGGACTTCAGTCTTTATCAATTTTTTGATACTTGTTTTGTGGCCTAATATGTGATCTATTATGGAGAATGTTCCATGTACACTTAAAGAGAATGTGTATTCTGTTTTAGGATGGAATGTTCTGAATATATCTGTTATCTGTCTGGTCTAATGTGTCTTTCAAAGCCACTGTTTCCTTGTTGATTTTCTGTTTGCATGATCTGTCTATTAATGTAAGTGGGTTGTTAAAGTCCCCTTATTATTATATTACTATTGATTACTTCTTTTATGTTTATTGTTAATTTTTATGTATCTGGATGCTCTCATGTTGGGTGCATAAATATTTACAATTGTTACATCTTGTTGTATTTTCCCCTTTATTATTATAGTGTCTTTCTTTGTCTCTTGTTATAGTCTTTATTTTAAAGTCTATTTTCTCCATACTTATATTGCTACCTTGGGTTTCTTTTGACATCCATTTGCAGGATAAATGTTTCTCCATCTCCTCATTTTCAATCTGTAAGTGTCCTTAGGTCTGAAATAAGTCTCCCACAGGCAGCATATAAGTGGGTCATGTTTTTTATCTACTCTGTCACCCTATGTCTTTTGACTGGAGCATTTAATCCACTTATATCCAAAGTAATTATCGATAGGTATGCAGTTATTGCCACTTGGTTTCTTGTTTCATTGTTATTTTTTTGAAGTTCTTCCCTGTTTCTTTTTTCTCTTGTTCTCTCGTGTTTAGTTGACCTTCTTTAGTGATATACTTGAATTCCTTTCTATTTATTTTTTGCCTGTCTAACACTAGTTTTTGATTTGTGGCTACATCTTCTGCATATAGCAGTCTATATTAAGTTTATGGTTACTTAAGTTTGAACGCATTCTTTACTCCTCTTTGCCCCCATGTTTTAGGTATATGGTGCAAAATCCACATTCTTTTTGCTTTTTGAGTCCTTTGACTGATTTCTATAGATGTACTTGTTTTTTATCACTTTTGTGCTTTCTACTTTTATTACTCTTACTGTCTTTCCTTTCCACTCAAAGAGTCCCCTTTAATTTCTTGTAGGGCTCATTTAGTGGTCATGAATTCCTTTAGCTTTTGTTTATCTGGAAAACTTTATCTCTCCTATTCTGAATGCTTTCCATTACTCTGTCCTCCAGGTTGTTGATCTGAGCCTTGCAAATTGAATATTCTTGGCTGTAGATTTTTCTCTTTCAACATTTGAATATATCATGCCACTCCTTCCTGCCCTGCAAATTTGTGCTGAAAAATCAGTTCATATCTTTATAGGTTTCCCTTGTATATGGCTGTTTTCTTGTCTCTTGCTGCTTTTATTTTTTTTTTTAATTTTTTTTTCAACGTTTATTTATTTTTGGGACAGAGAGAGACAGAACATGAACGGGGGAGGGGCAGAGAGAGAGGGAGACACAGAATCGGAAACAGGCTCCAGGCTCTGAGCCATCAGCCCAGAGCCTGACGCGGGGCTCGAACTCACGGACCGAGATCGTGACCTGGCTGAAGTCGGACGCTTAACCGACTGCGCCACCCAGGCGCCCCTCTTGCTGCTTTTAAAATTCCCTCTTTATCACTACCTTTTGCCATTTTAATTACTATGAGTCCTTGTGTAGACCTTCTTGGGTTGATTTTTTGGGGGGCTCTCTGTGACTCCTGGATCTGGATTTCTGTTTTCTTCCCCAGATTTGGGAAGTTTTCAGTTATTACCTATTCAAGTAAATTTTCTGCTAGCTTTTCCCTCTCTTTTTTTTTTTCTGGGATCTCTATAATGCAAATGTTATTACACCTGATGGTGTTGCTGAGTTCCCTAAGTCTATTTTCACTTTGTATTGTTTTTTCCTCTTACCTGTTCAACTTACTTGCTTTCCATTACTCTGTACTTTAGGTTTTTGATCCGTTCTTCCTTTACTCTAGTATTTATTTCATCTAGTATATCTTTAATTTCATTTATTGAGTTCTTCATCTCTGATTGGTTCTGTTGTATGTTTATCTTCTTACCAGTCTCACTGAGATCCTCTATTCTTTTCTCAAGCCCAATGAATATCTTTCTGATTATTACTTTAAATTCTCCATCAGGCATATTGCTTTTCTCTGTTTCACTTAGGTCTCTTGCTGGGATTTTTGTCCTGTTCTTTCATTTGGGACATATTCCTCTGTCTTCTCACATTGTCTAACTCTCTGTGTCTATTTCTGTCTGTTAGTAAAGTCAGCTAGATCTCCTTTATTTGAAAGTAATGTCTTTATGAAGAAGAAGTCCTGTAGTGTCCTGCAGGACAGTGTCCCCTGTTCACTTGAACCTGGAAATTTAGGGTTGTCACCTATGTGTATTGTATGCACCCTGATATTGTGGCCAAGCCACTTTTTCCTTTAGTCCATTGGTTTGTAATGGCCCTCTTTACCTGTTGTAGGTAGTGCTTAGTCCTTATGTTGTTAGTGGGCCAGTCTGGGGCCACCCTGGGCTTGAGTTGAGTCACACCAGATAGGTGCAGAGATACAATATCACCAAATTACTGCCCCCCTCCTCCGAAACTCTTATTTTTGTGGGTGGGGCATGTACTCAGACCAGCAGTCTGTACCCAACCCACTTCTGGGACTGCAGCCTGACTTGCGTAAGGTTATCTTCCCATCTCCTCAGGGAGTGGGAGGGGGAGCCACTTTGGATAATGCTGACCCCTACTGGGGCTGCATGCACACTGCCAGTCTTGTACTGCTTTTGATGGACTCTGACCAAGAGTTTATTGAAAGGGGAAGATTTACAGAAGCTTATGAAAATAAGATGTGATATTAGCAAAGTTTGTGTGCCAGTCCTCTGCTGAGAGGATCACCATTCACAGAGACTGAGGAAAGGTGGTCTGGAATTTGGCGATTTGGAACCCCCAAAGCCCCAGAGGCAGGATATGTAGTCCTATCAAGTTTTGTGTGCTACCTATCTCTATGTGAGTGGACCTGTAGCCAACAGGACTAGTGCCAGCTGAATTGGTGCTTGATTTATATTTTTAAACATGACCTCAATGTGACTTTCATCAATCTCCACCACGGACTCTTTCAAGGTAAAGTTATATTTTCTTCTCTGAGTTATTTATGTATTTGTTAAACCTCAAATCTCCTCTATGGTCAGTCCTTTAGATATGGTACATTAAACACATATATTCCCATATTTTATTTCTATTGTTAACCATAAAAATAAAACTGTCAGTTATTTTACTACTGAAAATTAGTTTATTTAGGAATAGTGGAGAACTGCAATTCAGGACAAGCAAGCTACAGCAAAACCATAGACAATCTGAAGAACAAAGGAGAGGAGGGCTCTTTTATAGAAGAAAAGGGAGTTGAGAGAAACTCATAAATAAAAAGTCTATTGGAGGGAGTGAACTGGCAGTTTGAAGTATAGTGGCTTTTCATTGGTTGAGTTGTGACACATTCATTTGCTATTACTGCACAAAGGGGAATCTTTCTTCCTTCTTCTTAGGTAGTAAAGTGTAGGCTTATTCCTGTTTAGAATGTAAGGTACCTCTCTTCCCTGCAGTAGACAAGGAGGGGCAGTGTGTGAGAGCTCCCCCTACTGTCCCCATCTCTAATGTGGTTTACTTTTATCACTTTCACACTATTAATTTGCCTTTTAATCATATTTACTACTTCCCTATAACTTGTCTGAACTTCTGAATCCCATCTTTGTATCCAAGTAATTAAAAGGAATACAAGTATTCAGTCCCAAGTTTCCTACATATGAATCTATTTAGCAAAATATTTTTTTGCTCTATACAAGGTCTTTACAAAATAATATCCAAATGGCTTCAAGCTGTTTCTTTTCTTTTTATTGAGATATAATTGACATATAATATTATATCCAGATGCACAAGTAATTATTTGATATTTGTATACATTGCAGCATGATTATAATAGTATAGTTAGCATCTATTACTGTACAAAGTTGAACTTTTTTTCTTGTGATCAGAAAATTTAAGATCTATCCTCAGCAATTTTCAATATGCAATACAATATTAACTATAGTTATCATGCTGTATGTTACATCCTCATGACTTATTTTTTAACTGTACGTTTGTATCTTTTGAACCTCTTGACACATTTTGCCCATCTTCCATGCACAGCATCTAGCAACCAAAAATCTATTCTCAGTATCTGTGAGTTTGTTTGTTATATTCCACATGTAAGTAAAATATATATTAGTGTTCTCTTACTTAATTTTGCATAATGCCCTTAATGTCCACCCACACTGCCAGTGTGGAGCCTGACATGGGGCTTGAACCCACCAACCATAAAATCATGACCTGAGCCAAAATCAAATCAGATGCTTAACTGAGTGAGTGCAGGTGCCCCAGTTTTTAATTTTTTTGTTTATTTTTTTTTAAGAGAGAGGGAGTGAGTCCTAAGCAGTCTCCACGCTGTCAGTGCAGAGCCTGTTGCAGGGCTTGGATTCACGAACCATGAGATCATGACCGGAGCCGAAATCAAGATTTGGACACTTAACCAACTGAGCTGCCCAGATGCCCTAGATTTAATTCTCTTTTATGACTAATATTCCATTGTGTGCATATAGCATATATTTTTTATCCATCCACTGATGGACAATTAGGTTGTGTTCATATATTGGTTATTGTGAGATATGTTTTTGAGTTAGTGTTTTTGTTTCGATCAGATAACTACCAAGAAGAGAATTGCTGGATCATATAAATACTTGTATTTTTTAACTTTTTGAGGAACATTCATGCTGTTTTTCATAATGGCTGCAACCATTGGGAATTTACCTTCCCAATAGCATACCAGGGTTTCCTCTTCTCCAAATCTTTGCCCACACTTGTCTCTTGATTATTTGATAATAGCCAATCAAACAGATGTGATCTATTTGGAGCTATTCAGATCTTCCCATTTTTTAAATCAGTTTTTTATTTGCCGTTGAGTTGGATGAGTTCTTTATATAATTTGGATAATAACTCTTTATTAGATGTGCAATTTGCTACTGTTTTTCCCCATTCGTTAGTTGCCTTTGTATTTTCTTGATAGATTTCTTTGCTGTGCAGAAGCTTTTTAGTATCATGTAGTCCCACTTGTTTTTTGCTTTTGTTGCTTTTGTTTTTAGTGTCCAAGCCAAAAAATCACTGCCAAGAGTAACGTAAAAGAGTTTTCTATATGTTATAAGATAGTGATCTAGTTCCTTTGTTTTTCAGATGGCTGTCCAATTTTCCTATCACTATATATTGAAGAGACTGTCTTTTCCCCATTGTAAATTCTTATCTCCTTTGTTGTAAATTAATTGGCCATAAATGGGTAGGCTTGTTTCTTATCTCTGTTCTGTTCCAAGATCTATGTGTCTGTTTTTATGTCAATATCATACTGGTTTTGATTAGCTTTGTAATATACTTTAAAGTCATGGTATGTGATGCTTCTAGCTTTGTTCTTCTTTCTCAAGGTTCTTTTATCTATTTGGGGTCTTTTGTGGTTTCATACAAATTTTAGAATTGCCACTGGTATTTTGGTAGAGGTTGCACTGGATCTCTAAATTTCTTTGGGTAATATAGACAATTAACAATATTCTTCCAATCCATGATTATGGAATTTTTTTCCATTTATTTGTTTCATCTTTATTTCATTAATGTCTTAAAGTTTTTAGCATACAGGTATTTTGTGATGGCTAAATTTATTCCTAGGTATTTTATTCTTTTTGATGGAAATGTAAATAGATTCTTAACTTTTTTCTAATAGTTTGTTATTAGTGTTTAGATACACAACAGAATTTTGTATATTGATTTTTTATACTGCATTTTTACTGAATTCATTCATTAGTTCTAACAAATTTTTTTGGTGGAGTCTTCAGAATTTTCTATAGGTAGTGTCACTATCATCAGCAAATAATGACTGTTTTACTTCTTTCCCAATTTGTATGCTTTTATCTCTTTTTGTTGCCTGATTGTTCTGGCTAGGACTTCCAATACTATGTTAATTAAAAGTGGCGAGAATAGACATCCTTGTCTTCCCGATTTTAAAGGAAAAGCTTTTAAACTTTTTACCATTGACTATGATGTTAGTTGTGAGCCTGTCAACTATGGATTTTATTATGTTGAGACATGATCCTTCTATACCCACTTAGAATTTTTACCAAAGACAAGCATTAAGTCAAATGCTTTTCTGCATCTATTAAGATGATCAAATAATTTTTAACCTTTATTTGTTACTGTGATGTATCACATTGATCAGTTTCAGGATGTTGAACAATCCCTGCATCCCTAGAATGAATCCCACTTAATCCTGGTGTACGATCATTTTAGTGTACTATTGAATTCAGTTTGTTGAGGTTTGTTGAGGTTTTATTTTCTTAATTCTGTGTTCACAGGATATTTTCCTGTAATATTCTTGTGATGTGCTCATTTGGTTTTGTTATCAGGGTAATGCTGGCTTCCTCATAAAATGAGTGTGGAAGTGTTTCCTTCTCTTGCATTTCCCCCCCTCCCCCTTGGAAGAGTTTGAGAAGGATTAGTATTAATTCTCTGAATATTTGGTAGAATTCACAAGGGAAGCATTTTGGTTCTGGACTTCTGTTGATGGGAAGTTTTCAGTTATGGATTCATTTTCCTTATTGGTAATCAGTATATTCTCATACTCTATTTCTTCATGATTCAGTCTTGACAGGTTTTAGGTTGCTAGGAAGTTATTCATTTCTTCTAGGTTGTCCAATTTGTTGGCATATATTTGTTAATAGTAGTAATCTCTTCTGTTTTGTATTTCTGTGATGTCAGTTATAATGTCACCTATTTCATTTCTAATTGTGAGTTCTTTTTTTCTATGTGAGTCCAGCTAAAGATTTGTCAATTTTTTAATCCTTTCAAAGAACAAACTCCTTATATCATCTTTTCAATTTTATTTATGTGTTTATTTATGTATTTATGTATTTACGTATGTATGTATGTATGTATGTATTTATTTATTTATTTATTTATTTATTTATAAATTTCCACTATGATCTTTGTTATCTCCTTACTTCTACTGACTATGGGCTTTGTTTGTGCTTTTTATCTAGTTCTTTGAAATATTGAGTTAGGTTTTTTAGTTGCAGTTTTTCTTGATTCCTGAGGTAGGCATTTACTGCATGAACTTCCCTTTTAGGACAGCCTTTTCCATCCCATAATGTTTGGTATTTTGTATTTCCATTTTAATTTGCCTGAAGGTATTTTTACTTTTCTCTTTTGAGATTTTCTTTGCCTCATTGGTTGTTCATTGTTTTTGTTTTTGGTTATTGAATTATAGTTCTTTATATATTCTGGATATTAACCTCTTAACTAATATATAACCTAGAAAGAGTTTCTTTCCATAGGTTGCCTTTTTACACTATTGATGTTCTCTTTGCTGCAGTGAAGTTTTTAAGTTTGAAGTGGTCCCCTTGTTTATTTTTGCTTCTGTTCCCTGTGTTTTTTTGTGTTATATCCAAGAAATCCTTTCCTGTTATGGTGTTGTGAAATTGTTTCCTTGTATTTTATTCCAGGACTTTTATAGCTTCAGGTCTATCTTTAGATCTTGATTCTATTTTGAGTTAATTTTTTGTTGTAGAAAAAAAAAGACCACTTTAATTCTTTTTCATGTGTATATCTGGTTTTCCTATCACAATTTGTTGAAACTATTCATTTTCCATTGTCTTTTCACCTTTTCTGAAGATCATTTAACTATATAAATGTGGGTTTATTTCTAGACTCTTTATTCTGTTTCATTGCTCTGTATATCTGTGTTTATTCAAATAACATTCTTTTTTGATTAATGTAGCTTATGTAACTTTATTAATTAGTATAGACCTTCAACTTTGGTTTTTCTCAAGATTATTTTGGCTACTGGGGTCCTTTGAGATTCCTAGTTAATTTTACAATGAGTTTTTCTTTTGTGCAAAAATTGTCATGAAATTTGATAGGGATCATTTTGAACATGCACATTTCTTTACATAGAATGGACATTTTACCAATATTGTCTTGCAATTCATGAACATGAAGTGTCTTCACTAATTTGTGTCATGTTTAATCTCTGTCAACAGTGTTTTGCAGTTTTCAGTATACTAGATCTTGCCTTCTTCGTTATATTTATACCTAAGTATTTTATTTTTATTTATATTATTAGAAATAGAATTAGTTTTTTAAATTTCCCTTTCGTTTGTTCATTGTTCATGTAGAAAAATGTAATTGATTTGTGTGTGTGTGTGTGTGTGTGTGTGTGTGTGTGTGTGTATTTGATGTTGTTTTATTCTGCACATTTGCTGAATTCATTTTTTAGGTCTACCTTTTGTTTTTGGAATATTTAGCATTTTCTGCATAGATCTTGTCATCTGTGAAAAGAGATAATTTTACTTTTATTCCCAATTTGGATAAGCTTATTTCTTGTTTTTGCCTAATTTCCATAGCTAGCACTTCCATAATGTGTTGAATTAGAAGTAACAGGAGTGGGAATCCTTGCCGTTGTTTGTATTGGAGGAAAATCATTTTTCACCATTAATCGTGGAATATTCATATATGAACTTTATTATGCTAATGTAATTTTTTTAAATTTATAGTCTGTTTTTTATTATGAAAGTGTACACTCTGTCAAGTGCTTTTTCTGCATCAGTTGAGATGATCACGTGATTTTGTCTTTAGTTCTGTTAATGTGGTGTGTTATTTACATTATAAATGTTCATACATTGAACTACCTTACCTTTCAAGAATAAATCCCTCTTGGTCATAGTGTATAGTCTTTTTATGTGCTGTTGAATTTGGTTTGCTAGTATTTTGTTGATCTTTTCAACAATACTCATCTAAGATACTGGTCTGTTGTTTCATTTCTTGTGGTGTCTTTAGCTTTGGTATCAGGGTAAAACCAGTCTCATAAAATGCATTTGGAAATGTTCTCTCTTCTTCATTTTTTGATAAGAATTTGAGAAGCATTGGTGTTCTTAAAATGTTTAATATAATTCTTCGCTGAAGCCATCTATTTGGTTCTGGACTTTTCTGTGGGTTAGTTTTGGATTACTGATTCAAATTATATATTTGTTACAAATCTGTTCACATTTTTTTATTTCTTTGTTATTCAGTCTTTGCAGATTGCATATTTCCAGAAATTTATAATTTATTTCTTCTAGGTTCTACAACTTGTTGACATAACTATTCATAATATTCTCATATATATATATATACATACATATACATATTTAATTTTATTATAGTGTAATGGGCATAAAATCTTATATTAGTTTCAGATATACTACATATTGGACAATTCTATACATTATTAAATGTCTATCACAATAGGGGTAGTCACCATAAAACATTATGATGATATTGACTATATTCTCTATACTGTACTTTTCATCCCTGAGATTTATTTTAAAACTGGAAGTTTGCACCCCTTAATCCTTTTTACCCATTTTACCCATCTTCCTGTGTGTCTCTTTTCCGGTAGCCACCAGTTTTTCTCTGGACTTGAGTCTGTTTGTTTTACTCTGTGGATTCCACATAGAACTAAAATTGTATGTTATTTGTCTTTCTCTGTCTGACTTATTTCTCTGTCTGACTTATTATATGAGCATAATATACTCTAGGTTTCTCCATGTCCCAAATAGCAATATCTTATTTTTTACCATTAACTAATATTCCATTATGTATATGTAACTCCTCTTTAAATCCCATCTAGGGGCGCCTGGGTGGCTCAGTCGGTTTAGCGGCCGACTTCGGCTCAGGTCATGATCTCGCGGTCCGTGAGCTCGAGCCCCACGTCGGGCTCTGTGCTGACAGCTCAGAGCCTGGAGCCTGTTTCAGATTCTGTGTCTCCCTCTCTCTGACCCTTCCCCATTCATGGTCTGTCTCTCTCTGTCTCAAAAATAAATAAACGTTAAAAAACAATTTAAATCCCATCTATAGAGGAACATGGGTTGCCATGTCAATATTGCTTTGGCTATTCAAGTTATTCGTGATTCCATAGAAATTTTAGGATTATTCTAGTTCTGTGAAAAATAATATTGTATTTTGATGGGTAGTGCATTGAATTTATAGATTGCTTCGTGTAGAATAGGTCTTTTAACAATATTAATTCTTATACTTAATGAACAGGATATATATTTCAGTTTGTTTCTGTCATCCTCAATTTCTGTCATCACTGTCTTACACATTTTAGTGTAGAGGTCTTTCACCTCCTTGGTTAAATCTATTCCTAGACATCCAATTCTTTTTGGTGCAGTTGTAAATGTGGCTGTTTGTTTACTTTGGGTTTCTGATACATTGTTATTAGCACAAAGAAATGCAACTAATTTCTGTATATTTTATATTCTGCAACTTTACTGATTTCATTAATCAGTTCTCATATATTTTTGGTAGATTCTTTAGGGGTAGTATACTGTCTTCTGCAAATAGTGACACTTCATTCTTTGCCAAACTGAATGATTTTGTCTGGTTTGACTGCTGTACCTAGATTTCCAGTACAATATTGAATGAAAGTAGTAAAAGTAGACATGTGTGTCTTGTTTCTGATCTCAGAGGAAAAGCTTTCGGTTTTTCACCATTAAGTATGATGTTAGCTGTTCGTTTTTCATATATGGTCTTTGTTATGTTGAAGTATGTTCACTCTAAACCCATTTTTTGAGATTTTTTTTTTTATCATGAAAGATACTGGATTTCGTCAAATGCTTTTACTGCATGTATTGAGATGATCATGATTTTGCCTTTGTTGTGTTAATGTGGCATGTCCTGTTGATGTTGATTGATTTGCAAATATTGAATCACCCTTGTGTCCCTGAAATACATCCCTTTTGATCCTGATGAATTATCCTTTTAATGTATTGAATGAAGTTTTCCAACATTTTTTTGAGGATTTTTGCGTCTGCTTTCATCAGATATATTGGTCCATGATTTCCCTTTTTTTGTGGTGTCTTTGTCTGGTTTTGGCATCAGGTTAATACTGGCATCATAGAATGAATTTGGGGTTTTCTTCCTCTATTTGTTTTTTGGAATCGTTTGAAGAGAATAGATATTAACTCTTCTTTAAATGTTTGTTAGATTTGCTTGTGAAGCCAACTGGTCCTGGACTTCTGTCTGTTGGTAGTTTTTTGTTTTTTTTTTTTTTTTTTTTTTTTTTTTTACTGATTTAATTTCATTACCAGTGATCAGTCTGTTCATATTTTCTATTTCTTTCCAATTCAGCTTTAGAAGACTGTATGTTTCTAGGGATTTTTCCATTTCTTATAGGTTATCCAATTCGTTGGTATATAGCTTTTTATAATATTGACTTTAAATCCTTTTCGGTTCTTTGGGGTTGGTTATTTCTCCTCCTTCATTTCTGATTTTGAGTTTTCTTGATGGATCTGACCTTATTAATTTTATCTTTTCAAAGAAACAGCTCTTGCTTTTATTGATCATTTCTATTGATCTCTCAATTTCTTCTCTAATCTTCATTATTTCCTTCCTTCTACTAGGTTTGGGCTTTATTCTCTTTTTTTTTTTTTTTTTTTAGCTCCTTTGGGTTTAAGGTGAGATTGTTGGAGATTATTCCTTTTTCTTGAGATACGCTAATATCACTATAAACTCCCCTCTTAGAATTCTGTTGCTGAATTCCAAAGGTTTTGGACCATTGTGCTTTTATTTTCATATATATTCATGTATTTTTTATTTCCTCTGGTTTTTTGGTTGACTCATTCATTGTTTAAGTTCCATTTATTTGTGTTTTTCCAGATACTTTTCTTGTAATTTCTAGTTTTGTGATCAGAAAGGATACTTGATATGTTTTTAGTAATCTTAAATATTTTGGGGTTTGTTTTGTGGAATAACCTATGATATATCCCAGAGAGTGTTCCACGTACACTTGAAAAAAATGTGCATTCCATTGTTTTTGTTTGGAATGTTCTGTGTATATTTGTAATGTCCATGTTGTCTAAGATGTTATTCAAAGCTACTCTTTCCGTGTTGATTTGCTATCTTGATGGTCAATCCATTGATGTAAGTGGGGTAATAAAGTCCTTTACTATTATTGTATTACTGTCTGTTTCTCTCTTTATGTCTGTTAATATTTGCTTTATGTATGTATGTGTTCCTATGTTGGATTCCTAGATTTTACCATTGTTATGGATTGATTGGTGGCTTTATTATTATGTAGTGCCCTTCTTTGACTCTTGCTATTGTCATTATTTCAAAACATATTTTGTATGATATAAGCATTGTTATCCTGGCTTTTTTTTTTTTTAATTTCCATTTGCATGGTATCTATTTTTCCATCCCTTCACTTTCAGGCTATATGTGCCTTAAGGTCTTAAGTGAGTCTCTTGCAGGCAGCATATAGATGGCCCTGGTTTTAGTATCTGTTTAGTCCTAATTTCTTTAGATTAGGGCACTTACTCCATTTATATTTACAATAATTATCAGTAGATTAATGGTTCATCCTGGATGGCTGGTTTGTACATGTCCACCCTGAATGCCCTTGTCAATCATTATCTTGAAAATGTACGGATCTGTCTTCTCTCTGTGTTCCCATCAAGCAGGGTATGTAGAGAAACCTATGGTTCAGCATTCAAGGTCAGGGGCTCCGGC
Source organism: Felis catus (assembly GCF_018350175.1). Taxonomy (NCBI): domain Eukaryota; kingdom Metazoa; phylum Chordata; class Mammalia; order Carnivora; family Felidae; genus Felis; species Felis catus. Next base: position 106,810,497 of record NC_058371.1, read on the forward strand.
GGTGGCCAACTGGAATATCTCCTTTGTAATGAAGAATGTCTGGATGAGGGGACTTGATCTTGGAACTCTGGCCAAAAAGGAGGTAAAAGGCTACAGATAGTTACTAGGCCAGTTACTACACAATAAATGCCTGCTCTGTAGGTTATAGCAGTGGATGCTTTGTCCAGACTGCCGCTCCTCAGCTCCCTGTATATAACTTCTCCTAATAAATCTATGTCTCAATTGCTGTCCCAAGTCATTTCTTTTGGGCCTGCTAAGTTATTGCCCACTCTTGGCTTTGAGTCTTACACAACAGGTATGTACTTACTGCCATTTTTTTTCATTTCTAGATTTGTTTGTTTGTTTGTAGTTCTTCTCTGTTCTTTTCTTCTCTTGCTTTTTTCCTCTGTGGTTTGATGGCTGCTTTCAGTATAATGCTTGGATTTTTGTGTCTATATTACATGAAGTTTTTTGATTTGCAGTTATTTTGGGGTTAATACATCTATGTGTATAGCAGTCTATGTTAAGTGGATGGTCACTTAGATTTGAACACATTCTAAAACAGTACATTTTTATTCCTCGATGTATTATATATATGATGTCATATTGTAATTACATGCTTTATTTTATGTATCCCTTGATTAGTTTTTGTATTCATTTTATTACTTGTTGGGTTTTAACCTCAATACTGGCTTTTCAAGTGATTGACCTACCTTTATTATATATTTGCTTTCACCAGTGAAATGTTTTCCTGTCATAATTTTTTCTAGATTTGGCTTATTCTTTACACTTAATGAATTCTTTATAACATTTCTTGTAATGCTGGCTTGGTGATAATGAACTCCTTTAACTTGGGGAAATTTTTTTATCTCTTCTTTAATTCACAACGATGACTTTTCTAGGTAGAATATTTTTGGTTGTACAATTTTTCTCTTTCAGCATTTAGAATATATCCTGCCATTCCCTTCTGGGCTTGCAAGGTTTCTGCTGAAAAATAAACTGATAGGGATTTCCTTTATAACTGTTTTCTTTTACTGCTTATAAAATTCTCTTTTGATCACTACTTTTTTTTTTTTTTTTTTTTTTTTTTTGCCATTTTTAATCATCACGTAGCTCAGTGTGGACCTCCTTGGGTTTATCTTGTTTGGGATTCAAACTCATAAACCACAAGACCATGACCTGAGCTGAAATTGGAAGCTTAACCAACTGAACCATCCAGGAGCCCCTGTCCATGTTTAGTAAGGTGGTGTGTGTGTGTGTGTGTGTGTGTGTGTGTGTGTGTGTGTGTATGTGTGTGTGTGTGTGTGTTGAGTTATATAAGTTCTTCGTGTATTTTGGATATTAACCCCTTTGGGATATATCCTTTACAAATATCTTCTCCCATTCTGTAGGTTGCCTTTTTGTTTTATTGATTGTTTACTTTCTGTGGCACAACTTTTTTGGTTTTATCCCCCCATAGTATATTTTTGCTTTAATTCCCTTGCTTGAGGAGACTTAACTTAGAGAGGTGTTGATAAAGCCTATGTCCAAGAGATTATTGCCTATGTTTCCTTCTATGCATTTTATGGTTTCAGATCTCACATTGATCCATTTCAAGTTTATTTTTGTGTGTGGTGTAACAAAGTGCTCCAGTTTAATGTTTCTAAATGTAGCTTTCTAGTTCTCTTAGCACCACTTATTGAAGACAAAATCTTTTCTGCATTGTATTTTTGCCTCTTTTGTCATAGATTACTTGATTACATAGGCATGAGTTATTTCTGGGCTCTCTATTCTGTTCCAGTGACTTATGTGTCCATTTTTTTTTTTTGCCACTACCATAGTGTTTTTCTGTTTTGTTTTGTTTTTATAATTTTTTTAATGTTTGTTTTTGAGAGAGACAGAGTGCAAGTGGGGGAGGGGCAGAGAGAGAGGGAGACACAGAATCCAAAGCAGGCTCCAGGCTCTGAGCAGTCGGTCCAGAGCCCAATGTGGGGCCCAAACTCACTAACTGTGCGAGATCATGACCTGAGCTGAAGTTGGACACTAAACCAACTGAGTCACCCAGGCGCCCCACCACCATAGTGCTTTTATTACTACACCTTTGTACTGTGTCTCAAAATTGGGATTCTGATACCTCCAGCTTTGTTCTTTTTTGTTTGTTTCAAGTTTGTTTTGGCTTTATGAGGTCTTTTGTGATTCCATACATCTTTTAAGATTATTTTAGTTCTGTGAAATATTCTTGTGGTATTTTGACAGGGATTGAATTTAATCTGTAGATTGCTTTGGGTGGAATGGACATTTTAATAATATATTTCCAATCCATGAGTGAGGACTGTTGTTATATTTGTGTTGTCTTCAATTTCATTCATCAGTGTTTATGGTTTTGAGAGTACAGGTTTTTCACCTTTTTGGATAAGTTTATGTTTAGGTATTTTTTTTTTTTTGGTGCAATTATAAATGAATTTTTTTTCTTAATTTCTCTGCTACTTGAGTATTTTTTTAAGTTTATTTTTTTTTTGAGACAGAGAGACAGAGTGTGAACAGGAGAGGGGCAGAGAGAGAGAGGGAGACACAGAATTCAAAGCAGGCTCCAGACTCTGAGCTGTCAGCACAGAGCCCGAAGCAGGACGTGAACCCATGAACTGTGAGATCATGACCTGAGCTGAAGTCAGATGCTTGACCAACTGAGCCACCCAGGTACCCCTGTAGTAAATTAAAATACAACCAATCTGAATATTTTGCATTAATTTTATTGAATTTATTCATTATTGCTAATAGTTATTTGGTTCAGTCTTTAGTATTTTCTGTGTATAGTATCATTCCTTCTGCCAGTAGTATCAGTTTAAATTTTTTCATACCAATTTGGATACTTTTTATTTCTAGTCTCATTGCTGTGGCTAGGACTTCCAGTACTATATTGAATAAAACTGCTAAGAGTGGAAATCCTTGTCTTATTCCTAATCTTAGAGGGAAAATTTTCAGTTTTTCATCATTAAGTATGATTCATGTTAGCTGTGGGTTTTTCATATATGATTTGTATTATAATGAGATATGTTCCCTCTAAATCTATTTTGTTGAGAGTTTTTTTAATCATGAGAAGATGTTGACTTTTTTCAGCTACTCTTCCTGGATCTATTGAGATAAACATGATTTTTATCAATGTTGTGTTAGTGTGGCATATCATATTGATTAATTTGCAAATATGGTTCAATATCCCAAGCAGGCTCCACAATGTCAGCATGGAGCCTGACATGGAGCTCGAACTCTCAAACCAAGATACCATGACGTGAGCCGAAGTCAAGAATAGGACCCTTAACCAACTGAGCCACCCAGGTGTCCCACTGGCAAATAAATTTTTATGGTAGTCTTTAATAATCCTTTGTATTCTGTGGTGTCATTTGTTATTTCTTTTTTATTTCTGATTTTATTTGTATCTTCTCTTTTACTTGACAAGTCTGGCTAAAGATTTACTAATTTTGTTTATCTTAAAAAAAAAGATCTTGGTTTCATTTATCTTTACTATTTTTTATTCTTAATTTCATTTATTTCTGGTCTTTATTATTTCTTTCCTTCTACTAACCTTGAGCTTTGTTCTGCTAGGAGCAGCCCTGCAGCCCAGGAATGAATCCCACTTGATCATGGTGAATAATTCTCTTTATATGGTGTAGAATTCAATTTGATATTATCTTATTGAGAATTTCTGTATCCATATTCATCAGGGATATTGGTTTGTAGTTCTTTTTTTGCTGGGTCTCTGTCTGGTTTAGGAATCAAGTAATTCTGGCTTCATAGAATGAGTCTGGAAGTTTTCCTTCCCTTTCTATTTTTTGGAATAGCTTGAGAAGGATAGGTATTAACTATGCTTTTAATGTCTGGTAGAATTCCCCTGGGAGGCCATCTGGTCCTGGACTCGTATTTGTTGGGAGATTGTTGATGACTGATTCAATTTCTTCACTGGTTATGGGTCTATTCAAGCTTTCTATTTCTTCCAGTTTGAGTTTTGGAAGAGTGTGGGTGTTTAGGAATGTGTCCATTTCTTCCAAGTTGTCCAGTACGTTGGCATATAATTTTTAATAGTATTCCCTGATAATTGGTTGTATTTCTGAGAGATTGGTTGTCATAATTCCATTTACATTCATGATTTTATCTATTTGGGTCATTTCCCTTTTCTTTTTGACAAGCCTGGCTAGAGGTTTATCAATTTGTTTACTTTTTCAAAAAAGCAACTCTTGGTTTCATTGATCTGCTCTACAGTTTTTTTAGATTCTATATTGTTTATTTCTGCTCTGATCTTTATTATTTCTCTTTTTCTGCTGGGTTTGGGGTGTCTTTGCTGTTCTGTTTCTATTTCCTTTAGGTGTGCTGTTAGATTATGTATTTGGGATTCTTCTTTTTTTTTTCAAAATATATAAAATTTATTGTCAAATTGGTTTCCATACAACACCCAGTGCTCATCCCAAAAGGTGCCCTGCTCAATACCCATCACCCACCCTCCCCTCGCTCCCACCCCCCATCAACCCTCAGTTTGTTCTCAGTTTTTAACAGTCTCCTATGCTTTGGCTCTCCCCACTCTAACCTCTTTTTTTTTATTCCTTCCCCTCCCCCATGGGATTCTGTTAAGTTTCTCAGGATCCACATAAGAGTGAAACCATATGGTATCTGTCTTTCTCTGTATGGCTTATTTCACTTAGCATCACACTCTCCAGTTCCATCCACGTTGCTACAAAAGGCCATATTTCATTCTTTCTCATTGCCACGTGGTACTCCATTGTGTACATAAACCACAATTTCTTTATCCATTCATCAGTTGATGGACATTTAGGCTCTTTCCATAATTTGGCTATTGTTGAGAGTGATGCTATAAACATTGTGGTCCAAGTGCCCCTATGCATCAGTACTCCTGTATTCCTTGGGTAAATTCCTAGCAGTGCTACTGCTGGGTCATAGGGTAGGTCTATTTTTAATTTTTTGAGGAACCTGCACACTGTTTTCCAGACTGGCTGCACCAGTTTGCATTCCCATCAACAGTGCAAGAGGGTTCCTGTTTCTCCACATCCTCTCCAGCATCTATAGTCTCCTGATTTGTTCATTTCAACCACTCTGACTGGCGTGAGGTGATATCTGAGTGTGGTTTTGATTTGTATTTCCCTGATGAGGAGCGATGTTGAGCATCTTTTCATGCATTTTAACAATATTTGTTCTTCCTATCCAGGAGCATGGAATCTTTTTCATTTTTTTTGTGTCTTCCTCAATTTCTTTCATAAGCTTTCTTTTTTTTCTTTTTTTTCTTTTTTTTATTTTATATATGAAATTTATTGTCAAATTGGTTTCCATACAACACCCAGTGCTCATCCCAAAAGGTGCCCTGCTCAATACTCATCACCCACCCTCCCCTTGCTACCACCCCCATCAACCCTCAGTTTGTTCTCAGTTTTTAACAGTCTCTTATGCTTTGGCTCTCTCCCACTCTAACCTCTCTTTTTTTTTCCTTCCCCTCCCCCATGGGTTCCTGTTAAGTTTCTCAGGATCCACATAAGAGTGAAAACATATGGTATCTGTCTTTCTCTGTATGGCTTATTTCACTGAGCATCACACTCTCCAGTTCCATCCACGTTGCTACAAAAGGCCATATTTCATTTTTTCCTATTGCCACGTAGTATTCCATTGTGTATATAAACCACAATTTCTTTATCCATTCATCAGTTGATGGACATTTAGGCTCTTTCCATAATTTGGCTATTGTTGAGAGTGCTGCTATGAACATTGGGGTACAAGTGGCCCTATGCATCAGTACTCCTGTATCCCTTGGATAAATTCCTAGCAGTGCTATTGCTGGGTCATAGGGTTGGTCTATTTTTAATTTTCTGAAGAACCTCCACACTGCTTTCCAGAGCGGCTGCACCAATTTGCATTCCCACCAACAGTGCAAGAGGGTTCCCATTTCTCCACATCCTCTCCAGCATCTATAGTCTCCTGATTTGTTCATTTTGGCCACTCTGACTGGCGTGAGGTGATACCTGAGTGTGGTTTTGATTTGTATTTCCCTGAGAAGGAGCGACGCTGAACATCTTTTCATGTGTCTGTTGGCCATCCGGATGTCTTCTTTAGAGAAGTGTCTATTCATGTTTTTTGCCCATTCTTCACTGGGTTATTTGTTTTTCGGGTGTGGATTTTGGTGAGTTCTTTATAGATTTTGGATACTAGCCCTTTGTCCAATATGTCATTTGCAAATATCTTTTCCCATTCCGTTGGTTGCCTTTTAGTTTTGTTGGTTGTTTCCTTTGCAGTGCAGAAGCTTTTTATCTTCATAAGGTCCCAGTAATTCACTTTTGCTTTTAATTCCCTTGCCTTTGGGGATGTGTCGAGTAAGAGATTGCTACGGCTGAGGTCAGAGAGGTCTTTTCCTGCTTTCTCCTCTAAGGTTTTGATGGTTTCCTGTCTCACATTCAGGTCCTTTATCCATTTTGAGTTTATTTTTGTGAATGGTGTGAGAAAGTGGTCTAGTTTCAACCTTCTGCATGTTGCTGCCCAGTTCTCCCAGCACCATTTGTTAAAGAGATTGTCTTTTTTCCATTGGATGTTGTTTCCTGCTTTGTCAAAGATGAGTTGGCCATACGTTTGTGGGTCTAGTTCTGGGGTTTCTATTCTATTCCATTGGTCTATGTGTCTGTTTTTGTGCCAATACCATGCTGTCTTGATGATGACAGCTTTGTAGTAGAGGCTAAAGTCTGGGATGGTGATGCCTCCTGCTTTGGTCACCTTCAAAATTACTTTGGCTATTCGGTGCCTTTTGTGGTTCCATATGAATTTTAGGATTGCTTGTTCTAGTTTCGAGAAGAATGCTGGTGCAATTTTGATTGGGATTGCATTGAATGTGTAGATAGCTTTGGGTAGTATTGACATTTTGACAATATTTATTTTTCCAATCCATGAGCAGGCAATGTCTTTCCATTTCTTTAAATCTTCTTCAATTACCTTCATAATCTTCCTATAGTTTTCAGCATACAGATCCTTTACATCTTTGGTTAGATTTATTCCTAGGTATTTTATGCTTCTTGGTGCAATTGTGAATGGGATCAGTTTCTTTATTTGTCTTTCTGTTGCCTCATTGTTAGTGTATAAGAATGCAACTGATTTCTGTACATTGATTTTGTATCCTGCAACTTTGCTGAATTCCTGTATCCATTCTAGCAGACTTTTGGTGGAGTCTATCGGATTTTCCATGTATAATATCATGTAATCTGCAAAAAGCGAAAGTTTGACTTCATCTTTGCCAATTTTGATGCCTTTGATTTCCTTTTGTTGTCTGATTGCTGATGCTAGAACTTCCAGCACTATGTTAAACAGCAGCGGTGAGAGTGGGCATCCCTGTCGTGTTCCTGATCTCAGGGAGAAAGCTCTCAGTTTTTCCGCGTTGAGGATGATGTTAGCTGTGGGCTTTTCATAAATGGCTTTTATGATCTTTAAGTATGTTCCTTCTATCCCGACTTTCTCGAGGGTTTTTATTAAGAAAGGGTGCTGAATTTTGTCAAAGGCCTTTTCTGCATCGATTGATAGGATCGTATGGTTCTTCTCTTTTTTTTTGTTAATGTGATGTATCACGTTGATTGATTTGTGAGTGTTGAACCAGCCCTGCATCCCAGGAATGAATCCCACTTGATCATGGTGAATCATTCTTTTTATATGCCGTTGAATTCGATTTGCTAGTATCTTATTGAGAATTTTTGCATCCATATTCATCAGGGATATTGGCCTGTAGTTCTCTTTTTTTACTGGGTCTCTGTCTGGTTTAGGAATCAAAGTAATACTGGCTTCATAGAATGAGTCTGGAAGTTTTCCTTCCCTTTCTATTTCTTGGAATAGCTTGAGAAGGATAGGTATTATCTCTGCTTTAAACGTCTGGTAGAATTCCCCTGGGAAGCCATCTGGTCCTGGACTCTTATTTGTTGGGAGATTTTTGATAACCAATTCAATTTCTTCGCTGGCTATGGGTCTGTTCAAGCTTTCTATTTCCTCCTGATTGAGTTTTGGAAGAGTGTGGGTGTTCAGGAATTTGTCCATTTCTTCCAGGTTGTCCAATTTGTTGGCATATAATTTTTCATAGTATTCCCTGATAATTGTTTGTATCTCTGAGGGATTGGTTGTAATAATTCCATTTTCATTCATGATTTCAACTATTTGGGTCATCTCCCTTTTCTTTTTGACAAGCCTGGCTAGAGGTTTGTCAATTTTGTTTATTTTTTCAAAAAACCAACTCTTGGTTTCGTTGATCTGCTCTACAGTTTTTTTAGATTCTATATTGTTTATTTCTGCTCTGATCTTTATTATTTCTCTTCTTCTGCTGGGTTTAGGCTGCCTTTGCTGTTCTGCTTCTAGTTCCTTTAGGTGTGCTGTTAGATTTTGTATTTGGGATTTTTCTTGTTTCTTGAGATAGGCCTGGATTGCAATGTATTTTCCTCTCAGGACTGCCTTCACTGTGTCCCAAAGCATTTGGATTGTTGTATTTTCATTTTCGTTTGTTTCTATATATTTCTTAATTTCTTCTCTAATTGCCTGGTTGACCCACTCATTCGATAGTAGGGTGTTCTTTAACCTCCATGCTTTTGGAGGTTTTCCAGACTTTTTTCTGTGGTTGATTTCAAGCTTCATAGCATTGTGGTCTGAAAGTATGCATGGTATAATTTCAATTCTTGTAAACTTATGAAGGGCTGTTTTGTGACCCAGTATATGATCTATCTTGGAGAAGGTTCCATGTGCACTCGAGAAGAAAGTATATTCTGTTGCTTTGGGATGCAGAGTTCTAAATATATCTGTCAAGTCCATCTGATCCAATGTCTCATTCAGGGCCCTTGTTTCTTTTATGACTGTGTGTCTAGATGATCTATCCATTTCTGTAAGTGGGGTGTTAAAGTCCCCTGCAATTACCACATTCTTATCAATAAGGTTGCTTATGTTTATGAGTAATTGTTTTATATATTTGGGGGCTTCGGTATTCGGCGCATAGACATTTATAATTGTTAGCTCTTCCTGATGGATAGACCCTGTAACTATTATATAATGTCCTTCTTCATCTCTTCTTACAGCCTTTAATTTAAAGTCTAGTTTGTCTGATATAAGTATGGATACTCTAGCTTTCTTTTGGCTTCCAGTAGCATGATAAATAGTTCTCCATCCCCTCACTCTCAATCTAAAGGTGTCCTCAGGTCTAAAATGAGTCTCTTGTAGACAGCAAATAGATGGGTCTTGTTTTTTTATCCATTCTGATACCCTGTGTCTTTTGGTTGGCGCATTTAATCCATTTACATTAAGTGTTATTATAGAAAGATACGGGTTTAGAGTCATTGTGATGTCTGTAGGTTTTATGCTTGTAGTGATGTCTCTGGGACTTTGTCTCACAGGGTCCCCCTTAGGATCACTTGTAGGGCTGGTTTAGTGGTTACAAATTCCTTCAGTTTTTGTTTGTTTGGGAAAACCTTTATCTCTCCTTCTATTCTAAATGACAGACTTGCTGGATAAAGGATTCTCGGCTGCATATTTTTTCTATCTAGCACCCTGAAAACCTCGTGCCAATTCTTTCTGGCCTGCCAAGTTTCAAAAGAGAGATCAGTCACGAGTCTTATAGGTCTCCCTTTATATGTGAGGGCACGTTTACTCCTTCCTGCTCTCAGAATTTTCTCTTTATCCTTGTATTTTGCCAGTTTCACTATGATAGGTCGTGCAGAAGATCGATTCAAGTTACGTCTGAAGGGAGTTCTCTGTGCCTCTTGGATTTCAATGCCTTTTTCCTTCCCCAGTTCAGCGAAGTTCTCAGCTATTATTTCTTCAAGTACCCCTTCAGCACCTTTCCCTCTCTCTTCCTCCTCTGGGATAACAATTATGCGTATATTATTTCTTTTTAGTGTATCACTTAGTTCTCTAATTTTCCCCTCATACTCCTGGATTTTTTTCTCTCTCTTTTTCTCAGCTTCCTCTTTTTCCATAACTTTATCTTCTAGTTCACCTATTCTCTCCTCTGCCTCTTCAATCCGAGCCGTGGTGGTTTCCATTTTGTTATGTATTTTGTTTAAAGCGTTTTTCAGCTCCTCGTGACTGCTCCTTAGTCCCTTGATCTCTGTAGCAAGAGATTCTCTGCTGTCCTGTATACTGTTTTCAAACCCAGCGATTAATTTTATGACTATTATTCTAAATTCACTTTCTGTTATATTATTTAAATCCTTTTTGATCAGCTCATTAGCTGTTGTTATTTCCTGGAGATTCTTCTGAGGGGAATTCTTCCGCTTGGTCATTTTGGATAGTCCCTGGCGTGGTGAGGACCTGCAGGGCACTTCCCCTGTGCTGTGGTGTATAACTGGAGTTGGTGGGCGGAGCCTCAGTCAGACCTGATGTCTGCTCCCAGCCCACCTCTGGGGCCACATTCAGACTGGTGTGTAACTTCTCTTCCCCTCTCCTAGGGGCGGGATTCACTGTGGGGTGGCGTGGCCTGTCTGGGCTACTTGCACACTGCCAGGCTTGTGATGCTGGGGATCTGGCGTATTAGCTGGGGTGGGTAGGCAAGTTGCATGGGGGCAGGAGGGGCAGGCTTAGCTCGCTTCTCCTTAGGTGATCCACTTCAGGAGGGGCCCTGTGGCAGCGGGAGGGAGTCAGATCCGATGCCGGAGCTTTGGCTCCGCAGAAGCGCAGGGTTGGGTCTTTGCTCGGAGGGAGCAAGTTCCCTGGCAGGAACTGATTCTCTTTGGGATTTTGGCTGGGGGATGGGTGGGGGAGATGGCGCTGGCGAGCGCCTTTGTTCCCCACCAAACTGAGCTCTGTCGTCCGGGGGCTCAGCAGCTCTCCCTCCCTTTGTCCTCCAGCCTTCCCGCTTTCCGAGCAGAGCTGTTAACTTATGACCTCCCAGACGCTAAGTCACACTTGCTGTAGGAACACAGTCTGTCAGGCCCCTCTGCTTTTGCAAGCCAGACTCGGGGGCTCTGCTTGGCAGGCGAGCCGCCTCTCCACCCTGGCTCCCTCCCGCCAGTCCGTGGAGCGCGCACCGCCTCGCCTCCCTTCCTACGCTCTTCCGTGGGCCTCTCATCTGCGCTTGGCTCCAGAGACTCTGTTCTGCTAATCCTCTGGCAGTTTTCTGGGTTATTTAGGCAGGTGTAGGTGGAATCTAAGTGATCAGCAGGATGCGCGGTGAGCCCAGCGTCCTCCTATGCTGCCATCTTCCCTCCTCTCCTATAGTTCTCTTTTTTTACTGGGTCTCTGTCTGGTTTAGGAATCAAAGTAATACTGGCTTCATAGAATGAGCCTGGAAGTTTTCATTCCCTTTCTATTTTTTGGAATAGCTTGAGAAGTATAGGTATTATCTCTGCTTTAAACATCTGGTAGAACTCCTCTGGGAAGCCGTCTGGTCCTGGACTCTTATTTATTGGGAGATTGTTGATGACTGATTCAATTTCTTCACTGTTTATGGGTATGTTCAAACTTTCTATTTCCTCCTGATTGAGTTTTGGAAGCGTGTGGGTGTTTAGGAATTTGTCCATTTCTTCCAGGTTGTCCAATTTGTTGGCATATAATTTTTCATAGTATTCCCTGATAATTGTTTGTATCTCTGAGGGATTGGTTGTAATAATTCCATTTTCATTCATGATTTTATCTATTTGGGTCATCTCCCTTTTCTTTTTTTACAAGTCTGGCTAGAGGTTTATCAAATGTTTATTTTTTCAAAATACCAACTCTTGGTTTCGTAGATCTGTTCTACAGTTTTTTTAGATTCTATATTGTTTATTTCTGCTCTGATCTTTATTATTTCTCTTCTTCTGCTGGATTTAGGCTGTCTTTGCTGTTCTGCTTCTAGTTCCTTTAGGTGTGCTGTTAGATTTTGTATTTGGGATTTTTCTTGTTTCTGGAGATAGGCCTGGATTGCAATGTATTTTCCTCTCAGGACTGCCTTTGCTGCATCCCAAAGCGCTTGGATGGTTGTATTTTCATTTTCGTTTGTTTCCATATATTTCTTACTTTCTTCTCTAATGTCTGGTTGACCCATTCATTTTTTAGTAGGGTGTTCTTTTTTTTTTTTTTCAACGTTTATTTATTTTTGGGACAGAGAGAGACAGAGCATGAACGGGGGCGGGGCAGAGAGAGAGGGAGACACAGAATCGGAAGCAGGCTCCAAGCTCTGAGCCATCAGCCCAGAGCCCGACGCGGGGCTCGAACTCACGGACCGCGAGATCGTGACCTGGCTGAAGTCGGACGCTTAACCGACTGTGCGACCCAGGCGCCCCTAGTAGGGTGTTCTTTAACCTCGATGCTTTTGAAGGTTTTCCAGACTTTTTCCTGTGGTTGATTTCAAGTTTCATAGCATTGTGGTCTGAAAGTATGCATGGTATGATTTCAATTCTTGTATACTTATGAAGGGCTGTTTGTGACCCAGTATGTGATGTATCTTGGAGAATGGTCCATGTGCACTTGAGAAGAAAGTATATTCTGTTGCTTTGGGATGCAGAGTTCTAAATATATCTGTCAAGTCCATCTGATCCAATGTATCATTCAGGGCCCTTGTTTCTTTATTGACCATGTGTCTAGATGATCTATCCATTTCTGTAAGTGGAGTGTCAAAGTCCCCTGCAATTACCACATTCTTATCAATAAGGTTGCTTATGCTTGTGATTAATTGTTTTATATATTTGGGGGCTCCCATATTCGGTGCATAGACATTTATAATTGTTAGCTCTTCCTGATGGATAGACCCTGTGATTATTATATAATGCCCTTCTTCATCTCATGTTACAGCCTTTAATTTAAAGTCTAGTTTCTCTGATATAAGTATGGCTACTCCAGCTTTCTTTTGACTTCCATTAGCATGATAAATAGTTCTCCATCCCCTCACTTTCAATCTGAAGGTATCCTCAGGTCTAAAATGAGTCTGTTGTAGACAGCAAATAGATGGGTCTTGTTTTTTTTTTTTCCATTCTGATACCCTATGTCTTTTGGTTGGCACATTTAGTCCACTTATGTTCAGTGTTGTTATAGAAAGATATGGGTTTAGAGTCATTGTGATGTCTGTAGGTTTCATGCTTGTAGCGATGTCTCTGGTACTTTGTCTCACAGGATCCCCCTTAGGATCTCTTGTAGGGCTCGTTCAGTGGTGATGAATTCCTTCAGTTTTTGTTTGTTTGGGAAGACCTTTATCTCTCCTTCTATTCTGAATGACAGACTTGCTGGACAAAGGATTCTCGGCCGCATATTTTTTCTGTTCATCACATTGAAGATTTCCTGCCATTCCTTTCTGGCCTGCCAAGTTTCAGTAGAGAGATCCATCACAAGTCTTATAGGTCTCCCTTTATATGTTAGAATGTGTTTATCCCTAGTTGCTTTCAGAATTTTCTCTTTATCCTTGTATTTTGCCAGTTTCACTATGATATGCCATGCAGAAGATCAATTCAAGTTACGTCTGAAGGGAGTTCTCTGTGCTTCTTGGATTTCAATGCCCTTTTCCTTCCCCAGATCAGGGAAGTTCTCAGCTATTATTTTTCAAGTATACCTTTAGCACCTTTCCCTCTCTTTTCCTCCTCTGGAATACCAATTATGCATAGAGTATTTCTCTTTAGTGCATCACTTAGTTCTCTAATTTTCCCCTCATACTCCTGGATTTTTTATCTCTCTTTTTCTCAGCTTCCTCTTTTTCCATAATTTTATCTTCTAGTTCACCTATTCTTTCCTCTGCCTCTTCAATCTGAACTGTGGTTGTTTCCATTTTATTTTGCAGCTCATTTATAGCATATTTTAGCTCCTCCTGACTGTTCCTTCGTTCCTTGATCTCTGTAACAATAGATTCTCTGCTGTCCTCTATACTGTTTTCAAGCCCAGCAATTAATTTTATGACTATTATTCTAAATTCATTTTCTGTTGTATTGTTTAAATCCTTTCTCATCAGTTCGTTAGCTGTTGTTATTTCCTGGAGATTCTTTTGAGGGGAATTCTTCCGTTTGGTCTGTTTGGATAGTCCCTGGAGTTTGCCGAACTGCAGGGCACTTCCACTGTGCTGTCTTGAATAACTTGCGTTGGTGGGCGGGGCCGCAATCAGACCTGATGTCTGCCCTCAGCCCACCGCTGGGATCACAGTCAGACTGGTGTGTGCCTTCTCTTCCCCTCTCCTAGGGGCAGGATTCACTGTGGGGTGGCGTGGCCCGTCTCGGCTATTTGCACACTACCAGGCTTGTGGTGCTGAGGATCTGGCGTATTAGCTGGGGTGGATTGGCAAGGTGCTGAGGGGCCGGAGTGGTAGGTTCAGCTTGTTTATCCTTAGGTGATCTGCTTTGGGAGGGGCCCTGCAGCACTGGGAGGGAATCAGACCCACTGGAGGGTTGGATCCTCAGAAGCACAGCTTTGGGTGTTTGCGCAGTGCAAGCAAATTCCCTGGCAAGAACTGGTTCCCTTTGGGATTTTGGCTGGGGGATGGGTGAGGGAGATGGCACTGGCTAGCGCCTTTGTTCCCCGCCAGGCTAACCTCTGTTGTCCAGGACTCAACAACTTCCCTCCCATTGTCCTCCAGTCTTCCTGCTCTCTGAGCAGAGCTGTTAACTTATAACCTTCCAGAAGTTAATTCTTGCTTGCTGTCAGAACACACTCCGTCCGGCCCCTCTGTTTTTGCAAGCCAGACTTGGAGCCTCTGCTTGGCTGGCGGGCTGCCCCTCTGCCCCGGCTCCCTCCCGCCAGTCTGTGCAGCGTACACTGACTCTCCACCCTTCCTACCCTCTTCCGTGGGCCTCTTGTCTGCACTTGGCTCCAGAGACTCCATTCTGCTAGTCTTCTGGCGGTTTTCTGGGTTATTTAGGCAGGCGTAGGTGGAATCTAAGTGATCAGCAGGACGCGGTGAGCCCAGCGTCCTCCTATGCCGCCATCTTCCCTCCCACAGCTTCCTAATATTACTTCTTAAAACAAAATTGTTTACATAGCTCTAATACTGAGGTTTCAAAATATGGCTCCCAGTACTTGATGATTGGTTTTAATATATGAGGAATATAAAATGATGATGTTTGGGGTTTATTTTAACAAACATTTCCAAAATATTCTAATGGATATGGAAAAATACATTGCAAGCTCCATGTTAGAAAAGTTTATAAAGATAATTCATTTGGCACTGCCTCTCAGAATATACAATCCTGTTTTTAAACTCATGAGAATGATGAGCTTATTAACTTAACTTCTAAGTATAGTGTTAAAAGTAGTCCTCAGTGAAAAACTTTCCCATAATTTCTGGATCTGTATTTAATTCACAGATATAGAATTCATAAGTTGTCAAACATTTGCCCAAATTCTTATTGTACATACTTTTAAGTTAGAATATTACAATTTAATGGAAATAAATTATTGGAAAAAAACAATTAATGGTTATGGAGCCTTCCTTATAACTTATTTTTAAAATCATAAACAAGATTTCTTGTCTAGTCATTGAAAACAACTCTTTCTCTTATTTATACAGCTTAGGTTTATTTTGCCAATTGGTTTGAATCTTTATAACATTTCATGAAATTATTAGCCTGTGGGTACATGAATTCAAATTGAGTATTCTGTGAAGGTAAAGAAATAACACATTACTTTTTGAACTATGTTACCTTAGGATAACAGGGTTCATTTTGTTCACCTTTGCAAAAAGCTGACAATATATTTTTGGCGGTAGTACTTTTTAAATGTTGTTTGAAATAAATCTCATTGGTTTGACTGGAAATCTAATGAGATAATGAAAGGCTGAGGAATTTTTCCAAGAGGATAAATTTAAAAGAATGCTTTAGTAATATAAAATATGTGTTGCTATACATGAGATGTTAAAATTTATGTCATCATGCATGAAAAAAACTTTCAATTAACTTTAGGCAAAGTTGCCTACATTGTCAAACTAAAGCAGATATGTATCGACAAGTAATGGAATTATTTGTTGGAAACATATAATCTCATATAGGCTAGCCTGAATGATGTTCTACAAAGGCTTATCTTGGTATATAAAAAAAGTTATAGCTTAAAAGTAAGCATTTATTTTTGAAAAAAAATCCAATTCAGGCATTAAAACCCCACCGTGATGGTTCTCACTGCAAGAGAGTGGGGGTCAGGTCAGTAAAAGATATTTGGCAGACAAAGACTTTGGCATCCTCATATCTGTATTTGACTAATGTTTTAAGGTAGTATATCCATTTTGGTGGTGGAATTAGGTATCCAAATCTTGGATGTTTACTTATGACAACACCATAAGGTAGTGATTATACCGACCATTCTCAGAAGAAATGTTGAAAGAATAATCCATAAGATTTATCTAACACTGAATAGGTCATAAAGATAAATATTTTCTTAAATTTTTTTAATGTTTTATTTATTTTTGAGACAGAGAGAGAACATGAGCAGGGGAGGGACAGAGAGAGAGAGGGAGACACAGAATCTGAAGCAGCACCAGCTCTGAGCTGTCAGCACAGAGTCCGAAGCGGGGCTTGAACTCACAAATGGCGAAATCATGGCCTGAGCCAAAGTCAGATGCTCAGCCGACTGAGCCACCCAGGTGCCCCTAAAGATAAATATTTTCAATGGAGTACTTCAATAAAGCAGTAGAATGATCTAGGAATACTTTGGATTCTTAAATTATTTGAATAAATATGTATTTTATAAATAAAAAATAGAATTTAGCAATATAAATTACTTATGTCATGTAAAACAGGAATTGTGATTCTTTAATTTTTAATTCTAAAAAGTAACATGCTCACTACAAAACAAAATGAAATGCAGAGGTAGATGAAGAAAATGTGTAATAACAACCACTCATCATTATGCAATGTCATCCTCTCCAGCATCTTCTACGTATCAAATAAATAAGAAATATTGAACACAAACAAATGATGATAAAGCAAAAAAAGCAAAAAAAGAAATTTGCCTAGCATGCAGTTAGCAGAATAGTTGTGTGAATCTGGGCGGTTTGCTTCTAGAGTCATTTCTTTTCATTATTCTTTTTTTAAGAGAAGTGTGGGCTGTTTTTTATTTTGTTTTAAATTCCAGTATAGTTAGCATACAGTGTTATTATTAGTTTCAGGTGTACAATATAGTGATTCAACAACTGCCTACATCACCCAGTGCAGCAAATATACTCCTTATTTCCAATCATCTATTTCACTCATCCCTCCACCTATCTCCCCTCTGGTAACCATCTGTTTTTTTTTTTTTTCTCCATAGCTAAGAGTTGTTTATTAGTTTGTCTCTATCTCCTTTTCTTCCTTTGCTTATTTTGTTGTTGTTTCTTAAATCCCATATGAGTGAAATCACATACCATTTGTCTTTGAGTTATTTCACTTGGCATTATACACTCTAGCTCCATGTTCTTGCAAATGGCAAGATTGCATTCTGTTTGTGGCTGAGTTGTGTTCCAATTTACATATATATATATATATATATATATATATATATATACACACACACACACATATATATATATATATATATATATATATATATATCACATCTTTTTATCCATTCATCTACTGGATGACAGGTGGGCTGCTTCTATAATTAGGCTATTGTAAACAATGCTTCAATAAACATAGGGGTGCATGAATCCATTCAAATCAGAGTTTTTGTAATTTGAGGGTAAATATCCACTCATGTGATTGCTGGATCATAGGGCACTTGTATTTTTAACTTTTTTGAGGGACCTCCGTACTGTTTGCCATAGATGCTGCACCAATTCTCTTTCCATCAACAACGCAAGAGGGTTCCTTTTCCTCCACATCCTTGCCAATATTTGTTCTTGTGTTTTTGATTTTGGCCATTCTGACAGATACATACATTTTTTATGAACATTACAAAACTAAAACCTAACCATATATGTATGTGTGTGTGTGTGTGTGTATAAACACACACACACACACACATATACATATACATGTATACATAAATACACATATATATGTGAATTAAAAACATTATGTTTTTACATAATTTTTTTCATACATTTATATGACATTAAAAACATAATGTTATATATATAACAGATTAGGGTTTTTTTTTCCTAATGTTATATCTAGGCCAAACATAAGGCCTAAGTATTAATACTTATAAGTGCACCAAAATCCTAACTAAACGTTAGCTACAAATACCAGTATTACACTTCCATCGCAGCTATCTGTAGACAGGCAGCCTTGAGTTCTAATTCGTCCCGATTGAGCAGTATTTTCCCACAACCAACTAACTAATCCAACACTCCTTGTTAATGTAGCTTAAACACACAAAGCAAGGCCCTGAAAATGCCTAGATGAGTCGCCAGACTCCATAAACACAAAGGTTTAGTCCGAGCCTTTCCATTAGCTATTAATAGGATTACACATGCAAGCCTCTGCACCCCAGTGAAAATGCCCTCTAAGTCATTAATGATCTAAAGGAGCGGGTGTCAAGCACACAACTATTGTATCTCATGATGCCTTAGCCACACCCCCACGGGATACAGCAGTGATAAAAATTAAGCTATGACTGAAAGTTCGACTAAGCCATATTAAATAAGGGTTGGCAAATTTCTTGCCAGCCACCGCGGTCATACAATTAACCCAAACTAATAGACTCACAGTGTAAAACGTGTTGCAGAAAAACCCACACTAAAGTTAAACTTCAGGCTGTAAAAACCTACAGTTAACGCAAAAATACAACACGAAAGTAACTTTAATATCTCCGACCACACAATAGCTAAGACCCAAACTGGGATTAGATACCCCATTATGTTTAGCCTTAAATTTAGATAATTAACCAAATTTATCTGCCAGAGAACTACTAGCAACAGCTTAAAACTCACAGGACTTGGTGGTGTTTTATATCCCTCTAGTGGAGACTGTTGTATAATCTATCAACCCTGATACACCTCACCACCTCTTGCTAATCCAGTCTATATACCGCCATCTTCAGCAAACCCTAAAAAGGAAGAAAAGTAAGCACAAGTATCTCAATAACAACAACAACAAAAAAACTTAGGTCAAGGTATAGCTCATGAGGTGGGAAGTAATGAGTTACATTTTCTATATTAGAACATTCCCCCACCAAAGTCCCTATGAAACTAAGGACTAAAGTCCCTATGAAACTACTAAGGAGGATTTAGTAGTAAATTGAGAACAGAGACTTCAATTGAATTGGGCCATGAAGCACGCACACACCACCAGTCACCCTCCTCAAGTGACAAAACCCAAAGACAACCTATTCAAACTACAAAAACCACGAGAGGAGACCAGTTGTAATAAGGTAAGCATGCTGGAAAGTGTGCTTGGATAAACAAGATGTAGCTTAAACAAAACATCTGGCTTACACCCAGAAGATTTCATATCAAACTGACCATCTTGAGCCAAAACTAGCCCAAACGACTATACATTCAACTAATACAAGACAATAAACCAAAACATTTAGTCAATTCTTAAAAGTATAGAAGATAGAAATTTAACTTGGTACTATAGAGAGAGTACAGTAAGGGAAAGATGAAAGAAAAATTAGAAGCACTACACAACAAAGATTACCCCTTGTACCTTTTGCATAATGAATTAGCTAGAACAACCTAACAAAGAGAACTTAAGGTAGCCCCCCCGAAACCAGATGAGCTATCTATGAACAATATTTACAGGATAAACTCATCTATGTTGCAAAATAGTGAGAAGATTTGTAGGTAGAGGTGAAAAGCCTAACGAGCCTGGTAATAGCTGGTTACCCAGAACAGAATTTTAGTTCAACTTTAAACTTACCCAAAAACCTCAAAATTCTTTTTTTTTTAATTTTTTTTCAACATTTATTTATTTTTGGGACAGAGAGAGACAGAGCATGAACGGGGGAGGGGCAGAGAGAGAGGGAGACACAGAATCGGAAACAGGCTCCAGGCTCTGAGCCATCAGCCCAGAGGCTGACACGGGGCTCGAACTCGCGGACCGCGAGATCGTGACCTGGCTGAAGTCGGACACTTAACCGACTGCGCCACCCAGGCGCCCCAAAAACCTCAAAATTCTAATGCAAGTTTAAAATATAATCTAAAAAGGTACAGGTTTTTAGAACTAGGATACAGCCTTTTTTTAAAGAGTAAGCCTACACACCAACCATAGTTGTCTTAAAAGCAGCCATCAATTAACAAAGTGTTCAAGCTCAACAATTAAAATATCTTAATACCAAAAATATGCAACCAACTCCTAACCTAGTACTGGGTTAATCTATTTCATAATAGAAGCAATAATGCTAATATGAGTAATATATATATATATATATCTCACTTAGATATAACACCCAGTGCTCATCACATAGTACTCTCTATAATAACCATCACCCATTTAGCCCATCTGTCACCCACTTTTAAACAACCCTTAGTTTGGTCGCTGTAGTTAAGAATCTATTATGGTTTGCTTCCCTCTCTTTTTTCCCCTTTCTTTATGTTTATATGTTTTGTTTCTTAAATTCTACATATGAGTGAAATTTTGTCTTTCTCTTATTTCGCTTAGCATAATACATTATATATCCAGTCATGTAATCGCAAATGGGAAGATTCCATTCTTTTTCATAGCTGAGGATTAGTCTCGTGTGTGTGTGTGTGTGTGTGTGTGTGTGTGTGTGTGTATGTATATACACCACATCTTTATCCATTCATAAGTTGATGGACATTTGGGCTTTTCGCACAATTTGGCTACTGCTGATAATGCTGCTATAGACCCTGGGGTGTATGTGCCCCTTCAAATCAGTATCTATGTATCTTTTGGGTATATACCTAGTAGTCCAATTGCTGTATCATAGGCTAGTTCTATTCTTTAGTTTTTTGAGGAAACTCCACACTGTTCTTCAGGGTGGCTGCATCAGTTTGCATATGCACTAACAGTGCAAGAGGGTCCCTCCTTTGTCGGCATCCTTGACAACATCTTTTGTTTCCTGTGTTGTTACGTTTAACCTCTCTGGCTGGTGTGAGATGGTATCTCATTGAGGTTTTGAATTATATTTTTCTGGTATTTAGTGATGTTGAGCATCTTTTCATGTGTCTGTTGGCCATCTCTATGTCTTCTTTGGAAAAAAATGTCTGTCCATCTCTTCTGCCCATTTCTTCACTGGATTATTTGTTCTTTGAGTGTTGAGTTTGGTAAGTGTTTTATAGATTTTGGATACTAGCTATTTGTCATAGATATCATTTGCAAATGTATTGTCCCATTATGTAGGCTGCCTTTTACTTTTGTTCATTGTTTTTTCACTGTGCAGAAGCTTTTTATCTTGATGAAATCCCAATAGTTCACTTGTACTTGTGTTTCCCTTGCCTCCATAGATGTGTCTAGTAAGAAGTTGATATGGCTCATGTCAAAGAGGTAACTGCCTGTGTTCTCCTCTATGATTTTGATGGATTCAGGTCTCACATTTAGGCTTTTCATCCATTTTGAATTTATTTTTGTGTATGATATTTTTGTAATATCATTTGTTGAAGAGACCATCTTTTTTCCATTGGATATTCTTTACTCACTTGTTCAAAATTGGTTTACCATAGAGTTGTGGGTTCATTTCTGGATCTTATATTCTGTTCCATTGGGTTTTGTGTCTGTTGTTGTGCCAGTACCATACTGTCTTGTTGACTACAGCTTTGTAATATAGCTTGAAGTTCAGAATCATGATGCCTCCAATTTTACTTTTCTTTTTCAAGATAACTTCGAAAATTTGGAGTCTTTTGTTGTTCCATACAAATTTTAGGATTGCTTGCTCTAGCTCTGTGAAAAATGCTGTGGTATTTTGATAGGGATTGCACTAAATGTGTAGATTGATTTGGGTAGTATACATATTTCGACAATATTTGTTCTTCCAGTCCATGAGCATGGAATATTTTTCCATTTCCTGGTGTCTTCTTCAATTTCTTTGATAAGTTTTCTATAGTTTTCAGAGTACAGATCTTTTACTTCTTTGGGTAGGTTTATTCCTAGGTATTTTATGGGTTTTGGTGCAATTGTAAATGCGATAAATTTCTTGACTTCTCTTACTGATGCTTCAGTTTTGGTTTATAGAAATGCAGCAGATTTATGTACCTTGATTTTATATCCTGTGACTTTCCTGAATTTGTGCATTAGTTCTAGCAATTTTTTGATGGAGTCTTTCACATTTTCTACATAGAATATCATGTTGTCTTCATATAATGAAAGTTTGACTTCTTCCTTTCTGATTTGGATGTCCTTGTATATCTTTTTCTTGTCTGATTGCTGAATCTAGGACTTATATGTTAAAGGACATACTATGTCAAAGAACAGTGGTGAGAGTGGACATCCCTGTCTTGTTCCTGACCATAGAGGAAAAGTTCTTAGTTTTTCCCCACTGAGGATAATATTCACTGTGGGTTTTTCCTATATGGCCTTTATGATGTTGAGGTATGTTTCTTTTGCCCCTATTAGGTTGAGAGCTTTTATCAAGAATGGATGTTGTATTTTGTCAAATGCTTCTTATCCTTTCTTTTATTAATGTAGTGTCTCACATTGATTCATTTGTGAATATTGAACCACCGCTGGAACCCAGAATAAATCCCACTTGATCATGGTGAATAATTATCTTAATGTACTATTGGATTTGATTTGCTGATATCTTGTTGAGAATTTTTGTATCCATATTCATTAGGGATATTGGCCTGTAATTGTCCTTTTTAGTGGGGTTTTAGTTTTGGAATGAAGGTAATGATGGATTCATAGAATGAATTTGGAAGTTTTGCTTCCATTTCTATTTTGGGAATAATTTGAGAATAGAAATTAACTTTTCTTTAAGCGACTGGTAGACTTCCCCTAGGAAGCCACCTGGCTCTGGACTTTAGTTTGTTCAGAGATTTTTTATTACTGATTCAATTTCTTTGCTGGTCATATGTCTGTTCAAATTTTCTATTTCTTTCTATTTAAGTTTTGGTAGTTTGTTTCTAAGAATTTATACATTTCTTCCAGTTTTCCCAGTTGTTGATATATAATTGTTCATAGCATTCTCTGATAATTTTTGTATTTTTATGTTATTAGTTGTGATCTCTCCTGTTTCATTTGTGATTTAATTTATTTGGGTCATTTCTGTTTTCTTTTTGAGAATTCCAGCTAGGGGGCAATCTTTTTTTATTCTTTCAAAAACTAGCTCTTAGGTATGTTGCTGTGTTCTGTTTGGTTTGTTTGTTTGTTTGTATATTATTTATTTCTGCTCTAATCTTTATGATTTCTCTTCTGCTGGCTTTAGGCTTTATTTGATGCTTCTTTGTAGCTCCTTTAGGTGTAAGGTTAGATTATGCGTTTGAGACTTTTCTTACTTCAGGTAGGCCTGAATTCGTATATACTTCTCTCTTAGTATTGCTTTTGCTGCATCCGAAAGCTTTTGGCCTGTAATGCACACACTTTCATTTGCTACCATGTCTTTTTAAAATTTATTCTTTAATTTCTTGGTTAACCCTTTCATTGTTTAATGTATGTTCTTTTACCTCCATGTATTTGTCATTTTTCCAATTTTTTCTTGTAGTGGACTTTAAGTTTTGTAGCATTGCAGTATGATAACATGTGTGATATGATCTCAATATTTTTGTACTTTATGAAGCCTGATTTGTGACCAGGTATATGATCTATTCTAGAGAATGTTCCATGTGCACTGGAAAAGAATGTGTTTTCTGCTGCTTTAGGATGAAATATTCTGAACATGTCTGTTAAGTCCATCTGGTCCAGGGTGTCATTCAAAGCCATCATTTCCTTGCTGATTTTCTGTTTTAATGATGTTTGTTTCTGTAAGTGGAGTGTTAAAGTCCCCTGCTATTATTGTCTTATTATGAATGCATTTCTTTATGTTTGTTATTAACTGATTTATATATTTGGGTGCTACTAAGTAGGGGAATAAATATTCACCACTGTTAGATCTTGTTGGATAGACCCCTTTATTATTATATAGTGCCCATCATCTTCTCTTGTTATAATCTTTGGTTTAAATTTTAGTTTGTCTGATATAAGTATGGCTACTCCAGCTGTATTTTTTTTAGTGTTTATTTTAGAGAGAGAGAGATTGAGAGAGAGAGAGAGAGAGAGAGAGAGAGAGAGATAGAATGTGCAGGGGAGGGGAAAAGAGGGAGACACAGAATCTGAAGCAGGCTCCAGGCTATCAGCACATAGCCCAACACAGGGCTTGGACCCATGAGCTGTGAGATCATGACCTAAGCTGAAGTCAGATGCTTAACTGACTGAGACAACAGGGAGTCCCTACTCAGGCTTTCTTTTGATGTCCATTAGCATGATAGATGGTTCTCCATCCCCTCACTTTCAATCTGCAGGTATCTTTAAGTCTAAAAATGAATCTCTTGTAGGCAACATATAGATGGCTCTTGTTTTTGTTTTGTTTTTTTTTTAATCCAGTCTGATACACTATGTCATGGATTGGAAGCATTTAGTTCATTCACATTTAGAGTGATTATTGATAGATATGAATTTAGTGTCACACTGTGTTACCCATAAATTTGTTGTTTCTTGGAGATATTCTCTGTTCCTTTTTTAGTCTTTGATACTTTGCTCTTTCTTTTACAAAGAGTCCTCTATAATATTTACTGCAGGGCTTGTATAGTGGTCATGAACTCCTTTAGTTTTTGTTCATCTGGAAAGCTCTTTATGTATCCTTCTATTCTGAATGACAGCTTTGTTGAATAAAGTAATTTGGTCTGTGTATGTTTCCTTTTCAGCACATTGAATATATCATGCCTCTTCCTTCTCTCCTGCCCAGTTACTGTGGAGATATCTGTTACTAACCTGATCTGTCTTTCCTTGTTGGTTAAGGGATTTCTTTTCCCTTACTTCTTTCAGGATTCTTTCCTTACCTCTGTATTTTTCCAATTGAACTACAATATGTCTTGGCGTTGGCCCACTTTGGTCGATTTTGATGGGAGTTTTCTGTGTCTCTTGGATTTGTATGTCTGTTCCTTTACCCAAATTAGGGAAGTTTTCAACTCTAATTTATGCAAATATACCTTTTTCTGTCTCTTCTTCCGGGACTTCTCTGGCATGAATGTTATTATGCTTTATGGAGTCACTGAGTTCCTTAAGTCTGTGTATGATCTAATACTTTTCTTTCCCTCTTCAGCTTCATTATTTTCCATAATTTTACCTTCTATATCACTCATTCATTCCTCTACTTCCTCCATCCTTGTGCTCATTACACCAGTCAGTTTTGCATCTCATTTATAACATTTTTTATTCTGACCTGACTAGTTTTTAGGTCTTTTATCTCTGTGGTAAGGGTCTCTCTGGTTTTGTCTATGCTTTTCAAAGGCCTGGCTAGAATCCTTATGATTGTATTAAATCCTTATTCAGGCATATTACTTGTATCTATTTTGATTGGCTCCCTGGCTGTGATATCTTCTTGTTCTTTCTTTTGGATTGAATTCCTCCATCTTGGCATTTTGTCTAGGTCTTGGTCTTTTGTGTGTTAGGAAAGCTTGTGCCTGGTCCTATTTCCACTAAAGCTGAAGTTTTGCAGCACTCTTAGGTCAGTATACGTGGTATGAGTGGGGGTTTGTGCTGGTAATCAGGTTGCTGCTGGTCCTCTGGCTCTCAATTAGACCTGTCTCATTTAAAAAGTCAGAGTAGGGGCGCCTGGGTGGCACAGTCGGTTAAGCGTCCGACTTCAGCCAGGTCACGATCTCGCGGTCCGTGAGTTCGAGCCCCGCGTCAGGCTCTGGGCTGATGGCTCGGAGCCTGGAGCCTGTTTCCGATTCTGTGTCTCCCTCTCTCTTTGCCCCTCCCCCTGTTCATGCTCTGTCTCTCTCTGTCCCAAAAAAAATAAATAAACGTTGAAAAAAATTAAAAAAAAAAGTCAGAGTATATTGGGGTGGGGGCTTGGTATAAGCAGATCAAGTCTCCAATGCGTGCTGTGCCACTCAGTCCATATGTGCTGATGAGGGATAAAAATGGTATAGGCCTGGTCTGTCCCCTGAAGAGGGGAATTCAAACCCACACTATCAGGAAGCCCTCACAGTAGAGCAAACAATGTACCCTCTTGTGTCTCAGGGTTCTGTAAAATCCCTGGCTTCACCTTGTCTGTGTCCAGGCCATCTGTCCACCTGGCGGTGCAGTGTTCCTTGTTTTACCTCAGGTACGTGGGTTTCAAAACTACAAATTTTAGGAAATCAGCACTATGGGGACCTGCCTTGATCCTCTGGAAGAGTGTCTTGCTGTGCTGTTGTTGGTACCAGTGTGTCCCAGAAATAGCAGGAGCATGTCCATGCAGGGGCTTGGATTTTATGGTAAAGTACAGAAAAAGCCTGGTTAGCTGCCCTCAGCAGGCATCTCTGCTTATATGCTAATAAATGGGGCATCTCAATGGTACAACAGCTTCTTGTGCCCAGAGAGACAGGGCTACCTCTCCTAAATGTGCTCTAAGAAGGGGCACCATTTCTCCCAGCTCGACCCAGGGTATCCTCAGAGCATGTTATCTATTCCCGGGCTTCTGTGTTCTTTCTCCACAGGAGCACC
This sequence comes from Felis catus, assembly GCF_018350175.1. Classification (NCBI taxonomy): domain Eukaryota; kingdom Metazoa; phylum Chordata; class Mammalia; order Carnivora; family Felidae; genus Felis; species Felis catus. The sequence goes on from NC_058371.1 coordinate 106,836,911, forward strand.
TCTCTGGACACCAGGCTTGACACTGGAGATGGTGCAGGCTTCTAAAACCTAAGACTTTCAGCTCTGCTGCTTAACCAGCCTCTCTTGTTTTCTCAGTCATGGTTTCAGGAAAGTGTTTTTCTTGTGTAATCTCCTGTACACAATTTTCTCTTTCTCTCTGTCTCTGTTTCCATGTTTCTCTCTCCCTCCCTCCCTCTCTCCCCTTCTCTCCCCCTCTCTCCTTTCTCTGTGATCAGGGATCCTTCCCGTCTGCAGCACCTGTGATTCTTTTCTCCCCCAAATCACATCACTACACCTCCTACTTTCTGCAGTGTGGCCTCTTTTCTCCCTCTAGTTGTGCAATTTGTTTTCTCAGTCCTCAGACCAATTTCCTATTTGTTCTGAATGATTTATAATTATCTAGCTAATTTCAAGGGACAAGGAAAGCATGAGGTCCTCCTCCTACTACTGCCATCTTAACTCCTCCAAGTTCTCTAGAATCATGCTTTTTATATAAACCTAACTCATTTTCTTTTTGAAAGACTGAAAAGTTTGTATGAAAATTTTTACATCAAGTCTCTTCCAAAATCAAGATTCTGTTTGTGTTTAATATTAGTTAGATGTAAATCTGATTATTTTACTAAAGTTACACAAATGTGTGAGTCTGGTTTAATCCACCTTGGGTCTGTATTCACGTTTCAAAGTAGTGGTTTTAGTGAAATATGGGGAGTGGACATGATAGGCATAAGGATGGTAGCTCATAATTTCTCCTGATTTGTCTCTTAAATATTTCACTTATCAGAAAAGTATGTGGAATATGCATATTATTTCATAGTTTGCAAGTAAATATCATTCCTTTAATAGGCCTCTCATTGATGTCCTAGTAACTTTAATCCCAGGGAGTCTTCACTTGGAGTTAAGGCACTGTGTAATAATAAACTAATAACAATTAAAATCTAAGTAATATAAGGATAGCCATTTGCATTTTCTTAGCTATGGTTATAATGTGCTTCCATCATTATTTCACTTATAACTGTGAACAATTTAAAAATATATATATTTTTAACATAGCTGACCTGAGAAAACAATAAGCAAAAACAATGAAATACTCTCTAAGCTTTCTTAGAAGGACTTTTCAGAATCTAGTAACTATTTAAAGTTTAACTTGGATCTTAACTTCTCAAATCAAGACCAAGACTGAAAGGAAATCAAATCCATACTTCATTGAAAAAAATATCAACAAATAACAGGAATTTTAGGAAAACTTTTAGATGCATAAAGTGAATGATAGTAATTTTTCCCTTTGAATCAATACAAAATCTGACAATAAAAATTTATTACTCCATTTGGAAATTGCAGAAACTGGCTTTTGTTTTATTTTCAAATAAGATTATTTTAATTTCAGAAAGCTAAAATACATATAAAGTTAGCTAGCTTGTAATCTAAAAATATTTATGAATAAATTGTCATCCTTCATTAAAATAAATTTTATTAGTAGTCCCACAATTGTATCCAAGATTTTTTAATTTTAAAAAATTTCAAAAAGTATTAAATTAAAACCCCTTAAAATTTCCAAGGTATATGTCACTAAAAACAATTAGTACTTTTGATATTCCATAAATAACAAGGATCTAAATATTTGAATTGATTTTTTATCATAGTATCTGGCTGTTAATACTTCTACATGATATTGGTCCCATCAATTAACATTTGGCACATTTGGTAACCTTCAAATATCGTAATGACCTGGAACATTCTATACATTTTGGGGTACATTGGGCCATCTGTTTCCACACACTGATCTTGAGTTGGCCTTATTATAATCTAAATTTTTGAAAGTCGCTTTCTATGTGTTTAGAATTTTCCTCCCAGCTCTTAAGATTTCTTTTTGGTGTCCTCTGCCAGCTGCTTATTATCTGACCATTTCATAAATATCTATATTCTGCTAAGTTTGATTCTGGGTCATTGTCTTCTAATTCTACATGGACTTCTAGGATCATATAACCCTTTCCAATGGATTCAATTTCCTTCTATGTGCTAAAAATTTTCCAATTTCCATTTCTACTGTATAATTGTTTCCTGAGTCCTGGACTCCAGATCCTTATGTCTTACTGCCACCTAAGCACATACGCTGTGGGATTACACAGGAAGATGTCTAAAATACCACCTTTATTATCCTGTTTTCTCAACCTCTATACTCTTTTCTGTTTCTCAGAAATGTGAATTGATTCACATGAAACCAAAGCCACTAGTCTTGCTGTCACCCTTGACCACTTATTTCCCGCCCCCATACCTAGTATTTAAACAGTGTTTACCAAGTACAGTATTCTAAAATGTGGAGTTACTTTGAGAAGTACTGCCACTGCCATCATCCATATTCTGTGCCTATCCTTTCGAAAAAATGTGATGGGAGAAAAACATGAAGCCGCACTAATAATTCTTATTTTAACTTCTTGCCTACAAACATCAAGTGGACCCTTTAACTGTGCAACAGACATACAGAAAGTTGCTAGTGCACTCGTACCCCTCTCCTGCATGATCGTTTTATACTTCCTCCTCTCCATTCAAACCACTTTAGCTGTTTAACCATTGTCACTCACCAATTGCTTTTCTTTCTACTCCACTGGAAAAAAAATAGAAGTCATAAGAAATTTAGACTCTAGTAACTACAACTATCTAATTACCAACAAAGGCAACCGTGCTCTCTGCCTTACAGCCCTTGACTGTACATGCAATTACCATTCTCCAATGGAAAAATATGTATCTCAACTTGTACATAAGAGTCAATTTTCTCTCACTTAAGGGCAGTGATTTAGGACTTGTTCCTTTTCTTTAATACAATATGAAATTTTCACTTTCTACCATATAGTTTTCATAAGCACACCAGCATATATAAGCTCTCGATAACATTCTCCTGTCAGTTACTGTGCTGTTTTTGGCTCTTTTTCTCAAGTGATTTTCTTCAAGTGATTTTTTTTTATATATTGTTTCTCTAATTCCTCTCATCTCATGCTCTCAAACCTAATTTATTCATCAATCTACAGAGATTGTTGAGGTCAACAATGATCTCTATTTTGGAAAATCAAATAGTAAATTATCACAGATTGTTTGAACTATAGGCAGCACTTAAAATAGGCATTCCCTCCTCTTTCATCCATTTTTCTACTTGGCTTCACTTTGTCTAAGTGTTCACTCTACCTCCACTTTCTTTATGGATTCTCCCCTTTACCTAGATATATTTCATTTTTATGTGTTTCCTATAAATATATTTTTCTGAGATGATAATATAATCATTTTCATGAAGTATCCTGTGAATATGTGTATAATTAATGGGTCAAAAGTAACAGTCATTTATTGAATGAAAACATGCCAAGATTTATGAGTTAAAAAACTAAATGTTATCTTAGAAAAGGAATTTCTATGACTTTCTGTCATTCCCTAAATAAAAAGTTAATTTTGTAACATTATAATCATGGAGTTACTCATATTTGTTCCATTAACACATCAAAGTCATTCAATCAAATGCCAGAACTATTTCCAGTATAACCTGTGTTGAATTGATAAATTAGGGCTTGAATGCTTTGCTTTTTAATACCAAATCAATGACTTTTCCCGTGCTTCATCAACAATAAAATAATGTTCTCAAAACATTATATGAGTGGGAAATATATTTGCCTTTTACCCACTCATAACATGCTTTGTCTGTATGACACTGGACATCATTTACTGGTATTTATATAATTCATTTAAAAATACATTCTATCTTAACATCCATATTTAAAAATGAAACAGGAAACTTAGTCAAGTCTTGACTATTTATAAAATATTTCAGTGATATGATCCATCCATGAAAATTAAAAGTCATTGGTTGGCAACTGTGTTCAGCAATTTACTACCAAAATGCTGGAACATTCTGTGCAGTGGAATTCCATGTGTCAAATTTAGTCATAACTTCCCATTAGTCAGGAACACCTCCCATGGTGAAATAGTCTCCATTTTGAAAAATTCTTAAGGGAAATGTTGAAAAATATTTCAGTTATCTTGGCATAGTATCATTTCTACAGGCTAACAACCTTCTGAAAAAAAAATCCTATTAAGATCTTTGACTGCCTTTTTATATTCTTTACTTGTAGGATTTACAAGTTTTATATCTGAAGTCTCCAGATATTTCTCACACAATGCAGAAATCTAATATTTTCTGAGGTTTTGTAGCAACACTCCAGTAACTAGATTCCTGTAGATAAGTGGGGATTCAACAGACTGTACCTCACACACCTCACAGGGTCAGGCCTGGCATGAACAGCCTCTAGAACAGGCTCTAGAACAGCCTGCTATCCCACCTCCTTCCTGCCTTTTAAAGGTGACTACTGGCAGAGAAACCTTAGATATTCATAATCTTTAAACACTGAGGTACCTTATGTCTCAGTATTTGTCAGTTCTCTTGGTAGATCTCAATCAGCCTCATATCTTTAATATATGTGCTGACCGACTCCTAAATTTATATCCTTTGCGAAGATATCTCTCTTGAAGTTCATACTCATGTCAAACTGACTACTTGACATCTCTTCTAGAATGTGAAATGAAGATTTAAATTGATCATATCTAAACATATTCCACATGGCCCCTTACCTCCATTGGGATCTATAGTTTCCAATTGCACAGGCAAATAGAGCCATCCTCAACTACTCTTTTCCAAACCACTTACCCAGTACATCAGAAATATTTATTGTCCCTAACTTCAAAATAGATGCATTATCTGATCACTGTATACTGCCTTAATTGTTGTCACCCCAGTCTACTCTGGGGATCCTGTACTAGTTTCTTAACTGATCTTCCTGCTATTACATCTGTCCTCTCAGTTTCTTCACAAAATAGTAGGGTGTTTTTTTGTTTGTTTGCTTTGTTTTTTGTTTTATTTACTTTTTTTATAATAAAAGTGTGTCAGTCCATTGCTCAAAACTGCAATGATTCTCCTTTTTATTTCCACTGAGACTAAAAGCCAAAGTCCATATAGTGGCCTGTGGGCTCATACCGTCTGCTTCAAACATAGACCTTCTAGTCTCTCTTTTCACTCAGTCATTCCAGCCTCCTATCTTCCTTGCTCTTTCTTGAGCACTTTAGGCAAACTCTCACCTTATAGCCTTGCTCTAGCTGTTTGTTCTTATTTTTTTATAATGCTTGCGTCTTTACGACAGAATATGCAATTTATCAGTTAATTTTATCTCTGAAAATTCCTGAAGAAATGGATGGCAAACCTTCTCACCTAGCTAATATGTAAGATTTACACTTTTTGAATATTGGGTCCATACTAGTTTCTTATCCAGCAGATATAATTAATTATCTCTTGGTTGATTAGCTTTTCATTATATTACTTAAAATATGGTCTCAAGATTCAGAAATCATTTAAAGTAGACTGATATAAAATGGGACATGTATTCTTCTAATCATTAAAAGCTATTGTTTGAGTAATGTTTCTTCCATTTCATTTATTACTAAACAACTCTGTTACTCTCAGTGTTAGCGTTATGCACTTTAATCAGTAACTATATCTTTTTGGGTCTTAGGAAGAACATTTAAAGAAGCCCATATGAGAAAATAATTTGAAATATTTACATTTACACCAGAAATGTATTAATCCAAAAATATTTTTAAAAATCCAATATTTCATATCAATGCCTTGAATAATTTTTTTATAACAGTGACTTTATTTTTATTAATTTTTTTTAATTATTGAGGGAGAGAGAGACAGAGAGAGAGAGAATGAGTGAGAGAGAAGCAGAGAGACAGGGAGACACAGAATCCAAAGCAGGCTCCAAGCTCCAAGCTGTCAGCACAGAGCCCGTCAGGAGCCGTGAGATCAAGACCTGAGCCAAAGTTGGACGCTCAACCAACTGAGCCACCCAGGCACCCCGAAAGTGACTTTATTTTCTTAGAAAACTGAATAATGATACCAAGGAAAGGAATGGCTCATACACTTTACTATGCAACTATTCTCGGTAAACATGTCATCCTATCACAAAACACATTGAAGAGCTTTTAATATTTACATTTTTCTTAAAATAATTCTCCACTTATTTTTGTTCACCCAGAATACATTTTAAGTTATTTAGCATGTGAATAGTTAATAATAGTAGTATTACCTTGTATAACTTATCTCTTAGGTGAGTGAGTGTATTTATACAAGTAAGATATAGCATTACTTGGTGTTTGTCTCAGCTCTTACCCTCTTCAGAGTCCTTTTATTAATCCAATTTCAAAGTAAAATACTCTATTGTAATTGAATGTTTTATATACAGATTTTTAGATGGCATTGCTTTATCACTCAGGATGAAGGGATATTTTAAAATGTATAAAAAAAGGTAAGCCTATGTGGGGCGGGGGGGGGCAAGGGGGGATTGCAGAGAAAACAGTTACAAGTTAGTACAAGTCAGCACAAAGTGCTCCTTTTTTTCTCTCTCTCTAGTAATGTAACTTAAAATTTTGAGAAAATAAAATCTGATAAATAAAATCTGAGAAAATAAAATCTAAGATTTTCATGAGGAGGGGAGCCTGGGTGGTTCAGTCGGTTAAACGTCCTACTTCAGCTCAGGTCGTGATCTCACAGTTTGTGAGTCCCAGCCCTGCATAGGGCTCTGTGCGGACAGCTCGGAGCTTGGAGCCTGCTTAGGATTCTGTGTCTCATTCTCTCTCTGCCCCCTACCCTTGTGCTCTGCCTCTCTCTCTCAAAAATAAATAAAAATGTAAAAAAAATAATTAAAAAAAAAGATTTTCATGAGGAAAATGTTCTCAGTTCTTTTTTTTTTCCTACCATAAGCTAAACCTTCTCTTGCTATATTAGAGGGAGAGAAGAGATTTATCACTAAGGACTTTTAAATATAATTTATATTGCTTTTTAAAGGAACAGTACTAAGTTAAATTACAAAATAGAAGTAGAAGATTATTTTCTTTATACTCTTCCCCTGTGTGGAAAAATATTTATGAAGCCCTCACCATTCTTTTACATATATATTTAAATTTACAGTGTATCAGAACATTATAAGTGAAATATCTAGTGTCGTAAATCACAGGAGAAGGATTTATTTGAGTTCAAATATCATATCCTCAAAATGACCTTCCTCACTCACTAGCTTGCTTAAACCCGTACCTGTTGGTACATTAAAGGTTTTTATTGGCTCTCTTTTCTTGCTATTTTATATATTTTTTGTTTCCTTTATAACCAGCAACTCCTCAGTAACTCTCTAAGGCTTTACTTTCTTTCTGTTCCTTAATAGGAACAAAAATTACCGTATTTTATCCCTTTGATAATTTTTTTTGTTACTCTCTACTAGATTTTGAGCTCCAAAGGGTACTCCCTTGTTTGTCTTAACAAAAAACTCTCTCCATGACCAAACTGTAGTCAGTGCCTTCTGAGTATGCTTTTTGACTAGACCTAATCGTGAGAATTTGCCTTCACCTATATCCTCCAGTTTTAGTAAGAATTACGCTAGGTCAGCCTAGCAAGAATCCCCCACCTTGATATCTTACCACTATTGCAATAGTCTTAAATAAAGTCTATGTTATAGTTCTAACAAGAGTTAGAATAATTTTTCTCTTTAACAACCTTCTCTATCATTTTATCCTTAGCATCTATAATAGCCTCTGGTATGCAGGAAGACACAGTATATATTTCTTAAAGGAATGAATGATTCCACGATTAATAGTGATATCAAGTATACAAGAGAGTTAAAGTTTATACGTTTATGTGTAATATATAACACACTGAAGAGACTCATACCTGTAAGATGGTATAAAAGACACCAGAGGCTCTGGCTCAGGCTCTGGAGCCCAGTTTCATGAGATTGACTCATGATAGGGCCACTGATTAGTTGCATGACTTTAGATAAGTCATCAATCTTGTGGAACCTCAGTTTCCTCAGTTGTAGCATATGGTTAATAAAAATACCTGAAGAAGGGGTGCCTGGGTGGCTTAGTCGGTTAAGCAACTCTTGATTTCAGCTTAGGTCATGATCTCATGGTTCGTGAGTTTGATCCCCACTTCAGGATCTGTACTTTCAGCACAAAGCCTGCTTGGGATTCTTTCTCTGTCTCTCTCCAGCTCTCTCCCACTTGTGCGTGCTCACTCTCTCTATGTCTCAAAATAAATATTATTTTTTTTAATTTTAAAAAGTCCTTGAGTAATGGAGTTATTAAGGCAATAATGAGTTAATACATTTGAATTCTTAATAACCAATAAAATATGCAGTCAATAAACAGTGGCTATCATTAAAGACTGTACTAGCATTAGTAATACCACTGACTCAGTATGTATTGTACACATTAAAGGGACTATCCCATTATACTTATTTTAAGAGATTTAGTCTGGAAAAAAAAGAAAGCGCCATCTATTCACTTGAAGTGTTGTTACATTACAGGTTTTTATTTGCTCTCTTTTCTTGCTATTTTATATACTTTTTGCTTCCATTATAACCAAAATTTCAAGACCTCACCATTCTGTGACTATAGAACCTTAAACCTGGGTGAACACAACAACCCCCTTTTTCATGCTCAATCATGTTTCACATTGTAGTCAGCAATCATGATTTTCCCCCAGTTTTATTGAGATATAACTGACATAGAACACTATAGCAGTGTAAGGTGTTTAATCCAACCAGTTTAATTTAGCATAACACTGGCTTACGTTATAAAGAGATTTTAGCCATTAGTTTAGTTAGTATAAATCATCTCCTATAGATACATAAAATATTTTTTTTCTTTGTGATGAGGACTCAGGATTTACCCTAACAACTTTCACATCTACTATACAGCAATGTTAACCATAGTCATTGTGTTATACATTACATCCCTAGTACTTATCCTATAAATTAAGTTTTGTACCTTTTTATCAACTTCCTCCAATTCCTTCTCTCCCAAACCTTATGCCTCAGGTAAACACAAATCTGATCTTTTTTATGAGTTCAGGTTTTGTTTTGTTTTGTTTTTTAATCTACATATAAGTGAAATGACAAAGTATTTGTCCTTCTCTTACTTCACTTAGCATAATGCTTTCAAGGTCCATCTATGTCACAAATGTCCCTCTTTTAATGGCTGAATAATATCCCATTTTATGTAAATACAGCTTAATTTAATCATCTGTTGATAGACTCTTAGGTTGCTTCCATGTTTTGACTATTCTAAATAATGCTGCTATAAACATGGGGACAAATCAGCTCTAGAAATATTCCCAGATGTGGAACTGCTGTGTCAGATGGTAGTTCTACTTTTAATATTTTGAGAATTTTCCACATATATTTCCATAGTGGCTATGCCATATTATAATTTCACTAACAGTGCACAAGAATAACATTTTCTTCACATCCTTACCACTATTTATTTTTTGCCTTTTTGATGATAACCATTTTTAAAAAGCATAAGGTAACACCTCATTGTGGTTGATTTGCATTTCTTTCATAACTAGTAATGTTGAGCATCTTATACACTTGTGGGAATTTCATATATCTCCTTTGAAAAATGCCTATTCAGGTCCTTTGCCTATTTTTTTAATTGGATTGTTTGGGGTTTTTTGTTTGTTCGTTTGCTTGGATATTGAGTTGTATGAGTTATTTATATATTTTTGACATTAACCCCTTTTCAGATATAAAGTTCGAAAATACTTTTCTTATTCTATAGGTGGTCTTTCCACTTTGTTGATTTTTTTTTTCTGTGTAGTCCCACTTGTAGTCATGCTATTTTTTTAAATTTATTGCTTGTGTTTTAGGTGTCATATCAAAAAAAAAAAATCATTGCCAAGACCCATGTTAAGGAGATTTTTTATTAGGTTTTTATCTAGGAATTTCATGGTTTCAGGTCTTACATTTAAGTTTTAATCCATTTTAAGTTAATTTTTCTGAGGTGTAAGATGTGGGTCTATTTCCATTCTTTTTCTTGTGAATATCCAATTTTTCAAGCACTGTTTATTGAAGAAACAATCTTTATGCCATTGAGTATTCTTAGCTCACTTGTCAACTACTAGTTGACCAAGTGTACGTGAGTTTATTTCTGTGGTCTCAATTCTGTTTCATTGATCCATTTTGTTGCCTTTATGTGAGGACCGTATTGTTTTGAATACTATAGTGCAATAGTAGAGCTTGAAAGCAGGAAGTGTAATGCCTTCTGCTTTGTTTCCCTTAGGATTCCTTTGGCAGTTCAAGGTCTTTTGTGGTTCCATATAAATTTTTAGGATTGTTTTCTCTACTTTGGTAAAAAAAAATGCTTTGGAACCCTGATAGGGATTGCATTGGATCTATGATGGCTTTGGGTAGTATTAACATTTAATAACACAGACTCTTCCCCTCCATGAACATGGGGTACCTTTCCATTTATTTGTGTCTTCTTTGACATATTTCATTAGTGTTTTGTAGTTTTCAGAGTAAAAAAATTTCACCTCCTTGGTTAAGTTTATTCCTAAGTACTTTATTGTTTTTGATGCTACTGTAAATGGTATTATTTTATTTGTACATAAATGCTACTTATTTCTGTATGTTAACTTTCTACCTTGTAACTTTACTAATTTAATTGATTAGATCTAACAGTTTTGGTGTAATCTTTAGGATTTTCTCTATATAAAATCATATCATCTGCAAACGGATATTTTTATTTCTTCCTCTCCATTTCTGATGCCTTTTATCTGTTTTTTGCCTGATTGCTCTGAGAAGGACTTCCAATACTATGTCGAAACAAATGGTGAGAAGTGGGCACCTTTGTCTTATTCCTGATCTTAGAAGAAAAGTTTTCAACCTTTTATCATTAAATAGTATATATTGGCTTGTCCTATATAGCCTTTATTATGTTAAGTTCCTTCTGTTCATAATTTGTTTTTATTATAAATGAATGTTGAATTTTGTCAAATACTTTTCCTGTGTACATTGAGTTATCCTGTTTTATTTTCCTTTTTATTAATGTGATGTACTATATTAATTCATATGTTGAACTATCCTTTCATCCCAGGTGTAAATACCACTTGATCATGGTGAGTGATTCTTTTAATGTGCTGAATTAAGTTTGCTAGTATTTTGAGAACTGCATATATTCATCAGATATATTGACCTTTCTTTTCTGATAGTGTCCTTTACTTGTTTTGATATTAGGACAATGCTGGCCTCACAAAGTGAATTTGGGAGTTTTTCTCCTTTTTGATTTCTTGGAAGAGTTTGTGAAATATTGGTATTAATCCTTCTTTAAATGTTCAGTAAAATTAATCAGTGAAGCCATCTGTAGCGGGCTTTTCTTCATTGGAAGATTTTTGATTATGGATTGAATCTCCTTACTAGTAATTGGTCTATTTGAACCTTCTTGATTCAGTTTTAGTAAATTGTATGTTTCTAAGAACTTTTTCACCTCTTCTACATTATCCAGTTTATTGGAGTATAGTTGTTTATGGTAGTCTGTTCTTAAAATTTTTTTTTTTTTCAACGTTTATTTATTTTTGGGACAGAGAGAGACAGAGCATGAACGGGGAAGGGGCAGAGAGAGAGGGAGACACAGAATCAGAAACAGGCTCCAGGCTCTGAGCCATCAGCCCAGAGCCCGACGCGGGGCTCGAACTCACAGACCGCGAGATCGTGACCTGGCTGAAGTCGGACGCTTAACCGACTGCGCCACCCAGGCGCCCCTATGGTAGTCTGTTCTAATCCTTTGTATTTCTGTGGTATCAATTGTAATGTTCCCTATTTCATTTATAATTTTATTGATATGGCTCCTCTTTTCTTCTTTGGCTACAGTTTTGTCAATTTTGTTGCCTTTAAGAACCAGCTCTAAGTTTGGTTAATTTTTTTATTGTTTTCTTATTCTCTGTTTTATTTACTTCTGCTCTAATCTTTCTTATTCCCCTCCTTCTGCTAACCTTTGGCTCAGTTTATTCTTTTTCTAGTTCCTTAAAGAGTAGAGTTAGGTTATTTATTTGGGATCTTTCTGCTTTTTAATGTAGGTGTCTATTACTATGAATCTCCCCTTTGATTTTTGCTGTCTCAATATACTTCTTTAATTTTTCCTTTAATTTCTTCCTTGACACATAGGTTGTTTAGCAGAGTGCTTAGCATTCATGAATTTTCCAGTTCCCTCTTGCTATTTTTAGTTTCATACTGTTGTGGTGAGAACTGATACTTCATATAATCTCAGTCTTCTTGAATTTATTGACTTGTTTTGTGGCCTAACAAATGTTTTGTCCTAGAAAATGTTTCATGTGCACTTTAGAAGAATTTTTATTTTGGTTTTGTCAGACAGAATGTTCTGTATATGTGTGTTTAGTCCATTTAAGTCATTTGTGTTGTTCAAATCTCCTATTTCTTTGAATGTCTGGATGAGCTCTATCCAGAGAGTGAAATATTAAGAGTTCCCAACTATTGTATTACTTCGTATTGTATTGTTTATGTCTCCTTTTAGTTTCATTATTTTTTGCTTTATATATTTAGGTGCTCCAATGTTGGGCATAAAATTATATAAAATTGTTAAGTCTTGGTGTATTGATCCCTTTGTCATAATATAATGAGCTTCTTTGTTTCTTTTCACCAGTTTTAATTTAAAGTCTATTATATCTAAGTTAAGTATAACTATATTTGTTTATCATTTTCTTGAAATGGATATTTCATCCCTTCACTCTGTTTATTTGTGTCTCTAAGGCTTATCTGAGTCTCTTATAGGTAGCAGACTGTTGGATCTCATTTTGTATCTATTTATCCATTCTGTGTCTTTTGGAGAATTTAGTTCATTTATGTTTGAAGTAATTGATAGTTAAGGACTTACTATTGCTATTTTTATCAGTGTTTTCTGGTTGTTTGTAGATCTATTGTTCCTTATTTCTAACCCTCTCTTTTATTTGTGTTTTGATGTATGTTAGTATCATTATGCTCTGGCTTCTTTATCATGTCCTTTTAGAAATTACTACAGGTTTTTCCATGTGGTTACCACAAGGCTTACATAAAATATCTTAAACTTATAACACTCTATTTCATTTTTTTATTTAAATTTTTTAATGTTTATTAATTTTTGAGAAACAGAGCACGAGCAGAGGCAGGGGAGGGCAGAGAGAGGGAGACACAGAATTGGAAGTAGCCTCCAGGCTCTGAGTTGTCAGCACAGAGCCCATGTGGGGCTCAAACCCATGAACCCATGAAATCATAACTTGAGCCGAAGTCAGACACTTACACAACTGAGACACCCAGGTGTCCCTGTAACACTCTATTTTAAAATAATAACTAAATTTAATAGAATTCCTAAGCTTTATACTTCTCCTTCTCACATTATAAGTTATTGATGTTACCATTTACAATGTTAGTTTATGCAACTAATAACAGATTATTATAGTTATGGATATTTTACATTTGTTTTTTAACACTAAAACTAGAGTTGTAAAAGAATTATGTACCACCATTGCCATATTACAGAATCTAGCTTTGGCTACATATTTATCATTACTAATAACATTTATGTTACCTTATTTTTTAATGATAATTAGCAACCTTTTGTTTCTACCCAAAGAAGTTCCTGTAGCATATCCTATAAGACTGGTCTAGTGGTAATTAACTTTCTCAGCTTTTGTTTGTTTGGGAGAGTACCTTCATTTTTGAAGGATAGTTTCATTAAGTGTAGTATTTTTGCTTGAAATTTCTTTCTTTTAATATTTTAGATATGTCTAAAATATCTAGACCCTGTGGGGGTCCCCTTGCATATAAATTCTCTACTTCCACCGCTCTTAAAAATTCTGTCTTTGACTTTTGACAATTTAATAATATTGCGTGTTGATGTAGTCTTATTCAGGATCAATTGATTTGGGGTCCTTTGGGCCTCTTGGATCTGGATGTCTGTTTCTTTACCCTGGTTTGGAGAGTTTTCACCCATTATTGCTTTAAAGATACTTTACATCTTTTTACTATTCCTCTTCTCCTTTTATAATTTCCATAATGTGAACATTGTTTCTTTTCACTGTGTCTCATAAGCACTATAGACTTTCCTCACTCTTTAGTTGTCATTTGATCCTCTGACAGGATGATATCAAATGTCCCATCTTCCAGTTTGCTGCTTTATTATTCTACGTGGCTGAGGGTGCTTTTGAAGTTCTCTGTTGAACTCTTCTGTTGTGGTATTTTTCAGTTTTAGAATTTTCTTTTTATGCTATACCTTTGTTGAACTTCTGTTTTCCTAGTTTCATTCAGTTGTCTGTATGTTCTTGTAATTCACTAAACTTGTTTAAGAGGATTATTCTGAATTCTTGGATGACTCATAGATCTTTACTTCTCTAGGGTCAGTTGTAGCCTTGTTAGTTTCCCATGCTGATATCGTATTCACTTGATTTTTTTTGAACCTTGATTCCTCATCTTGGAACCTGTGCATGTGAGTAATAGGGCTTCTCTTTCAGACCCTGCAGGTTTATTTTTGGCAGACGGTTCATCATCAGTCAGCCCAGTTTGTATTTTTGGACATGTATGCTGGTAATGTCATTGGGCAGGTTGGGCTGGCTATTAAGACCTATTTTTAAATGAGGCAACTGTTCAAGGTAAGAGCTAAGTGTGGGGGCGGGGAGGCGGGATTGTAAAACTGGCTGAGAACAGTTGGATAGGACTGCTAGCTCGGATCTCTGTCCAACTGAAGCAGTAGGATTGGTTCCATAGTTCCCTGGAGTCTCTGGTTCTGCTTACTAGATGATCAGGGCTGGATACCATATTGAAGGATAGTTGGAGCTCAGAATTAATTTTCCTTCTCTGACAGGGCAGCATGATGAGTGCTAGGGCCTGTCCAGCTCATTGTTTAAAGATGTGAATCAGGCAAGAGTGTGCACTGAATATCCTGGTTAGGAGGCCATCATTTTTGCTCTGCAGACAAAAGCAATGGGCTGTATTCTCTTTTCAAGTGCCAATCTAAACAGGGATCTTGGATGGGTTACACAGCTTCCCCTGTGCTCTGGTAAAGTTTTCTGGTTGGGCAGGCTGAAGGCTGTATTCCACCATGAGTGGGGCTTCAAATTAGTTTTCCCTCCCTAGGTGGAATAAAAACTGCTCCAAGATCAGGAAAACTTATTGTTTGTGGTCTTGATTCAAGCTGACCTGTGCCTCAAGTTCCCTTGAAGAATAGGGCCACTGCTTTGGGGAGCAATTAGGTATGCCTATCCATCTTTCAGCATAAGAATTGCTGAGTTATGCAGCAGCTTCCAGGTGTTCTCTTCAGCTCTCCTTGTCAGATGAATCTCAGAGCTATGTTCCCTAGCTCAAGGGGTTAAGACTCCACTCTCCTGTCTGGGTAGGACTGTCAGAGCCCACTTCAGACAACGCCCAAATTTTTCAGAATAGGCTTTCTGGCTAGTAATTGCTAGGTGCTACACTCATGAAGTGAATGTCTAAATTAACTCCACTCGAGGTGGAAGAGAAACCCTGTACACCTGCTATTGGCTCTGCTCTGTTCACTCGGTGCTGAGTTATGCAGTTTCCAGGTGTTCTTGTAGTCCTTCCTGTAAAATGTAGCCGGGATCCATGGTCCACAGTAGGTGAAGCTATGTCTCAGTTTCTCTGCCTGGACAGACAACATTTCAGGAGCAGAAAAACTCCCCATTTGTGGACCCAAAACAGGCAGCACTGTACCCTGTCAAATTCCCTGGTCAGACTGTGTTATCACCTTGGTTCCACAGATGTGCAAAGCCACTGGTTGAGACTACTACTTGGGCTTTGAAGATAGGAATTTGGTCTACCAAGATCCAAGTGAGGATTAATGGAAGCCCCTTTCCATTCTCCATCACAATCTTATTCCCAGTGGTTGAGCACTACAGATTTTTATGTAATGTCCATCGGATTAGATCACAGTAGGGGCTCCCACAAAGTGATCCATGATACTAAAGTAGGGCTGGATGTCACCCTTGGTTCTCATTCTTAATAGAGGAAATTTAAGTTCAGAGGAGACGTATGTGGTGCTGCACCCAGAGCAAATGTCCCCCCAGAGAAAGGCCAGTACCAGCCTGGGGGAGGGACAATATGGTTAACACACAGTTGTTCCTCTTACCCTTCCAATGCAGCCTGTGTTGGTCTCTGTAGTGCAGAGATTTGTTTCAGCCTCACATCCATGTTCTAGGATTCTCTCAGTTGTACCTTGTCCATGAATAGTTGTGAGGGGGAGTGTGTTTAAGAATGACCTGTGTCATCATCTTAGTGACATCATTCTCCATGACTTTCTCATATGGTAGTTAATGGTAATGAAATTTAATTTTTTTTGAATTTATTCATTTTTGAGAGAAAGAGAGGGACAGAGCACAAGCAGAGGAGGGACAGAGAGAGGGAGACACAGAATCCGAAGCAGGCTCCAGGCTCTCACCTGTCAGCACAGAGACCAACACGGAGCTCAAACTCACAAGCCATGAGACATGACCAGAGCCGAAGTCAGACACTTAACTGACTGAGCCAACCAGGTGCCCCTTTAATGAAGTTTAAAAGTGCTTTGGTATATTAGGAAATACTTCAAATACATTGAATGTTTTCATAAATAATAAAAAGAAAATAATTGTGCCAATCCAGCTTAGTCTGCATATTACATGGCATACCATGCATTTATCAATGAGTGTGAGTTAATATATTCCAGGAATTGCACTATGTGATAGAAACACAGCAGTGTGGGGCGCCTGGGTGGTGCAGTCGGTTAAGCGTCCGACTTCAGCTCAGGTCACGATCTCGTGGTCCCTGAGTTTGAGCCCCACGTCGGGCTCTGGGCTGATGGCTCAGAGCCTGGAGCCTGCTTCTGATTCTGTGTCTCCCTCTCTCTCTGCCCCCGCCTGTTCATGCTCTGTCTCTCTCTATCTCAAAAATAAATAAACGTTAAAAAAAATTAAAAAAAAAAACACAGCAGTGAATGAGCCTCAGCTCAAACAGACATCTTCACTGAGCCAAGTATCTGAAATAGAATGATTTTTCAAACATTCTCTGACTTTTTATTTTGTCTCATTTGTATTCACAGATGTGATAACTAAGTATAAATACATTTAACTGTTTTTTTTTCTCACATACCAAACTCTACAGGCAGGGATTCAGGTTGTTTTATTCATTCATTCTTCCCACAGTTTAAATGGAATCCTAGAATTAACTCATTTAGAAATCATACTAAAATTATTACCAGATATTATTGATCAGAATGAAAAAATCACTTAGTGATTTAGTTATACAATATTACAAAATGAAGAATAGGTTTTAGAAATGAAAATAGGTGCAGATTTAATTAAGATGTTAAATTAAATAAATAAGTCATAATCAAAATTTAATCAAAGACTAAGTTAGACTGTACTGTAATGTTTATTTCATTTTATTTTTTTATTTTTTTCATTTTTTTTTAAATTACATCCAAATTAGTTACAATATAGTGAAACAATGATTTCAGGAGTAGATTCCTCAATGCTCCTTACCCATTTAGCCTGTCCCCCCTCCCACAACCCCTCCTGTAACCCTCAGTTTGTTCTCCATATTTATGAGTCTCTTCTGTTTTGTCCCCTTCCCTGTTGTTATATTATTTTTGTTTCCTTTCCCTTATGTTCATTTGTTTTGTCTTAAAGTCCTCATATGAGTGAAGTCATATGATTTTTCTCTTTCTCTGACTAATTTCACTTAGCATAATACCCTCCAGTTCCATCCGTGTAGTTGCAAATGGCAAGATTTAATTCTTTTTGATTGCCTAGTAATACTCCATTGTATATATATACCACATCTTCTTTATCCATTCATCCATGGATGGACATTTGGGCTCTTTCCATACTCTGGCTATTGTTGATAGTGCTGCTATAAACATGGGGGTGCATGTGTCCCTTCGAAACAGCACAGCTGTATCCCTTGGATAAATGCCTAGTAGTGCAATTGCTGGATCATAGGGTAGTTCTATTTTTAGTTTTTTGAGGAATGTCCACACTGTTTTCCAGAGTGGCTGCACCAGCTTGCATTCCCACCAACAATTCAAAAGAGATCCTCTTTCTCCGCATCCTCGCCAACATCTGTTGCTTGAGTTGTTAATGTTAGCCATTCTGATAGTGTAAGGTGTAAGGTGGTATCTCATTGTGAATTTGATTTGTATTTCCCTGATGATGAGTGATGGTGAGCATTTTTTTCATGTGTTAGTTGGCCATCTGGATATCTTCCTTGGAGAAGTGTCTATTCATGTATCTTGCCCATTTCTTCACTGGATTGTTTTTTGGGTGTTGAGTTTGATAAGTTCTTTATAGATTTTGGATACTAACCCTTTATCTGATATGTCATTTGCAAATATCTTCTCCCATTCTGTCAGTTGCTTTTAGTTTTGCTGATTGTTTTGTTCACTCTGAAGAAGCTTTTGATTTTGATGAGGTCCCAGTAGTTCATTTATGCTTTTGTTTCCCTTGCCTCTGTAGACGTGTTCAGTAGGAAGTTGCTGCGGCCAAGATCAAAGAGGTTTTTGCCTACTTTCTCCTCAAGGATTTTGATGGCTTCCTGTCTTACATTGAGGTCTTTCATCCATTTTGAGTTTATTTTTGGGTATGGTATAAGAAAGTGGTTCAGGTTCATTCTTCTGCATGTCGCTGTCCAGTTTTCCCAGTCCTACTTACTGAAGAGACTGTCTTTATTCCACTGGATATTCTTTCCTGCTTTGTCAAAGATTAGTTGGCCATACGTTTGTGGGTCCATTTCTGGGTTCTTTATTCTGTTCCATTGATCTGAGTGTCTGTTCTTGTGCCAGTACCATACTGTCTGGATGATTACAGCTTTCTAGTATAGCTTGAAGTCTGGGATTGTGATGCCTCCTGCTTTGGTTTTCTTTCTCAAGATTGCTTTGGCTATTCAGGGTCTTTTGTGGTTCCATACAAATTTTAGGATTATTTGTTCTAGCTCTGTGAAGAATGCTGGCGTTACTTTGATAGAGATTGCATTGAATATGTTGATTGCTTTGGGTAGTATTGACATTTTAACAATATTTGTTCTTCCTATCCAGGAGCATGTAATATTTTTCCATTTTTTGTGTCTTCTTCAATTTCTTTCATAAGCTTTCTATAGTTTTCAGTGTATACAAAGTGTATATAACCTCTTTGGTTAGATTTCTTCCTAGGTATTTTGTGGTTTTTTGTGCAGCTGTAAATGGGATCGATTCCTTGATTTCTGTCGCTTCATTGTTGGTGTGTAGGAATGCAACATATTTCTGTGCATTGATTTTATATCCTGAAACTTTGCTGAATTCATGAATCAATTCTTGCAGTTTTTTGGTGGAATCTTTTGGGTTTTCCATATAGAGTATCATGTCATCTGTGAAGAGTGAAAGTTTGACCACCTCCTAGCCGATTTGGATGCTTTTTATGTCTTTGTGTTGTCTGATTGCAGAGGCTAAGACTTCCAATACTATGTTGAATAATAGTGGTGAGAGTGGACATCCCTGTCTTGATCCTGACCTTAGAAGGAAAGCTGTCAGTTTTTCCCCATTGAGGATGATATTAGCATTGGGCTATTCATATATGGGGCTTTTATGATCTTGAGTTATGCACCATCTATCCCTACTTTCTTGAGAGTTTTTATCGAGAAAGGATGCTGTATTTTGTCAAATGCTTTCTCTGCATCTACTGAGAGGATCATATGGTTCTTGTCCTTTCTTTTACTGACGTGATGAATCACGTTAATTGTTTTGTGGGTATTGAACCATCCCTGCATCCCAGGTATGAATCCCATTTGGTTGTGGTGAATATTTTTTTAATGTATTGTTAGATCCAGTTGGCTAATATCTTCTTGAGTATTTTTGCATCCATGTTCATCAGGGAAATTGGTCTATAGTTCTCCTTGTTAGTGGGGTCTCTGTCTGGTTTTGGAATCAAAGTAATGCTGGCTTCATGGAAAGAGTTTAGAAGTTTTCCTTCCATTTCTATTTTTTGGAACAACTTCAGGAGAATAGGTGTTAACTCTTCCTTAAATGTTTGGTAGAATTCCCCTGGAAAGCCATCTGGCTCTGGACTCTTGTTTTTTGGCAGATTTGTGATTACTAATTCGATTTTGCTTCCTGGTTATGGGTCTGTTCAAATTTTCTATTTCTTCCTGTTTCAGTTTTGGTAGTGTATATGTTTCTAGGAATTTGTCTGTTTCTTCCAGATTGCCCATTTTATTGGCATATAATTGCTCATAATATTCTCTTATTGTTTTTACTTCTGTGTTGGTTGTGATCTCTCCTCTTTCATTCTTGATTGTATTTATCTGGGTCCTTTCTGTTTTCTTTTTGATTAAACTGGCTAGTGGTTCATCAATTTTGTTAATTCTTTCAAAGAACCAGCTTCTGGTTTCATTGATCTGTTCTGGGTTTTTTTGGTTTCAATAGCATTAATTTCTGCTCTAATCTTTATTATTTCCTGTCTTCTGCTGGTTTTGGGCTTTATTTGCTGTTCCTTTTCCAGCTCCTTAAGGTGTAAGGTTAGGTTGTGTATCTGAGATCTTTCTTCCTTCTTTAGGAAGGCCTGGAGTGCTATATACTTTCTTATGACTGCCTTTGCTGCATCCCGGAGGTTTTGAGTTGTGGTGTTATCATTTTCATTGACTTCCATGTACTTTTTAATTTCCTCTTTAACTTCTTACTTAGCCCATTCATTCTTTAGTAGGATGTTCAAGTATTTGTTACTTTTCCAAATTTTTTCTGGTGGTTGATTTCGAGTTTCATAGCGTTGTGGTCTGAACATATGCACGGTATGATCTCAATCTTTTTGTACTTACTTAGGGTTGATTTGTGTCCCAGTATATGGTCTATTCTGGAGAACCTTCCATGTGCACTAGAGAAGAATGTATATTCTGCTTTAGGATGAAATGTTCTGAATATATCTGTTAAGTCCATCTGGTCCAGTGTGTCATTCAAAGCAATTGTTTCCTTGTTGATTTTTTGATTAGATGATGTGTCCATTGCTGTGAGTGGGGTGTTGAAGTCTCCTACTATTATGGTATTACTATCGATGAGTTTCTTTATGTTTGTGATTAACTGATTTATATATTTGGGTGCTCTCACATTTGGTGCATAAATGTTTACAATTGTTACGTCCTCTTAGTTGATATACCCCTTGATTATGATATAATGCCCTTCTGCATCTCCTGATACAGTCTTTATTTTAAAGTCTAGATTGTCTGATATAAGTATGGCTACTCTGGCTTTCTTTTGTTGACCATTAGCATGATAGATGGTTCTCCATCCCCTTATTTTCAATCTGAAGGTGTCTTTAGGTCTAAAGTGTGTCTTTTACAAACAGCATATAGATGGATCTTGTTTTCTTATCCATTCTGTTACCCTATATCTTTTGATTGGAGCATTGAGTCCATTGACATTTAGAGTGAGTACTGAAAGATATGACTTTATTGCCATTATGATACTTGTAGAGTTGGAGTTTCTGGTGGTGTTCTCTGGTCCTTTCTAATCTTTGTTGCTTTTAGCATTTATTTATGTATTTATTTCTATATGTATACATAGAAATATTTTCATCTTTTCTCCCCTCAGAGTGTCCCCCTTAAAATTTCTTGCAGGGCTGGTTTAGTGGTCACAAATGCCTTTAATTTTTGTTTGTTTGATAAACTTTTTATCTCTCCTTCTATTTTGAATGACAGTCTTGCTGGATAAAGAATTCTTGGCTGCATATTTTTCTGATTCAGCACACTGAATATATCCTGCCGCTCTTTCCTGGCCTGCCAAGTTTCTGTGGATAGGTCTGCTGCAGACCTGATCTGTCTTCCCTTGTAGGTTAGGGACTTTTTTTTCCCTTGCTGCTTTCATGATTCTCTCTTTGCCTGAGTATTTTGTGAATTTTGACTATGATATGCCTTGTTAATGGTCGGGTTTTGTTAAATCTAATGGGGAACCTCTGTGCTTCTTGGATTTTGATGTCTGTGTCTTTCCCCAGGTTAGGAAAGTTTTCCACTATGATTTGCTCACATAACCCTTCTACCCCTATTTCTTCTCGGATCCCTATGATTCTGATGTTGTTACTTTTTAATGAGTCACTGATTTCTCTAATTTTTTTTTAATTTTTTTAATGTTTATTTTTGACAGAGAGAGAGAGAGTGGGGGAGGGGCAGAGAGAGAGGTGGACACAGAATCTGAAGCAGGCTCCAGCCTCTAAGCTGTCAGCACAGAGCCCTATGCAGGGCTCGAACTCACAGACTGTGAGATCATGACCTGAGCCGAAGTTGGATGCTCAACCGACTGAGCCACCCAGGCGCCCCTACTGATTTCTCTAATCCTTAAATCGTGCTCTTTTGCCTTAATCTCCCTTTTTTCCTGCTTTGTTATTCTCTATAATTTGTCCTCTATATCCCTGATTCTCTGTTCTGCCTCATCCATCTTTGCCGCCGCTGCATCCGTCTGTGATTGCAGCTCAGTTATAGCATTTTTAACTTATTTTATCTCTGCAGAAAGGGATTCTAATCTATTTTTGACTCCACCTAGAATTCTTATTATTGTGATTCTAAATTCTGGTTCAGACATCTTGGTTGTATCTGTGTTGGTTAAAAATCTGGCTGTCATTTCTTCATGCTCTTGCTTTTGGGGTGAATTCCTGCTGAATTCTGTGGTTCATGTTGTGAAGATTGTTGTGTTAATCCTCCAATCAGTTTTCTAGGTGTGTAGGATGGTTTAGTGTTGGTCTGGCTGTATTTCATTGATGTGAGACACACAAAAAACTTCCATGTTGCTCCTCCATGTTTATTTCATTTTAAATTGTATAGTGCATATCTGCCATTTAAGGGAAAATAGGTATCACTTCACTTGTAATTTATATGTAATGAAACATCTTCCAAACTCCTTATTAGTCACTGCAGCATTTTTTTAAGGAGAATTTTTTGGTTAATTCAGTGTTCATGCCTAGTGTATTAAATGTTTTACATTATCAACTATTCTTTTTATCACTAGCTTATAAGATAATTTTTCAGAGCCTTATGAAATTTCTCATCATGTATGTGACTTGTAGGTACTAGCCTCGTTGTATCTTAGAAGACGCACAGAATGTGCATTTGAGAGCTAGGGCCTAGCTGTCTGATGCTGTCCCTGTTACACCTCTGGGATGAGGAAGGAAACATAGTGTAAGGGAAAAAAAGTGTTTCATTGGGAAACTCAAATAATCTGTTAGCTTCATGTTTCTGGAAAGAAATCAGCAAACCTCTCTCAGCTATAGTTTTCACATTGATAAAAGACTAATGGTCATTATGGATCTTTAAATTTTACTTTTTCTGAGTAGTACAAGATATCAGAGGAATTGCGAAATTACTTTTCCTTCCTTCATATTTTGGCATTGATAAAAATAATTATTTTTTCCATAATAATTTTTTCCACTTTCTACCATTAGTAGATTTGAGACCATATGCTTACACAATGTCTTTGAGAAAATTAGGATATTTGAGTATTAGTATATTTTAAAATTTTGGTACTCAGGATAGAAATTTTGAGTTTGGGAGGATAGAACTCATGGGAATAATGATGAAATTACTACCAGAAGTTTGAAAATTATTTATATATCCAATAGATATATCAATTTTTAAATATTTTGATAATTTACAATTGCTGTGAATACTGAGTTGACTTCATTCTAAAATACTTGCTGCATATTGTGCTGAGCAATAATTGAACTGCTTCTCCTCTCTTAAAGCAAATATATGTCTAGCTCTATTCCTAAAATTCAAACATTTTCTGGGGACATTTTTGCTATATTAGATGTTAGTGACTAACCTTACATATCAGAGAGAAAAAGGTATGTATGGAAAGGGTCATTTCAGTTTACTTTTGATGCCAAAATACCAAAGATGTATTATATTAATGAATAGCTCATAGTACTGTTAAGGTTTTCTTCCATATTAATTTTCCCCATGGAATTACTGTGAATAAGTATATTTCAGGCTTTTAGTAACAAAGCTTACTTTTTGATCATAGTTTTCCTTATGCTAAAATATATGGCATTTTAAATGCTTATTTTTTTCAAGTTGTACTTTTTGTAAGAGTAATTCTGTTTCTGGGTTAATTATGCCTGTTATGAAAAGAAGATCCTTAAATTGTAAAGTATCAGTCTCACAACCTTCATAAATAAGTCATATTAAATAACATCCATTAGTATGAGAGAGGATCCACTAAAATGGGCTGAAAACTCAGAAATGAAGGAATCAGATTGATATTGTATGTAAATCTGAAAACATATTCCTATTAAAACTCTAAATCCTATATTCCTATTCTGTTCATTTGTTTTTTCTCACCTGTTATTAGGAATCCCATAACTTTTAGAAAATATGTAAATTTTATGAAGAAAATGCAATGTAGACCTCATTACTCTTTGAAATGCATGATTCTTGGGGCGCCTGGGTGGCTCAGTCGGTTGAGTGTCCGACCTCGGCTCAGGTCATGATCTGGCCGCTTGTGGGTTCGAGCCCCGTGTAGGGCTCTGTGCTGACGGCTCAGGGCCTGGAGTCTCTTCAGGTTCTGTGTCTTTCTCTCTCTCTGCTCCTCCCTCTCTCACACTCTCTCTCTGTCTCTCAAAAATAAATAAACATTAAAAAAAAATTTTTAAAAAAGGAATGCATGATTCTTAACAAATTGTATTACATGCACAGTGTAACATTCTAAAAGTAGCTGGATGGTATACTTCCTCATTTCTACATAGTAATGAGTATTTAGATCTCTTTCTTTCATATTTGTAAGTATCCAAAACTGGAAGGAGAAGCAAAACATCATTGGGAGTGTAAAATTGATGATTTTAATTAAAACATTTTTCAACCTTTATACATAATCTTATTATGATTATTATAACCAACATTTACAAATAAAAGTGTTGGTGCTAATTCTAAAACCATTTTTTAAAATGAGATTATACATCTGCATATTAGAAAAAGATGATGGAAACAAAGAGACATTGCGTGTTTAAACTAATATAGAAAATTAGTAAAGCAGAAATACCAGAAGTATATTTTGTATGACAATGTCTGTGAAAACACAGAAGAGCCTATCTCCCTTCTGATTATAAATACATATACTGAAAATTAAGGTAGGTTATGTGGGAAGAAGAAAAAAAAACCCTTGAAACTTAGTTTTATCTGTAAAACCTTAGGTCTTTATGGCACTAGTCATGATTTATATCCATTTATCTCTATGAAAAAAAAAGCTGTTAACTGACAAATTGTTATATTCTAAACTTCCATCAGTCAGATGTCAGTTTCTCTTCATTTCCCCACACAAATGATTCGTTGGCTAACAATACTTATATATAGAACTGTATATATAATGAGGAAATAAGGTGCATTTGTAAAAGAGAATTTGGTTAATCTAATGTTTTTGATACACAGTGACTTGAGAATATTCAGTATTATACAGTATTTATAATCTTACCTAAAACAATCTGTCTTGATACTATTCTTTCTCATTTTCTAAAACTGTGCGACTTCAAAACACTACCTCAGAACACTCAGAAGACTAAATATAAGAATGAAACTTCACAGGTAACTAACTTTATTATTCTGCTGGTTGTCTCATTAAAGATTTAAATTTTGGGGGTGTCTGGATGGCTCAGTCGGTTGGGTGCCTGACTTGATTTTGGCTGAGGTCATGACCTCACAGTTCGTGGGTTTGAGCCCTGAGTCCAGCTCCACACTTAGTGTGGAGCCTACTTGGGATTCTTTTTCTCCCTCTCTCTCTGCCTTCTCCCCCCCAAAAAAATAAGCATTAAAAGGTTTAAATTTTTGATACATGCATATATTAATGTTATGACAGTCATATTTTTTAAATTTGTAAAATTATTTTTGCCAGTTTTAAAATATTTATCAACATATCTGACTGGATAATCTTTGAGAATCAATTAAATCATAGTATATTGCCTGAGTAACATACATTATAAGCTACTTAAGTCCAGGTACCTCATTGTTTCTGAAGTGAATCTCAAATTTAAACAGAACAAGAACATAATAAATTAATGAGTGTTTATCTGTCTTTCATTCCCATGCCTATAATGTACAACTTACATATTTCTTCCTTTTTAAATATTATTTCTACTTCTCCCACAAGCTTTCTTTTTTTTTTTTTCAACATTTATTTATTTTTGGGACAGAGAGAGACAGAGCATGAATGGGGGAGGGGCAGAGAGAGAGGGAGACACAGAATCGGAAACAGGCTCCAGGCTCTGAGCCATCAGCCCAGAGCCTGATGCGGGGCTCGAACTCCCGGACCGCGAGATCGTGACCTGGCTGAAGTTGGACGCTTAACCAACTGCGCCACCCAGGCGCCCCACAAGCTTTCTTTTTTAGAAAGCCCTCTACCTCAGGAGTTAAGATGGCAGAGTAGTAGGACGACCCTATGTTTGCCTCATCCCTCGAACACAGCCACGTAAATATAAAATCATTCTGAACACCAAAGAACTTGATCTGAGGACTGAGAGAACAAGCTGCATATTTAGATGAAGAAAAATGACCACATTGTGGAAGGTAGGAGGAGCTGTGGAGAGTTGATGAGGGGGAGACAAGAATTGCAGGTGCTGTGGAGGGGAGAGGTCCCTGATCACAAAGAGAGGGAGAGAGAGAAAGCACCACTCAGGGTATTGTACAAGAAAAACTCTTCCCCAACTATTGACTGGGAAAAGGAGAGGGCTTATCTATTGCAAGTTCTTATAAGCAGAAGAGCTCAAAGTCTGGAGTATTAGAAGTGCCGGCCATTGTTTGGGTTGTGCCTGGAAGGCTTAATGATGCTCCTTTGGGGAAGGGAGGCAGAACCTGTGAGCAAACAGCTTGCTCTGAGAATTCCCTGGGTCACATGGGGAGAAAAATTTCTCTTTCTTGGAGTGCATTTGGGAGAGATGGCACTGCCTCTCAGGACAAGAAAAGTCAGGCACCATTGAGGGGCACCATTAAATAGCATAGCAGCTGAAGCACCAGCTGAAGGCTGCTAACCTGCACTTGGTTGTGCTTTCCTGTAAGTTCCTAGCCCCGCAGAATCCTGCAACTCCTTTTCTAGGACAAACCTGCATCAGCCATAGCATGGTAAGACTCTCCCCCAGAGGATCAGCATAGGCCTATGTAGCACTAGGTCCCTAAAATCTGGAGCTTCATGCCTGAGATAAAACACAGGAGTTCTGTGCTCGAAGACAGACAAATGGCTTGGACACAGAGTGAAGGCAGGGTTCTGATCGAAGCCTGGGACAAAAGAGGGGAGAGTGTTTGCTTTTCTGTGAGAGCTTCCTGACAACAGTGGACATGAACTCCCCTCTCTGGGGATGAGAGAGTGGGGCGACACTGTTTTCCCTCTGCCTATCAACCTAGCCAGAATTCAGTGAGCAACACAGAACCCTCAGTAGAAGCTGTAATGACTTACACCAAGCCCCACCATCCTGCTGGTGAATCTTTCCTAGGCAAGTCCCCCTGAGAATCAATGCAGCCAGCCCCTCCCCTAGAAGACCGCACAAACCCATCCACCCCCTTGTACACATCAAGTTTACTGACCATAGAGGGCTACAATGCTTCAACTCTAGGGGAAATAGGATCTAGCCTTTTAAAACAAGGAGGCCTAGTAAAAATTTGGCTCACACGCTAGACCAGCCCAAACATTTGACACTGCAGGAAAGAGAAACTCTGCAGAGGACTCATCTGAGGAAAAGAGCAGCCAAAACAGAGTGTTCATGGTGTACACCAAGAAAAAACCTTCCTGAAGCATCGGGCCTAGACAGCATATGAACTCTTCTTAATATGGCCATTACTCTCAGAAGCAGGAAACAGGACAGGTTTTCCTAACACACAGTCCACTGAGTTCTAGGCAAAATGCCAAGATGGATGCCTAAAAGAAAGAATTGGAAGATGTCATGAACCTGGATCTAATCAGAATAGACATAAATCTGAACCAGAATTTAAAACAACAATCACAAGGATGTTTGCTGGGCTTGAGAAAAACATGGAAGACATGGGAGAATCACTTTCTGCAGAGATAAAAGAACTAAAAACTTGTCATGCTGAAATAAAAAATGCTATAATGGAGATGCAAAACTGGGGGCAATGACAATAAGGATGGAAGAATAGGAGGAACAAATCAGTGATATAAAAGATAAAATTATGGGAAATCATGAAGCTGAAAAGAAGAGGAGAAGAAAAGTATTACATCGTACATGTAGACATAGTGAACTCAGCAACTCCATAAAGTGTAATAATATTCCTAGCATAGAAATCCCAGAAGAAGGCAGGGGATAAAGGGACAGAGGCTTTATTTGAGCAAATTCTAGCTGAAGACTTTTCTAATCTGGGGAAGGAAACAGACAGACCTTAATAAAATTTGCAAATACAGAAGTAAGAAAAGTATCTTGAAAACAGCAAGAAAAAAGAAAACCCTAACCTATAATGGAAGACAACTCAGGTTAGCAGATCTCTCCATAGAAACCTGGAAGTCCAGAAGGAAGTGGCATAACATATTCAACAGTCTGAAGGAGAAAAATATGCAGGCTACAATACAACATCCATTCTTAATTTTAAAAAATGCATTTTACAAAATACAACATCCATTCTTGATAAAAATCCTGAACAAAGTAGGGATAGAGGGAATATACCTCAACATAATAAAGACCATGTAGGAAAGACCCAAGCCTAATATCTTCAATGGCAAAAAATTGAGAGCTTTTCCTCAGTGGTCAGGAACAAGACAGGGATGTCCACTCTCAACATTGTTATTTTACGTAGTTCTGGACGTCCTAGCCTCAGCAATCAGACAGAAACAACAATAAAAATAAAAAGGCATCCAAATTGGCAAGGAAGAAATCAAATTTTCATTATTCACAGACAACATGATACCCTATATGTAGAAAGACTTTACCAAAAAATTGTCAGAACTGATACACAAATTTAGCAAAGTTGCAGGATATAAAATCAATGTACAGAAATCTGTTGCATTTCTGTATACCAATACTGAAGCAGCAAAAAGAGAAATGAAGGAATGGAATCCATTTATAATTTTACCAAAACCCGTAAGTTACCTAGGAATAAACCTAACCAAAGAAGTAAAAGATCTATATTATGAAAACTATAAAGATATTATGAAAGAAATTTAAAAAGACACAAATGAATGGAAAAACATTCCATGTTCATGAACTAGAAGAACAAATATTGTCAAAATGTCTATACTGCCCAAAGCAGTCTACACATTTAATGCAGTTCCTATCAAAATACCACTAACATTTTTCACAGAGCTAGAGAAATCAATCCTAAAACTTGTATGGAACCACAAAAATCCTGAATAATCAAAACAATCTTTAAAAAGAAAAAGATGAAGACATCACAATTCTGGACTTCAAACTATATTACAAAGCTATAGTCATCAAGACAGTATGGTACTGGCACAAAAATGGACACATCAGTGGAAGGGAATAGAAAGCTAGAAATGTACCCATAGCTTTATGCTTAACTAGTCTTGGGCAAAGCAGGAAAGAATGTCCAGTGGAAAAAAAGACAGTCTCTTCAACAAATGGTGTTGGGAAAATAGGACAGCAGCATATAGAAGTATTAAACTGGACCACTTTCTTATACCATACACAAAAATAAATTAAAAATGGATGAGAGACTAAAATGAGATGGGGAACCATTAAAACCCTAAAGGAAAACACAGGCAGCAACCTCTTTGACCTCAGCAGTAGCCAATTCTACCAGACACAACTTTGAAGGCAAGAGTAACAGAAGTAAAATGACCTGTTGGTACTTCATCAAGATAAAAAGCTTCTGCACAGCAAAGGAAACAATCAACAAAACTAAAAGGCAACCTATGTAGTGAGAGAGGGAATTGAAAATGACATACTGCATAAAGGGCTAGTGTTCAAAACCTATAAGGAAGTTATCAAACTCAACATCCCAAAATTAAAGAATCCAGCTAAGAAATGGGCAGAAGACATGAACAGACATTCCTCCAAAGAAGACCTACAAATGGCTAACAGACATGGAAAAAAATGCTCAACATCACTCATCATCAGGGAAATACAAATCAAAACCACAATGAGATACCACTTCACATCTGTCAGAATGGCTAAAATTAACAACTTAGGAAACAACACATATTGCCAAGGATGCAGAGAAAGAGGAACCCTCTTAGACTATTGGTGGGAATGCAGACTGGTGGAGCCACTCTGGAAAATAGTATGGAGGTTCCTTAAAAAGTTAAAAATAGAACTACCCTATGACCCAGGTATTGTACTACTAGATATTCACACAAAGGATAAAAAAATACTGATTTGAAGGGTCACTTGTACCTCAATATTTATAGAAGCCTTATCAACAGTAGCCAAATTATGGAAAGAGCCCAAATAACCACCAACTGATAAATGTATATAGAAGAGATGGTATATATACACACTGGAATATAATTCAGCCATCAAAAAGAATGAAATCTTGCTATTTGAAATGATGTGGATGGAGCTAGAGTGTATTATGCTAAGTGAAAAAAGTCAGAGAAAGACAAATGCTATATGATTTCACTCATATGTGGAACTTAAGAAACAAAACAGATGAATATAGAGAAAGGTATTTAAAAAAATAGGAAGGAAACTGTAAGAGACTCTTAAATACAGAGAACAAACTGAGGGCTGATGGAGGGAGTTGGGTGGGAGATGGGCTCAATGGGTGAAGAGTATTGAGGAGGGCACTTGTGAGGAGCACCTCATGTTATATATAAGTGATAAATCACTACGTTCTACACCTGAAACCAATTTTATCATATGTGTTACTAAATAAAATTTAATAAAAACTTTAAAAAGAAAACCTCTACCTCATTCTCTTCAGAATGTAGAATTTCCCTTCTCTGCTACCATTTTTCACTTATCATTTGTTTTTAATTTAACCACTTATAATCCTTATATTGCCTCTTAATAAAAATGATACCAAGTATACTACCTTTCAGTTCATTGCAGCAATAATATCTAATATATCTCTTAGTGTATATAGATTATTATATTGATACTATTAAAGATCCTAAACAATATAAACTGATAAATCAGTTTTCAAATTGAGTTATATTCATAATATTCTGAACTTCTAAAAACTGTGTTTACAACAGTATTTGCCATGATTGAGGCATTTGTATTCTATTGTTCCCATAAAAAAAATCACAAGTTTGATGTCATACACAGTAAAAATTTATCCTTTTATAGATCTATAGGTCAAAACTGAAAAATAAGTCTCCTTAGGCTAAAACCTTGGTGTTTCCTTTGCTCCATTCCTGTCTAGAGGCTTTTGAGGAGTGTCATTTCATTGCGTATTGTAGCTTTTTGAGTCTGGCCATATTCCTAAAGTCTTCATCCCTTCCTCCATTTTTAAAGCCAGCAATGCAAGATCTTTATGACTATCCTGCCATAGTCACATGCTCTTTGTTATAGCCAGGGACATTCCTTTAAATGATCTATGTAATTAGATAATTTTCCAAATAAGAGAAACCATTCACAAGTTCCTGGCATTAGGGAGTGGATATCTTCAGGAGGGTATAATTTGTCTACCACAAGTAGATTTACTCACCATATATCATTTGATGAACAGCTAACAAAGAACTATTTGGAAAACAAAACATGCAAAACCCTGAAAACTATATTTTTAAAACCCTGAAGGAATTCATCAAGAGGTATTCTGTCAGCATGAAGCTTTTTATTTTAATGG
The DNA here is from genome assembly GCF_018350175.1 of Felis catus. Lineage (NCBI taxonomy): Eukaryota > Metazoa > Chordata > Mammalia > Carnivora > Felidae > Felis > Felis catus. The sequence goes on from NC_058371.1 coordinate 106,868,503, forward strand.
GGTAGCGTGTGAGCCATAAGTCAGATAAATACATACTTTGATTCCAAATAGTGAAAAGTGGTATAAAAATATACAACTGTGTCAGAATACAGAGAATGTTGTATGTAAAGGGGGAACTAATTTGGGTACTTATGTAAGGTGTTCATGAGCAATTGAACTTTAAAGAGAAAACACAATCAAGTCAGGCATCAGATGAGCCTTCAGAAGATATGAACAAAAATATTCTATAAGTTGAAATAAAGAAGCAGTGTTTAAGGAATACCAAAAAGAGCAGTGTGCCTAAAGCAGGGTAAGCAAGAAGAGAAAATTTTGGACATGTTAAATTTGAGATGTATTTATAAATGTAAATAAACATGTCAGATTTGAAACAGATATAACAAGTCGGGGATAGAGTTGGTGAGGTCTCTAGCAAATGGTTGGTAGTGTAAGCACTGAGATTTAGTGCTCCAGGAGGATCCACAAGTGGAGGCCAATATGGAGGAAAAAGGAGGTAAAATAATAAACAGGAAAGTGTTCTATCTATAAAGCGAATTTCAAGAAGTGATCAACTGTAATTACATAGGTGATTAACCAAAATTTAAAATAAGGGATTCTAAAAATTGATATGAACATACTTTAAACATTTTAGTTTTATTTAAATATTCAGTGATGTGGTAAACAAGACAATTTATTTCCACCCAATTAATTTATAAAAGTGCAATGTAAATGGAGAATGATTTTTTTTCAAAGAGCTTCCTCCCATTTATGGTTGTCATGTTCACACCTAATGCTATAATGTATATTTTCAAGTAGCTTTTCCAAACAATTTTCATTAATGCCAAAACCCTTTTCTTCTTTACAGCCATATTTTACCACTTTATGTAGTAAATATAATTGACACATTTAAAAACAAGTTTGGAAATAAACAGCATAGTTGGAAGAAGACTTTTAAGGATATTAGATGTTAAATTATAGCCTAGTAATACCATAAGAGCTGTTGTCAGAAGATTGGAGAGTGTCAGTTAATGAATTGAGTAAGAAAGTGAAGATTAAGAAGACTTCTAAAACATACCATATGTTAAATATTAAGTGAATAAAATGATCATTGCAGGGTGCTTTAAAAAAAAATATATGTAGTCATCACCTAAAACTAGTAAAGTCAATCAGATTACTGTTAAAAAACAAAAACAAAAAACAAAGTGTTCAGCAGAAGGATTAAGTACATTGCCAAAGTCAAATTTGGCATAGTAGTGACATGGCCATTATTTGAAAACACAATGTGGAGCCCAAATTCCAACATTTTTCCTATGAAATATCTATGTAAAATACAATTTTTCCTTAACTTGAAATATTTTAAAGAACAGTTTTTTTCTGATTTGATCTTACTTTGAATCAAATGTAAACAGTTTAACAAATTTTCAAAGTATATATTAAATGACACAATATTTTTTGATGGGTTCCATCTAAGATGTTGCAATGTTCTACAGGCAATGAAGTCAAATATTTGGCATGTTTAATGATTTATACTATTACCTGTCTGAAGATAATTTAATGAAAATAGTTTTATTTTTTAAATTTACAAAAATGTAATTAAATGATTTTTTTAGTTGGCACTTCTTATGAAACTGCTGTGCCCTTCTCATTTGATAAAGTTTTAACTGCAGACTAAAATGAATTGATAGCAGTTGGCAAGGAGAAAATCAATGAAGTAGAAAAAAGGAATTTTAATCATGGGAAAACACATTTTCATTAAAAAAGTCATTATTTTATATGGAATACTTTTAATTTTCCTCAGCAAGCTTTTCAAAGAATATTGAAGGTCATATAAAAATGTATGATATGTTCTTACATCTTTTTGTTAATAAAAAATTCATTTAAAACCCACTTTAAAAAATACTTTGTTCTTTCTAATACTGCTCACATTTGTCCTGTAATTCTCCTTTTCTCATTTTTTCCTGTGTTCTAATACTCTTTTTACTCTTTTCATTTGATAACTACTGTGACCTAGTGTTGAAGTATTGATGCAATCCATAAAAATCTATGATGTTTTAAGAATTTATTTAGAATCTACTGTATTTGTATTTTCATTGATATGAAAAATTATAAACTGCATATATACCTGTGAAGCCACCACCATAATCAAGATAATTAGCATACCCTTCATTCTCAAAAGTTTCTTGTTCTAGAGAAAAGTTGGAAGATGATGGCAGAGTAGGAGGACCTTAGGCTCACCTCATCACATGACTATAACTAGGCAACTATCAAATCATCATAAATACCCCAGAAATTAATCTGATGACTAGCAGCACAAAGTCCACAACCAAATGGAGAGAAGAAGCCACATGGAAGAAGGTAAGAAGTTGGAAATGGATCATGGCCACTGCTGTGAGGGGCAGGGAGCCACAATTGCAGAGAAGCATGTGACCTACACTAACACAGATGGGAATGCACAGGAAAAACAAATCCCTGCAGTAGTTGGCTTGGAAAGTGAGAGGTGCCAAATTTTGTGAGTTCTTATAACCAAAGGGGCTTAACGTCAGAAATTTTAAAAGTCCGTGTGCTCGCCTGGGGGAAAACTGAGAGGGCTCTGAGGCTGCTCTCGGAGAAAAATGGCAAACAGCCTGGGAACATACAGCATGGAAACAGTGATCTGAAGAGCTCTCAGGGCACACAGGTGGGAGGTTACTCACTTATCTGGGAGCATATCCCAGAGACAGTGTTAATGGAGAGATGTCTCTGGGATCAAAGGAACTTGGCCGTGTCATTCTTCTCCTTTATCCTTGTGTATAAGCACAGGGCCACCTGAAGGAACCACCACAGTACCCACACTTGTAACTTAAATTCCTTATTCAAAGACCCCCCAAGAAGAACCACCCTTGCTAGTCACACTTGCCTCAGTCCCAGCTCTGTGGGCCCCAACCCCAGAAAAATGGCCCATACCCCTGCTCATACCATGTCTCCCAACAGAGGAGTTTTGTGGAGCCTCAGTTCCAGTGAGGGTGGCAAACGGTCTCATTTCACAAATACGCCAGAGAACACATAATTAAAATGTGCTACATTCAGGCCACAGACCAAACTGCCAACAGCAGGCAAAGAGAGCCTCTGTGGACAACTGGCCTGAAGGATAAAGCAGCCAGGACAAAACAGCAGAGCCCACACAGCACTCCATGGAGATACTACAGGAATACCAGGCCCTAAGGAACAGGGAAACACTACACCGCAGAGCACTACAGGACCTCTTCTTCATAAGGCCATTACTCTCAAGCACAGGAGACATAGTTGACTTTCCTAACACAGAGAAACAGACACAGAGTATTTGGCAAAATGAGAAAGTCAAGGAATTTATCCCAAATGAAAGAACAGGACAGGTCATGGCCAGAGATCTAAGTTTAACAGATATAAGTAACATTCTAGATAGAGAATTGAAACTAATGAGCATAAGGATACTCGAACTTTCGAAAAGAGTGAAAGACATGAGACAGACCCTTAACACCCAGATAAGGAATAACATAGCAGAGATAAAGAGCTCAATAAATGAAATGAGAAGCACACTTGTGGAATGAATAGCAGGATAGAAGAAACAGAGGAACAGATTAACGACCTAGAAGACAGAGTAAAGGAAAATAAACTGAATACAAAAAAAAGAATTACATAAAATGACATAAGACTTAGGAAACTCAGTGAATCCATAAAACATAACAACATATTATAGGAATCCTAGAAGAAAAGAGAGAAAAGTGGGTACAGAATTAGAAGAAATAATAGCTAACAGCTTCCCGACCCTGGGGAAGGAAACATATCCGTATCTAGGAGGCACAGAGAACTATCAAAATCAACAAAAGCAGAACCACACCAAAACACATTGTAATTAAATTGACAAAATATAGTGATAAAGAAAATAAATTAAAGCAGCAAGACAGAAGTCATTAACTTATGGGTTTTCCCTTGGAAAACTTGCTGGAGATTTTTTAACAGAAACTTTGCAAGTCAGAATGGTGTGGCATGATATATTCAATTTGCTGAAAGGGAAGAAAAAATGCAGTCAAGAATACTATCTCCAGCAAGACTATCATTAAGAGTAGAAGAAGAGATGAAGAGTTTCCCAGACAAAAACTAAAAGAGTTCATGACCACTAAACCATCTCTGTAAGAAATACTACAGGGGACTCAAAAAAATTTTTAATGTTTATTTTTATTTTTGAGACAGAGAAAAACAGAGCATGAATGGAGGAGGGTCAGAGAGAGGGAGACACCAAATCTGAAGCAGGCTCCAGGCTCTGAGCTGTCAGCACAAAGCCTGCTGCAGGGCTTGAACTCACAGACTGTGAGATCATGACCTGAGCCGAAGTCAGATGCTTAACTGACTGAGCTACCCAGGCACCCCACAAAGGAGACTTTTGAGTGGAAAGGAGAGACCTAGAGTGACAGTATAAAGGTAGGAAACACAAAACCAGTAAAAATGAATATTTCTGTAAAAAATGAGTCAAGAAAGGAACAAAATAAAAGGCTATAAAATATGACAGAATGGGGCACCTGGGTGACTCAGTCGGTTGAGCATCCAGCTTCAGCTCAGGTCATGATCTCACGGTTTGTGGGTTCGAGCCCCACATCCAGCTCTGTGCTGATAGCTCAGAGCCTGGAGCCTACTTCGGATTCTGTGTCTCCCTCTCTCTCTGCCCCTCCTCCCCACTTATGCTCTCTCTCTTTCTAAATAAATAAATAAATAAATAAATAAATGTTAAAAAAGTTAAAATATAACAGCATGTTCCTACAATGTGAGGGAGGAGAAAAGAATGGGTTCAAGCCTAAATGATCATCAACTTAATGTAGGCAGCTATATGCAGAAGTTATATACAAACCTAATGGTAATCATATATCTAAAACCACTAATAAATATGCAAAAATAAAGAGAAAAATCCAAATATATCAATAATAAAAATCAGAACATCAAGCAGGATCAGAGAAATTCTTCAGAAATAACCACAACACAAAAAAATGACAGTAAATACAATCTATCAATAACTACTTTGAATATAAATAGACTACTCCAATCAAAAGACATAGGGTGACAGGATAGGTAAAAAAGCAAGACCTATCTATAATATGCTGCTTTCAAGAGACATTTTTCAGACCTACAGACACTTGTAGATTGGAAGTAAGGAGGAGAAACATCTATCATTCAGATGGATGTCAAAAGAAAGCCAGAGTATCAACACTTACACAGAAAAAGTAGACTTTAAAACAGAAACTGTAACAAGACAAAGACACTATATAATAATAAAGGGGATAACCCAACAATATGATATAAAAATTGTAACTATTTATGTACCCAACATGAAAGAATTCAAATACCTAAAAACAGTAAGAAACATAAGAGAAGTAATCAATAGTAATACAATAATAGTAAGGGACATTAACTGCCAAGTTACATCAATGGACAAATCAAGGAAATAGTGGCTTTGAATAACACACTGGAAAAGATGTATATAACAGATATATTCAGAATATTCTATCCTAAAAAAATTAGAATACACATTCTTTTCAAGTGCACATGAGACATTCTCCAGAGTAGGTCACATATTAGCCACAAAATAAACCTCAATGAATTCAAGATGATCGAAACATACCATGCATCTCTTCTGATGACAACATTATGAAACTAGAAGTCGACAACAATAAAAAATTAGGAGAGAACAAAATAATTGGAGATTAAATAACATGTTACTAAACAACAAATGGCTCAACGAGAATATTAAAAAGTACATGGAAACAAATGAAAACAGTCCAAACCTTTGGGATGCAGCAAAAACAGTTCTAAGAAGTTTAGAGTAATATAGGCCTAACTCAAAAAGAATGAAAAATCTCAAACAGCCTAACCCTACAACTAAAGGAGATAAAAAATAACAACAAAACCCAAAAACATCAGAAAGAAGGAAATTATAAAGATTAAAGCAGAAATAAATGATATGGGAACTAAAAAATTAATAGAACAGATGAATGAAACCAAGAGTTGATTCTTTGAAAAAATAAAATAAAACTAATGAACCTCTAGGCAGACATATGAACAAAAAAGAGACAAGAATCAAAATCATAAATGAGAGAGGATAAATAACAACCAATACCACCAAATAACTAGATTATGAAAAATTATGCCAACAAATTGGACTATCTAGAAGAAATGAACTCTTAGAAACATGTAAACTACCAAAACTGAAACAGGAAGAAATGGCAAATTTCAACAAACTGATAACCAACAAAGAAATTTACTCAGTAATCAAAAAACTCTCAGCAAACTCCAGAACCAGATAACTTTACAGATGAGTTCTACCAAATCTATAAAGAAAAGTTAAAACTGTTCTTCTAAAAATGTTCCAAATAATGGAAGAAGAAGGAAGACTTCCAAATTCATTCTATGAAGCCAGTTTTACACTGATACCAAAACCAGATAAAGACACCACTAAAAAAGAGAACTACAGGCCAATATCCTTAATGAACATAGATACAGAAATTCTCAACAAAATACTAGTAAACAAAATTCAACAATACATTAAAAAAAATCATTCACCACAATCGAGATTGATTCCTGGGTTGCAAGCGTTGTTCAATATTCACAAATCAACATGATAAATCACATAATTTAGATAAAGGATAAAAAACATGTGATCATTTCAATATATGCAGAAAGAAGGATCTGACAAAGCACAAAACCCATTCATGATAAAAGCCCTTAACAAAGTAGGTTAAGAGGGAGCATAACATAATAAAGACCATATATGAAAAACCCATATCTGACATCATCCTAAGTAGGGGGAAAATGGGCTTTTCCCCTAAGGTCAGGAACAAGACAAGGATGGCCACTCTCACAACACTTTTCAACATTGTACTGGAAATCCTAGCCACAGCAATCAGAAAACAAAAGAAAGAGAAAGCATCCAAATCAGCAAGAAACTAGTAAAATTTTCACTATTTGCAAAGGACATGATGATGTATATAAAACCCAAAAGACTCTATCAAAAAACTACTAGAACTGATTTTACAAAGTTGCAGGTTACCAAAATCAATGTACAAAAATATGTTGCAGTTATACACCATAATGAGGCAACAGGAAGAGAAATTAAGAAAATAATCACATTTAAAACTTCACCAAAAGTAATGATACCTAGGAATAAACCTAATCAAAGAGGTGAAAGAAGTATATTCTAAAACTATAAAACACTGATGAAAGAAATTAAAGATACAAAGGAATGGAAAAACATTCCATGTTCATGAATTGGAAGAAAAAATATTGTTAAAATGTCTGTACTACCCAAAGCAATATGCACATTTAATGCAATCCCTATCAAAATACCAACAGCATTTTTCACAGACCTAGAACAAACAATTCTAAAATGTGTATCGAACTACAAAAGATACCAAATAACCAAAGCAACCTTTAAAAAGAAAAGCAAAGCTAGAGGAATCACAATTCTGGACTTCAAGTTATGTTACAAAGGTGTAGTAATCAAAACAGTATGATACTGGCACAAAAATAGATCAGTGGAACAAAATAGAAAACCCAGAAACCCACAATTATATGGTCAATTAATCTTTGATAATACAGGGAAGAATATCCAGTGGGAAAAAGACAGTCTCTTCAACAAATGGTGCTGGCAAAACTGGACAGCAATATGCAAAATAATGAAGCCGAACCACTTTCCTACACCATACAAAATAAATAAATAAATAAATAAACTCAAAATGGATGAAAGACCTAAATGTGAGACTTGAAACCCTAAAAATCCTAGAAAAGATCACAGGCAAAAACTTCTTTGACACGAGCTATAGCAACTTCTTACTAGATAGGTCTCCTGAGGCAAGGGAAACAAAAGCAAAAATAAATTACTTGGACTACATCAAGTAGCTTCTGCACAGTGAAGGAAAACAATCAACAAAACTAAAAGGCAACTGGGACACCTGGGTGGCTCAGCTGGTTAAGCGTCTGACTTCGGCTTAGGTCATGATCTCATAGCTCGTGAGTTCGAGCCCCACATCCGGTTCTGTGCTGACAGCTCAGAAACTAGAGCCTGCTTCAGATCCTGTGTCTCCCTCTCTCTGCCCCTCCCCAGATCACTCTTTCTCTCTGTCTTCCTCCCTCCCTCTCCCTCTCTACGTCTGTCTCTCTCTCTCTCTCAAAAATAAATAAAGGTTAAAAAAAAAAACTAAAAGGCAACCTACTGAATAGAAAATATTTGCAAATGACGTATCCAGTAAGGGGTTAGTATCCAAAATATGTAAATCACTTATAAAACTCAACACCCCAAAATGAATATCAAATTAATACATGAGCAGAAGTGAGCAGACATTTCTCCAGAGAAGATAGCCAGATGGCCAAAGGATAAATGTAAAGATGTTCAAGATCACTCATCATCCGGGAAATGCAAATTAAAACCACAATTAGAAATGACCTCACACCTGTCACAATGGCTAAAATCAACACATAAGAAACAATAGATGTTGGCGAGGATTACATAGAAAAAGGAATCCTTGTGCAATGCAAAGGGAATGCAAACTGGTGCAGCCATTCTGGAAAACAGTACTGAGGTTCCTAAAACAATTAAAAATAGAACTACCATATGATCCAGGAATACCACTACTGGGTATTTACCCAAAGAATATGAGAACACTAATTTGAAAGTATCTATCCAGCCTAATGTTTATTGCATTGTTATTTATAATAGCCAAATTATGTAAGTAGTCCAAGTGCCCTTCAATTTACGAATGGATGAAGAAGATGTGGTGTATATATAAGTGATATACATACACACACACACACACACACACACACACACACACACACTGGAATATTACTCAGCCATAAGGAAGATTGCAGTATTGCCATTTTCAACAACATATATGGAGCTAGAGAGTATAATGCCTACTAAAGTAAGTCAAAGAAAGACAAATACTGTATGATTTCACTCATATGTGGAATTTAAGAAACAAAACAGATGAACATAGGGAAAAAGAGAAACAAGAGTCAAGAAACAGATTCAATTATAGAAAACAAACTGATGGTTATCAGAGGGGAGTGGGTGGGGAAATGGGTTAAATTGGTGATGGGGATTAAGGAGGGCACTTGTGAAGTGTACCAAGTAATGTTTAGAAGGGTTGAATCACTGTATTGTACACCTGAAACTAATATTACACTGTTAACTGGAATTTGAGTAAAGTTTCGTGTTCCATTTTAAATATATTTTCCTGCTTTTTTTCTATCTCTCCAGACAACTACTGACCTGTTTTGTCATATTAGCTTTCATGTTCCAGAATTTATATAAGTGGAATACAAGCATACCTCATTTTATTGTATTTTCCCGATAGTGCATTTCTGACAAATTGAAGTTCTTTGACAATCCTGCATCAAGCAAGTTGCTTGGTGACATTTTCTAACAGCATTTGTCATTTCATCACATTCTAGTAATTTTTGCAATATTTAAAAATGTTTCATTCCATTTGTTATGGTGATCTGTATGATTTGCTAAAAGCTCAGATGATTATTAGCATTTATTAGTAATATTTTAAATTAGGTTACATACTTTTTTTAGACAAGATGCTATTGTATACTTAATAAAATACAATATAATATAAACATACACTGGAGTTCTGGGTATATGTGCAAATTGTAAAAACATTGTACAATTAGCAGGCAATTGGAAAGCAGTTTGGCATTCACTTACATAGGTGAATATTTGAATGTACTATGTATCAAACATCTCAATCCTAGAAAGAAATCCCAAAAAACCTCTATGTTAACACTGAAATATTATAAGAATGTGCATCACAGCATTGTGCACCATGGCACTAAAAAGAAACTAACTTTAATTTTAATAATGCAAAAATATTAAGTAATCATATAATGTTGGAAGGTCAGTCCAAAGGAACTTTCCCACTTAACTGTTCCCTGGAGCTACTTGAGAGTAAGTTACAGACTGATACTTAATTACCCTAGAATTCTTCATCTTTTTTCCTACAACCATGACATTCTGCTGCATTAGAAAAAAAACAGGTGAAATTTTAAAAGCTAATTCCTACCTATGGAAAACTAGTTGAACAGAATGTGGGGTTTTTATAGAACAGTGAACTCAATGAACTAAGATTTAATCTGTACCTCTCTGTATTGTTCACTAACATAATCTTGATTGAAAAAAAAAAAAAGGAATTCTTAGATGATAACATACTCCATGATTGGCTCCTTTGTTTCAAAACAAAAAACCTCAACATATTGTGTAGCTATACATATATGCATGATATAGGTTTAAAAAATTATTATTTTTCAAAATATCAGGATAATGTTCAATCTAAGGGTGATATTTGGATGAGATTGATAGGAAGAGAAGTAAAGTTTGGTATTGGCAATACTCTGGTTTGGGAGTTAAATGGTAGCTATTATAATTATAGCCAATTATTTGGTAACATATTTAAGAATATAAGTAAATACATGACCAATTTTGACAGTATGGTATAAAACGAATTTAGTCTAATCCTAATGTCTATAAAATATTATGAAATAACAAATATAGGTAATTTAATAGAAGCTGATATTAGAAAACTAGTTTTATATGCAGAGTTCATCTCAAATAGTGGCATTATGGTCAGGTAAACAAATATGATTCTAAAGTTGTATGTAGGTGTACATATATGTGTGTATATAGGTAGGTATGTATATGTGTGTATGAAAATTATATTCTGAAGGAATATATATATATATATATATAGTTAAAACTAGTCTGACATAGACAATACATGGCAGGATCTTATAATTCTATCAACATTTTTTACATATATGTTTATAAAATATATTACATGCATAAAATTATATATAGATAGATATTATGTCAAAATACCTCACATAAACAATTTGCAGCAAAGAAAATTCTGAAAGGCTAATAGGAGTTAATAGTCAATCCCATTATAATTAAAAAGGGAAAAAATGAAAAATAAAAGCTAATTATTCACATATACACATGAAAACTCATGCTCGTCAGAGTTTAGACCAATACAACTGTCGTGGAAGATAATTTAATATGTTCTCAAATTTATACACTCTCACGCCACAATCTGCTATTGAATATATAGCCCTGAAATGTCTCACTAAAGTACTTGAGGAAATATTAATGGAGATATTCACCTTTGTGCTAGGGTGATAGTGATATGTTCAAAGCAAAATTAAGTTCAATGAATGGGAAAACGTTAAAGGAAAATATGGTTCATGCTTCAGGTGACAAGTAATAAAATAAGCAAGAGTGCCTTTAGTTCAAAGGAAGCACTTTTGATAGTAGAAAATGAGGGGTTAAGCAAACCGGAACAGTGGGCTTGCATAAAACTGGCAAATACTGGAAGGGGTCAAGATGGTGGAACAGCATGGAAGTTATTTTGCGTCTCTCATCCCTGAAATGCAGCCAGATCAACACTAAACCATGTTGCATGCCTAGAAAACTGATCTGAGGATTAACACAACAATCTGAGCAACCTGAAACATAGAAATTGGCAGGTATGCAGTGCAGAGAGGTGAACTGGGGGAGAGAGACATCAGGGAGGACAGGGAGCTATTTTTGCTTGTGGAGACAGGACAGAGATGGGGCAGAGTCCAGGAAAAGCACTCCCCCATAAGCAGCTGGAGAGAAATTGGGAAAGTGGAAACAGCTGCAAGGACTGAACAAAAAAAGGGAGAAAGGAGAGGGTTTAAATTCCATCAAGACTCTATAAACAGGGGGAGCACAGAGTCTGAAACTCCGCAGCTCCATGCCTGGTGGTGCTCTGGTGGGAAGGGCAAATCCCCAAGAGTGGAGAGCGAGGTCCATGGGCCACACGGGGAGTGGCAGCTCCTCTGCAGAGAGGACATTTGGTAGAGGCCATGAGGCCACCCCACAGGCAAAGGTCCCCGCAGACCCCAGAGAACAACCACATTCACTGGTGTTGGAGCAAGGACGTGAAGGGGGAAGACTGGCACTAGATGTGTGTTGTGATTTTCCATAAACCCTGAAATGCTGCTGCTACAAGATCATTCAAACTTTTTCTGGGGCAGGCTGGCACCCAGCCACAGTCTCTGTGCACTGGTAGCAGCATGGTCTCCTGAACATTCTGAGGACAGGCCAGCACCCGGCCATTGCTCAGTGAGATCCTCCCACAGAGGATCCGAGCGAGTCAAACCACAGTTGCTTGGAAGGGAAGGGCTGGAGGGGGGGCCAACATGGCAAAGTAGAGGGGTCCAAATTTCCCTCCTCTCTCAAACAAAGCGGTGTTGAGGCCAAAGGATTTTGAACCCCACGAGTCCAGGAGAAAGGCAGAAATGCTTCCAGAGACCCACCAGGATAACCTGACAGGCCATAGGTGGGGCGCTTCAGGGAACAGACAGCATGCCCAGAGTGGAGGTGGGACTTGCCTACACCAAACCACGCCCCTCCACGCCCGGTAACTGTGTATCTACTAGATCAGGATTGACAATGATGAACCAGACAGCCCTCATCCAGACTGGCTCTGTTGCATTGCCTGGTTTAATTCTTGGACAATTCTTACCATACATATATATTCTTCCTTTTCTTCTTATCTCTTCCCTCCTCTGGTCTGGTTAGTCTGGTTGTTGGTCTGTTTAAACAGACATATTTAATCCATTCTCTTGACACATGTTCTACACCTCCTTCCTTATTTTCCTTTCTCTCTCTCTAGATTAAGCCATATAGTTTCTTTGATCAATTTTATTTTTCTCTTCCTTTTCCCTGTCCCATTCGTTATTTTCATTTCTCTCTCTCTGGATTAAGCTGTGTAGTCTCTGGGAAAATTTATCTTCTTTTCTTTTTCCCTGTTTCCTTCTTTATTTTCCTTTTTCTCTCTCTGGGTTAAGCCTATAGTTTTTCTGCCTGGTAAGTTTTTATTTTTTTTTTTCTTTTTCCCTGCCCTGTCATTTCTCTCTTTGTATGGGATAAGGCCTCTTCCATCAGCACTGCCTCCCCCTGTTGTTTATTTCTAGCTGGTGTTTCTGGTTTTGGTTTTTTTGTGTGTTTGCCTGTTTTTTGTTTTATGTTTGTTTTTTGTTTGTATGTTTTCCTTTCCAGGACTACTTCAATGAACAAATCAAAGCACACCTGGTGGAGGGTCCAAAATATCACTACGAGTAGGGAGATAAAGTAACCAAAGTCACAACAACAGAGAGCAAGTAACACTCTCCACATAACACCTCCTGAAGGGCCAGGCCCTGGAAAGTGTATGACCCATCTTTAATATAGTAGTGTTCACAGAAACAGGGTACATAACAAGCTTTGGGACATAAGGGACAGAAGAGTAACCAAAATGATGAAATGGAAGAATTCTTCTCCAAAGAGATTCCAGGAAGAAATGACAGCTAAAGAATTGTTTAAAACAGATATAAACAATGTAACTGAACAAGAATTTAGAATAATAGTCATAAGAGTAATCACTGGGCTTGAAAAAAGCAAAGAAGACAGCAGAGATTCTATTGCTGCAGACATCAAGGAACTGAAAAATAGTCATGATGAATTAAAAAATGTTGTAAATGAGGTGCAAAATAAAGATAGTGACAGCAAGATTGAAGAGAAAGGGGAGATTGGTGAAATAGAAGATAAAATTATGGAAAAAGATGAAGCTGAGAATAATAGAGTAAAAAAAAATTCTAGATCACAAGGGGAGAATTAGACAACTAAGTGATACAATGAAACCGAACAATATCCATATCATAGGAGTTCCAGAAAAAGAAAGAGAAAGGGGCTGAAGGTGTACTTGAACAAATCATAGCTGAGAACTTTCCCAATCTGGGGAAGCAAACAGGCATTGAAATTTAGGAGGCACAGAGAACTCCCTTCAGATGTAACTTGAATTGATCTGCATGACATATCATGGTGAAACTGGCAAAATACAAAGATAAAGAGAGAATTCTGAAAGCATCCAGGGATAAACAGGACTTAACCTGCAAGAATAGACACATTAGGGTAGTAGCAGACCTATCTACTGAAACTTGGCAGGCCAGAAAGGAGTGGCAGGAAATTTTCAACATGATGAAGAACAGGAAAAATATGCAGCCAAGAATCCTTTATCCAGCAAACTTGTTATCCAGAATAGGAGAGATAAAGGTTTTCCCAAACAAACAAAAAGTGAAGGAACTCATCACTACTAAATCAGCCCTACAAGAGCCTAAGAGAGCCTCTGTGAGTGAAATGTTGCAAGGACCACAAAGGATCAGAGACAACACTACAAGCATGAAACCTAAAGATAACACAATGATTTTAAACCCATATCCTTCAGTAATAACACTGAATGTAAATGGACTAAATGCACCAATCAAAAGACATAGGGTATCAGAATGGATAAAAAAACAAGACCCATCCAGTCACTGTATACAAGAGACCCATTTTGGACCTGAGAAAACCTTCAGATTGAAAGTGAGGGAAGGAGAACCATCTATCATGCTATTGGAGGTCAGAAGAAAGCTGGAGTAGCCATACTTATATCAGACAAACTAGATTTTAAAGACTATAACAAGAGATGAAGAAGGGCGTTACAAAATAATTATGGCGTCTATCCATCAAGAAGAACTAACAATTGTAAATGTCTATGCACAAAATTTGGTAGCACCCAAATATATAAAACAATCACAAACAGAAACAATCCTGTTGGTAAGAATGTGGTAATTGCAGGAGACTTTAATACTCCACTTCCACAATGGACAGATCATCTAGGCAGAAAATCAATAAAGAAACAATGACCCTGAATGATACACTGGACCAAATGGACGTGACAGCTATATTTACAACTTTTCATCCTAAAGCATCAGATTATACATTCTTCTCAAGTGCACATGGAACATTCTCCAAGATAGATCATATACTGGGTCACAAAACAGTCCTCAATAAACATAAAGGAATTGAGATCATACCATGTACACTTTCAGATCATGATGCTATAAAACTTGAAATCAACCACAGGAAAAAAGTTTGGAAAGCCTGCAAATGCATGGAGGTTAAAGACCATCTTAATAAAGAATGAATGGGTCAACCAGGCAATTAAAGAAGAAATTTAAAAAACTATATGGCAACAAACAAAAAAGAAAACACAACAATCGCAACCCTTTGAGATGTAGCAAAGGCAATCCTAAGAGGAAAATACAATGCAATCCAGGCCTGTCTCAAGAAACAAGAAAAATCCCAAATACAAAAGTTAACAGCACACCTAAAGGAACTAGAAGCAGACCAGCAAAGAAACCCCTAACCCAACAGAACAAGATAAATTTAATAAAGATCAAAGAAGAAATAAACAATATAGAATAAAAAAAACACACAAAAAAACAGATCAATGAAATGGACAGTTGTTTTTTTGAAAAAAAATAAACAAAATTAATAAATCTCTAGCCAGACTTCTCAAAAAGAAAAGAGAGGGGACCCAAATGGATAAAATCACAAATGAAAATGGATTTATCGCAACACAACCAATCCCTTAGAAATACAAGCAATTATCAGAGAATACTACGAAAAATTATATGCCAACATACTGGACAACCTGGAAGAAATGCACAAATTCCTACACACCCACACTCTACTGAAACCCAAACAGGAAGAAACAGAAAATTTGAACAGACTCATAACTGATGAAGTAATTGAATCAATTATCAAAAATATCCCAACAAATTAGAGTCCTGAACCAGATGACTTCCCTGGGGAATTCTACCAGACATTTAAAGCAGAGTTAATACCTATATTTCTCAAGCTATTCCAAAAAGCAAAAATGGAAAGAAAACTTCTGGACTCCTTCTATGAAGCCAGCATTACCTTGATTACCAAACCAGATAGAGACCCCTGTAAAAAGGAGAATTACAGGCCAATATCCCTGATGAACATGGATGCAAAAATTCTCAACAAGAATTAGCAAATTGAATTCAACAGCATATAAAAGAAATTATTCACCATGATCAAGTGGGATTCATTCCTGGACTACAGGGCTGATTCAATATTTGGAAATCAATCAATGTGATAAATCACATTAATAAAATAAAATATAAGGACCATGATACTGTCAATAGATGCAGGTATATGATACTGTCAATAGATGCAGAAAAGCATTAGACAAAATACGTCATCCTTTCTTAATAAAATCCCTCTAGAAAGTCAGGATAGAAAGAACATACTTAAACATCATAAAAGCCAAATATGAAAAGCCCACAGAATATCATCCTCAATGGGGAAAAACTGAGAATTGCCCCTAAGATCAGGAACTCAACAGGGAAGCCCACTCTCACCACTGCTGTTTGACATAGTGCTGAAAATCCTAGTCTCAGAAATCAGACAACAAAATGAGGTAAAATGCATCCAAATTGTCAAAGAAGAAGTCAAACTTCCACTTTTTTGCAGATAGCATAATAATCTACATGGAAAACCTGAAAGACTCCACCAAGAGACTGCTAGAACTGATACATGAATTCAGCGAAGTCACAGGGTACAAAAATCAATGTACAGAAATCAGTTACATTTTTATACAGCAATAATAAAGCAACAGAAAGAGAATTAAATAAAATGATCCCATTTACAGTTGCGCCAAGAACCATAAAATACCTAGGAATAAACCTAACCAAAGTTGTAAGAGATCTGTATGCTGAAAACTATAGAAAGCTTATGAAGGAAATTGAAGAAGAAACAAAGAAATAGGAAAACATTCCATGCTCAAGGATTGGAAGAGTAAATATTGTTAAATGTCAATACTACCCAAAGCAATCTACACATTCAGTGCAATCCCAATCAAAATTGTACCGATATTCTTCCTAAAGCTAGAACAAACAATCCTAAAATTTGTATGGAACTATAAAAGACCCCAAATAGTCAAAGTAATATTGAACAAGAAAACCAAAGTGGGAGGCATCACAACCCCAGACTTTAGCCTCTACTACAAAGCTGTAATCATCAAGACGGTATGGTACTGGCACAGAAACAGACACATAGACAATGGAGTAGAATAGAGAACCCAGAATTGGACCCACAAATGTAGGGCCAACTAATCTCTGACACAGCAGGAAAGAGCATCCAATAGAAAAAGACAGTCTCTTTAGCAAATGGTGCGGGGAGAACTGGGCAGCAACATTCAGCAGAATGAAACTAGACCACTTTCTTTTTTTCTTTTTTTTTTAATTTTTTTTTCAACGTTTATTTATTTTGGGGACAGAGAGAGACAGAGCATGAACGGGGGAGGGGCAGAGAGAGAGGGAGACACAGAATCGGAAACAGGCTCCAGGCTCTGAGCCATCAGCCCAGAGCCTGACGCGGGGCTCGAACTCACGGACTGCGAGATCGTGACCTGGCTGAAGTCGGACGCTTAACCGACTGCGCCACCCAGGCGCCCCTAGACCACTTTCTTATACCATACACAAAGTAATCTCAAAATAAATGACAGACCAAAATGTGAGACAGAAAACCATCAAAACCCTACAAGAGAAAGTAGGCAACAACCTCTTTGACCTCAGCCACAGCAATTTCTTACTTGACACATTTCCAAAGGCAAGTGAATTAAAAGAAAAAAATGAACTATTGGTACCTCATCAAGATAAAAATGCTTCTGTGCTGCAAAGGAAATAATCAACAAAACTAAAATGCAACTAATGGAATGGGAGAATATATTTGCAAATGAGATATTGAATAAAGGGTTAGTATCCAAAATTTATAAAAAAACTTACTAAACTCAACACCCGAAAAACAAATAATCCAGGGAAGAAGTGGGCAGAAGACATGAATAGACACTTTTCCAAAGAAGACATTCAGATGGCCAACAGACACATTAAAAGATGCTCAATGTCACTCCTCATCAGGGAAATACAAATCAAAACCACACTCAGGTACCACCTCACACTGGTCAGAGTGGCTAAAATGAACAACCCAGGAAACTACAGATGCTGGCAAGGATGTGGAGAAACTGGAACCCTCTTGCACTGTTGATGGGAATACAAACTGGTGCAGCCACTCTGGAAACCAGTGTGGAGGTTCCTCAAAAAATTAAAAATAGTACTACCCTACGACCCAGCAATAGCACTATTAGGAATTTACCGAAGGGATACAGGAGTGCTGATTCATAGGGGCATATGTACCCCAATGTTGATAGCAGCACTGTCAACAACAGCCAAATCATGGAGAGAGCCTACATGTTCATCCACTGATGAATGGATAAAGAAGATGTGGTTTATACATACAATGGAATACTACTTGGCAATGAGAAAGAATGAAGTCATGCCATTTCCAGTAATGTAGATGGAACTGGAAGGTACTATGCTAAGTGAACTAAGTCAGTCAGAGAAGGAAAGATATCATATGTTTCACTCATATGTGGATCTTGATAAACTTAATAGAAGACCATGGGGTAAGGGAGGGGTAAAAAATAGATACAGAGAGGAAGCGAGGGAAACCTCAAGAGACTATTAAGTACAGAGAACAAACTGAAGGTGGATCGTGGAGTGGGGGAGAGGGAAAATGGGTGATGGGCATTGAGGAAGGCACTTGTTGGGATGAGCACTAGGTGTTGTATGTAAGCCAATTTGACAATAAAGTATATTAAAAAATAAGAATAAAAGTGCACCAATAAAAAAAAAAACTTGGCAAATACTCCTTCAATTAGAAGATGTTATTGTGTAGCTAACAGCTAGTATAGTTTTTCTAGTGTTGCTCCTTCAAGGAAAGATGAAGCATGGAAATTTTTCTCCTCAGTAGGATAGATTTTTAGTTATTTATAATATGTATTGATAATAACTAAAATCTTTGGGCACTCCCTTATTCAAGGTATCAATCTATGATGTTTACATTTATTATACCATTAACTTTTATTACAGCACAATGAGAAGATATTATTCTTCTTAATCTTATTACAAAATATTATTTTACAAACTTTAACTTGCTCACACTCATGCAGAATGAAACCTAGTTCTTAATTTCAAGGCTGTGCTATTATCTATCAAATCAAAAAATTCATATTGGAAATTCAAAGGTAAAAAGTTATGGCAATACTTGTTTGAAAAATAAACTTTTGTTACCAGATGAGTGCCCATCAAAAATGATCCTTTCTATTTTTTTCTCCATATCATTTGAATATCTAGCATTTTCCCACCTTACCCTTTAACTTCTATCAATTTGGAAATAAGATTTTTATTTCTATAATATGTATGATATCCGCAGTTTCTTATTAAATCATCTTGTTCAGTCTTTACTTAACCATGTGAAAGGGTTATCAACCTTTTTTTATTCCTACAGCTCAAAGAATTTTAAACCAAGATCATACTACTAATAAATGGTAATGTACCAAAACTAGAAATTCTTTTGATAGTTCAAAGTGCACTCTTATATTATCCTAATTTTTAAATACTAAGCCAGCAGTTTAAAGAGCTCTTATGCTTAGAAACAACTTTCTCCTTTTGAAAACTAAAGAAACAATATAACATTGAGGCTACAAAATATGCATGTACTATTTCATTTTAACAGGAAAATTTTGTTCTACAAATTACAATACAAGACTCATGTCCACAGGAGCTTGAAACATTCCTGATATCAATCCAATATAAGGATATATTAAATGTATACAAATATTTGTTCAATTCTCAGAATTTCTAAATAAAGCAAATTAAGAGAAACTTTGTAGACTATAAAGATAATTTTAGTCAGTTGAAGTGAATCTGCAATGGACGTTTTTAACATTGATTTTATGTGATAGAAGATTCAGAGATAGTTTATAAGCATACATAAGCCCAGAACAGTAGACATGTTGAAATCTAATTAAATCATATTACTATATGTAATTGAAAATGAAAACTACTAAAATTTTACTCATTTTCATTTATATAATAGTTTTAATTTTTGTAATATTAAATGACTGTTTTACTAATGATATTAACTAGAGTCAATATAGAAGAATAAAAGTTCCAACCAGTCTCAAAACAGAGACTTTTCATTTTCTGGATTTTTCAGGTACACACCAGAAGGGATGAAAAGAGTACAAACACAGGGCTATGTGCTCAACAGCCAGTTAAATGGTACTGATAATTCTTTTGTCATGAAAATATAAATGACATGTATTTCTATATTTTAAATATAATTCAACACAGGGGCTCCTGGGTGGCTCAGTCCGTTAAGCATCCAACTTTGGCTCGGGTCATGATCTCACAGTTTGTGAGTTTGAGCCCCGTATCAGGCTCTGTGCTGATAGTTCAGAGCCAGGAGCCTGCTTTGGATTCTGTGTCTCCCTCTCTCTCTGCTCCTCCCCATTGATGTTCTGTCTCTCAAAAATAAATAAATATTATTTTTTAAAAAATAATACATATAATTCAAGAAAATAACACTAAAATTCATTAAAGTTTATAACCTAATTTGATATCCCTCTAAATGTACATTACATTTTTTGATTCATAAGTGACACAAATTGCTTAATTAGTTTAAATAGGGGTCCTTTTCTCTGTTAAATGTTGCATTATCCCATAGGCAGCACTTTAAATTCAATAGTGGAAAAAATATATTTTCTGAATTGCATACAGCATATTGTTACTAATTACAGAACCTTAATGTGAAGTGTAAAGTATTAAGTTCTTTGCATAAAATTTAGGGACTAAAACGGTAAATAAGAATTTCATGGTTATGAATTAGTAAGCTAAATAACAACTTAATCTCAGTAAAGATAGGCATTTAAGCACACGCTTTATAAGGAATATAACTGAGAAAAGAGAAGTGAAAACTCACCTATTTCCTGTATTCTAATTGAATTAGAAGTATTCCTAAAAATGAGGCACTGATTTTAAGTTATCATTAAATTGCCTAATTCAATACTTAAATATTAAATGTTATTGGAAATATCTTTTAAACTACAAAAATGTTACAAGAGCAGTACAAAAAATTCTGCACCTTCCACACAGACCAACAGATTTTTAATTTTTCTACTTTTGCATTACTACTTATCTGTGTGCTTTATTTATATACACTTTTAAACATTTGGGCACATATCTATATATCCTTTTCTATGTGCTTTGAAGAGATACATCGAAAATATTATTAATTATTCAACATGAAATGTGAAGTTTAAGTAACCCACAGCAATGCAAAAACAATCGTAACAACAAGATCTAGAGCAACAAGAAAAAGAGAAACCTTGATATTGTTTTCTTTGGTGGCTGCACTAATTAACATTCCCACTAGGAGTTCATGAGTGTTCCTTTTTCCACACATCCTTGTCAACATTTGTCATTTATTTGATAATGGTCATGACAGGTGAGGTGACACACTATATGGTATCTCATTGTGGTTTTTATTTGGACTTCCCTGATAGTGATCTTTCATATGTCTGTTGACCATCTGTATGTCTTCTTTGGGGAAAAAATGTATATTTGGGTCTTCTTCCCATTTATTAATTGGATTGTTGTTGTTGAGCTGTATGAGTTCTTTATATATTTTAGATATCAACCCCTTATTGAAGATATCATTGCAAGTATCTTCTCTCATACAGTAGGTTGCCTTTTTATCTTGGTTTCTTTTGTTGTGCTAAAAGGTTTTTGTTTATTTTTACTTTTGTTGCCCTTGCCTGAGGAGATATAGCAATATATATATCAAGATAACATATCTTACATAAGACTGATGTTAAAGAATTTACTGCCTATATTTTCATCTAGAAGTTGTATGGTTTCAAGTATTAGGTATTTAATACATTTGAGGTAAGTTTTGTATATGGTATAAGAAAGTGGTCCAATTTACCCAGAATCATTTACTGAAGAGACTGTCCTTTCCCCATTGGATGTTCTTGTCACCTTTGTTGTAGATTAACCATATAAGTATGGATTTATGTCTGGGCTATCTGTTCCATTGATCTATTTGTCTTTTTATGTTCCAGTACCATAGTGTTTTGATAACTATAGCCTTGTAGTATAGTTTGAAATCAAGGAGCATGATGCCTCCAGCTTTATTTTTCTTTCTCAAGAGTGCTTTGGCAATTCAGTCTTTTGTGGTTCCATATAAATTTTAATTTGATTTAAATTCTTTGAGAGATTCTATTGCTATTTTGATAAGGATTGCCTTGAATCTGTAGATTACATTGGGTAGTGTGGACATTTGAGCAATATTTGTCCAAATCATGAGCATGGTATTATTTTCCATTTGTTTGTTTCATCCTCAATTGCTTAATATCTCCTTTTTCATAATATAGGTATTTCATATTTTTGGTTAAATTTATTCCTAGATATTTACTTTTTTGATGCAATGGTAAATAAGATTATTTTCTTAATTTCTCTTCCTGAAAGTTTGTTACTACAGTGCAGAAATGCAATATATATCTGTATGTTGATTTTGTATCTTTCAACTTAACTGAATTTTTTTATTCTAATATTTTTGGTAGAGTCTTTAGTGTTTTCTCTATATAGTATCACATAATCTGCAAATATTAACAGTTTTACTTTTCCCTTTCATTTCTTTTTATTGCTCTACCTAGAGCTTTCAATACTATGTTAAGTAAAAGTGGTGAGAGTAAGCAACTTTTTTCTTATTCCTGATCTTAGAGAAAATACTTTCAGTTTTTCACCATTGAGTATGATGTTAGTTGTGGGTATGTTATATATGGCTTTATTATGTTGAAGTATGTTCCCTGTATGCTGACTTTGTTGTGAGTTTTTATCTTAAGTAAATGTTGAATTTGGTCAAATGTTTTTTCTGTACATATTGAGATGATATGATTTTTGTCCATGTATCATGGACATACTTTTGTCCATGCATACATGGAAAAGGTCTAAATAGATGAAAGTAAAGAATACACTTCTAAATAACCCATGTGTTAAATAGGACATCTCAAAAATAAAAATGTATAAAATAATAAAAATTAAAATATAAAATATAAAATATGTCAATACAACTAAAGAAGTACTTAGAAAAATTTCTGCTCTTACGTTGGAAAAGGAGGAAGTTCTCAAATACAAATCAGATTTCCTCACCAGGTGATCCAGGAAAAGAGAATCAAAATGGGAAAAGAAAAAAAAAAAAGCAAGATGGAAATAATCATTAAAATAACAGAGCATAAATCAGTGAAATGGAAAACAATGATGTGTAAAGCTCTTTAAAAAAATCAAAGCTGATTAGCCATTAGCATGGCTGTCAAAAATAGAAGACACAAATCTCCAATTTCATGAATAAAAGAACCTATATCACAATAGATCCTGCAGTTCTTAAAAAGACATAAGGGAATACTATGAATCATACTTTAAAAATAGACAATTTCAAAAATGGAATAATTTCTTAAAAAAAGGATGTGACTCAGCTAAGATGAAATAGAAAAATCTGTAGTATATACAAAGTAATTCATAGCAATTGTACACAGTTTCTTCCAAATATTGAAGATGAAGGGATGAATTCTGAGTACATTCCCTAATACCAAAACCATGCAAAATCACAGCACAAAACAAACTGCAGAATATCCCTCATATAGAAACAAATATTTTAGCAAACTGTTATCAAGTTGAACTCAGCAATATATTAATTTGTACACCACAACCAAGAGCGATTTATTCTAGGTATGTAAAGCTACTAGAACATTTTTAAAAAGCAACATACCATTTCAACAAGATACTGAAGAAAATTCACATGATTACATGATACGTGTAATATAAAACATCATTGGAGATAATTCAATGTCCATTAATGATAAAAGATAAATTTTTGAATAAAATAATAGTGCTATAATGCATGATATTCCACTAGAATTAAGAAAACACGAAGGGCATCTGATCTTATTACTCTTATTTAGTATAGTCCTGGAAGATCTAGCTAGTGAAACAGGTAAGGAAAAGAAATAAAAGGCATACTGATTGGAAGGAAGGTGTACAATGTATCTATTTCCAGAAGTCATGATTTTCTCTATAATAGAATCTAAAACTAAAACAAAGTGAGTTCAAGAAATTTTCAGGATAAATATTAATGGAAAAAGATTTAAAAGCAAAGTTTTGTATATTAAAATTGCATCTGCAGAAATAAAATTTTTGAATACCATTTACAATTGTTTCAAAGAATAAGAAATGCTTAGACATATACTTAAACTATGCATAGGACTTATGTGTTATGACTGCAAAATGCTGATAAAAGAAATCAAGTAAGACAAACAAATGGAAGGACAAACTGTATACATTGATGAGAAAACAACATTATAAAGATGTCAATTCTTCCTAACATGATCTTTCAATTAAAAAAATAATAATGTTTATTTTTGAGAGAGAGCACAAGCAGGGGAGGAGCAGAGAGAGAGAGGGAGACACAGAATCTGAAGCAGGCTCCAGGCTCTGAGCTGTCAGCACAGACCCCAATGCAGGGCTTGAACTCACAAACTGTAAGATCATCACCTGAGCTGAAGTCAGACGCTTAACAGACTGAGCCACCCAGGTGCCCCCTAACTTGATCTTTAGATTTACCGAGATTCTCACGAAAATATCACCAAGATATTTTGGGCATAGAAGAGCTAAATTAATCTTGACAAAAACATCAATTTATTATCAAGGCTTTCTATATAGCTACAGTCATCACAAATGTTTGATATTAGTAAAGACATAGACAAAGATCAATGAGATAATAACAAATAGACCCACACAACTATAATCAATTAATGTTTTTTTATAATGATGAACAGGCAATTCAAAAGAAGAAGGATAGCTTCTCCACTTGAACCAGTAAGATATAAACCAAAAAATTAACTTTTATCTAAACTCAAGTTTTTGGAATATTAACTCAAGATGAATAGACTTACATGTACATATACAACTATAAAATTTACACAACAAATGGAAAATCTCTGAGATCTAGGTGTATGCACAGTGTTCTTAGAGCTCAATCAAAAACACAATCTATAAAGATGAAAATTGGCAAATTTTATTTCATCAAAATGAAAATACTTTTCTATAAATGTCCATATGTAAATACTTTATTATAAATGTCCAAATGTCCATATGTACAAGCTTAAGACTGGAGAAAATACTTTCAAACCACATGTCTACTAAAGGACTGGTATCAAGAATATACAAAAAACATTCAAAACATAGTGAAAGAAAAACCCAGCAGTCCATTTAGAGAATTGAGCAAAAGACATAGTTTTTTCAGTAAAGAAAATATACAGATGGCAAATAGGCCCATAAAACGATAATCTATGTCACTCATCACAATTGTGATGATTGTGGTTCACAATCACAAGTGAAAACCACAATCTCACTATCTACCTATCATAATGGCTAAAGAAAGGTGATAACAACAAAGATGGGGGAGGGGATGTGAAGAAACTAGATCACTCACATATTGCAAGTTGGAGAGGAAAGTGGTGTATACACTCTGAAAAATAGATTGCCTATTTCTTTAAAACAAAACAAAGCAAAACACCTAAAAACAGCATTATGAAACTGAGGAACTAAACACCTGGGCATTTGTTCCAGAGGAAAAAAAATGGAATGTATTCACACGAATGTGTATAGCAGCTTCATTAGCAATATCCGTAACCTCCAAACAACCCAGATTTCATTTTACTGAGTAAATGGTTAAACTGTTGTACATATACATCATGAAAGGACAAGAGTGGTCCTTAAGGTGATAGAATATTCAGTATCTTGACTGTATCAAAGTCAACATTGTCCTTGTAATATTGTTTTTCAGTATCTGCCTATTGGGAGACACTGGGTAAAAGATAAATGTGATATTAGTGTTTCTTACAACTCCATGTCTATATACATTATCTCAAAATGCAATTTTGTTCATAAGTTAAATGAAGTCCAAAGTTCACTTCTTCAGCCACAGTATCTGTATTTCAAATACTCAGTAGCCACATTTGGCTAGTAGCTATCATATTGAACAGAGTAGAATGTTTCTATAAACTTTACTAGAAGCTACTAGTTATACTATTGAACAGAAATATTTATAATAGCCTTATTTAACCTATTTTCTAGGTAATGGGAGTTTCTAGTTTACTGAAGTCTCATGCTACTTAAAATTCTTAATACCACAAATCCTGTTCATTTTCATCTAGAACATATGCCTCCTGAACTCACAGGAATTTTCTATTATATTGACCTTATTTTTCAACTTTTGCTTTACCAGGGATGAATTTTCGATTAATTAAGCAATTGGACAGAACATTTTCCAAAAGAAAATATGAATACTAATTTAATTATTAAATAAGTAACTAGGGTTAAACTTTATAAGCAATGGAGAATTATTATCTACATTATTTACATGTATAAATAAAAATTATAGTGTTCTCATACATAATTTAATGTAAATCTATAATTTATGTGTCTAAGTTAACTAAAACTGTATGATTTCATATAAAATGTAAAAGCTCTAAATTCAGAGACCTCAAGGGGGAATATCCAAAACAACTGAATAAATTAAAATTCAGTGTTTTTTTCCCAACTAAATAACAACTTGAAAAGTAAAAAATGAGGAACTTAGAGTTATCTCTAAAACTAAATAAAGTCATTTATAAAAAAACAAGCTGTCTCAACACATTTTCAAATTTTAAAAATATAAAATGTAGTTTGGCTTCAAATTGTTTCATACTCCAAGTTAACTTAGTTTGAATCTAGGCTGAATAATCTTCACCCTTGGTTGACTACATTTTGATATTTCATAGTAAAACGAGGTTGCAGGGGATTTTTTTTATTTGGAACTCCATTTCTGCCTTTACGTGCACATCGTCAGTCATATAGCTAGTAAAGTCAATTTCCTGCTTCCATTCCTTTTAACTTTGCTTATAGGTATGTGTTGTCAAGGAGATGAGGATTAATACCAAAACAAAGAGGAAACATGCTGTGAAGTTTAAATTCACCACAATGTTAGAATTGCTTTGAGGCAACATTTATAATCATAAAGTTTACTTTTATAAAAACAGTCTAAAATATATAATGTCTAGGAATTATAGAAAGTTTTATTGAAAATGATTAAATTCTAGGTAATGTCTGACTGATAAAAAAATGTCCAGCATTTTAATGTTGCAATTGAGAGACGATTAAGTTACACATTGGCTATATTTACCCCAGAACTAAAAAAAAAAAAAAAAAAAAAAAAAAAAAAAATCCCAGAACTCGAGTGAGATTGCTGAGTAGGATGATCCTGAGATCACCGCCTCCCATGGACACACCAAGTCTACAACTACCTAGAAATTGTCTCTGAGAAGTACCTGAGACTAGCAGAACAGTTCTTGCACAGCTAAAGATATAAGGAAAAAGCCACATGGAGAGGAGTAGGAAAGGCCCTGTGTCCTGCAAGCAGAAGGGTTATCATAGGCAGTGAGGCCCTCCCTCAGAAATGCGGGGTTCTAGCCCCAGATCAGGGAATGCCCTCCCAGCATACCTGCACTGTGTGCCAGAGGGTAATAAAATATATGTTATCTCTACTAGTTATCTTAATAACTAGGGAAGATCACAGCAAGCCTTCTCACATTCTGGTAAGAGCATACATTAACCTCCATTGGGCCTGGAACTCATCCCCAAGGAAGTTCACTGTATGGGCATGAACAAGGTGGAGGGCCAATGATGGAGTCAGTGTTGTCAACATTCTTATAATTACATAACACCAGGCTTTGAAAATAAGCAGGGATTAAATCCAGGAAAGCTGGGGGGACTATAGGAACTGAGACTCTGCTCTCCATATGCCTTTCTAGCACCACACATCTTAGCATTCCCCTGAAGTCTGAACCTATCCACCCCAGCAAGCATCCATCTAAAGCAGCTCCTTCCCCTCATACCCACTGGGTAGACTTGGACAAGAATAATGCACAGGTAAATAGTCCTGCCTGGGCCTCACAGCCAGTCACAACAGGGGTATCCTTATCCACCAACATGCCTGTAGCTAAGCCTCTCAAACTTCTAAACTGGAGGCCAATCCCACTTCCCAGTGTGCTAGACAGCTGTGGCCAGGAATCCCAGCCAACCAAACAGGGGTTCAGCTCTACCCACCAGTGTGCCCAAAGCAGTCATGGTGCAGCCATAACAGGGAAATGCCACACATGGTGGGGGGACACCGCTGAAGCACCTTGTTCTGATAAACAGGAGTATTATACTTATGGGCCCTACAGGACACTTTCTACATAAAGCCATTCTTTAAAGACCAAAAGATATAGCTAACCCACCTAATATATAGGAATAAACACAGAGAGCCACGCAAAATGAGGGACAGAGGAATACATTCTCAATGGAGAAAAAAACAAAAAAAAAAGAAAATAAATGAAAAATAAAACAGAAAATGCTCTACCAGGTAAAGTGCAAAGTAATGGTGATAAAGATGCTCACCAAACTCCAAGGAATAAATGAATACATTGAGAACTTCATCAAAGAAATAGAATATCTGAAAAAATAATGAATCAGAACTAAAAATAAAATGAATAAAATGAAAAATACACTACAGGGAACTAATAACTGATGACGTGGAAGAACAGATCAGCAATCTGAGAAAGAGGGTATGGAAATCATCCAAGCTGAATAGCAAAAACAAAAAAGAATTAAAAGTAAGGATAGCTTAAGGGATATCTGGGACACATTTGTATTATCTGGATCCCAGAATGTAGAGAGAGAAAAAGCAGTAGAAAAGTAAAGAAATAATTGTTAAAAACTTTCTTAATCTGGAGAAGAAAACAGACATCCATTTCCAAAAAGCAAAGAGAGCCCCAAACAAGATAAACCCAAATAGGAAGGGCAGAGATACACTTGGGCATCAAACCCTTGTGAGATTAACCAGAAATGGAAGCACAGAGAAGCAAGAAAATCAGACCTCCACTAGGTACCCCAGGCATGGGGATTCACGCTGGGAAAACAAAGCCCCTAACGTTTGACTTTGAAAACCAGTAGGGTT
Source organism: Felis catus (assembly GCF_018350175.1). NCBI lineage: Eukaryota > Metazoa > Chordata > Mammalia > Carnivora > Felidae > Felis > Felis catus. The sequence goes on from NC_058371.1 coordinate 106,897,337, forward strand.
TAATTTTGCAAACTTTTGGGATCATGGAGGTTTAACTCCAGATAGTTCAAAAATCAGTGGGCTTAGCTGTGGGAGATGAAGAGGGTGATAGGAAATGGAGTCTCTGCCTTTAAAGAGCCAGGATGATAAATAACCAGGACAAAACATAGCATAGAAGGTTCAGTTTGAAAAGTGCCTGGGGTATACATGAAGGGGAGTTTATTTACTAATCTCAGAAAGTGTATTGGAGGTATAGTGATCTTTAGGAGAAAAAAAGTGCTGGTGGGCACCATTTCTTTTCCTGTTCCCCCAGCTTAGATAGCCAGAGATTTGTGGGAAAAGTACAAAGACCTTCTACCTATCTTGTCAGCACTGTGTGCTGCATCTACACACTCCCTTTAGGCCGACATCATCTAACCTATCTACCTTGGCAAGCATCCCTCCAAAACAACTTCTACCTAACACCCTACAAGCAGCCCCTGCAAAGACTGGTATAACTTCATAATGACTCCTGCTATGGGAAGATAACCTCACACACCAGTGGGCTCACAGATATAGCAGCTGAGACTTTCAGCTGGCTGTGCGGGGAAAGAACCATGACTTTTGGTGAATTTTCAGCTATGGCAGATACTGGGAGGACATGTACTGTGACTGCCATGCCTACACACTAACAAAAGCTACCCGGGGGACTGTGCATCTTAGGGCCCTGTCCTTTGATGTACATGTAACTACAGCTGAGTGAAAACATCAGGTCTGAAGGTGGGCTGCATCCACCAAGAAAGCAACTCAGGAGCCTGTGCAAGAAGAAAGCCCCGCCATTCAGCAGACAGTGAAGACTGCTAAACTGACTACTGATACCACCAACCTATTAGCTGCTGGAAAAGTCAGATAGGCCTCTTAACAGTACATGGACAAAATTCTCCCTGATGAGCCCATAGCAGAGAAGATCATTGAAGCTGACTGAACTTATGGCAAATGTGCCATAGTCACAACAGTGGGATGCACATCCCACATAGGAGACACCACTAAGTACCTGATTCTGTAACTAGGGGACATTGTGCTATAGGGCACCATAGGACCTATTCAAAAGACGGCTACTTTCAAAAACAGGAGACAAAATTGACCTTCCTAATACATAGAAACAAACACAGAGATTTAGACAAAATGAGGGGACAGAGGAATATGTCTCAAATGGAAGAATAAGAAAATATCACAGAAAAAGAGATAAAGAAGACAGTGATAAGCAATATGCTTAAGAATTCAAACAATAGGCATAAAGATACTCACTGGACTTGAGGAAAGAGGGGAGGATCTCAATGAGAACTTCAACAGATACAAATTTAAAAAAAAGATTAAGAACTCAATGACTGAAACAAAAAATACACTAGAGGGAATCAACAACAGATTAGAAGATACAGAAGAACAGATGGGTGAACTGGACGACAGAGTAATTGAAAGCAACCAAGCCTGTCTGCAAAAAAGAAAATAAAAAGTGAAAATAGGTTAAGGAAACTAAGTGATATCAAGCAGAACATAATTTGCATTATAGAGATCCCAGAATAAGAAAGAGAAAAAGACAGCAAACATATTTGACGAGATTGCTGAAAACTTCCCTGTTCTGGGAAAGAAAATAGACATCCATATCCAGGAAGTACAGAAAACTCCTAATAAGATGAACTCAAAGAAGTCCATACCAAGACAGATACTAATTAAAATGGCAAAATACAATAATGGAGAATTTTAAAAGCAGCAACAGTTATAAACAAGGGCAACTCCATAAAGTTATCAGCTGATTTGTCAGAAATTTTGTAGACTAGAAGGGAGTAGCATGATATATTCAGTTCTGAAAGGATAAAATACCCACAAAACTCTGCAACCAAGAATATTCTACATAGCAAGTTTATCATTCAGAATAGAATGTGAGCTACATTCCCAAACAAAAGCTAGAGGAGTTCATCACATCTAAACCACCCTTTCAAGAAATGTTAAAGGGAATTATTTAAATAAAAGGAAATAACAGGTCATAGGTAAAAGTAATAAGATTTTGAAAGAAAAAAAATTTACGGTTAAATACAAACATATAATAAAGATAGTAAACTAATCACTTTTAAACCTTTTATACAGGTTAAAACTTAAAAATATAGCAAAATCAATTATATCTACAAAAATGGTCAAGGGACTCACAAAATGAAAATATGTAAAATAAGACATACTGAAATATACTGGGGGGAGTAAAATTTTTAGTGCACTTAAAATGTGTTCACACATAAATTACCAACAACTTAATAGAAATTACTACCCGCAGGAGATGTTACATATGAAGCTAATGGTACTACAAATAAAAAAAAACCTATGAGAGATATACACAGAAAGAAAAAGGAATCCAAGCATAATACCTAACAAAGCAATCATTTCACAAATGAAGAAAGCAAGAGAAGAAAGGAACAGAGAGGAAGTACAAAAACAAACAGGAAGCAAATAATAAAATGGCAACAATTACTTATCTATCAATAATTCCCTAAACGTAAATGGACTAAATGCTCTAATCAAAACTCATAATGTGACCAAATTGATAAAAAAGCAAGAAACATCTATATGCTCTTTATAAAGGATTCATTCAGACCTAAAAACACCTGCAGATTGAAAGTGAAGGAATGAAAAAAAATCTACCGTGCAAAAGGAGCAACAGAAAAAAAAAGCAATATTAATGTCATACAAAATACATTTTACAAAAGGACTCTAGCAAGAGAAAAAGAATACTACATAATTATAAGAGGAACAAGAGAAAGAAGTTGGTATTGCTGATATCAAAGAAGTTACTGTCTGTTCTCTTCTAGGATTTTTATGGTTTCAGAGCTCACATTTAGGTCTTTTATCCATTTTAAATTTAGTTTTGTGTATGGTAGAAGAAAGTGGTCCAGTTTCATTCTTTTATAGGTTGCTGTCCAGTTTTTCAACACCATTTGTAGAAGACACTATCTTAATGATACAGAGCAAACTGATGATTACGAGAAGGGAGGTGGCTGAGGGGATAGGTTAAATAGGTGATGGGAATTAAGGAGTGCAATTGTTGTGATAAACACGGGTGATGTATGGAATTGTTGAATATATTGTACACCTGAAACTAATATCACACTGTATATTAACTAACTGGAATGTAAATAAAAACTAAAAAAAAAAAAATTTGTTCTATCTACCATTTAATATGTGTTTTAAATTTAATTATTTTTTAGATACTTTTAATGGTTATTTATTTTTTTAGAGAAAGAGAGAAGAGCATGAGCAGGGGAAGGGCAGAAAGAGAGGGAGTCACAGAATCTGAAGCAGGCTCCAGGCTCTGAGCTGTCAGCACAGAGCCCAACACAAGGCTCGAACCCATGAACTGTGAGATCATGATGTGAACTGAAGTCAGATGCTTAACTAACTGAGCCAGTCAGGTGCCCCAAATTTAATTCCTTTTTTTAACTTCTTTCTGAGAAAAAAAGAAGAAGAAGAAAACACAATGGTCTAAAATCTTTAGGATAAAGGAAAAGCAGTTTTAAGAGGGAAGTTTATAGCAATATAGGTCTACCTCAAGAAAGAATAAAATCTAGGGGCGCCTGGGTGGCGCAGTCGGTTAAGCGTCCGACTTCAGCCAGGTCACGATCTCGCGGTCCGTGAGTTCGAGCCCCACGTCAGGCTCTGGGCTGATGGCTCGGAGCCTGGAGTCTGTTTCTGATTCTGTGTCTCCCTCTCTCTCTGCCCCTCCCCCGTTCATGCTCTGTCTCTCTCTGTCTCAAAAATAAATATAAACGTTGAAAAAAAAATTTAAAAAGAAAGAATAAAATCTCAAACAATTTAACCTTATACCCAAAGGAAAAGAAAAAAATGTCCAGAGCTAGTAGAATGAAGGAAATAATAAAGATCAGAGAAAAAATAGAGACTAAACAAAAAAACAACAAAAGAAAAGGAAAATATCAATGAACCTGGGAGCTGGTTCTTTGAAAAGATAAACCAAATTGATAAACTTTTAGCCAGATTTATCAAGATAAAAAGAGAAGACTAAAATAAATAAAATAAAAAATGAAGGAAAAACAAAAATGTTATGGAAATACAAAGTTCAGGTGAAAAGAGAATATTATGAAAAATTATATGCCAACAAATTAGACAAACTTTAAAAACTAAATACCTAAACACATACAACTTTCTAAAACTGAATCCAAAAGAAATAGACAACTTGAACAGATTGATTACCAGCAATGAAACTGAATCAGTAATCAAATACTCCCAACAAACAAAAGTCCAGGACCAAATGGCTTCACAAGTAAATTGTACCAAACATTTAAAAAATGGTTAATAGAAGAGGAAGGAAAACTTCCAAATTCATTCCAAGAGACCATTATTACTCTGATACCAAAACCAGACAGAAAAACTACAAAAAACAAAAACAAAAAAGTCAAAAAATCTACAGTCCAAAAGTTCTGATAAACATACATGCACAAATTTGCAACAAAATATTAGAAAACCTAATTAAACAATACAGTTTTAAAAAATCATTCACCATGTTCAAGTAGGATTTATCACAGGAATGAATAGTGATTCAATCAATGTGATACATCTCATTAACAAAGGATAAAAATCATATGACCATCTCAATATATACAAAAAAAAGCTTTGACAAACTCCAACATCTGTTCAAAAACTCTCAACAAAGTAGGTTTGGATGGAACATACCTCAATATAATTGAGGTCATATACAAGAAATCCACAACTGACACCATACTCAATGGTGAAAAACTGAGAGATTCTTCTATAAGTTCAAGAATAAGACAAGGATGTCCACTTTTTTCATTTTCATTCAACATAGTACTGGAAGTCCTGGCTGTAGCAATCAGACAAAAGGGAGGGAGGGAGGGAAGAAGGAAGGAAGGAAGGAAGGAAGGAAGGAAGGAAGGAAGGAAAGAAAAGAAAGGGAAAAGGAAGGGAAAGGAGGAAGGAAGAGAAGGAAGGGAAGGGAAGAAAAAAGAAAGGGCATCCAAATTGGTAAAGTAGAAGTGAAAGTGTCACTATTTGCAAATGGCATGATACTACATACAGAAAACCTTAAATGTGCCACCAAAAAACTATTCGAATTGACAAATAAATTCAGTAAAATGCAGGATACAAAATCAGTACACAAAAACTGGTTGCATTTCTATATACTAACAACAAACTAGAAGAAATAATTTTTTAAATAATTACATTTAAATGGCACAATCAATGAAAATGCCCAGGAATAAGTTTAACAGAAGAGGTGCAAGATATGTATTCTAAAAACTACAAAATATTAGTGAAAGATATTGTAAACAACACAATGGAAAGAAAGTCCATGCTCATGGATTGGAAGAACAAATATTGTTAATTTACAATACCCAAGACATGGAAGCAACCCAAGTGTTGGATGGATGAATGGATAGATGGATGGATAAAGAAGTGCAACACACACACTCACACACACACACACACTGGCATATTAGTCATAAAGAATGAGATCTTGCCATTTGCAATAACATCAACGGGCCTAGCAGCTATAATGCTAAGTGAAATAAGACAAACACAAATATCATATGATTTCACTTATATAGGGAATATAAAAAACAAAACAAAGAAGCAAACAAAAAACAAACTTTTTTTTTTAATTTTTTCTTTAACATTTATTTATTTTTGAGACAGAGAGAGATAGAGCATGAACGGGGGAGGGGCAGAGAGAGAAAGGGAGACACAGAATCCGAAGCAGGCTCCAGGCTCTGAGCCATCAGCCCAGAGCCCAACGCGGGGCTCGAACTCACGGACCGCGAGATTGTGACCTGAGTTGAAGTCAGACGCTCAACCGACTGAGCCACCCAGGCGCCCCAAAACAAACTCTTTAATACAGAATACTTGCGGTTCTCAGAAGGAGGATGGGGTGTGGTGGGATGGGTGAAACCGATAAAGGGAATGAAGTACAAACTTCCAGTTATAAAATAAGTAAGTCACAAAGATAAAAAGTAACATAGTTTGGAGTCAGATGTTCAGTATGCTTATCATTATGAGCACTGAGTAACGTATAGAACTGTTGTATCATGTAGTACTCCTGAAACTAATAACACTGTATGTTAATTATACTTCAATAAAAAGTAAGTCATCAGGTAACAAGGAAAGAGAGCAAGGGAAGAAGAACAAAGAGCTATAAAAACAACCAGAAAACAACAAGATGCAATAAATACTTAATTATCAAAATTATAAACAAAATGTTCTAATTGATCCTTTCAAAAGACATATGGTAAATGCATGGACAAAACAAAACAAAACAAAACAAAACCATCTCTGTGCTGCCTACAAGACATTCACTTAGTACTAAGGACCCGTACAGACTAAAAGTGAAGGCATATACATTTACCTTTAAGTTAATGTGTTCTTGATTCCATGTGGCAGAAAACTACCCTGGCTCATCAATAAAGAGGGAAAACTGGCATATTTAATTGAAAAAGTCCACATGTTTGGGGCACCTTGGTGGCTCAGTTGATTAAGCGTCCTATTTCAGCTCAGGTCATGATCTTGCAGTGCACAAATTCAAGCCCCGCGTCAGACTTTATGCTGACAGCTCAGAGCCTGGAGCCTGCTTCAGATTTTTTGTCTCCCTCTCTCTCTGCCCCTTCCCCACCTGTGCTCTCCCTCTCCCTCTCTCTCAAAAATCAATAAAAACATTAAAAAAAAAAGAAAGAAAAAGTCCACATGTTGAAGAGATGGCCTACCAGTGTTCAGTCAGTTAAGGCTTCAGCTCCTTTTTCTGCAAATCTCTCAGCTCTGTCCTTGGTTCCTTTGCAGTTTCAGTCTTGGCCAGTAATAAAATGTTTGCCGTTTTTCACACAAATATATGAGATACAGAGAACAAGCTCTCTCTTTGAGTATTCAGCAACAATCTCTTAACAGAAAATAAATGAAGAATCTGAGACCTCCCTAGAATACTTCTATCTAATTGGCCTGATTGGAGCACATAATTATCTGAAATAGTCCCTGTTGAGTGTGATGCCATGCTCCAACTCTTAATTCTGGGTCCTTAAATGAATCACTAGCAAAGGAAAAGGATAATCCTTAATAATTAGTTCTGTCTCTGGATATGGTGCAGAAACCTGCTTTTTAGAAGGACATGGAGTGTGTGGCCAGAAAGTATGTAACAGAATGGAAAATGAGAAACTATCATTGAAATGGGAACTGGACACTTTGCAGGCAGTGGAAGTGTCTTTTATAAATTCAAAAATTAAAATCATTGATCAGTTATCAGAATATGTTTTGAAACATCAACATTTTTGACATAGAGTTATTCCCAGAAATTCAGTGATGAGTTGCAGTGCTTTGATGGGTATTACTATAGTAAAAACTATATCCATAACTATTTAATGGATATAAACAGAAAATGCATAGATTATTATAAAACTGGAAAGGGTCACAGGTACTATCTGTAAAAGAAGCATAGTATCTCATTAGAAAATACATTTTAATCTTGGAGCTAGTAAACCTGAATTTTTGTCCTAGATTGGACACTAAGTAGCTTTTTCTCCTCCTCCTCCTCCTCCTCCTCCTTAAATTGGTGTGTCAGAATTCCAATCTGTAATAAGGATGCTAGACTTCAACTTCAAAGAAGTACAACAAGGAAGTCTCATTTGGGGCACCTGGGTAGCTCAGTGGGTTAAAGTGTCTGACTCTTGATTTCAGGGTTTGTGGGATCCAGTCCTACTTCAGGCTCTATGCTGAGCATGGATCCTGCTTGGGATTCTCTCTCTTCTCTCTCTCTGTCTCTTGCCTGCTTTCTCTTTCAATAAATAAATAAATAAATAAATAAATAACATTAAAAATTCTCAATCAGTTGAACATTCTGAAACTACAAACAAGGAGAACGAGAAAATAAAATCCCATATATCTGATAAAATATTATGTAAAATGTAAACAACATATATAAAGGTTTCTAAGACCATTGCAATTTGGCTATTAAGGAAAGAGAGTGCTGATTATTAGTGATCTAGGAGAAGTTAACAAAGACATGAGTTTTATTGAATAGACTGCATACTCAGGAAAAATAAATGCTCCCTGTTTGGTATAATGTAAGCAGAATGTTTGGGCTGGCTACAGGAGTTTCCCTGAAACTATCTGCCATTGCAAATGACAGCACATATGGCACTAAAAGAAGATATATGTATATACACATGGCAAAGTGGTAGTGTATATGTTTCTAGTGAAGACACAGAATACTCATTTTTTTTCAAGTAACAGCTTTTGGTATGACTGGAAAAGGGGAAAACATAAAAGACAATCAGCTTTAGAGCAACCATAGTCTATCAGTTGAAGATAAGTAAAGGCATATTAACACACACTCTCAGGAAATTTTTTTGGCATCAGGAAAAAGATCTATACCTAAAATCAGAATAGTGATTAGAGAATTTTCCACAGACACAATGATCCCTATTTTTGAAGCACATAAAATCATTTCAAGAGGATAAGAGCTGATAATTAATTGCTGGGAAATAACCACAGGTGAAAAAGTTGAATTCTGAATTAAAAAATAAATAGAATAAAACAAGAGGATCTAATTTTATTGCATCAGTGTAGAATACTCTATAGCAGTAACGAAATGAGAAAATGTATTAATGGCAGTTTATATATGCAGTAAATAATGTATATATGTATGTATGCTTATGCATATATATGCATATATATTTGTACATGTATATGTATGTATCTGATGAACAACTGAGGCTACGGGTGACATCTAAGTAAATCAAACAGGTATAAATATTTAAGTATTTTAAGCCATGGTTTAATAAAATTAAAAATTAATAAAACATAAACTAAAAATCTTAACTATTTAAATATGTTGAGGTGATCATGAACAACTTAGTTCATATTAAATCAAAATAGCAATGCTATAATGTTTTAACATGATAATGAGAAATAAACTTATTGTTATTTATGAGATTTATAAAGAATATTAAATACTTACAGTATATAAAATGAAAAAAAAAGAAACCTGTATCTAATTCATGAAAATAAGAACAAAAAAATCTTTGGAAAGCTATAAGAAGGACCTTATACACAGTAGTAAACAAAACTGTATTATAAAAAGAACAGTACTGAAAATTATTTCAAGTAGTTTAAATATACTATAGTTTATGAATGTAACAAATGAAAAAAAAAGATACAGTTATATATCTGAAAAAACTAAACCTTGGAAAATATAAAATTATATGTTAAAAAGTTGAAAATTTAAAAATGAATAATTCTCTATGAAAACACAAGTGCTAATATACACCAACACCAAAAAGTATTTTTTTATGCCTCCCCAAGCATTTCCTAAATTATCCTGAACATAGGAATCTTCAGGGATACTTGTTGCAAATCTTCTCCTGGAGATTCTGACCTACTAAGGACATTGCGATCTTGGACCAGTATTTTCAACAAGCACTGGCGAATATGCTAATCAGGAATGTTTGTGTATGTTGCCTAAAGCAAGTTTCCAGGTCAAGAGTTTATTACAGATAAATTATAAATTTTTCATAACTGCATATTTTACATGCTAAATAAACTTTTTCGCAGGCCACAAAAAAGGGAAAACTTCCACTTTTTTGTGAAACTATAACCCTGTTATCAAAATATGTCAGCCCTGCAAAGAGAATATAAAGCAAACTAGAAAACACAAAGGCTTACTGACTTTCATTAGTAGCTTAAGACTGGGCAAAACCTCTTCCGACATTATTGTTCAGAAATATTAAAATATATTGCTTAATATAAGCCTGGCCCCAAAAGTAAACACCAAAGAAAGAAGAGGAAGGGATTAATAAAACCAGAAAATAATATCCAGAAACGGTTCTTTAAACAAGATGGCCTTATGCTGCAGTGACTGGAGTTTGCATTTCCTAAGAAAATCAGGGAAAAGGATTATACACCAAACTGGAACATTCCTATCAGGTTCAGTGAGATCCCTTGATATCAGTAAAGGAAGATATTAATGTAAAGACAGAACAAAACACTTTTCATATCATTTTTGAAATATGTGTAAAATATTAAAGGTTTTTTCTGGAAGATAGATGCATCAGACTACATATTTTAATGAGTAAATATATTTTGATTTTATTTTTTTTTAATTTTTTTTTAATGTTTGTTTATTTCTGAGAGAGTGCAACCTGGGGAGGAGCAGAGAAAGAGACACACCCAGAATCGGAAGCAGGCTCCAGGTTCTGAGCTATCAGCACACAGACCCAGGCGGGGATCGAACTCACTAACCGTGAGATCATGACCTCAGCTGAAGTCTGACGTTTAACAGACTGAGCCACCCAGGCGTCCCCGTTCTGATTTTCACAGTACAGAGAAACAGATGCAAAGGATGAATTTTAAAAGCCGATTTAGCATCTATTGTGGAGGAGATATAAACACTTTATGACTTCAAACAAATTGTTTTTGATGTTTAAAATTAGATCAATATTAATGGCAAATAGATCATTACTGTGCACGTATGGGCACTCAAGATAAAACATTTTTCTCTGTGTTTATTTCGTAAAACACACAAATGCAACCCGCAAATGCACTGACTTGCCTGTTTGTTGTGACCATTCTCTCCAGCTTTTAAAAAATTTATTTGATTTATTTCTGGCATCAGGACACCTTTTTACCTCATCTTCCTTCTCTGGGGACATGTTAGCCTGGGTATTCATTTGTCCACTTCCTTTCATCAAATCCTGATCTTTCTCTCAGATTCAGATATAGCTACATATAGAGGATTCATGTGATATTTATTATTTACGTTTATATGTAGCATGAAGTGATGTAATATGTTAGTGCCCTTAGATAAACAAGCCATAACTTGGTTAAAAGAAATATGTATTCAAAATTCAGTGAAGAGGGTTTTTACTGATGGTATTTTTATATATTGTATCATCCAATAAGGATGAAGTTTTATATAACATGCCCCTAAAACTACACTATATAGAATAATTTTATGTAACACAGTGTACATACAATTTACTAGGTCTTTAGAAGATGAAATAGACTATTAGAAATGACTTAGAAATTTGTATTTTTTCTAGAATAGGAAGCATATTGTATGTATTCATATTTTCATAAACTGGTTTGTTAATGCCAGGATTTTGTAGCCATCAACAAAAAGATTTGGGAAGGGGGCAAGGTTGATGACAGCACGTCTATTATCTAGCCATGTGTCAGATATTTATTCATATATCTGTACTACAGTAAACACATCTTTATTATTTCTTACTTTTGCTTGTTATTTCTATTGCCATATTGGGACTCTCTGTGTTCACTTTGAACATTATTTAAAAAGAAAAGTCATTTATAAATTTCCAGTTTTATATATATATATATATATATATATATATATCATTCTCTAAAAAAGATCACTTGAATGATATTATAATTATATTCTATTTATTCAAAGCTCTTAAAGCATTGTTATCATAATAGCTTGACTAATATGAATATCCTTTTATTACATGAGCATAAATAGACTAGTTTTAGGAAGAAATGCTTAAACATTATTTTATACAAAATAGCATATGTAATTATATGTATTGTATTATATATTGTTATTATAATTCATTTTGTGATTACCCTATTTCTCTCTATGAAAATAAACAGTGAAAAAAATTTTGGCCTTTTTGATTGTGAATAACAATCATTTTAACTACTATTTTAAAACTTCTTGTATTATGAGTCTTCCTTGGGATATATTCTTTGTCTAATTTGAGCTCAGTTAATGAAGATGCTCTCATTAACCTTCAAGAGACATTACGTAAACGCGTTTATAACAACAACAACATACCAGAATTCTATCAGTGTTGTTATAAGAATAACATGTCACATTTCTTTTATACATTATAAAATAATGTTAAGAAGAGCTTATTAACATTTCCTCACAATTGTTTAGTTTGACAAGCTTGTCACAATTGCTCTGTCACCTGCTCACTTGCTGTTCATGACAAGTCGCTGACATTAATTCATAATTGCTTAGGAAAAATTAGCATTTGGCCTTTAGCAGCCAAACTCAACTAGACGTATAAAAGCTGTATTTTTTCTACCTTTGGATAAATAAGACCTGATAAAAAATTAGATTATACATGGAATTCATGAATGTATACATACCTACAATTTAACCAAAAGTCATAAATGGAACACATCAAGTATACTTACAGATTATATAATTAATAGAACATGATGATTTATAAATTGGCCACAACGGATAATTTGATATGGTTTGGTTTATAATATTCCATTTGCAAACTGCACATCCAATTGCCACTTCAAAACTGTCTTCCATTGTGAACATTTTGTACACGTGACATACACCTATACTGCTAATTTTATTTTCTGTTGTTCACACCCTAAATTAAATATTTACTTCTTTAAACATGGAATTCTCATTTTCAGACTTCTGCCTCTGTACAAACTTTAATATAATATCATAATTAAAGTCAATATATGTCATATTCAGCGAGATTGAAATTAATACAGCAAAAGACAAAACTTAAGACAGAGATAGAGGCCTAAGAAATTTTATGGGAACAAAAGAATACTAAATTAAGATTTTCCTCCTAAAGAAAAGAATGGAATTCAGCAAACAATTTGATTTTAAGCTTCCTAGTCTCAATGAAAATCAGAAAAAATTTGATTTGCATAGTTCTCACTCTCTAGGTACTTTGAATTTATTTCTCTATCGAAGATACTAATACAGTTTACACAAAATTTTAGTTACCATAAATTTGCTTTGAGATCATATTTATACAGGAAAGTTAAGCTGGTTTCATTTTAAGTATAATTTTAAAATAATGTCAGAGTTGTGTTTTCTTTGCAATGTTAACAACTTTTATTTATTTTTTTTCTTTTTTGTTATACTAGCTATTATCTCCAGGCCAATGAAGAAAAGAGTGATCACTTAGTGGGCACCTTTGTTTTTCTGATAAAGAAAGACTTCTCTTCTTTGACAAAGAAAACTTTGTCTCCTCTCTTTACCTTTCATTTATTATTATATTAAATTATACTGATTCATCTTATATTAATGGAACTAAAACTATGCCTTACATAAATTCAACTTGGTCACTCTGTATTATCCTTTTATCCTATTGTCTCTAGAGTCAGGTTAGGTAAGTGGTATTTTCTGCAACGTAAAATATTATTAGCATAATGTTATCCGTAAGATTTTTAATCACCTGCTTAAGCTCACCAGCATCAGCGGCTCTGTTCTTTTTCTTATCCTTAACATTTCCAGTTTTAATATTTTATTAATTTATAGTTCCAGGTGCTTGCTCTTTTATTAGCTAAAAAGACAAAAAAAGTTATCTAGCTTATGTTTCTCATTCATTATTTTTATATTTTCCTTTTTCCTTCCTTCCTTCCTTCCTTCCTTCCATTAAATTACTTTAACTCTAAAATTGGATGTTTAGATTATTATATAGTAGCAATTCTTTAAATATACATATTATCCTCTAATTTCCACTCACTTTAGTTTCAACCTATAATTTTTTTAAGTAAGCTCTATGCCCAACACGGAACTTGGTTTCATGAACCCCAACTCAAGAATCACATCCTTTACTGATTAAGCCAGCCAGGCACCTCTTAACCCATAATTTTTGATATTAAGTATTCTCATCAGGTATCATACATTATGTCTTCTTCCTTTTTTTTAGTTGGAGGATTTCTTTTATTTTGATATAATGAGTATTCAATATATTTATAAATATTCTGTACATTATTTGTGCTCAGAGAAAGGATTAGGTTTACTAATACTTTTCACTTTGATTGAATCTTGCTGTTTGACCTTGAAGATGGCCAAATTTCATAAATGTGATATTTATCTAGAAAGCAATAGGCATTTTTCTATTTTGGAATAAAAGCATCTGTGCACACAAAACTTTAAACCTACTTTTTATCAATGTAATATACCGCATTAACAAAATAAAGAATAAAAATCATATTATCATTTCAATAGACACAGAAAAAGCATTTGTCTAAAATCACCATCCATTATGATAGACACTCTCAACAAAGAAAGTATAGAGGAAATATAACTCAACTTAATAAATGCTGTATATGACATGGTCATAGCTAACATCATACTTGATGGTGAAACCTAAGACCAGAAACAAGACAAGGATGCCTCCCTCCTCTGGCTATATTCATTTAACATTGTACTAGAAGTCCTAGGCTATATAATCATAAAAGAAAAAGTAATAAAAGGCACACAAGTTGGTAAGGACAAAATAAAAATGTCACTGCAGATGACATGATGCTATATGTGGAAAACACTAAATTCCATGAAAAAAAACTATTAAAATTAATAAATGAATTTAGTAAAGTTGCAGGATACAAAATTAAAATACATAAATTTCTTATACATCTATACACCAGTAACAAAGTAGCAGAAAGAGAAATTAAGAAAACCCCATTTACAATTGCATCAAAAACAATCAAGAAGGTGTAAAACATGGACTCTGGAAACTGTGAGACTTTAATACAAATTGAAGATGTAACAAATAAAGGGAAAGGTATACCTTACTTATGAAATGGAAAGATATTTTTAAAATGCCCACACTATCATTATAGTGTATTTGGATTATAATACGAAAATCATCTTTCACAGAACTAGAACAATCCTAAAATTTGTATGAGACCACAAAAGACCTCAGATAACCAAAGCAGTCTTGAGAAAGAAGAACAAAACTGAAGGTATCATGATCCTAGATTCAAAACTACACTACAAAGTAATAGTAATCAAAAGAGTATGGTACTGGCACAGAAAGAGGTAATAGATCGCTGGAATAGAATAGTGAGCCCACAAATAAACCCACACTTAAATGGTCAATTGATACATGACAAAGGAGGGAGGAATATACTAGGGGAAGAATAGTCTCTTCAATAAATGGTAATAGGAAAATTGGATAGCTACATGCAAAAGAATAAAACTGGCCCAGTTTGTTACATCCCCCTACAAAAATAGACTCAAGATATATTATAAACTTAAATGTGAGGCCTGAAACCATGGAACTCCTGAAAGAACATTGGCATTAATCTCATGGACATCAACCTTAGCAACACATTCATAAATCTGTCTCTTCAGGCAAGGGAAACACAAGCAAAACTAAACAATTGAGACTGCATCAAACTAAAAGGCTTCTGAAATAGCAAAGCAAACCATCAACAAACCAAAAATACAATCTACTGAATGGGAGAAGATATTTGCAAATAATGTACCCAATAGGGGATTAATATCCAAAATATATAAAGAACTCCTACAACTCAACACCAAAAACAAAACAAAACAAAACAAAAACAAAACAAAACAAAACAAAAAAAAAACACACACACGATCCAATTAAAAGTTGGGCAGAGGACCTGAACAGGCAAATTTCCAAGGAAGACATGCAGATGATATGTTCTATATCATTAATCATCAGGGAAAAGAAGATCAAAACTATAGCAAGATATCACCTTACACCAGTCAGAATGGCCAGTATCAAAAAGACAACAAATGACAAGTGCTTAGAGGATGTGGATAAAAAGGAACCCTCATGCACTATTGGTAGAAATGTAAATTGGTATAGTCATTAGGGAAAATAGTATGGAGGCTCCTCAAACGATTGAAAATAGAACTGCCATAGTATCTAGCAATTCCATTTCTGGGTATTTGAAGAAATAGAAAATGCTCATTTAAAAAGATTTATGCACCCCTATGTTTGTTACAACATTATTTACAATAGGCAAGATATGGAAGCAACCTTAGTGTCTATAAATACATAAACAGATAAAGGAGACTTTATATATATATATGTATATATATGTATATATATATACATATATATATATAGTTCTGTATCTCTATAAATCTATAAATCTATATATAATATATATATTATATATATTATATATCTATATCTATATCTATATCTATATCATATATGTATCTATATCTATATCATCTCTATATCTATCTATCATCTATCTATCTGTAATGGGAGAATATAGGCATAAAAATGAAGAAAATCTTTCTTTCTTGGACCTAGAGGGTGTTATGCTAAGTGTCAGACATAGAAATACAAATAGCATATGATTTCACCCATACGTGGAATCTAAAAACTAAACAAAGGAAACAATTCAGAAATAGACTAATACATACAGGGAACAATGATGGTTGTCAGAAGGTGTGAAAGGTGTGTAGATAGGCATTATAGATGAAGGGAATCAGTACGTACAAAACACAATAAATAAGCCACAGGAATATAAAGTACAGCATAGGGAATGTAGTCAATGATATTAGACTAATTATGTATGATGACAAATGATGACTAGATTTATTCTTGTGGTCATTTTGTAATATATATAAATGTCAAATCACTTTGCTGTACACCTGAAACTAATATAAAGTATGCCAACTATAGTTCAATAAAAAAAAGGAAAGTCTACCTTTTTTTTTTTTTTTTTTTTTTTTTTTTGGTTGCAATGGAAATGTGCCTTTCTCTTTTCTTACTCTGGGAAGGGCAGTTGATTGACAGCCATTGACTGACTGCCCCTCTGCTGCCCTCCTTGATCCACTGCTGCATTCCTGCCAAGGCCACACTTCCCCCAAGATGCTTGTAGGCAATGACTGAGCACAGTAGCATACTAGTGCAGATCCATTCCTGTATTATATGGACCTCCTCAACTGTAAAACCCTGGCTTGAGAACTGTATTTGTTGCCAAGTCTATAATAATGGCCAGACACTTGTGGCTATAAACAACCAAAATTCTTTCTCAATCAGTTCTAGATGTCAGAATTCTGAAATCAGTAGCACTGGACTGAAATCAAGTAATCTGCAGTTGAATGTTTTCTCTGGATGTTCTAGAGAGGAGTCCATTCTTTGCTTCTTCCAGCTTCTGGTGACTTGTTGGCATTTTGGCACTACAGCTACATCACTCCAATCTGTCTTTGTGGTCACACTGCCAACTCCTCTTCTGTGTGTGTGTGTGTGTGTGTGTGTGTGTGTGTGTCTTCTTTTCTATGTGAAATCTCCCTCTGCCACTCTTATGAAGACACATCTGATTGTATTTTTCAAGATAACATCCACAGCTCAAGATCCTTAATTTTATCATATCTTTTACCATATAATGTGGCATCCGTAAGTTCCAGGATCTAGGGCCCGATATTTGGGGAGGAAGGGGTATTCTCAGCATACCACAAAGGCTCTCATTTAGCCTGGCCAAAATTTTCTTGGAGGTGTAAGACGTGTCCTATCCGGTTGTCCTTTACTACCTCACTAATTTCACAGTTGGCAGATATGCACTGCTATCTGAAGATTCATTCTGCACACTCCTACTTCCTATTTTTTACCCTCCACTTTAGATTGCCTGTCTAAATCTACTTGGTCTTTACCACTGGCCAGCAGAACTAGCACATGAGCATATTAATAGAGTCGCCAAAGTAGCAGAGACACTGCTATACTACTATATATAGATGATATATGGTCCCAAAAGCATAGATATCCACGAATGAAGTTCAATCTAGCCATGGACACTTCTGAATATCCAAAAAGTCTCCAACAAAGATCAATGCCAAGAAACTGATATGACACTACTACTTGGATAGACAAAAAAGCCACTTGGTGACAAAAGGAATACATTGGAAAGTTTTCATCATGGAAGATCCAGTATTTTGTTCTCACAAGGACAGATACCTATTCTGAATCTAGATTTGCATTTTTAGTCCACAAAGGCTCACGTATAATCTATGGGCTTCAGAAGTGCCCAATCCATAAGCACAAAATCCCAGGCAACATAGCATCTGACCAGTGATCCACTGAACTGTGAAAGCGATGCAGTATGGTGCATTGCACAGTACCTGGAATAATACACATTCAATATATATTATGTAAGTTAATAAATTGAGTTATATGTTTTATATTCACATAAAGTAATGCAGAATGTTGAGTAAAATAGATAGTAATAACAGTTAACCTTTACTTAGTCCATGATTTATAATCATTATGTCATTTAATTCTCACACTACTAAAAATGGTTCCCCAGTTTATAAATGAGGAAAATTAGGCACAAATAGAGTATATCAATTCTGTAATTCACACAGCTATTAGGTAGAAGAACTGGTTCATACCATAAGTTGTTTGACTCCAGGGCCTTTCTTTACCATCACTTTAGAGAAAATATGATAAGCTTTTATCAGGTCAAAATGCAGATCACAAAGTAACCTATACATTTTATAGTGAATAATCTCAATATGAGGATATTCTTTGAAAATTCAGGCTGCATCATGACACTAGGAAAAGTTATAAATGATAGAACTGATAGCAGTAATGCTCTTAACATCAAAAAAGATGCAATCTTTAAATGACAATGAAAAATTGAAGAATATATAACTATAAAATATTAAATTATGAAGTTCCAGAAATTTAGCCCAAATTCCTTAGTCTTAGGCCAATATTCTGTACAAGTAAACTTTAACTATATTAAAGAAATATTCACTTCAGTACAATTTTCAAACTAAAATTTAATGCAGCAGAGAAAACAAATGTGAAGTTCCTATTTGACAAATTGCACTTTTGACAAAGACTAAGGACAACCTACTTTTTGAAATAATTATATTATTTTATCTAAGATTCTGTCAAGTAGCATATATTTACTATACATTTAGATATTTAGATATCAGATAATCTTGCATAATTAATTAGAATCATAATTATTTAAGAGTTTGGTTAATATATGTACATTTTAAAGTTTATTTATTTTGAGAGAGAGAGAAAGAGAGCGTGGACAGAGGAGGAGAGAGAGAGAATCCCGAGCAGGCTCCGCACAGAAGCTGATGTGGGGCTCCAGCCCACAAACCATGAGCTCATGACCTGAGCTGAAATCGAGTCAGATGCCCAACTGACTGAGCCACCCAGGTGACCCACTCTTTTTTTAAGTTTATTTATTTATTTTGAGAGAGAGCTGGCTCTAGTTTTGTTTTTTAAAGGTCATTTAGAACCTTTAAAATATGTGTCTATACATACACACAAACACATGCACATATAAAAATATATAGAGACAGGTGAAGAAACATTGCTACAGAAGCACTAAAAACTGGACACCCTACTATAATATCCCATTTTGCTTTTCTACTTTCTATCTCTGCCTTTTTTCCTATTTTCTGTGAGATAATCTCAACATTATTATAAGCTTTCATGAAATGTCTAGTGATCTTTGGCTAGTGAATCATGATTTAAAGTGAGATACTAAAAAGTTTACTGAGACTCTACATATGTGTTTGATGAGGGTGCTTTTGAACGAAGGACTTCAGAATAAAGTTCTACAATGGAATCTCAAATTGCTTATGTTTATAGTTTTGTTGTGATTAATGTTTGCTTGCTTATTTGAATCTTTTTAGGCTAGTTTCTTCAGAGATGAGTTTTCAAATCTTTCACCTGGTGCTACAGACCTGGCTGTTTCCATACTGGAACTGATTGGAGGAACAGGATGGGAACTGTAAAGTTTAATTAACAATTTCATTTATTTCCCTCATTGTCAGGGCACTTTTTCACCCTCATCCTCACCACCAGCTATCCCTGGTTTTTCTGAGACTGGGATCACATCTCTCAGTTTTTCCTAAGAAGAAGCATGCATCTGTGGCTGTGTTCAGGAAGGGCTGTTCAGATGCCTGTACTGGGTTGGGGAGGGTCTTGGACATTCTAACTCCTCTTTGGTCAACTGTGAGAAACTCTTACGCCTACCGCATTGAGATACCATGTGCCTCCATTACAGGAAACTACAGTGGTAGTTCCATAGCATAACTTGCTTCTTTGTAGCCACCCTTCCATGCAGGCTCTTAGCTCTCGGCTTTATCTTGCTGTCATTTACCTTATTGATTGTTCCACTTCCCATCTCCAGAGAAAGTATTGATACCTCTTACCTGCTGTCATCTCCTTCCTAGTACTCTATTGTATAGTTAATGGGTTCAAACATTTTCTTTACTTTCTTTACTGTCATTTCAAATTTCAGGAGGAGCTATAGAAAAGCACACATGTTCAAATCTTTGCGCTAAAGATATTCTTCAACTCTTGACCTTTGCCTTGGTAAAATCCCCTTTCATTCTGTCACATAATCAGTATCAATAACCAAATCTAACAATCCTCTGTAAGCTTATTTCTTCTTGATCTAATCACATTTAAAAAACTTTTCATTCATCTCTTTACTGAAATTATTTTATCCCTTAGTTTCTATGACTCTATTCTCCAAGTTCTCTCAAACATCTCTATAATATTTTAGACTCCTTCATGCCTCTGTTTTTCTGATTATATCTGAAATGTGACAGGACAGGGATGGGGAGACTTCAGAATACTTGTAATCCCAGCATTCCTATGCTATGTTACTTCTATAAAACTCCATGAGGTTTTGCACTGCTATCCTTCAATAGCAGCCCAGTCATAGAAGGGAAGAGATTCTTGCTCCAAATGCATTGTTGCCCAGACTCTGCCAGATAAAACATAAAGAGAACTTTTATAATATTTTTTCTATAGTTCTCTCATTTCTTTGATTCTAAAATAGCCATATCTCATTTGTAATGTTGCTGACAGTGAGGAAATTTTCCATTTCAGTATGATCCAAACTAGGAAATAAAAAAAAAAAAGACTGAATAAGTCTTCCCATTCTCCTTCACAAGAGCAAAATTTTAGAGCTGCCCTGACCTAGAAAGAGAAAATCAAGTCTATTACAATATCACAAGAATAGTACAATAACTGGAAAAAGTGCACCGAGAAATATTAAAGAATTTGGTTACCTAAACAACTTTGCCTAGTGCTTCATTGAAAAATGTTTGGTGGCATTCGCCTTAAAAATTCATCCTCTCAGTACTTTTCATAGTCAGCAAATTGAGAAATCAGTGGGGAGTGGGCATAAAACAAAGCTAAAATAACCTTGCAATACTGGGCCAACTTTTGAATCAGGATTGCTTTGCTTTGCAATATGCTCTTGAGGTTTCCTACACAGACAGTTATGTCATCTGGAGGCAGAAATAGTTTTATTTCTCCCATCCCAGTCTGCATACCTTTTACTTCCTTTCCCTGTGTCATGGCATTACCTAGGACTTACAATATCATATTGAATAGGAACAGGGACAGAGGATGTCCTGCCCTACTCCTGATTTTACAGGGTAAGCTTTGAGTTTCGTGCCATTACATATGATATTAATTATATATAGTTTTTTGAAGACATTATTTTTCAAGTCAAGAAAGTTTCCCTCTATTATGGATGGTATTTAAATGTCATTCCCCTCATGTAGTTTTTGATAATGGAATTTTAACTACTTTATGAGAATAGAAATCTCAGGAAAACACTGTCACTTTTTGGTTCTAATTAATGATATTACTGTTGTTAATGCATAACTCTGATTTTGGCTTAAATTAAAATCTAAGTAAATCTATGCGCTGCTTCCCCTAAGCAATTGTGCTTTTTATGTGAAGCTTAATAGGAAGCTGAAAATGGATTAATTTTGTAGAAACTATAAATCTCATGTGAGGTATTGTTTACATTCTTACCCCCTTAAAAGAGGCAGTGAAAGCTGAATGCAGTGAAGCTTCTGGGAAAGTGACAGAGAAATGTGCTTAGGGAATACATTTTAAAATGGTATTTAATGAGCCACTGTCGTTTTCTCTATGAAAAGGCAGAAATGGAAGTCATTTTGAAAACTCATTTGCCTCAATAAGGGAAGGTTTCCTCTTCTCTGTGTATATGTAGGGAATAAGGATATTCATACATGCACAGTCCTTAGGGCTGGAAAATGTTATTCTTCTGATTACTCATAATGAGCACTATTGAAATACTGTCACACACTAAATGTTTCCATTCATTTACAGTCTATAAAATTACATTAAATACAGTCCAAAAACAAGTCAAAAGCTTTTATTGTAAATTTTAAGTAATTTAAATTATTATAATGATGTATTTAGTAGTGAGTCCTGATTTTCATACCTCCAATGATATGAATTTCCCTGAAATAATTTATTATTCTATTATTGCTTTTCATGAGAAATTGTTATTCTCCATTGATTTTGCATTACATTAGACTTAGTTTTTGTCACCCAGTTTTAATCTCAAACTTTTTATTTCTATCAAATGCTCTTCATTGAACCTATCAATGGTTTCATTTTATCACAGCAGAACTACAGTTTTTTTTCCAATTCTATAGCCTTTAACACTGATGAGACATGGCATAAAATAAAGCGTCTCTGTGTTGCTGAGGATTATTATTGTGCAAATAAAACACACCCAGCCTAAGCTGTTGTCTCACACTGGTGAGGTGGGTTGGAGGAGGTTGGGCAAATCTAGATGGAAAATTTTAAATGATGACATCAGCTTTTGTGCACTGCCATGCTCTGTCTTGATCCCTCAGTCCCTCACTCCCCTTTCTCTCCATTTATTCACTTACTTATCTAATTTTATTCTAAGATGGACTCATCTATGTGTTGGGCAAGGTGACTATTATTCCAAGGAAAGAAAGATGGTCATTTTCAGTAGCTCTCCCAAAATTTCCAGGTAAGAACTTGACTTGCTGCCTTTAATCATGTATCAGGCAAGGGACTGAATTACTTGAAATACTCTGATTTGAGTCAGAGGAACCCTGGGTCATTTGTCGTGGACCAAGATGGGGCTGATTCAAATCAAAAGGGCAGAGAAGAACTAATATGTAGTGGGAAAGACACTTCTTCCAAGGAAGATGCAGCCATCACTACTACCCCAGGGCTTAGTCTGCTTCTCTTGTTAGTCTTTGCCATCTCATCCTTGACTGCATGAATATGGACATAATTTGCATGGGGTTCTATGTTTATAAGTTCACTCTTTTACACACACACACACACACACACTTCCATTTAGGCATTTATTTTATAATTAGAGTTTACTATGAAATCAATCTAAAGGAATATATATATTTTCCTTGGCATCTGCTATTAAATTTGGAAAAAAAAAGAGAATGAGAAAGAGAGAGAGAGGGTATACGATGAGGATGGAAAGGAGAGAAAGTTAACAAACTGTCATCTAAATACTATTAAGAATTGGGTATAGAATTGGTTCCCAAGCCTGTATTTATCTTTGCCTTTTTTTTTTTGCTAGAGGGATTGGTACCTGAGAGAGATCCAATTGAATATTTTGAGAGCTATTCTTGACTTAAACATTTATGTATCAATAAATTTTTATATATAATCCTTTTAGTCAAATTCTATTCATCTAATTTCTTTAAAAACATTTACCTCAACACTTATGATTTTATTAATATTGCAGTTTGTTTCTCCCTTCTAGATATTTTGTTGATTTTAATCGTCCAACATGGCTTAATTTTCAGGAATGTATTACTAGAAACATTCATCAATGAGCAAAGTATTTGTACATCTACGTTTATATATAGTACTAATACACATTCTGGATCATAGCTGCATTCTTTCTTAATGTTCCTAACATTCCTTAATGTTTCTGCTAGAACAAATTGCCACAAAAATAGTGATTCAAATGACACTGGTTATCTTATGGTTCTGGAGGTCAGAAGTCTTAAATGAGTCATAAGGGGCTAAATCCCAGTGTCAGCAGAGGTGTGTTCTTTTTAGAGGCTCTGGGGAACAAATCTGCTCCTTGCCTTTCCAGCTTCAGATTGCCCACATTTCTTGGCTTGTAGCCACATCACTCCTACCTCTGCCAGTGTCATCACATCTGCTCTTACCCCGATCCTCCTGCCTCTCTCAGTGTGATTACATCAGCCCCACATACAATCCAGGATGACCCCTGTCTCATAGTCCTTAACCTTAATTATACTCTCAGAATCCCCTTAGCCATTTAAGACAGGACATTCACAGGCTCTGGGATGAGGACTTAGACATCTGTAAGGGTCATATTTCTGCTTAACATAATAGCTCAGACAACTCAAGGGGCCCTTGGTTGCCTTAAAGTTGTAGATATAAATCTCATAAGCAGACTGAAGTTTCAGTTTTATACATGCTGACAGCATAAACTTGACACTATACCCTGGAACACCAAAGCAGAAATCAAATTCCATTTGATAAGTATTTATTAGCAACATTGTTCGCCATCCAATGTATTATGACTGCTGCACCTGCCCTCAGAGTTACTGATTCTGGGGGATCAAGGAGCCTGGGACAGAGGGAGAGAGAATCCCAAGAAGTCTCCATGTTCAGCATAGAGCCTCACATGGAGCTCTATCTCATGACCATGAGATCATGACCTGATCAAGACCAAAATCAAGAGTCAGAATCTTAACTGACTAAACTACCCAGGTGCCCAAACTTTGTCTACCTTTGTGATCATGTGATTGATTGGGATGTGAGGCTCATTGCTGCTGCCCAGAGTCACTGATCACTGTATAGTAGCATACTACACACTGCTAGCCTGGAAAAAGATAAAAATCCAAAATTCAAAGTACAGTTTTTACTGAATGCTTACTTAACTGAATGCTTTCATACCGTGGAAAAGTAAAAAAAAAAAAAAAAAAAAAAGAAAAAGAAAAGTTGAACTTCCATAAATTGGAGACAGTTTACTTCCGGGGCTTCCCTGGTTACTTTTGACACCTTTGTGACAGTTGAAAATTTAGAAGTGAGAATTTCTAGAAAATTCAGATAAAATATTCCTACTGAATCAAAGCAAAAGAGCTGAAGTTCCTAAACCCTTGGTCTCACTGGCCTCCCAAAGTATGAGCTGTCTATTGTCTTGCTGATCTATCATCTAAACCATATTATTTAGATTTTTGAGGGGAAGGGAATGCCAATTCTTTTCAACCATGATTTGTCCTATGAATTCCTTTGACACGTACAGATCTCCTTTTCAAAACCAAGAATTGGAAATGTTATCAGTGTCATAGTCAGCATTTAAACACTGATTGACATATTGACCATCATCTCTAGTTCTTGCTGCATACCATTTAAGAGTAAACAAATAGTTTGTGAAATTACAACTGTCTACAGAGTTGGGATGAATTTATTATGTCCTGTAGCATAACTGTCAGCTCTAATTAGTGACTTTCCATGGCTGTAACGTTGCGTGGCTTTTTTTCCCCCTTTGGTGCACATAATTAATAGAACGACTCCAAAAAAATATTGTGTAAGAGACCAGATATGGATATGACCAAAGAGCAGCTGCATAAACATGCTTTTCTTACTATGGTCTGTGGCCCGGAACATAATGGGGCTTGAGAAAGCTGTGATTACAGAAGCCTCACTAGTTAGAAGTATGTGTGTTATACCTTGCTAACAGATCCTAATAACTTATATACTATTATACGCTGTTGTATGCTTAGTTGAGTGTATGGGAAGTTTGAAAAGTTTTTGATCAGTTAATAATTATTTTTTTACTGTGAGTTACAGTCATTTTTGAAGCTACAACCTTATTTATTATATATAAGCTGTAAATACTTATTTTGTAGAATTGTAGAAGTTTGATCTGTATGTAAGAATGAATACATGTTTGATTTAATGTAAAGTCTATTTACTTTTGGCTGTCATTCACATATATGCACTCGTTACCAAGGAAAAGTTTTATAAGTGAATTAGTAAAGTGATTGACATGTTCTATTAATAATCTTTAAGCATACACATACACAAGATAAGACACTAACAAAATATATTTTGAATAGAGCTTACATTTATTGATTTTTTTTGTTACCATGCCTAGCTACTTGGATGCTAGCTGCATATTAGCAGGTTTCCCCAAATACGCTGCATATTAGTAAATCCTTAAGAATAACTAAAGGCTTTGAAATGGTGAGCTCTGGTATGAGCTGCCCCTTAAACATCTGCCCCTTAAACCGCCCCTTAAACATGACTGCTGCCCCTTAAACATCTGCAATTACTTGAGGAGTTACTACATCTTTTTGCTTTTCATTACCACATCATGTTTGTCACATTAGGATAAGAGAGTTATTTCTTAATAAGATGTACTAAATGGAACCAGAGATTAGCTGGTATGAAATGATAAATTATAATAACCTTGATCAAAAAAGATTTTTAAATATTGAACAATTATGAATAAAATGGTATTTAATTATATGAAATGGAACCATTTCTCCATTATCTTTCTGTTATTTTTTAATGTTTATTAATATGTACAACTCATATAGGTAATTCATTTCTGTAGTTTTTTCTATTATAGAGATTTAATTAAATGTTTTTTATAAATATACCATGTCTATAGCTATTATTGGAGAAATTAATTCATAGCTACACATTAAAATTATGAAAAATATTGGGTTATATGGTGTTTGCAGCCTTACACTATGTAAATATTATGTTTTATTTGATATATCTTTATATTTATAGGTTACCTATCATTTCATTATAATCTAATAATTTAGTAATTCAAAGACTTTTTATAAAATTATGTTTTACGATTATAAAGTAACATATGCTCACTAGGAGGAAATAAATCATATTACAAAAAGAATTACAATGAAAATAAAATTCTTAGGGGTGACAAGGTGGCTCGGTTGAGCGGCTCAGGTCATGATCTCCCAGTTCTTGAGTTCAAGTCCGCATGGGGCTCTGTGCTGACAGCGCAGAGCCTGGAACCTGCTTTGGATTCTGTGTCTCCCGCTCTCTCTGTCCTTCCCCCCCACACACACACACACACTATCTCTCAAAAATAAATAAAATTTTTTTAATTTTAAAAATAAATAAGGGGCGCCTGGGTGGCGCAGTCGGTTAAGTGTCCGACTTCAGCCAGGTCACGATCTCGCGGTCCGTGAGTTCGAGCCCCGCATCAGGCTCTGGGCTGATGGCTCGGAGCCTGGAGCCTGGAGCCTGTTTCCGATTCTGTGTCTCCCTCTCTCTCTGCCCCTCCCCCGTTCATGCTCTGTCTCTCTCTGTCCCAAAAATAAATAAAAAACGTTGAAAAAAAAATTAAAAAATAAATAAATAAATAAATAAATAAATTCTTATACATTTTGATCACTTATGGATAATATTAAAGTTTGCCATGTAACTTTCTATGTAACTTTACATATAGTATATATGTGTAATATGTACTGTATTAATATATGTGAATGTATAATAGTATATGTATACAGTATGTAATTCTCTCTATATAATGTACAAACTTACACATTATAAGATCAATTCACAGTATAAAGAATGTTCATTATTATATATTGGTATAGTAAAAAATCACTTTTAATTGTAGCATATGTTTCATTGAATAAATCAAATTTATTTAATAAATTATCTAATACTGAGTATTAAGTTATTCTCAATTTTTTATTGTAAACATATGGTGATAGAGATTCTTGTATACACACCTTTATATGTATGTACATTTGTAGAGGATAAATTATTAGGAATGTAATTCTTGGGTCAGAGAGTATGCATTTTTTTTAAAGTTTATCTATTTTGAGAGAGAGACAGCACATATAGGGGAGGGGCAGAGAGTAAGGGAGAGAGAATCCCAAGCAGGCTCTGCACTGTCAGCGCAGGGCCTGATGCGGGGCTCAAACCCACAACCATGAGATCATGACCTGAGCCGAAACCAAGAGTCAGATGCTTAACTGACTGAGCCACCCAGATGCAACTAGACAGTATGTGCATTTTTAGTAATTGTTATCCTTATTATCAAATTAACTTTATGAGAATCTGTAGAATCTGATACTGTAGTTCCTCCCTTCTGAGTTAAACATAATTCATTTAAATATTTGACATTGTGATCAGCAAAACACAGTACCTTGTTCAATTTTCATTACAAGTGAGGTTATTTTTTTCTGATGTATTGATAAAATCCAGATTCTGTATGTTTTAATTAATTATGTTATATTTTAATACCTGGTAGTACTCAATATTATTTTTATTTTTCAGAATATTTTTGGGCTATTTTCTTCTGTTGATAATGTATCTCAACCCTTTCTGAGATGGTGCATTTTTTTTTTTATGTATATGTAAGTTTGCAGAGGCAATGTCATTTCTGTTACTCATGTACATTTAATAAATAGAATATTCAATTCAATTCTCTTTTGGTTTTATTAGAATTTTAGACTAAGTTGTATATTTGTATCAAAAAAGTTTCTCTTCTCCATATGCTAGATATATCTGTGTGGATTTACTTGTGACTTTTACACATCTGAATTTTCATTTGTTTTAATCATTTTTCCTTTCTCTCTTTCTTTTCTTCCTCCCTTATGTCCTTTTTCCTTTTCTCTGTTTTCCCTTCCTTCTTATTTTTTTACATTTTAAATATCTATAAGAATGGATAATGCTGGTTATTTCATTCTATTACAAATAAAAAGTGGTCTATTTTACATAAATTATGTTTAATTAAACTGTTACTTCAAAATATACCTGAAATGTATTGAAAGTATGTTTAAATAGGCATGCTGGTTATATTCATAATGAACACTAAAACCTGCAGATTGAAATATTTCATTTAAGCAAAAATATGTTGGGTGATAACTTGCTTATTTCCTAGAGTGAAGTACATTTAATAACAGATTTAAGTTTCAGAAACAATTCTTAAAAGATATATTTTTAAAAATCATTTAATAAAATGTTGACCATCAGATAACTTTTCCAATTTGGAAGTTTTATGTGTTTGTTTTCTTTATTTTCTTATCCTGGGAGGAAAATGTCATTGTTGCAATCTATCAGAGATTAAGTGGCAAAGTAAATTTTTTCCAGATACAGAGAAGGCAATTTTTAAAAGGAATACGTCTTGATTATTTATATTCCCTATGAGCTCTTATATATAACATCGAGTGTCCACATTGACCTACTCCTTCTATTTGACTATTTTTTTTTTTCATATTACTTATTAGGTCAAAAGCTAAACAATATTAAAAGTAAATATTAAAACTAAATATTAAAAGTAAACTATCCATATTTCAAGAGGATTTAATGTTGTATAATATTGATCAGCACCTCATAGGATAAAAAAATCGTTTTTTGTACTATAAGCATTGTAGCAATATTCTAAATATGTATTCAGCTGTTTCCACACTGTGAATTCTTTTCTCTGAGCAGAATAGCCTGTCATTTCTTTTATCAGATTTTGTTGGTGGATGATCTACACCATGCTCAGAATTTAAATAAAGAGAAAGATCAAAAAGGGTTCTTCACCAGCCATTGGATCTACTTATATTTTCTGCTATCAAAGCATCTTTTATCAGTGATCCTTTCCACTGATTAGTTCGAGATGCCTGTGCCTGGAGTTCCAGTCATTCCAACAAGCATTTCTGAGTAAAGCAGAACATTCAGCCCACTGCTAGCCTTGATGAAGAATCAAAAATAAAAATAAAATCCTGAATAGTGTTTAATGGCATGGAATTATCTGATTTCGCCTCCAAGTATGAATCAAATGAAATATCCTTTTGTGTTTGCTATAAAACCAGTAAAAAAAAATGCTGTTGAAGGCATTTTCCATTGTATTATTCTATGTCCCATAATAAACTATTTATAAATAAAATATTAAGGAAGTCTTTTTTTCCTCAAAGAGAACTGTTTTGTTTCTCCATTTTTCACAAGATGTCTGATTTATCTTGCTCTCCCCTACCACCACCACCCTTTTTGTATCAATTAATAGACAGTTAAGAACAAAGTTTAAAGATCAGAGTAAATATTTTGACTCTGATTCTTACTATAATCACATTTTTGTTTACCTTCATCACTCACTTTCTTTCTCTAATTTGGTTTTAATATGTAATTGTGGCTATCATTTGTTTTAACCTGTCTTAAAACCTTTTTGAAGGAAGATAATATATGAGCAAATAAATGAACAAAAAATAATGCCATGTAGAAATATTAAATTTTTAAAGGTGAATCTGTTTGGGCTAAAAATCCTCATTATGATTACGATTGAGATACCACCTCATGCCGGTCAGAGTGGCCAAAATTAGCAACTCAGTAAACAGGAGATGTTGGTGAGGATTTGGAGAAAGGGAAACCCTCTTGCATTGTTGGTGGGAATGCAGACCCGTACAGCCACTCTGGAAAACAGTGTGGAGGTTCCTCAGAAAATTAAAGATTGAATTACCCTATGACCCAGCAATAGCACTGCTAAGATTTACCCAAAGGATATAGGAGTGCCAATTAATAGGCACACATGTACCCCAATGTTTATAGTACCACTATCAACAATAGCCAAATTATGGAAAGAGATCCAATGTCCATCAACTGATGAATGGATAAAGAAGTGGTATAGATATACAATGGAATATTACTATGCAATGAAAAAGAATGAAATCTTGCCATTTGCAACAACATGATGGAATGGAGGATATTATGCTAAGTGAAATAAGTCAGTCGGAGAAAGAAAGATATCCTATGTTTTCATTCATTCATATGTGAAAGTTGAGAAACTTCACAAAAGACCATGGGGGAAGGGAAAGAAAAAATATATATACATATAATTACAAACAGAGGGGAGGCAAACCTTAAGAGATTTTAAATACAGAGAACAAACTGATGGTGGAAGGGAGTGGGGGGGGCAGGGAAAATGGGTGACGGGCATTGAGGGGGGCACTTGATGGGATGAGCACTGGGTATTTTATATAAGTGATGAATCACAGAAATCTACTTCTGAAGCCAAGAGCACACTGTATACACTATGTTAGCTAACTTGACAATAAATTATATTAAAAAAAAAAGGTAAGCTACAGAGACACATGGAATTGGGAAATTTTTTTAAATATTGCTCAATGAAGCACTTATTTTATAACACCAAAAGAATATTTTTAAAGTTTGTTATTGATATGTGTATATATGTAATAGTATAATTATTATTATTATAAATAATTATAAATTATTATTATTATTATTAATCAAAGACTTCCCATGAAAATCTTTGGCCAAGCTCTCTCCTGAAAAAGACAAATAAATTAACTTGGTAAAGAGAAGGAGGGCTTCTCATTGATGTTGGGTAGACAATGTCCCCACAATATCAAGGTGTAAAATATAGATGTTGATGAAGATAATTTAGAGTAGCCATATGATTTGTCATCCAAAGCTTACACTGTTGAGAGGAAAGGTGGAGACAATATTGAAAATTAAGCCCTATGGCAGACAAGTGTGCACTGGGACTATTTTTAGAGAGATGCGCAATCATCCTAGCCAAGGAGAGTGCCCTGACTGAATAAGGGAAGTAAGGCTCCTCAGAGGTTACAGAAAACAAGGACTGGGAGGGAGGCTGAGCAGTGCTTAAGCACACACACTATTGACTCACATAATCTGGTTTCCTTTCCAGCCTCAGTATCCCCACTAATAGTATCCAGAATACCGGCAGATCTTTTAGAGTAATGTTAAAATATTAAATGAGGGGCCCCTGGGTGGCTCAGTCGATTCAGCTCAGGTCATGATCTCATGGTTCATGGGTTCAAGCCCCTCATCAGGCTCTGCGCTGAGAGCTCAGAACCTGGAGCCTGCTTCAGATTCTGTGTCACCCCCTCTCTGCCCCTCCCCTGCTTGCTCTCTCTCTCTCTCTCTCTCTCTCAAAAATGAACATAAAAAAAAAAAACACACATTAAATGAGATAATGTCCCTAGTCATTTGCACAACACCTGGCCCCAAACAAGTGTTCAGCAAATGTCACCTTTTTTTCTTTTCCCTCCTTAATAGAAATAATAAATGTGTCTCAGATAAATAAATGTGCTAAAAAATAGAATAAAAATTTAGGTGGTAAATCTGATTAGTGGTAGCTCTTAAGCATCAGGTAGTCAATATGACAGTCTGATAGTCATGTACCTGATAGTCAAAATATTGTCTTCCAAAGTTACTTAGGTAAATTCTTTTCTTCTTCACCACTTACAAATGCTACAGTCCTAAGTCAGCAAAGTCACTTTTTTTTTTTAACAATTGCAGGTAGATAAGATTTTCTCATATAAAATTAATGTTGCCGCACAAAGCTCTGAAAAGCCTCAACTTCTATGTCTTTGACCTCATTGCTCTCCTGTTTCCTCTGATTTCTGATTTTGGATTCTATTTCTTTTCTTGATGAAATAGGAAAATTCACCCCCACTTCTTATTAAAAGGTTTTTCAAAAGCTGATCTTTTGGAGCAGTATTGCAAACCTGTTTCTGATATTTGCAGGGTCATTATTACAGATGGACTCTATAGACCATATGCCTAAATATTTAACAGTTAAGACTCGGCCAGCCAACTTAAATGACATTTTCATTTAAGCTGTAATCCTTAGCGACTTGTGCAACTGTTGCAAAGAGTTTGCTAATTTGTGAATATCTCTAGAAGTATGAGTCAGAATGAAAGCTGCATCTGAACACAAAAGGAAACAGGGAATAGATCTGCAGCACTACTCAGATGTGATGCGTCAGCATAACGCTATCTTTTGCATTTGTGCTAGGCGGAGGAATTTCACATGCTAGTAATTTGCTTTTTTATTCCCTTAAGAATCTGATTCCCAAGTCCTTCTTCCACTCCAGAAAAGTATCCATTTGTGAATACTGACAGTGGCATAAACCCAAAACCAACTTCACATTTGAACATAGCTAACTTTTATTTAAATGCTATCCTACAAGAGATGTGTCCTGACTCCCAAATAGAATAGTTTTCAAGCGAGGCCCTCACAATGTGCCAGCACTGAAGGCCAGACCCTGAGTGACAGAGGTGGCATATGCAAGTTTTAGAATAAATTTACTTTTCTTTTTTTAATGTTTACTTATGTATTTATGGAGAGAAAGAGACCGTGAGACACCATGAGAGGCTGAGGGGCAGAGAGAGAATCTTAAGCAGGCTCCACGCCTGCCATATTAACATGGCATAGTTGATTGGCCTGACATGGGGTATGATCTCACAACTGTGAGATCTCCACCTGAGCTGAAATCAAGAGCCAGATGCTCAACTGACTGAGTCACTCAGGTGCCCTAGAATAAATTTATTTTTAAATAAATGTGCATGTGTACGTATGATACAAAGTCTCTCTACATCCTAAAACCATTACTGATCGGATTCTTTTAAATGTAGCCTTTATCTCCTCTATAGGAGACAACCTCACTCAGCCTTTTCATAAAACATTTTCCCAGGGCGCCTGGGTGGCACAGTCAGTTGGGCATCAGACTTCAGCTCAGGTCATGATCTCATAGTTTGTGAGTTTGAGCCCCGCATCGGGCTCTGTGCTGACAGCTCAGAGCTTGGAGGCTCCTTCGGATTCTGTGTCTCCCTCTCTCTGTGCCCCTCCCCCACTCATATTCTCTCTCTCTCTCTCTCTCTCTCTCTCTCCCTCTCTCTCTCCCTCTCTCTCTCCCTCTCTCTCTCCCTCTCTCTCTCTCAAAAATAAAGATTAAAAAAATAATAAAATAAAATAAAATAAATAAAACCTTTTCCCTACTGATGGTGGTTTTCCAGAAATGTAGTATTCCCACTCTAAATTCCCATTCTAATGTAGCTTTCCTTAAAGCTTCCCAGTTTTTCAAACAAAGACAAGTTTGAAACTTAAGACGGTAGTAGACAAATAATGCTCCTCCCCACCTCCCTTCCAAGATGTCCATGTCCAGGTGTCTGGAATCTGTAAATATTTTACCTTACATGACAAAAGAGGAATTAAGATTACAGATGGAATTAAAATTGCCAATGAGTTGATTTTAAAATAGGGAAGTTCTCCTGGATTATTCATTTGGGTCCACTGAAATCACAAGAATCCTCAAAAGCGGAAGGGGGATGCAGAAGAGAGTTATGATGTGAATCTGGTTTTGCAGAGGCACCCCTGAGCTGAGGAATGCAGGTGGCCTCTGGAAGCCAGACAAGGAAGGAAGCATTCTCCCTTAGAGCCTCCAGAAAGGCAATCAGCCCTGCAGACACCTTGATTTTAATCCAGTGAGTCCTATGCCAAATTTTGACCTAATAATCAGAACGCTAAAATAAGAAATTTGCGTTGTTTTAGGCCTCTGAATTTTTGGTCATTTGTTATGGTATCATCAGGAAACTAATACAGAGTCTAATTTCAAATTCTTCCCCACAGAGTTTCTAGAACCTATTGTGGAAAAAATAAAGGAAACTTGATATAAACTTGAGTCAGGAAGCTCTACAACTATATTTGTTGTGTTGCCTAATTCCCCAAACTGTTAGGTCTTTCTTCTCTTGGTCCCTATAAAAATGTTAGGCAGAAGCTAGACCTGAGCAGTGGAAGAACACCTGAGGCAGAGTCCCAAGTCCTTGAAGGGAACTATAGAGACATTAGCTAGAGGCAAGGATGGTGATAAATAAGCTACACATTAAAACCCCAGGGGCACAACTCTTGACATTGTGGCTTCTAAAGTCTTGGCGTGGACAGATCAAGAGCCACAGGTGCAGAGCTTGAGTTTTCTTCTTCAACCTCTGCCCCTGGGCTAAGACTGACCCTAGACTCCTTATAATACCTTTGTATTGTGGGTACAGCCTCCTCCACCTCCAAGGAGAAAGGCTGCCAAGAGGGTTCTGGTGCAAACCTTGTAGGGTCAAAAACTCCCCATGTTGGCCTGTGGGAGGAATTTCGCAAGTGATAGGAAACAGCCTCCATGAGAAACAACCCCACTGTGCCTCACAGCTTCTTCCAGGCCAGAGAGACCCTATAATACCCGGTCCCAAAACAACCCAGCTCTGGTTCCACCTCTCAGAACCTGCCTTCTCTCCTACATTGAGAGAGCACTTTCACTTTAGTCAAGTGCTTTGTGCTCGCTGCTTTCCTTCTGGCTGTCTTTATTGGAGCGCCGATCCCTGATGGAGAACTCCATTCACACAAAGTAGATCCCATACTTCTGGTATTTTTGTTACTAGTGAGAAATTTTTAAAAGTACAATTTGAGAGGCGCCTGGGTGGCGCAGTCGGTTAAGCGTCCGACTTCAGCCAGGTCACGATCTCGCGGTCCGTGAGTTCGAGCCCCGCCTCGGGCTCTGGGCTGATGGCTCAGAGCCTGGAGCCTGTTTCCGATTCTGTGTCTCCCTCTCTCTCTGCCCCTCCCCCTGTTCATGCTCTGTCTTTCTCTGTCCCAAAAATAAATAAATGTTGAAAAAAAATTTAAAAAAAGTACAATTTGAGAACTTTACAAAAGAATAAATGTAGTGTACTACAAAATAAAATTTTATGTCATTTTCATAGCAGTAAAACATCAGATACCTGTTACTGCAATATCAATATGGCATAGTTGGTTGGCCTTGAACTTGTAAAGATAGAGATTTAAGATTAGCTTTTTGTTTTTTGTACTTTTTGTGTTTACACTTCTAAAAGAAATTTTATATAAATATTTAGGAATATATGTATATAAGAGACTTTTAAATACAGAAAACAAACTGAGGGTGGAAGGGGGTGGGACAGGCAAAATTCATGACAGGCATTGAGGAAGCACTGGCATTTGTTGGGATGAGCACTGGGTGTTTTATGCAAGTGATGAATCACAGGAATCTACTCCCAAAGCCAAGGGACAATAAATTATACATTAAAAATATATATTAAAAATAAATATATATATATTTAATATATATTAAAAAATAAATAAAAATAAAACACACACACAAGAATATATGTATATATTCAAAGGAAAGAGAAATAGCATTCAGTGAGATGAAAGTTAATAGGAAAGGAATGATAAGAAATGTATTATCACAAGACTGAGTGTCTAAGGTTCCTGTAAGATTAGAACCAGTATTATAATAAGAAAGCATTATATAGTAATTATCCTACAGGAAAAATCATTCTAAAAAAGGATTTACTGCAAGTGTAACAGATCTGTAATGTCTACTACATCAAAATAATTTGCTGAGTCATGGACTCAGTTCTAGTTTCAATTTCTTAACAATGACTCATTTTATACAAGATGCATATACACCAATCAATGGTGTATGAATGGTAAATGACCTTTCTTTCTTTCTGTCTGTCTGTCTTTCTTTCTTTCTTTTTTTTTTTTTTTTCTGGAAGAATTGGCTGAATGCTCCTACTGTCTTCCCAGTTTCACTCTTAGAAATTAAGGGGCACAGGATGCCTACAGAGCATATGGTGTCAAAAGCAATAGTGTGCTTTCTAAATAAATGACCCAGACACTCTGTCCAGTGAAGAAGAAAATAGTTGCTGGCTTCTGATAGACTTTTTCTCTGCTTCTCCCATTTGACAACTCTGCCAGTATAGGCCAGACAATGAATGTGCATGTTGCCCAAATCTGATCACTATTATCCCTCGGAATGAAAGGTACTTAGAAAATATGATAACGATTATGACCACTTCCTGCATTTTTTTGAAATCTATGATAATCTAAAATTATTTTCAGTTAATTTTATTAACTGAAATTTGAAATTTCTATACTTTATAATAACCACAATACTTTAATAAAGCTGTATAGAGACTATTTGTCTTTTAATTTGGTAACATTTTTGATAAATTCCTCTCATAAAGAATCTTAATGGGGAACTTTTCATTTTAATTTTAACTATCCAAGATTAGGAAAGTTTATTGCAAGTAAGTATTTGGAAACATTTGTGCCATCAGGACAAACACTCAAGTCCCACCTGGCCCAGTCTTGGGCCAGGCAGCCTCGCCTCCCCAGACTGTCCCTGCCTCCGGGGAAGGAGAACCCTGCTCAACCCTTGGCTGCACAGACTATGACCTGGCAGCTTCTTCCAAGTTGTTCTTCTAGCAAATGTGAAGTGAGACAGACATTCAGTTCTTTAACACTGAGCTTTGGTGGAAAAGGAATTCAGCGAGAACCCAAACGCCCTTATTGGAAAAGTAGATAGATTTATTAAGTAATAAATTTAGAGACAAACTGCAGTTCATATTGCCCAAGAATGTTTCCATAAGAATCACTATACATTCACTATGCTTATTTTATAATTAACCCACAGGTGTGAATCCTGAGAATATTCATTACTATCTGGCACACTAACCTTTATTTTAGGGTCCACTTCCTGGGGAACCTGACTTGTAATACATACTTTATGGTGAAGATATTTTAAAAGATAGAATTTGATTAACAGGCATTAGATTCTTTCATTTTTCTTTGAACTTTCCTACGTCTTACAAAAAACGTGTTCGAAATTTTAAGAACATGAAAATCTGTCTCCATGGAATTGAGGATTAAAGGTATTTGAAATTTGTGAAGTCCTGACTGTGGAAATCTATGACCCTACATACTGGCCTGCTAGCCATCTTCAGAGTAAATACGGCACCAGTCTGCTAAAACTTCCCTTATGCCCATTTATTCATTCACAAAATACTGCTCATTTTCTCTTGCAAGCTGCAATCCCTTTAAAAACTTATCTTTCTTTTTTTCTACAACCAGGGGCATGATTTTTCACCTTACCATGTGCTCAGGGAATATCTTCTTCATGAATTAAATTAAATCCAGAAATTTAAAAACTAACAGAGAGTTTATGAGTGCAACTGTATCATTAAATTGTTACAATTAAGTGTTTGGTAACAGAACACTGTTACTTGCAAGTTTGATCTCTCCCCCAGGCTATTCCACAAATAGGAGATGTATGAAATTCATTCTTCAGTCAGACTGAATCCAACCATCAATTAAATGTAATATATTCTGTGTGCCTTCTATGTCAAAATTGCCATTGTCTCTTTAACATTAATTTTAAGTATTGAGAAAAATTTCCAATAAAGATTATATTTCTTTTATCAGGATTTTACTTTGCTCAGGAGAGATGAGCGGGCTCTATAATTATAAGCTCTAAGTAATTTGTATTATATATTAGCTATATATGAAAAGAATGAAATTTAAAGATTAGAGTTTATCCAACCAAGAGTTATTGAAGGGGGATCCTCAATACTTTTGAAAATAATTATGGGAAAAGAGAATGCTGAAAATGAGTTTTCTCTTTTTTTCCTGAA
Source organism: Felis catus (assembly GCF_018350175.1). NCBI lineage: Eukaryota > Metazoa > Chordata > Mammalia > Carnivora > Felidae > Felis > Felis catus. The sequence goes on from NC_058371.1 coordinate 106,935,127, forward strand.
GCTAATAATAGGGGGAAAAATGAGCAGAGACTGTTTGCATAAATGTCATTAAACACATGCAATATAGTCTGGCTGCTTAGAGCATGACATCTGGAGTCAGATGGCCTCTTTTGTCATTTTCTGGCTCTGTCACTCACCAGCTGTATGACCTTGAGCGAGCTACTAAGTTGCTTCTGCTTTGGATTATTATCCTAACAATGGGGATGATGATGATAGTAATATTACCGACTTCAAAGCATTTTTTTGAAGGTTCACTGAGGTAATACACAAAGTACTTAGCTTAGTGCTGTAGGCCAGCAGATAGTAAACATGTGATAAAATAGGAATTTTTATTATTGCCTCTTTTTCTCTCATGATGATCATATTTTGGTCTCACTTGGATTTCCTTTCCAAACTGAAGGTGAATATCAAGTCCTCATCTTTTGGATGCTTCAGTATAGATGCTTCTCTTCAGTTACAAGGGACAGAAACCAATCAATTTTTCCTGACAGCCTCTGAGACAAAACTGTGGGAAAGTTAAATGGCTACAATAGCCGTGCTTCAGGAACTTGATTGGAAGCCATTTCTATATTGTACCTTATTTATGTGCACCTGTTCCAAAATTGGCAGCTTGAAATGACACATCTGCCAAGAGTTTAGATCTTCATATGATGTTGCCTTTATCCTGACATATAATGCCATCCTGTCTGAGCTTTCCATTCTGTAAAACAGAACTTCTCTTAGTATCATCAACATTATCTGACCATAGTGTCAACCATTATCATTAGCATCATGATAATTTTCCTATCAAGAATAGTTTCCATTGCATCCTGGGGACCACCACCCCCACCCACCTCAGCCCATGACAGTCTCAACTCCAGCTGTCTCACCAGGACATCCTCTGCGTGGAACACCCCAGAACACTTCAGCTTCCTCTGTCTTCCCAGGGTATCCTCAATGCAGAGAGCCATGGGATACCCCACCCCCGAGCTTTACCCACTTCAGCTTTAGCTTTCTACCAGGGCAACCTCTGCACAGAGAGAGCCCCAGGACTACCCAGGCCTTCATCCACTTCAGTTCTGGCCATGCCACCTGGGAGGTCCCAGCACAGAGTGCCAAAGGCCCCCTAGTCTATGCCAGCCACAGCTCTAGCCAGCCATGCCCATGTAGTCTACATACACAAGACTATTGCTACAAGTTTATTAGTGGCTGTTCCACCTTATTCATAGAAACAAACACAGAAAGTCAAGCAAAATGAAAAGATAGAAGAATATGCTCTAATCGAAAAGAACAAGAGAAAACTACCAAAAAAGGATTCAATGAAACAAAGATAACTAATTTATTTGGCACAGAGTTCAAAGTAATAGTCATAAAGATGCTCACCAGACTGGAGAGAAGAGTGGATAAACTCAGAGTGAACTTTAAACAGTGAAAATATAAAAAAAGAGCGAATCAGAGTTGAAGAATCTAGTAACCAGAATGAAAAATACACTAGAGGGGTCAACAGCAGATTAGAAGATACAGAAGAATGGATCGGTGATTGGGAAGATGGGGTCATAGAGAGCATCCAAACTGAACAGCAAAAAATAATTAAGTAAGTAATTAAATTTAAAAGAACAATAAAAGCAAATGAGGATAGGTTAAAGAATCTCTTGGACCACATTAAGTAAACAAACATTTGCATTGTAGGGGTTGCAGAAGGAGAAGAAAGAGACAAAGGGGCAGAAAATTATTTGAAGAAAAATAGCTAAAAAATAATAGTTAAAAATTTCCCTAACCTGGGGAAAGAAATAGATACCCAGGTTCAGGAGGCGCATAGAGTTCCAGACAAGATGAATCCAAGGAAGTCCACACTAAGACATACACTAATTATTATGTCAAAGATTAAAAATAAAGATGTTTATTCTTCACCTAGAACCATAATTATGTAATTAAAACCTCTGAGAGTGGCATGAAAATCCACATTGCATAACAAGCCCTCTAAATGGAGGAAAAAAGAGAATATTTTCCCATTTATATGAAATGTACATATTTATAGAATCTATAGCATCTAAGATTAAAGGACTTTGGACTTCTGAAAACCATTTTAAGAATCCTAAATATACTCTATCTGGGAGTATTGTCATTGACTAAATGGCTTTTTTTTTTAATTTTTTTTTTTTAACATTTATTCTTGGGACAGAGAGAGACAGAGCATGAATGAGGGAGGGTCAGAGAGAGAGGGAGACACAGAATCCGAAGCAGGCTCCAGGCTCTGAGCCGGCAGCACAGAGCCCGACGCGGGGCTAGAACTCACTGACCGCGAGATCATGACCTGAGCCAAAGTCGGACGCCCAACCAACGGAGCCACCCAGGCACCCACTAAATGGCTTTTTGTAGTATTTATACCTATTTGAATGTCTATTGACTGTTAGTAACATGACAGAATATAGCACAAAATACTTTATCAAAGGGAATATAAAATCAAATTATGTAATATGAAATTCTTGTTGAACAGAGCCTTGTGAGTGAAGGGGGTGGGGGTGAGAGGGACAAGGGCAGAGTTTCTGTGAGCTTGGGGATGGTCAGACCTGGCCAGTTATGACTTCAGACCCTTAAGAGATCCCACTCTATTTATAATCTAATAATATCAACTCCTCTATGTTTCTCTATAGAACCAGTATGGGTTGAGGAACATAAGTTTTCTGTATTTTCTTTTTTCTTTTTTAATTTTATTTATTTATCAGAGAGGGAGAGAGGATCTCATGCAGGCTCCATGCTCAGCATGGAGCTCCATGCAGGGCTTGATCTCACAACTGTGAGATCATGACCTGAGCCAAAATCAAGAGTTGGATGCTTAACTGATTGAGCCACTCAGGTTCCCCTCTTTTCTTTTTTTAAAATTATTAGTCCTTTATATCCTTTTAAGGAGCTTACTGTCATACTTCAGAATATGAAACAAGTAACCATGTCTCTAATCATACTTGAAAAGTTCTCCAATGATCTTATTTATCTACATGCTATTAGTATTTCCGTTTACTGCATGTAAATCACAATCTATAAAAATGCCTTTCTTGCTTAATACCTGTGTGTATTTGCTTTTGGTCGCTTGATTTGTGTACTTGGTTCTAATTGCCTTCATTTAAACTTTTCTTGTTTTGTTTGTATACTTAAATGCTTATACATTTTCCTTCACCTAGTTTAGAAATTGGCCTAAATTGGAGTTGATGAGTAGGAAGAATTTTATCTTTATATTATTATTTTTTTTGGCTGGGCCTGAGAATTAAATTGATATTAGACAGATAAAAGGAGAAAAACATACAAATATATTTGATATAAAGTAATACATGACACAGGAGCCCTCATAATAAATGAAAATCCAAAGAAATGGCAAAACTTACTTGCTTTTATATTAGGTTGAACAAAGAGAGGCAATTTGGAAAAGTAACTAAGCCATGTGAGGAAGTGAAAGGAAAATAAGACTTATTTTAACAATGTCTGTTTGTATGGAATTCTCTAGGTCTCACTCAGTGTCTTGCCCTGATGATGAGAATGTTACTTTCCTTCTGGTATACAGAGGACATCTTTCATGTGAGAGGAGCATCTCCTGATTTTAGAAAAAAAAAAAAAGGTCAGAAAGTCAGAAGAAAAGAAGGAAGATGCTTCTTATATTTGTTATTTTCAAGCACCTGTAACTCAAAACAGTCAATATGCCAGAGAGGCAGATTTTGGTGTTTTCTGAATTCCCTCAGAGTTGACAGTATTACCATTCAGTAAAGAGGGACTGAAGTAGTTATTGCAAAATTGACTTCATTTTGTATTCCAATCTGTTGGTAGTGACTATGTATAAATTCATTACAGTTTCTTACTAAGGACCTCCATTCTAGACAAGTTGGAGCATCAAGAGTTTAGAAATAAAACACAAACTGTGCAGACACATATGGAGGAATTTTCCACTTAAAAAATATATATATATATATACAAGAAAATCTTTAAAAATCAAATTATTTTATAATCAACAATTACTTTGAACACAACTTTTAAAGGGTTATATATTTTAAAAAATTAAACCCTTGGAGCATCTGGATGGCTCAGTCTGTGAAGTGTCCAACTTCAGTTCAGGTCATGATCTCACCGTCCATTGCTTCGAGCTGTGCTGACAGCTCAGAGCCCGGAGGATGCTACGGATTCTTTGTCTCTTCTCTCTGCCCCTGCCTCGCTCATGCTCTGTGTCTCTCTGTCTCAAAAATAAACGTTAACAATTTTTTAAAGTAAATAAAACCCTTTATTGAGGTTTGATTGACACATAAATATCTGTACACATTTCCTGTACACAAGTTGGTGAGTTTGGAGGTAAGCCATGAAATATCACCATAATCTGCACCATAAAGAGTCCTCACCTCCAAAAGTTTCCTTCACCTTCTTTGTTATTATTATTAATTTTATGATAGGAACACTTATGATCTACCCTCTTAACATGTTTTTAAGTAACAATACAATAGTATTAACTTGAGGCACTATGCTGTATAGCAAATCTTTAGGACTGATTCATCTTGCATAACGGAAGGTTTGCATCCTTGGACTAACACCTCACTCCTATATAAATCTTTGTACCTTATAATTCTAAAAAGGAATTCCTCACTTAAGCTTACCTTTCTCTATAAAATCTCCACTAAATAATTGAGGCAACTGAGTAATTCACATTGTTTTAATGATACAAGTCACAAACTATTATAAAATTGCTACATTACTAAGAATGGAGGACTAACGTTCTCCAAGCTCCCTTTGATGTCCTGCAACTTTACTCACTTCACCATCCCCGATCTTCACTGAAATTATAATCACCTGTCCTTATTTGTCCAAGGCCACACTCCTCATGCTTTTCAGAGCAGCAAGGATGTAATCTAATAAGTGAATGTTTCAGAGCAGCAATGATCTAATCTAATAAATGAGTCTAATAAATGGATCTTCATCCATCAGTGGATGGGTGGAATAGAGGAGACATATAGATTTTCTCTATATACCTGGCAGGATTGGAGTTTCTTTATTTTGGAATGCTCACAGTTTACTTAGATGGTTCTACCTTAGTGGGCCTTCTGGGAAGATGATTTATTATTAGAGGAAGACTGTCTTTCTTGTTGTAGGAAAAATGTTGAAGCCTCTTTGTCTAAAAATGCAGTTTGAATTCTGTCCAAGCAGAACAGATCATGCACATTCTGCTCACTAGGGTAGTAGCTGTAAATAAGGATAATGATTTCATTATGCTGCCAAGTGGTTAAATTTAGACCAAGAGAGTTTATGGGACTATTTTGGTTTAGTTATGAGCATCTATTTTCTCCCCAGCACAGAATAAGCTATCAATTTTCTCTATAGGTCGACAGCCTTACTGTTGCACAGATTTCAACAATAGATGATAGAAACTATGCTACTATGAACAGTTAATGCCAGGAGCATAGTGGCCATGCATACGGGTTTCCTAGTTTTGTGCTCACTGGAAGATCCGAGGAAATTCTGTTAAATTCTCTAAAACCTATTTTTGGAAGAATATTTCCAGGATAAATAGCATATTACTGAAAAGTTATTTTATTCTATGACACAGATAAATAGAATGACTTTAACTTCTTCCTCCCTACAATCAGTTCCTCTAAAGCATCAAATGCTGATGCCCAGTACACTGTGTGGCATTCACTGCCCTGTATCTGTCCTTGGACTTTAAGATCATTTTACATGCAGAATCAATTTTAAATTAGAGTCACAAATGCCATACCTTTTCTTTGTTACTAGAAGATTGAAGCAGAATATCAGGTAATACAGATACTTCTGCTCTCTAAGGGATCAGATTATCCTTCTTGGTTTGGTTGGCCTGAGGGTGTTTAATCTTTCAAGTATCACAGCTGAGGATGTAGGTACCAAAGGAAAAGCTAGCAAGGAATGTTTGAATTTCCACCTTTACCTTGTTTTTCTGCCTATCAACAGACATATTGCTTTTTTGTGTCCTTAATAAGACTTAATAAATAGCTTTCTTTATGACCTCTCCAAATTCATGTTTCAATGTTTTTATTTATTTTTGAGAGAGAGAGAGAGAGAGAGAGAGAGAGAGAGAGAGAGAAAGAGAGCAGGAGAGTGGCAGAGAGAGAGAGGGAGACACAGAAACTGAAGCAGGCTCCAGGCTCTGAGCTGTCAACACAGAGCCTAACACAGGGCTTGAACTCATGAGCCGTGAGATCATGACCTGAGCCAAAGTCGGACACTCAATGTACTGAGCCACCCAAGCGCTGCAAATTCATATTTGAATTTCCAGTTAATTATTTGTACTACACATTTATCCTTAGCCAAAAATAAGCAAAAATGTAATATTTTATGTCTCACACATATATTTGATTTTATTTTTTATATTCTCAGTGAATTACTAGGAATCTTGATATGAAGAATAGTTTTTAAAATCAGAAAAACTTGATTTTTAAAAATAAAACTAAAATTCAATCTTGCATTTAGATTTATCACATCAAACTCTCAAAAATAAAACAAAAAATTGAAATCATTACTCCAGGACTAAGGTTATCTCTCTAGGTTCTTTGGATATTTTTCTCTGGAAGAAAGTGTATGGAGAAACAAATATAGATTCCGTGGGTGTGGTAGGTAGGAGAGTAGGGTTTGTGCATAAGGAAAAACTTAATTGGGGGTGTTTGCATATGTGAATTGCTTTTATGCGTAATCAATAACAAAACTCTTTGCTTTATTAGGCAAAGCATTAATCATTTTCTTTATGAAACTTGGTAGTAATTTGAAGACCTGAATTAAACTAAATAGCTATTTCTTATAGTTGAATTCTTTAAAAACATGACAGTAGTACTCCCTGTCTTGCTCCTTAGAAAAATAAGAATAATGACTCTCCCTATGGAAACTCCTGGTAAAACTACTGGTCAAGTGAAAGTTGGAATCAGCAGAAATGGAGTGGGGTGAATGAAACATTGTAGTTGTAGCACTTCATGCTGTTTGTAGTGGTTTTAGTGTTGCAGAGGGTGGCGGGGTTTAGATCAAATCTGAATTTCAAAAGCTGTGGTCAAAGCAGAAAAGGAAAACATCTGACATCAAATCCAAAACCTGAGCAGATTGTAAAGAAGAGGGAAAGTTTTAGGGAAATTACATAAATTCCAAAGATGTTTTAAGTTTGAATTTAATTGCCAGATAGAGTCCTGGGGTGACAGTGCCTGCATTTGAATCCTGGTTGAACCATTTACAAGCTCTTTGGTATCTGGCAGGTTAACCCTTGCATATCTATACTTTCTCATATGTTAATTGAGGGTCACAGTATTACCAATGTTATAAGGCTGCTGTGAGGACTAGAAAAATCATTAATGATAAAATGCTTAGAATAATGCATGGAACATTCATGTAGGTTTCAATACTTTTTGAGAAGGTCTGATGCATTCACCAGCTTTCAGTGTATTTTAGTTTTTAATATAATTATTTTTCTTATTATTAAATACATGACAAAAAATCTTAACTTATGTTTTATGTTCTATGCTAGATTGTTAAGTTTATTCATTAATTTGACAGAGAGAGAGCACTAGCAGGGATAGAAGAGGCAGAGAGAAATGGAGAGAGAGAGAATCCCAAGAAGAGGGACTGACTCTGTCAGCGCAGAGCCTGATGTGAGGCTCAAACTCATGAACTGTGAGATCATGCCCATAGCCAAAATCAAGAGTTAGACACTTAACCAACTGAGCTGCCCAGGTGCCCCTGTTCTATAATAAATTGAATCTAACTACCTCTAAAAGATATAATTTTCTTGTATACAGAAGAAGATACCTGTTTCCCAAGTGGATAAACGCTTTCACCAATGTCATATCACTATAAAGTAAGGGAGTGGGATTGAAAGTTCTTAGGAAAAGTCAGATATCCTAATGATCTTTTCAGTATACTTCACAGCTTTTGAAACTATCCCAAAATAATTTTAGATGAGAAAATTAAGATATAGGAGGTGAGAAGCATTTGGGGAAAATTTTTCAGAAAAATTGTTAACTTTTTTTTTATTGAGTCTTGGATAAAGAATGAATAAACTTTCATAAGCAAAGAATAGTAAAGAGATATCATTTAGCATACAGATTGTGTACCCCCAGGTGTGGGGATGGTAGTGATCGGGGGTCATCTGGTATGGCTGGGACATAGGATGGGTGAAGGAAATAACTGTCAAGGAAGCTGGGGAAGTTTGGTGGTCCACACTGCAATGGTCTTACATTCTAAAATTATATTATAATATGGGAGGAGGGAAAATTAAGCTTTAATTATATGAAAGGCACAATCAGATCTGTGCTGGGAAAGTAACTGGCAGCAATTTGAAGACTACAGTTACTAGGAAAGAAACTGGAGCAAAGAGAGCTGCAGACTATCAAAATAGCTATGGTGATAAATGATCATTACCCTGGGAGAGTAGAAATGGAGAGGGTGAGATCGTCTCAAAAATAATTAGAAAGCAAAACCCACAAGTCTTATTTATCATTAGGGTTAGGACGAATAAAAACTAAGTCTGGAAGTGACTTCATGAATGATGCTGTCTTCAAGTTATATGGAGCCTCAGGTGAAGAAGATTGCAGAGGAAAGATTATGAATCTAATTTGGGCAGTATGACTCTGAAATGCTCAGGATGTTCAGGTGGAAATATATCATTGGCAGTTGGTAAAAGGTCTCTGATTCTCAGGATAACTTCACTTAATACATGAAGTTATATAAACCATAAGATCACTATATATAAGAGGACAGGAGAAATAGATAGATTGGGATAGAAAGTAATATTTTGCCCTACTCTTCATTTCTTTCTGCATTTCTGTTTTTGCATGTTTTTTTTTTCCTATATGAAGAATTTTTAGTGTGAGTCTAGCCATATTTGCTTATTTCTCTGTGGCCTATCTTCTTATCTAAGGGACAGTTAAGGTGAAGGCCCAGGAGGAAGAGTAGACTGGTGATCACAAAGCCTACTGGGGAAGTCATAAAGAAATTTCCATTTGCTTCTGATAATATGGACTGTTACCTAGCACATGTGCTTGCATAAGGGGCCGTGGGCAAAGAAAATGCACACCAAGGCAGCAAAACCATGGAGTAGCTTAAGTGAACTCTAAACACACACACACACACACACGTACACACACTTCACCCCCCTGCACACTTTTCCAGTTGCTTTAGAAGGAAGGTTTTTCTGCTTCAAACTGTTCTATCTTAGAATATAGAAGTCTCAAGAGAAAGTATGTTTTTCCAAAAATTATTAGAAGTTTTATGGGGAAAATGTAGCTGTGTATGGCTTAACTTAATCCAAATCTATTTCAGACAAAATTTTGAAAGTATAGGTGAAATATAGGCTTATGATGGGGATACTTATAAAATTCCTGAATTTGGAGTCAATTTTCACTTAGGTTTGCCTAAAATCTCTTACTGCACTTCACACAATGTACTGTTTAAAATTATTATGTACACTGCATTCCTTCCTTGCTCTCTCTCCTTTTTGGTCAAGGCATCAATCATCTTATTTCTCACCATCTACTACTATTGGCCGGTGGTCTCCATTTTCTCTTCACAAGGCCTTATAGATAGACCTGTTCCAGGATTAGTTTTCACTCCCAAGATATCAGATGTATGTGATACTCTTATGAAATTTTATCATGCTTGCCCACAATTCCTAAATCATCTTGTCATATTTAATTTATCCTCAAATTATAGTTTTCCACTCTCGCACATTCCAATAACATGCAGTTGCTGAGCACTTGAACACTTTTCACAAATCTAATCTCAGCAATTGTATCAGGATTGTTTTAATAGCTTTGAGTAAGAAAGGTAGAAGTATCAAGATAAGGGTTGAAATTACTATTTCTTATCAGTCAAGGCTGACATTGCAAGTGGGCTTCTTAGAAGTTATTTATAACTAGAAAGATTGTGCCAGTGTTAAAAGTTTTTGTTTCTGTTTTTGCTTTTTTTTTTAACAGCTTAATTAGTGCTCTGTTCAGTTAATTGATAACAGGGCTTAACTAGGGATTTTAGCACCCCCCCCCTTTGCAAGATTTAAACTTTAGTTGTAAGATACACAGAAAGCATATATGCCCTTTATCATCTAATCTTCAGGAATGATATTATTTAATAGATTTGTTAAATTTAATTTCACATAAACTATATTACATTTTGGTTACCATAACTATGTTTCTATTTCATGCTTATATTTATTTGGTTTAAATGTATTTTAAAGGTATTTTATTATGCTTGATAATATAACATAACAATCAATCATGTCATATATATTTCTCAAAAATTTGATAACATTGATTTTTGTACTTAATAATACTATAGGTACACAAAATATATCATTTCACCTTAAAAATAAAAACCAAGCTTAAAATTGAATTCCCAAATTTAATATTTTATAAGCTTGATACGTGGATCATCAAAAACCTATATCCATGTCTTACATATGCATGAATAATCAAAATTAACATCAAGAAATTCCTATATAGATTTTTTTTTACATTGGGGGGCAGAGGAGTTTTATAAAAATAGGACGTGCTTTGATTAGTTATATTATCTGTCTCTTTTTCATCAGACACATTTTAGTAATAGAAACATAACATAGGATAGTTTCTATTAGGGACTATATATTGTAATGGCTATAAGGAACAAGTTTGGAACTAAAGCGCCAATGTTTGCATTTTGGCTCCATCATGTATTGGCACTCTGACCTTGAGCAAGGTACACAGCTTTTCTAAGTCTCAGTTTCTCTCAGTGGTAAAATATATACCATGTATATAACACACAGAAACACAATTCCTTTGTAGATCACTGTCTGATGAGATAAAACAATTAATATTAAAAAGTCAAATAATGAATCAAGATGAGTATAAAAGAGTAGTGATAGACATCTGGCGAAGATGGAGGAGTAGGAAGATCCTAAGCTGACTGTGTCCCATGGATACAACTAGAAAACACTAACATCAGTGTAAGTAACCCAGAAAATGACCTGAAGAAGGACAAAATAAACTCCGCAATTAAATGTAGAGAAGAGGCCACATCCAAGAGGCTAGGAAGGGCAGACATGCGGTTAAGAACAAAAAGGACTTGTGGGACTGTATTCAGGGAGGGAGGCATGTCTTGAGCATGGAGAGAGGAGAGGAAAAAGATTGCCACAATGGGGATCCTGCACAGGGAAGATAAATTCCCCTAACATTTGTCTTTGAAAACCAGATGAGCCAAATTTCATGAGTTCTTACAACCAGCAGGACTTAAAACATCAGTGAGACCCCCAACAGGAGATTAAAAAAAAAAGAGCCAATTATAGATGAAGAACATAATAAATGATACTAAAAATACACTAAATGGAATAAATAGACTAGACAAAGCCAAAGAAAGAATCAATGACCCAGACAGTTTTGCTGCATCCCTAAGATTTGGACCATTGTGTTTTCATTTTCATTTGTCTCCATGTACTATTGATTTATTCTTTGATTTCTTGGTTGACCCATTCAGTAGCATGTCATTTAACCTCCATGTATTTGTGCTCTTTCCAGATTTTTTCTTGTGGTTGATTTCTAGTTTCATAGCATTGTAGCCAGAAAAAAATGCATGGAATGACCTCAGTCTTTTTGAGAGAGAGAGAATTCTTCTAAGAATAAGAGGGAAATTTATAGCGATACAGGCTTACCTCCAGAAGCAAGAAAAATCTCAAATAAACAACCTAACCATACACCTAAAGGAGCTAGAAAAAGAACAAACAAAACCCCAAAACAATAGAAGGAAGGAAATAATAAAAATTAGAGCAGAAATAAGTGAAATAGAAGCAAACAAACAAAAAAATAGAACAGACTGCTGCAACCAGGAGCTGGTTCTTTAAAAAGATCTACAAAATTATAAACCTTTAGCCAAATTCATTAAATAAATAAATAAATAAAACCAAAAACAGAGAGAGAAGACTCAACCAAAATCAGAAATGAGAGAGGAGAAATAATAGCCAATAACAGAAATACAAAGTATTATGAGAATCTTATAAAAAATTATATTCCAACAAATTAGACAACCTAGAAGAAATGGATACATTCCTATAGACATATAACCTACCAAAAATGAAGCAAGAAGAAATAGAAATTTTGAATAAACCAATTACCAGCAATGAAATTGAATCAGTAATCAAAAAATTCCCAGGAAATTCCAGGACCAAATGGCTTTATGGGTGAATTGTACCAAACATTTAAAAAAGAGGTAATATTTCGGGGCGCCTGGGTGGCGCAGTCGGTTAAGCGTCCGACTTCAGCTCAGGTCACAATCTCGCGGTCCTTGAGTTCGAGCCCCGCGTCAGGCTCTGGGCTGATGGCTCAGAGCTTGGAGCCTGTTTCCGATTCTGTGTCTCCCTCTCTCTCTGACCCTCCCCCATTCATGCTGTCTCTCTCTGTCCCAAAAATAAATAAAAACGTTGAAAAAAAAATTAAAAAAAAAAGAGGTAATATTTAATCTTCTCAAACTCTTCCAAAAAAATAGAAAAAGAAGGAAACCTTCCAAATTCATTCTATGAGGCCAGTATCACCCTGGTACCAAAACCAGTTAAATACACCACACACACGCGCGGGCACACACACACACACACACACACACAGAACTATTGGCCAATATCCTTGAGAAACATAGATGAGAAATTCGTCAACAAAATATTAGTAAACTGATTCCAAAAATCCATCAAATCATTACTCAACACGATCAAGTGGAATTTAATCCAATGATACAAAAGTGGCTCAATATTTACCTATCAATCAACATGATACATCATATCAATAACAGAAAGGATAAAAACCATATGAGCGTTTTAATAGATGTAGAGAAAGCATTTGACTAAATACAACATCCATTCGTGATAAAAATCCTTTAAAAAGTAGGTTTAGAGGCAACATAACTCAACATAATAAAGGTCATAAATGAAAAACCCACAGCAAACATCATGCTCAATGTTGAAAAACTGAAAGCTTCCCCTCCAAGATCAGGAACAAAGCAAGGATATCTAGCTCACCACTTTTATTCAACACAGCACTGGAAGTCCTAGCCTCAGTAATCAGAAATAAATAAATAAATAAATAAATAGTAAAAAATAAATGGCATTCAAACTGGTAGGAAAGAAATAAGATTTTGCAAGTTGAGATGACATGATACTACGTATAGAGAAACCCTAAAGCCTCCACCAAAAAACTAGTAGAATTGATACATTAATTTAGTAATGTTGCAGGATACAAAATCAGTGTACAGAAATCCACTGCATTTTATACAATTATAACGAGACAACAAAAAGATTAATTAAGAAAGCAAGTCCACTTACAATTGCACCAAAAATAACAAAATATCTAGAAATAAACTTAACTAAGAAGGTGAAAAAACTGTTCTCTGAAAACTGTAAAACACTGATGAAAGAAATTGAAATGACACTAATAAATGTTGATATATTTCATGCTTATGGATTGGAAGAAAAAAATATTGTTAAAATGTCCATATCATCCAAAGCAATCTACAGATGTATTGCAATCCTTATCAAATAACAACTGCATTTTTCAAAAAAAACTAGAATAATCTTAAAATTCATATGAAACTGCAAAAGACTCCAAATAGCCCAAACAATCTTGAAAAAGAAAAACAGGGGCACATGGGTGGCTCAGTTGATTTAGCATCTGGCTCTTGGTTTTGGCTCAGGTCATGATCTCACAGTTCTTGAGATGGAGAACCCCATGTCAGGCTCTGCACTGACAGTGCACAGCCTTCTTGGGATTCTCTCTCTCCTTCTCTCACTTCCTCTTCCCCTCTCTCTGTCCCTCATGTTTAATCTAAATAAATAAATAAATAAATAAATAAATAAATAAATAAATATTTAAAAAGACTAAAAAAAATGAAAGAAAGAAAAAGGAAAAGAAAGCTGGATATATCACCATTTCACACTTCAAGTTATACTACAAAGCTGTATTAATCAAAACAGTATGGTACTGGCACCAATAGACATATAGATTAAAAGAACAGGATAGAAAACCTAGAAACAAACCCATGATTATACGGTCAATTGATCTTTGACAAAGCAGGAAAGAATATCCAATAGGAAAAAGACAGTTTCTTTAATAAATGGCTTTGGGAAATCTGGACAGTCTCATGCAAAAGAAAGAAACTGGACCACTTTCTTACTCCATCCACAAAAATAAGCTCAGTAGGGATTAAAGGCCTACATGTGAGACAGGAAGCCACAAAAATCCTAGAAAAGCATACAGACGGTAATTTTTCTGACATCCACTAAAGCAATTTTTTTCTACATATGTCACCTGATGCAAGGGAAACAAAAACAAAAATAAACTATTGAGACTATATCAAAATAAAAAGCTTCTACACAGTGAGGGAAGAAATCAAGAAAACTAAAATGCAACCTACAGAATGAGAGAAGATATTTTCAAATGACATATCTAATCAATGGTCAGTATCTGAAATATATAATGAACTTATACAACTCAACACCAAAAGAACAAATAATTCCATTAAAAATGTGTGGAAGACATGAAGAGACATTTCTCCAAAGAAGACACTCAGATGACCTAAAGACACATGAAAAGATGCTCAACATGATTTGCCATCAGGGAAATGCAGATCAAAACTACAATGAGATATCACATCACACCTGTCAAAATAACTAAAATTAAAACACAAGAAACAAGTGTTGGCTAGGATGTGAGAAAAAGGAGCCTTTCTTGCACTGTTGATGGGAATGTAAGCTAGTGAATCCACTATGGAAAACAGTATGGATATTCCTCTAAAAATTAAAAATGGAATACCCAGGGCACCCAGGTGGCTCAGTCAGTTAAGTCTGACTCTTGATTTTGGTTTAGGCCATGATTAAACAGTCATGGGATTGAGTTCCTTGTTGGGCTCTGTGTTCAACATGGAGCCTGCTTGGGATTCTTTCTCTACCTCTTTCTCTGCCCCTCCCCCTTCTCATGCTGTCTCTCAAAATAAATAAACATTTAAAAAAAGTAGAACTACCATAAATCCAGTAATTGCACTACTGGGTATTTATCCATAGTATATGAAAACACTAATTTAAAAGGATATTCACACCCCTATGTTAACTGCAGCATTATTTTAAAATAGCCAAATTATGGAAGCAACGCAAATGTCCATCAGTAAATAAATAGACAAGGAAGATGTACACAGACAAGAATATTATACAGTCATAAAAAAGAATGAAGTCTTGACATTTGCAATGACATGATAGAGCTACAGGGTGTAATGCTAAGTGAAATAAATCAGTCAGAGAAAGACAAATACTAAATGATTTCACTCATATGTGGAATTTAAGAAACCAAACAAAAGAGAAAAGAAAAAGATAGAGAGACAGAGACAAAGTAAGAAAAAGACTCTTAACTCTAGAGAACAAACTGATGGTTACCAGAGGGGAGATAGGTGGAGAAATGGGTGAAATAAATGAAGGGGATTAAGAGTACACTTATCATGATGAGCACTGAGTAATGTATAATAGTGCTGAATCACTAAATTGTACATCTGAAACTAACACAACACTGCATGTTAACTATACTGGAATTAAAATTAAAAACTTAATAAAATTTTAAAAAGTCCCCTATCATGAACAATCCTTAAATCCCCACCCCCACCCCCCCAAAAAGAGTGGTAATAACTCAGTTACTATATTTTGTTAAAATGTGGGCTGGTTAAATCCAAGGAGACATCTCTAAACTAATTATGGCTTGCAAATCACAAGTCTACTTAAAATTTTAAATTGTATACATGAAATCATTTTGCTGTTAATATTGTCCAGTATTTTATTTATGTCACAGATAATTAGGACATGATTATAAAGGCTGTCACTTAAAAAATCAATTAAATGAATTTTTGTGAATTACTTACAGAGGTATATGAGTGCTTTACAATTACTCAGTCTTACTTAAACACTTATGTTGTTAATTTCAGAATCATATACACATTGATGTATATTGCACAGGAGTGGGAGCCTGTGTGTAGGTTGGTAGACTTTTAGCATAGGTCCATTTTTTATCACAAATTAGATATAGGAATTATATTCAAGTATGACATAAATATATATATATTTTTTACCTTTTATAACTACAGTGTAACTTTCAACTTATTTATGAGCTGAATCTTTTCATAAACTCCCAAATTTTAGATTTTTTTTTGCTGGGAACGTGTGTTTTAATTGAGCACTCACCCAAATAGTACCATGATTTAATATTATACTTGCTCACATATCCCCATAAATGAAGATTTCTTAGAAAAGACTACGTAGAAATAAAACATACCATGTGTGCTTATTGTGAGAATGGAAAATAGAATGTGGAGGACATTTCTGAGGAGTCTAATTGGTCTATAAGTAATACTTCAAATCTGATCTAGCTGACAGATTTAAGTATCCATTTGTACCAGACTAAAAGAGTCTTTAATTGTTTGAAGAACACTTAGTAATTTATGGTGCCATTGTCCTTGGACAGTTCATTTTCAGATCAATATTTGCAGCAGAGTCAAAGATTGGGAAGACATAACAAGAGTAACCACAGTGACTTGTAATAGATAAAGCCTACAACAATAACTGTGAACATGGAAACTCAAAAGATTGTGATACTTCCACAAACAAGTATCAACTGCATCATTTCAGGAACTGTCAGAAAACTTTAATTAATATCAGCACTAAAAAATAAAATTTGTTCTTCACCTACAACTAATAAATATTTTGTTGCCTTATTTTCTATAATTTGATAATTATTAAAAGTAATATATATTTAAAAATGTTTAACGTCCTGTCTAACCCCATCAGAATGTTTAATAAATTTTCTCATTGTTGAAATGTATTTTATAAAATCTTTCACAGGGTTTTTAAAGCAATACTATTTGAAAATCCAGTCAGTTATGTAGCAGAAACATACAGAAGGGACTGCCTTTGCTCCCTCCAATATTTGTTCATATACTCTTTAATCTCTTCAGGCTAGATCTTGGTCTAAAATAATTAAGTCAAGTTGGAAATTATGTATACAAATTCAATATCTTGTACAATTACTAAGTTTAATCATCTTAAAATAATTTCTAAATAACTATGTTTCAGATTTCATGCAGTTTAGATAGATTTCTAAATAACTGTTTCAGATTTCATACAGTTTAGATAGATTTGTTTCTATCTAAACAATTTGTAAATAACTATGTTTCAGATTTCATACAGTTTAGATAGATTTGTTTCTAGGAAAACTTTTCACAGCTAATGGTACTGCTTAAAATAAGCAAATTCAAATAATTTGAAATACAATAAAATGGAAAAAGCAATTTAAAGATTGTTTTGTCAGAGGTAAGAGTATTTATGTATAATACCAGATGAGAAAGGGGTGAGCTAAAATTTCCTTCATTTGGAACCATAACCAAATTAAGCTTTTAAAAGAGAAAATTACAACATTTTCTAGGAAAAAAATAATACTTTTTATTCTTCTGTTACTAACACAGACAAATGTATGCTCTTCTACATAGCTGAATTGAAAATAATTTCAGGTTATTGATTAATTTTTAATTAAAGGGATATTTTGACAATGTTATTTTATACATGCTGGATCATAATTTAGTTAGAAAAGCCAAACTTTTCAAACATATAATCATTCAGATTCCATATATTCATGTTCGGAAAAAAAGTGCTTTTCTAAACAGATTAACTAAAATCTCCAGTTTCCCTACATTTTATAGGAGTTCAAATTTCTTTTTAAAAGCATGGCTATGAAGCTTATAGACTTCACTGGGAAGTTTTATTAGAACTAAATTGGAAGTGTTTTGAAGTTGTTTATCAGTCACCATTTTAGAACTCAAGAAATTAAAATACGTCTTACATAAGCATCCAAATAATAAAGAGAAATTAAATATTCTCAAAACATGTTTAGGAAAGGATACACAAATCAGTTTTCAAAGTTAGATTTTCACTTCTTACTTATCATTGTACTTGCTGATTTTATGCTCTCTTTTCTGTTGAAGCATAAAAATTCAAGCAGGTAGATTATATAAGAATGATGGAAAGTTTTCATTTTGAACAGTTTTCTACTGAGTTGTTTTTTCATCCATAGTGTGATTTTTTTTATGGGTCTCTGATCCAGCCCAGTGGCTGTCAAAAAGATTGATGAGGCTGGTGCTTAGAAATGTTCAAGAGATTGGGTCCCTGGGTATTTGGACAAAAGGGCAATTAAAAGTTTTGTGAACATTATTGGTTAATATTCTGATGGGTCAAGAAGCATATAGTAGAAAGTAAGTTATTTTTAGCAGAAAACATTCACTTTTGAATTAAATTGGAAGTGATTAAATTAGTGATTATCTTGACTGTTTCATGGTGAGTTTTATTTGAATCACTTTTGTATACTCAGTCTCCAGTCATCTAAAGATCACATAATCAAGTGCTTAGCCAGACTAATGCTTAACTCTACCATATATCCTCCATAAGTGACTGTAAAGGTTGGTTTAAATTCATATAAATTTCAGTTATGCTTAGAAATGTATCAGTCATAGTCTTGCATCAACTGTCTTATTTTGTATGGCTTATGTATGCAAAAAAAGATGCTGCTTTCCTCTAGTAACTTGTCCATATTCAACTTTGTGTGATAAAGTTGATAAACTAGGACATCAAACCAGGGACCTATTGTTACTGCCATTTACCAACTTAGTCGTTAATTTTATTTTTAAATGATGCTAATTTACAGCAGAGCTCCCATGTTGCCATGGGCATTTCAAGGCATTAAATTGTCAAACAGTAGGGGCTTAAAGAAGTTTAATTTTTCCCCTTCTCCTTTCCTTTCAGCTGAAGATATACTAAGCTTGATGAAAAATACCAATGCTTAGAAAAAAGTAGTTGTCAGTCAATAAAGACTGCCAAAAATCTAACCTTGGAAACAAGAGCTGTCCTAAGAATTACTCAAATTGCTGATCATTAACCTAGTACATAAAACAGTTGTAAGGCTAAGAATAAAGAAAAAAGAAGAAAAAGTTATAGAAAATAGTATAAACAGATTCACAATATTCTAAAAGAATAATTAAAAATCAATAATTAAAATCTTATAATGAAAAGTTTTTCACTTTAATTGTTAAAAATAAATAATTATACTCCAATTCACTTTGTTGAACTCTACTAGTTTGAATTCCCAATGACTAAAGAAATGTCGTATTTCTTCACAAACAGAACACTTAAAGCTTGTAAACTTGTTCTCTTTTTGCTTTTTCTGTGACTTAACATGTTTAGCTGATTTTACAGTTTGTTTTTCACTAATGTTTCAAAATGCACCAAATAGATTTAACATAGAAGGTTTCAGAAATATTTTTAAATGATGAATGAATAAATAAATGAGCAATTCAGATAATATCGAAAAACAATCTATACTTTGCTAGTCCATTGAAACCCAAATGAGTGCCATCCCTAAAAGGAGTTAGGTATTATTAACCCTTTTTTACATAGAGGAGAAAAGATTGTCAGGAGTTAAATTAACTTCCCAAAGACATATAGCTAGTAAGTGGTACAGGCAAAATAAAATCCCATATGGCTTCCCAAGCCATATGACTTCAGCTCTTAATTTTACCCTGGAAGTATATATTGGTGCTTAAGATTTAAGGTGGACATAATTTAACTTGGGGGGAGGAGGGTGTCGTAGACTGCATTTTTAACATTGATACAAAATATTTCTAATGGTGTTATTTTCAGAAGAGAAAAATATGGTCATATGTCTAACAGGTTAAAAAACAGTAGTTCATGCAAATACTATAACACAGTATTCTTCAGAAAATATCACAATACAGAGATTGTTAAGTAAAAATTGAGAATAATATTAGCAGTTTCTAGCACCAAAATCTGCTTGGAAATGCTAATGCTAATGCCAAAACCCACTAACAATTGTTTTAAGTTTCCATTCTTTTAAATAAAATAAATTACTACTTTAAAATATTTAACATGCAATTCATTTTAATGTCCACAAATGCTTCAGATTTACCAAACTTTAACATATTTATTTTCTTCCATAATAAGTATACATTTTACTTTACTTTGAGATCTGTGGCAAGAAGAAAGAACAATACTATGGGTTAAACTTTCTCCCCACTATTTTAATGATGGACTTTTTCTTTTCCTACCCTTCCATTCATGGTTGTATTACACATTATACCCTTGTAAGCAAATGTTAACAAATCAGGAATTATGAAAATTTGGTCTATTTTTGAGAATAATTCTGAACTTTCCAAGAGCTGTGTTTTTTTTTTCAACTTCAATCATTTATTTCTTAATTATATTTCCCTGTAGATCACTTTTTAGATGTTTTGAGATTAACTTTCTGAGCTTCTGTGAATGTTCCATGAATATTTGATATGACCATGTGTTCTGTTTTCTTTTTCAGGATATAAATCTCTAAGTGTACATATGTCAGCCACGTGAAGTTTTATCATTACAGCAGTCATATTAATCTTACATTCATTATATACTTTCATGGTTTCTACTTTTATTTATTGTAAGGTGTTGGACATTTGCTTTATGCACTTTGATATTTTATCCTCTCTTACTTGGAATACATTAAGAATTAACAATCAATTTAAAAATTAAAATATTTTGAATGTTCTATAATGATTAATGACAAGGATTAAATATAACATTGCACATCTTTATGTAAAGTGATATGCTTGTTTCTCTTTTGCATTTACCCTTCATTCTGTACATATTTCTCAGTTTCAAGTACAATATTAAAATGTACATTCATATAATTAAGCTAAATGTATGTTTTCATATTATCTTTTATTTGATGTTTAGCATTTTGTTATCCAATAAAACATACTTATTTATAATTAACTTTGCTTCATCTTTTTTTTTAACACTGTTAATTCTTTATACAGTTGACACTTAACAGCAATAATTATGATCTGTGTGGGCCCACTTATATGTGAATTTTTATAGTACAGTACTGCAAATATATTTTCTCTTCCTCATGATTTTCTCACCATTATCTTTTCTTTGGCTTGCTTTATTGTAAGAATACAGTATGTAATACATATAACATACAAAATACATGTTAATTGACTATGTTATTGGTAAGGCTTCTGGTCAACAGTAGGCTATTAGCTGCATTTCTCAGGAGTGAAAACTTATATGTGGATTTTCAAGTGTGTATGGTGGGGGGTGGGGTGGGTTGGTACCCCTAATCCTCACATTGTTCAAGGGTCAACTGTATTTTTATTTCCCTTTTCATGGTTTTTCTCAGTAGTTTTTCTCTTAGTTTTCCAGAAGAAATATATCCAAATCGTTTTATAACTAGAGGGAATATCTTCATTTCTGAATATGTTCTTATTTTTTAAGTCCCACTTTCTGCAGAGAGTTGCATGGGACTGACAGACACTTTTTTTATCGTGGTTTCAAAAATTTGCATATTTTTTGGTAGCAAAGAAAACAGGGAATGATATTTTAGACTGTATTTTTAAAGATTCAATAGTCTTTTTTAATGAAATGGAATCATTCTACATTCTACTTGCTATTAAATATGTTTTGAAATATTGTAATCAATAGCATAGAGTATAATATTAATGAAACAAGGGTCCATCACTTTAAAGTTTTAAGTATAAAGTTGAAATCCTGCTGCTTTTCTATATTTTATCTTTTACATAAGTTATGTACTCTGCTCATTTGTTTGTTTATTATTTTTCCTTCTTTGGATTTCAGAAAGTAGAAACTTCAACATGTACTGATGACATTTAAATTCAGATTCATACTGTATGACATCTTTGCTTCAGCCATGCTCTCCCATCTCAACACTGAACAATAGCTCATGGATATTTTCATTTAAAGACATCTCATAATCAAGACTGCCTCATAATCAAACTGAACATTTTTTCTTCCATGTCAAACTGATTTCATCTATTAGTTTTCATATATATCTCAATATACTGCAGAAAACAACTTCCATTGTTTGGTAAATAAGCTTATTTGGATGATCTATCTAAGCAGTCCAGCATTTTTTTCTGCTCACTAAAAATTGTGGGCTGTTTCTAAGCTTACAAGTAAAAAACATTTGTGTCACCAATTTTATGAAATTGAAATCAAAATAATAATAAATTCATGAACTCAATTTTTTTTCCTATTTCTATCACACTCAAGCTTTCTTCCTATAACATTTTTTTTTAACATTTATTTATTATTTTTGAGACAGAGAGAGACAGAGCATGAACAGGGGAGGGGCAGAGAGAGAGAGGGAGACACAGAATCTGAAATGGGCTCCAGGCTCTGAGCTGTCAGCACAGAGCCGGACGAGGGGCTTGAACCCACGGACTGTGAGATCATGACCTGAGCCGAAGTCGGACGCTCAACCGACTGAGCCACCCAGGCGCCCCTCTATAACAATTTTTAAATGTCCATATTATACTGCAAGACCTACAAAGGCAGGGAGGAGGTCTACCTTGTTGATCACCATTCAAAATATATCATGATGCCTTTAAGCCAACAGAGGCTGAATATTTGGCAAAAGATCAAAAGAAATGAAAAGGCAATTTTGTGGTATTTAATAGCATTTAAAATATTTGCAAACATTTCATGTAAATATTAATCCCCTATATGAACAAAAAGCTTAACATCCAGGAAAATGTGAGATAAATATATAAAAGTGTCACAGTCAGTTGAAGGGGATGAGGGTTAAGAGCTAAAAGACAGTTATGTGACAGTAACAAGTCAGGCCAATTTTTCAGTTGACTCCAGCAAATTCTAAATATTGCATTGCATGGAATGTGCAGTTCACTTCAAAGTGTTGTTTTTAATTTTCTTACATTAAAAAAGTGCAATAGTATAGAGAGAAAAGAATAAAAACTTGGTAATTGTAAGAAAAGATGACTACAGCTGACAAACTCTATTATTCATATTCATTTTTTTAAATGTCTATTTATTTATTTAGGGACAGCATGCACATGCGCATGTTGGGCAGGGCAGGGGGAGAGAAAGAATCTCAGGCAGGCTCCCTGCTATCAACGTGAAGCCTGATGCAGAGATTGAACTCATCGTGAGATCATGACCTGAGCCGAAATCATGGGTCAGATGCTCAACCCACTGAGCTACCTAGGCTCGCCACTCATATTTATTTTTAATTTTAAAGATATTGTCAATGTAAAAATCCCTATACACGCAGGGTAGGCAGTAACTTTACCAATTTTGGTAGAAATACAAGGTTCCAACTCATTACAACTCAAGTGTGTGTGTGTGTGTGTGTGTGTGTGTGTGTGTGTTTTCCATGAAAAATACAACGAATGGCAGGGACTTGAAACAAGCATGCAAGCATTTAAGATAACTGAAGGAAATCCAATATTCTTTTCCTACAGGTTTGTGAGTCATTTGGTTTCTTCTGTTTAAGCTTAGATTTATATGACATTACTTAGTATCAATAAGGATTATTAAGTAGTTTTGTACATGCCTCTAGGGAAACCCACAAACTTAGATTTCTGAAAAAAATTAAAATCTGAAGAAAAAAGCAAATGTACTTTATACTTTTTTTTGCATTTTTGATTTTATATGAAATATTGTTAAGTGCATAAAGCCATACTACAAGAATATTAAATTCAAGAGTGCCTAGGTGGCTCAGTCAGTTGAGTGTCTGACATTGGGTTATGTCATGATCTCACAATTCCTGAGTTTGAGCCCTGCATTGGGCTCCATGCTGGCAGTGTGGAGCCTGCTTAGGATTTTCTTTCTTTCTCCTTCTCTGTGTGCCCCTCCCCATCTCTTGCTCTCTCTCTCAAAATAAATAAGTAAAGGGGCGGCTGGGTGGCGCAGTCAGTTAAGCGTCCGACTTCAGCCAGGCCACGATCTCGCGGTCCGTGAGTTAGAGCCCCACGTCGGGCTCTGGGCTGATGGCTCAGAGCCTGGAGCCTGTTTCCAATTCTGTGTCTCCCTCTCTCTCTGCGCCTCCCCCGTTCATGCTCTCTCTCTGTCCCAAAAATAAATAAACGTTAAAAAAATAAATAAATAAATAAGTAAACTTAAATAAAAGAATACTAAATTCATAGAAATTTGAGAAAAAATATGTGATAGTATCATTACCTAGTTAGTCACTATGGGTAGCATTTGGAGTTTAAATATTTTTTTGGTTGAGTTATTTGGATGAGTTGCTAAAGAATAGGTTTTTTAAAAACATATATGCAGGAACCAATGTACACTGTTATTTGGTGATTATTTTTAACATATCACTTAAATATTTTTGAAAGAATCCAAGATAATTTCTGACGTTTACTAATTTATACCCATTGGACACATTACAATAGCTTGAATGACTAAAATTCTAACATTTCCTGCTGGCAAGAGTGAGCATCCAAAAAAGAAATTAGTTTTCCATAGATTTGGTGTTAGTATACAGAGAAAATTTGAAAAAGTAAGCTTTTAGTTTCTTTCCTTCTCTCCTTCCTTCCTTCTTTCCTTCCTTCCTTTCTTTTTCTTTCTTTTTTTAGAACAGGAAAAACTTAGGTAAGGGAAGGGAAATATTTTATCCTTTCTAGACTTAGAAACCATAATGAACTGTCTCAAAAAAATAATAGCTTTCTATTTCCATAATTTCTCCCTTTCCTTATCTTTCATCCTATTACCATTTAGATTACTATCTAGTTTGCTGTTGTCAATACATATGTAGATATTTGCCTTAGTCTCCTATTTCAAAAGTTCATCAGTTTTTTTTTCTTTTTAATTATTTTAACATACCAGATTAATCTTTCCCAAATATGCATGTTATTCATCTATGCAATATTCAATCTATATATTTAACATTACTATTTGCCAGGAATTATGATGAGTTCTAGAGACATGAAGTAATAATAAGACATATTCCCTGCAAAGAGGTCAATCAGTGTCTCCAATGAGAACCATGGGAATGATTTGAGAATTACAAAGTAATGAGTGTGAGAGATAGCTACAAGGAATGACAGTACCTCACAGTTCTATTCATATTAATTATAACCCTTGGTTAAACTCCTGATATTACCTTAATTTAGAGGAAAAAAGATAGTTTACTCTTTTTCCACAAGATAAATTTCCTAAAACCTCATCATAAGTCCAATATAATAAAACATACTTGTGCTATCCAGTGATTTCATTATCCTCAACTTATTTGTCACTGGAGACAGACAAGTTTTACTTCTCCAGGCTTATGCTATTTGTGTTGTTTTATTTGGATTTGTTCTTTGGCTCAGTAAATTCTCCTATAATCATTTTTTGCTCAAGCTAATCATGATCTTTATGTTATGACTACCTTCAAAGGAGTTTTCATTACTTGCTTTATAGTAGTTGCAATTCCCTCCCATTTAAAAAAAAATTAAGTCTTTGTTTTTGTTTTGTTTTGTTGTTTTTTTAGAACAGTTTTAGGTTCACAACGAAATTAAGGAAAAGGTATAGAGATTTCTCATAAACTCCATGCCACTACATATGCATAGCCTTCCCTATTATCTACATCTCCAACAAGCATGGTACATTTGTTACAATTGATGAATCTAC
Source organism: Felis catus (assembly GCF_018350175.1). NCBI lineage: Eukaryota > Metazoa > Chordata > Mammalia > Carnivora > Felidae > Felis > Felis catus. The sequence goes on from NC_058371.1 coordinate 106,960,613, forward strand.
ATTGACACATCATAATCACCCAATGTCTATAGTTTACCTTAGGGTTCATTCTTGGTGTACATTCTATGAATTTAGCCAAACGTATGACATTTATTCGTCATTATGGCATCATGCAAAATATTTTCATTGCCCTAAAACCCCTCCTTGACCCACTGATTTATTTTCCCACTCAAAAACTAAGGAGGTTTATTAAAATATGCTTAATTATATTAAACATAGTAAAGACATAAATCAGTTTTTCATGGAACAAAATCAATTATTCATTTATAATAAGAAAATATATGTTCTGTTAAAAACACTAAATATTAGGGGTGCCTGGGTGGCTCAGTCAGTGAAGTGTCTGACGTAGCTTCAAGTCACGATCTCACACTTTGTGAGTTCGAGGCCCGCGTCAGGCTCTGCGCTGACAGCTCAGAGCCTGGAACCTGCTTTGGATTCTGCGTCTCCCTCTCTGTCTGCCCCTCCCCCACTCATGCTCTGTCTCTCAAAAATAAATGTTAAAAAAAATGAAAAAAAAACCTAAATATTTTTTCCCCAAGTGCATATTAGCATATTTAAACCAACCAGTTTGTTTTCTGCAAGGATACATCCATGTGGAACATGTGTGAGTGCATGTGAGTGTGTGCATGTGTGTGTGTGTGTGTGTGTGTGTGTGCATGCACATGCATAATCACAAATCTTTTAACTATTCAAATACACACACACACACACACACACACACATATATATATTGGAAAATTCTCTTGTGAAATTATCCTCTTGTGAAATTACAAAATACATTGACTAAATATTTCTAGGTTTCAGTAAATTAACTTTTTTTTTCAGAAGGAGACATTAGAATTAAAATCAATAAATAATAAAATGGGGAGGAGAGGGCAAGAACTAATACTAAAACAAAACTCCTATCTGGAAAAAAGCAATTTAGCTTTGTGTACAGCTGCACCCCAGAGAGTCAGGCATATGAGCAATTAAAATTAAAGATGCTGATTTTAATATACCTTAGTAATTGTGATTGATCTTATAGAGCTTCTGTTTACTATACATCAGGAAACAATTTAGGAAGCAGTTTAAAACAAAGTTCATAATCCTTGTTTAATGGATTTTGGTACCTCAGGCAACACAATACTGTGAAAATGATTAAAATGTGCTCTGTCTCTGTGTAATCAATACAACCTCTCTAAAATTAGTAAGGTTCCAAAGACTCCTCAGCAGACTTGGCAGTGCCACGTCTGTAGAATTCCAAGTTCCGTCTAATGCTACTTTCATACACAAAGTTCATTAGACATCTCATCTGATCTTAGCACTAATGACAGCTAAATAGTCAAATTAAAGGGTCACTTTGTAACATTTTGTGGTTATATTGAAGCAAATATCAAAACCTTAACAGAAATACACCAAAATTGGGTATTAAAAATATTGGAACACATAAATATGTATAAATTTAAGATAATAATTACAACATTCTATAGTGATAGATTTTATTTTTTTTCAATATATGAAGTTTATTGTCAAATTGGTTTCCATACAACACCCAGTGCTCATCCCAAAAGGTGACCTCCTCAATACCCATTACCCACCCTCCGCTCCCTCCCACCCCCCATCAACCCTCAGTTTGTTCTCGGTTTTCAAGAGTCTCTTATGTTTTGGCTCCCTCCCTCTCTACTTCTTTTTTTTTCTTCCTCTCATCCATGAACTTCTGTTAAGCTTCTCAAGATCCACATAAGAGTGAAAATATATGGTATCTCTCATTCTCTGTATGACTTATTTCACTTAGCATAACACTCTCCACTTCCATCCATGTTGCTACAAAGGGCCATATTTCATTCTTTCTCATTGCCACGTAGTACTCCATTGTGTATATAAACCACAATTTCTTTATATAGTGATAGATTTTAAAGAAGGAGTTGAACCAATTGCTAAAATTGAAAAAAATATTTTTTTGTATTTTTTAAGGTTTTAAATCTTGATAATGAAATATGATATCTAGACTCTTGAAATGAAAGAACGGACAAAATTCTGACTCTGGAAATAAAATTTAATTCCCAGTAGGTTTTCAGAAATCTATCATATATATTTACTAATAATATGAAAATTTCTTTTTTTTTTTTTTTTTTTTTATGGAACGCTTCACGAATTTGCGTGTCATCCTTGCGCAGAGGCCATGCTAATCTTCTCTGTATCGTTCCAATTTTAGTATATGTGCTGCCGAAGCGAGCACAATATGAAAATTTCTTAATTAAAGCTTTTAAAATTTTTCATCTTCTTTCACCAATGTAAAAAATGGGGTACCATTATTTATATCACAGTTTGAATACACAGATGTATGTAGATTTTTTTATTGCGTGGAAACTTTATCACTGTGTTCTCACTATTTTATGATTTATACAGCAAAAGAACATGGAGTTCAACTTTCATACACATCTTATTTTTATAAAAGGACTACACTTTGGTAAATTTCCATTTTTCTTAACCCAAGGAGAAAGGAAAACTACATATATCTTTTAGAAATATGGTGACTTAAACACTCCTTGTATCTCATGAAAATAAATACCTAAATTAACTTATCACCTTGGTAGATATTTAGGACTCATCACGTAATCAACTATTTCTCTTGACTATAATCATAATTATTAAGATTAACTTAATATTTATATTAGTTTGGGCTTCTATAACAAATTACCATAGACTGGATAGTTGGAACAACAATTTATCTCTCACAGTTCTGGAGACTGGAAGTCCCGCATTGGGGTGCCAGCTTGGTCAGGTTCTTCTGACAGTACTCTTCCTGGGTATGTCCTCACTTAGCCTTTCAAAAAGAGGGAGAGATCTCATGTCTCTTTCTCTTTTTATAAAGGCACTACTCATGGGGTTCCACATTCATGATCTAATCTAATCCTAATCACCTCACAAAAGTTCCACATCCAAGTACTATCACAATGGGGATTAGACTTTCAATATATGAATGGGGAGACACAAATATCCAGTCCCAACTAGTGTTAAGTGGCTATTACATTTTATGTTGTATATGCATATGTATGGGTGTAGATGTCTACTTATTAGACTCTGATGTAATTTTAACTTTTCCGAATCTAATTGCCTACTATATGAATGAAAATATGACCACCTGTTTTGTATCTACTTGAGGTCCATCATAGAATTTGTTTATAATTCTTTTTTTTTTAATTTTTTTTCAACATTTATTTATTTTTGGGACAGAGAGAGACAGAGCATGAACGGGGGAGGGGCAGAGAGAGAGGGAGACACAGAATTGGAAACAAGCTTCCAGGCTCTGAGCCATCAGCCCAGAGCCTGACGTGGGGCTCGAACTCACGGACTGAGAGATCGTGACCTGGCTGAAGTCGGACGCTTAACCGACTGTGCCACCCAGGCGCCCCGAATTTGTTTATAATTCTTAAACAGAGATGAAGATAAACATGTCTCATTGAGTTACTATTATTCTACTGAATGTTTTAGCATCGCTCTATATATGATAAATTAAAATGATTTACTGAATACACACTATTCTAAGAACTTCATATGGATTACAAAATTTAACATTCCTAACAGTCCTGTTAGGTTTATTATCCTTATTTTACTGATGAAGAAGCTGAGGAACAGAGGATTACAAGCAATTTGCCCAAGGAAGTACAGCTAATAAGCAGTCAAATCCAAGCTGCAAACCTGACCCCAGTGTTTGTGACTTATCCCAGGAGGTTCTGCCCTAGGATATTCTAAATCACCTCATGGTATCCTGAAAATCATAAAAGACATGAATACATAAACTGGGAAGTCTTGAATTTTTTATTGCCAGTAAGGTGAATTGAACAGAGTAGGGTGAAACAGTAAAATATTAGCTGGCATACCCCTATGGCCTGTGTCGCTGCACATATAAAACCACTTCTGGGACTGTGCTCTTTATACTTTTTTTTTCTCCCTCAAAATCCTTCAAGAGCTGTGGAAAGCCTCTCAGTTTAGATGTGATTACAATGTAATAAAATAATTAAACCTTTATATTTTTTCAATTCCTAGCTTAGGATGAGACCCACTACTCAAACTAAATTGAGGATGATGTAGAAGTTTTAACCTAACATTTTGCTAATTAAGTATAGATGTGACTTATGGCACCTGGGTGGCTCAATAGGTTGAGCATCCTACTCTTGATTTCGGCTCAGGTCATGATCCCAGCGTCATGGGATCGAGCCCTACATCATGCTCCATGGTGGGCATGGTGGGCGTGTTCTCTCTCTCTTAAAAAAGAGTGTAGATGTGATCTTTTAAATATAAAATCAGAAGTTGCATTTCAAGTCAAGTAAAGTTATCGATCTGACTATGCATAAAATACATAAGTAACAACCTATGCTCATTAGGACACTAGTCTATTTTTCTTTGCCTTTTTAAAAATATGTTTATTTTGAGAGAGAGCATGCATGTGCATATAAGCAGGAGAGGGGCAGAAAAAGAAGGATGTTCTGCACTGTTAGCACAGAGCCCAACTGGGGCTTGATCTCATAAACCTTGAGATCATGACCTGAACTAAAACCAAGAGTTAGTCACTTAACTGAGACACGCAGGTACCCTTATTTTTATTTTCAATTTGTTCTTTTATGTTTAAAAAGACCAAGAAAACCAGTAATGTATTTAAAATTTAAAACAAAAAAGTAAATTTAAATTATGGTAAATAGTAGAATTCATGCTCTCATTTCTCACTATTTCTCCCAGTGTGCCTATTCATCTTGAAGAAACTATGGAATTAAAAATTATATATCTCAGAGTTGATATTGGCAAACTGTTTTCTATCTGTGAGATGCACTTACATGAGATTTTGATGATAGACTTGCCTTATGCTTAGCTGTTTGTTGCCAACAAGCACAGTTGTGGAGATGTTGTGATGATGTAGGATCTTACTGAGTAACTTTCCAGAGGCTGGATCCTAGCAGGAGGGGGAGGCCCCAAGAGGCACTTGGTCTGCAAGATTCTATAGTCCACTCCTCATGGCAGAGTCAGAAAAAGCAGCTCTACTGGTAAGACACTGTCCTGGCATTCTTGGAGTCATTCTTAGAGACTCCCACCTAGAGCCAATTCTTCTATTCAACAATTAATTATCAATATTAAATCAATTTCTGTTTAAAATACCAAGACACTATCTCATAATTAAGTTCTAAAGTCATGAAATGATAAATAAAAGTCCAATGTTCATGCTAGCATAGAAAAAAATAATTTTCAAAGAAATACAAAAAACATAAAATAGATTACATAGTATTCATTTTGTTCTCTACCTCCTATCTCCACACCACGAAGTAGATAATTTATAGAAGAGTTTATTAATAATTGGATTAAATTTTTATAATACATTAGAAGTGTTTTTTTTAATTTTTAATGTATTTTTTTTGAGAGAGAGACAGAGTATGAGGGGCAGAGAGAGAAGGAGAAAGAATTCAAAGCAGGCTCCAGGCTTTGAGCTGTCAGCACAGCTTCTGATGTGGGACTCGAACTCATGAACAGTGAGATCATGACCTGAGCTGACATGGACACTCAAACAACTGAGCCACCCAGGCACCCTAGAAGTGGTATTTTTAAAATAAAATTCTATTCAAAGTTAATTATTGACACCACTTTAGTAATCTGAGTAAATATCTTCTTACATTTAAGAAGAAACTTGCTTTACTAACTAGCACAACTCCCTCTAACAAAATAAGTGTATAATCTCCAACATGAATTTCAAGTCTCATTCAATCAGGTGGATGAATATTCACATGATATTAATACTTGTCGAATGACAGATTAATTTGAGTCACAATAAAAACATGTATGTGTCTCAGGAAACCACTAAGAATAAACAAGATACTGTTAGTAGTTAGCATACTCAGATAGTGTAATATATTTTCACTAGCATTTAACATTTATGCCTGCTATTGTATAACTTACTCAAATTCCAAATGACTTGATGTTGGAATACCACTAAAAAATATAGATCAGTATGTGTTGAAATCTATCCTTCTGAAGTATACTTAGAGAGTTTATTATGAATCATATGGTGTAACTGATATGCTATCCAATCATGAATAGCTCATGTGTTGGGATTTACCATTGGTGAACACTAAGAATACAGATTCTTTCCCTGGCATTTTGTGAGGACTTCTATTTAAAAAAATAGTGTTGTAGAATATATGTATGCATACAAATAAAAATGTGAATATGGCTTAATTATAGTCAATAAGAAATTCCTTTTTGCAATGAGATAGAATCATTAATTTCCCTTCCTCTCATTCTTTCACCCGGACCTATTTGTTCCTCACCAGCCTATAATGGTATCAAATCAGGTGTGTGCTATCATGAGTTCCTATAAATAGTTTGATTTTTCACTTCACTGAAGACAATAGCACTACTAAACATTGATCTGGTTTGCCTGAAGAAAAAGTAAGTCACTCTGGTGCAATGTCCATTTATAAAACTATATATCATAACACTTTAACTCCTTAATTTATACTCTAATAGTAAAAAATGTTTTAGTAACTTGAGCAAAAACTGATTTATCATTCTTTTCAGCCTTTGAAAATGTACTGTTTGATTTACCCTTGCTCAAGAGATATGTAAGAAATAATTATAAAGGTGCCATTGTCTTCAAGTGAATGCATGACCTCTAAATATTACTACTGGCATGAATCTATTGTGGGATATCTCCAATGTTAACATTATTTTGTCTTAATAGGGTCCCATTCTTATAACCTCATTTAACGTTAGTTGCCTCCATCTACAAACACAGCAACATTGGGGACTAAGGCTTAAATATGAATTTTAGGGAGAGACAATTCAATCCATAGCAATATAATTGCTTCTTATTCCATTATATAATTTTGAAATGTAAAGCCAAAAACCCATATTAGACCAAATCCTGAGGAAACCTAAGATGGTGTTTGATAACTTCATACCATTATTCTCCAAATTCCCTCTCTAACCTGCTCATTTGATGCATTTGATGTATTCACTAAATCTACCTGGGTACTAAAACCACAGACTAATTTGTTCTAAGTTTTCACAGTCTGAACCTAACTTGAAGCCAGAGGAAAAGTGCCATTAGTAATTTAGTCCAGCACATTGGTTCTCAAAGGAAATAACTAGGTAAAGCAAGATATACAATGATTCTGAAAAAGGCAAATGGAAGGTATTTGGCATGTCACTGTGTACTCATAACAGCAGATGATATGGGGTTGTAAGTTAGGGTGAAATTTATGGAGGGTGAATTATCTGAATAATCAATCTTAGTTTTAATTTCACTTTGCTTCTACCACTGAAACATCACACAAAGCTAGCAAGAGATATCGTAACATGAAATTTATTACATAATCAGTTGAAGATTTGTCTTAAATTGTAAAACATCAGTGTTGAACTTTAAAATAAATCATTCTAATCCAATTTTCTCTAATCAGTCATGAAGAAAAAAAGTAAAACAAACTTTCTAACAACAACAACAAAAATATATGATAGTAAAAGGGAATAAAATCCAGGTAGATTGGAAAGGAAGAAATAAAATTGCCTTTGTTGTCAGGTGACATGATTTTCTAAGCATAAAATTTCAAAGAATCAACAACAGCAACCAAAAAGACCTCTAGGAACTGATTACAGAAAGACCAGAGTATACCAGATTATACAATAATCAATTGCTTTCCTGTATACTAGCAATGAACACTTGAAATTTAAAACTGAAAATATAATACCATTTATAATAGTGTCCCCTAATATGTATAAAGCCTATATGCAGAAAACTGTAAATCTCAGATGAAAGAAACCAAGTAAGATCTAAATAAATTAAAAAAAAAAACATTTCTTGAAGCAGAAGATAAAATATAGCAAAGATGTTAATTATCCTCAAATTGAAGTGGCAGTAATAGAACCTCTTAAAAAATAACTAATGACATAATTTTCTTTATTAGTAAATGAGACTTTATTTTTTTAAAAGTTTATGTATCTATTTATTTTGAAAGAGACAGAGACAGCATGAGCAGGGGAGAGGCAGAGAGAGAGAATCCCAAGCAGACTTCACCTGCCAGCACATAGATCAACATCAGGCTTGAACTCATGAAACTGTAATATAATGACCTGAGCCAAAACCAAGAGTCAGACGCTTAACCAACTGAGCCACGCAGACACTCCAGACTTTTAAAATCAGAGTGCCTCTATTAAACACTTTTTTTGCATTATATCTAGAAATATGGTCTATATTGTCTCTGCATGACAGGCAATAACTGTGTGTGTATGTGTGTACGTGTGTACATGTGTAGATTTCTAACAAAATCTTAGAAAAAAATGTATCTCTTAAACTACAGACGACTTTCATTGTCTAAGAAAAACCTGTTAACACTAATTTTCTTCTTCTTGTTTTTAAAACCATCCATCAGTCCTTACATGCAATCTTACATTCTGCAGGGTTATTTATTTATTGCTGTTCCAACTCTTCTCCTTATGAAGATAAATGAAATGACTTTTACCCACACCATTGTCCTTGGGGCCCTCATGTGCAGTGTGTATTGCAGCTGTGACTTTTTTTTAATTTATTTTTTTATATTTTTTTACATATTTATTTATTTATTTTGGAAGGGTGGGGGGAGGGGCAGAAGAGAGGAGAAAGAGAATCCCAAGCAGGCTCTGTGCTGTAAGCACAGAGACCAATGTGAGACTCAAACTCATGAACCATGAGATCATGACTTGAGCCAAAAGCAAGAGTCAGATGCTTAACCAACTAAGACACCCAGACACCCCAGCTGTGACTCCATTAGTTAATGAAGAGCCCTAAGAAAGGAGAACAGTGCAGCAAGCCCATAGGGTGGTCTTAAGACAAAGAATAGGACAGGGATAACTTAGAGAACATATTTCAGCCCAACTTCTAGGTTCAACCTCAGTGTCAGACACTTTTGACAATGAATATATTGATATTTTCTTCTTGGCTACACGAGTGTGGTCTGTCATCACTGGAATCCAGTGATTTCAGAAGTGGATGCTGCAAAGTAGAAACTGAAAACATTCTGTCTCTGGAGCAAATTTCAGTTGAAAGTAAAGATCAAGTAGTTTCAAACTAAAAAGGAATTTGCTTATAAATATCTAAGAAGACAAATGGAGATGTTGACTAGGCATATGTAGAGGACTGTAGAAATAAATCAAATTATTGCAAACTATATGCTTTGTAGAGTCTCTTTCAATCTTCAATAATAATCTGAGTTATAAATTCAAATAATTGTGGATGATTTTGAGATGGATATTTCAAACATAGAAGATGGCATTCCTGTCTAACTTATTTGTCAGAAAGACTATGTGCAATATTATATCCATATTACTCACCTTAGCAGTTGGGTGAATTTGGATAGGTCCTATAGCTGCTAGTGCTTGAACTTCATAATCTATAGATTGGGTATAATGATATTACCCTCAAATTAGTTGAACAGCATTGAATGAGATAAATCCATTGTAAGGAATTTAGAAAGTACCTGTTATATAATTGCTCAATAGATTTGAATTATTTTTATTATAAGTCAAAATATGTTTCCATGGTAACTATAGTGGCATAGTTTGTATGAAATAATTTTTTTTTTCAGATTGATGATGGGAAAAAGATAATATGACTCTTCGTGTTGATTTTGAGCAGTTATTTTCATATCAGATTTTAGTTCTAAGCTGCCAAAGTATATGAATATTATATGATGACAAATATATAAAGTCAAATGTAGGAAATGTGATTTTTAAATTGAATGTATGTATGTATATGTAGTCTAATGTATATAATCATACAAAGCTTCAGGACTTTAGGAGATGGGAACAATAAAAACAAAGAAGGATTCAAGAATCTTATTCTTTCACTACTTTTCTCCCTAGTGTGGTTACTACAAAAGAAGTCACATAAAATTCTATGAGGAATTGTGGCCAAAATTTAGCAGATTAACATATAGGGTGATAAATTAAGGTACCATGAATGGACATTTTAATAAAAGAAACAGAAAAAAAGGAATTCTATGCTACTATAGAGCAAGCTGAATAAAACTGACCCTCAAGCAAAGCTATAGCAATCGAGTTTTCAGAAGGTTCATTGAAGGCCCTGTAAAAGAACACCTGGGCTATATTCTGATATTTTCTCAAGTTTTGCTTCCAGGCAAGTACCCTATAGATTGTGTATCAGATAAGTACCATATAGATTGTGTATCACAGATAAGGTTTTGTCTGTGACATGTCCTGGTGTCAATGCCCAGATAATTTATATAATTTATAATTTATTGTATCATTCCATAGATAGAATTCTTCATGTAACTGAGAATGATTTTAAACTTCTACATTTCTGAATCAACAAAAATGGCATGAGAATCCACTTGTGCTAGCAGATCAGTTTTTGTGGTTGCTTGGTTTGGTTTAGTGCATTTGATCATCTTACCAAGGAGTTATAATTCTAAGTATTTAATAGCATTGCATTCCATGCATAATTGAAAAATAATCTCAATTATCAACATCAGTTGCAAAAGAAATGCATATTTATTGCCTGGAAAGTGACAGAACCAAATGGAATTGATTCTGGCATATTATAGGATAGCCCTCATCCATTTATTTAGGACCTGATGGAGAGATCAATGTACTACTCGCCTGGGGAAATGCAAGGCTGTCTCTCCATTTAGATAATAGGGACTCCACATTGCAGAGGTTATTAAAGAATAATCAACAACTTTTCAGAAATTATTTTATAACATAGTGTGCAAAGAAAGTTTTTCCCTCAAAGAATTTTTGCTGATCAAACCTTGTTTTTTAGTTTGTTGTTCCAATTCTTCAAATTCTATTGTAAACAGTTCTAGGCTTGTATCCTTTGAGACTCCCAGCTGAGTCCAATAATGGGCATGTGCTGACTGGTTTAAGATCTAGCACTAGTATAATGTGACACTTCTTAAAATATGAATAAATATTTATGACATGTTATTTCAATATGGTTAGAAAAGTGTGCTATGACCTTTTCTTTGAGAAGCAGTTTATTGGTTGTTTTAAACAACTTTTATAGATCTTCACATTGTTTCAAACGTACATTTGTTGATAAAAAAATTTCTTTCATAACTAAAACTATTTAAATTCCAAAGTTTTTGACTATTAAAAAATGTATTAGCTAAACTAATTAACTAATTTATAAACTAAACTAATTTTATGTTTACCATTGTTAAAACCTGAAACAAATAGTTCTTTATCAATTAAAAAACTTCACATAAAACAAGAAAATATTTTGTTCCAAGAAAAAAGTAATTAAAAGCTTAAAGTGAGCAAAAGCAGTGTTAACTTCATAACATGATATGTATGATGTGAAAGCATAATGGTTTTTATCTTCCCCTCTGATCTGAGTAGATGTTAACAACGTGACTCTTCTGAATGAGGGAGAAGGGTACCTGGGTGGCTCAGTCGGCTGGCCATCTGGCTTTGGCTCAGGTCAGGATCTCATGTTTCATGGGTTGAAGCCGCGAATTGGGCTCTGTGCTGACAGCTCAGAGCCTGGAGTCTGCTTCGGATTCTGATTCTCCGTATTTCTCTCTGCCCCTCCTCCATTCATGCTCTGTCTCTGGCTCTCAGAAATGAATAAACATTAAAAAAAAGAAGAAGGAAGGAGACAATAACTGTCTTTTAAGTTTTCTTATTAATTTTGAAGGGGGAGGGGCAGAGAGAGGAGAAGAGAATCCCAAGCAGGCTCCATGCTGTCAGTGGGGAGCCCAACGTGGGGCTCAATCCCAGGAACCATGAGATCTTGATGTGAGCTGAAAGCAGGAGTAGGATGCTTAACCAACTGAGCCACCCAAGTGCCCCAGAAGACAATAACTCTTGAAGTCCCTTCCCCATTTATGTGTTATTAGTGACAAAAGATAGCATTGTGGTAAATGGGCAAAATCAATTACTAGAAGACATATTAGGTAATTTTAATATGTATTATGAAAAAGTGAGTGGAAGTTTGTGTGGTAATAAATGATAATCTAAAGAAAAAGTAAAAACCTGTCCACTATATAGAGATTTATCAAAAGTAAATCATCTGTTTAACTTAATATTTATTCTATCTTCATTGGCATTAACAACACTATAACCCCTGGAATTAAGAAACTCAGAGCGTAAATATTCAGAAAGCATGTTTTCTTTTGGTGGAAGGCAGGGAGGAGTAATTAAATAGGTGACTAACTAAATCTCTCCTTTTCTCCCCCTCATTTTCTTCTCTCTCCCACCTTCTCCCTTTCCCCTTTTCCTTCCAGTCTATTTTTTCTTTCAGTATGTATCAGTGCTTCTCACAAAGTATATTTTTAATTGTGCATCTGACCAACAACAAAAAGTTCCGATACAGCTATTCAGAATGGCAATCGAATAGAGATAACAAAAGCCCTCCTTTTTATATTTTATTTTTAATGATTCCAAGGGATTAAGTTTGAGGCAAGTTACCTATAAGGTAGAATATATATTTTTAGCATGTTTGCTCATTTCTGCCACGTTTCTGGATCTCTTTCCACAGATTCTAGTTTTATTATTGGGCACCCTATTGATCTCAGCAAAAAGTTACAAAGATCAGGAGATCATTGTATAGAGTTTTATTCAAAACATCTAAGACTGTCAAGGACAAATCATGCAGCAGACAGGTTTCAACATTTAACTTGCCACTCCAAATCTAGAAAGATTGATAGTGAATTAAATTTGTTTTCTTAGGGGAGGAAATAGCATGAGATGTGTTGTGCTGTCTACCCTGTTCATAGTGATAGATGGAAGGAAGTTAAAAGATATTTTATGAAAATTTACCTAAAAACTAAAGATACAAGGCAATCAGCAAAAGGCCTCCTTTATATAAGCCAACACTTACATCCAAAGGGAAGCTTGTTGAATTTTATCAGAGAATTGTAAATTGACTTTGGGACAGTGTGGGGATAAGTTTAGGAATTCCCTGAGCCTGCACTGATGGGTTAACAAGGCATAAAGAATTGCAAAGCCATAGGATGTTCACACCCAAATTTGGGTAAACAAGACTAGGTAAATAGGTATAAAGAGAATGGGGCAAAGGCCCCAGTATAGAGAGGGTGAGGCAAAGGCCCCAATACAAAGGTATAGGAGGTAAATAAGATGAGGTATTCAGGGTGGATATGCTCCTCCCACCCAACTTAGTACTATGGCAGAAAGCTGCTTTCACAAGAAGGAAGAACCAAATTAGGTAAACAGGTAAATAGGGCTATAGGCCTCTGTGGGGCAAGTTGCCCAGAGCAAAGCTAATTAGCAAAAGAAAAGTGCCCTGTTGACCCTGAGGTAGCATGCTCTGTCTGTCTTATGCCCTAGGCTAGCTAAGATAAGAAGACACAGCCCCTCAAGTCTGCCATTAACAAACATAAGCCTGGCAACAGGATATGGCCAGGCACCATATATTTTCAAAACTCCCTTTCCCTCAAGCCCATGAGTTAATGTTCACAGATTTATTATCTCTTTGTGCACATCCATCACCATGTTTGTAAGCCTTCTGATTCTAATAAAAACGAAGCAAGGACCCTTAACTGGGGCACTTGTCTTCTCCCAGACATTAGCCATCTCTCACATTTTAATCCCGCATCCTGCTTTCTTGCTAGACAAGAAAGAACTTTAGACCCAGAATCTACAACAGGGCAGAATCTGTGTATATATATAAAATATAGATTTGAAAATATCATACAGATTTGAATATGTGTATTCAAATAGGTTAGTAACAGCAAAATAAAATTCTATAAATATTGTAATATTTATGTTAATAAAAAAGGTATGAAATACTATCTTCTGGGTTAATGGATTCAGAAACTGGATTTATGAACTTAATATTATTGCTTTCATAAGTCTTGGATTATTTATAAGTAATTACTTATTTTGGTGTGTCAAAGCAAAATTGCACTAGACAAAGTTAAACCAGCAAGAACGTATCTCTTCAAAGCTATTGCAGTAGAGGAGAGATGAGAGAACTCAGTCTGAGCTCAATTTCACAGAAACAAAAGATGTAGGTTTTAAAGTGTTAAGATGAGGGGGAGACCTTAAGCAACTTTTGTTTGCTAATTGGCTGTATCCAAAGAAAATAAACTTTCTGGTACCCTCATGAGAAGAGGTAGTTAGTTTCACAATTTGGAGCAAGGTGCTCAAAGAAGTTAGCTCCTACCTTCCCACAGAAACTAGGAGAGGGGGGCTACTATTTTTCTTTGATGATTCCATTTGAAGGGAAAGGCCTCTGGGTCTTTGAGAAAGAGTCCTACTGACAAGATTATTAAACCAATTATAAAACTGTTAAAAGACCTACATCTGAAGGGAATAGGAAAATAATTTATAATTACAATTTTTCTAAAGTAAATTCTCTAAGATAAGGAAAGATAGGGCCATAGAGTCAGGAAGAAGTCTAACATTCCGTCAGGCTGAAGAGAACACTAGGGCAGTCTTAGTCAGTGATGTAAGTAAGGGGAAAAGATCTGTTTAGGTAAATACAGTGATTGACTTAGCATGTTGACTATGTATAGACAACCCAATTTCTTTTTTTTTTTAATTCTTTTTAATGTTTGTTTTTGAGAGACAGAGTGTGAGCGGGGGAGGGGCAGAGAGAGGGAGAAAGACACAGAATCTGAAGAGGCTCCAGGCTCTGAGCTGTCAGCACAGAGCCCAACATGGGGTTCTAACTCACAAGCCATGAGATCATGACCTGAGCTGAAGTCAAATGCTCAACTGACTGAGCCACCCAGGTGTCCCAGATAATGCAGTTTCAATATAAATATTATAAACTAAAATTTCTAGTACATAATTTAGTGCATAGGATAAAATGATACGTGGGAAAATTCTTGGAACTTTTTCGTGATCTTAGAATTACAAAGTAACCCAAACAGCAAAAGTTACTATTATGTAGTATCTAATCCTGATAACACCAAATAGAATTTTCAGCTCTCCAGTAGAAGGAATTATTCAAATATAATTTGTACTTATAGTATAAATGAGGAGAATCACAATGATTATAAAAATGACTATAAGGCTATTCTTCTAAGCTATAATTTTGAGAAAAGATAACCCAAGTTTAAAATGTTATAATATAAAGGATGTCACATTATTTTACAACAAAATAAATCCTATTAAGTCTGCAGGTATAATCTTTTGAGAGCAAAAGTATCAAAGAAGGTATTTTTATTTTTAGGTGATAGAATTGGCAACAGTAACCAGTTTCTCTGAGCTAAAGTATTATCATTTTCTTAAATTTTTGAGCTGAACATTCATAAATAACTTTTCTTAGATTGTCTTCTCTGTTACCTAGTTTGGAAGAATGATTCTGTTTAGGAAACTTCAAATTCTAGACACAATACCCACTTTCAAATTCTTGGTGATGTTAAGGGCTTGTATAATAGAAATATTGGCAATTCAAATTTAGGATTATCTTATGGAGGTCCTATAGCCATCCTCTCTTCAATTGCTAAAATGTAGGATTTAGTGAATTGGATAATTATGTAAAAGGCATTTCTGATTTAAGTGGAGAGTTGAAGATAAAGCTTTCCAAAACTGAGCAGCTCAAGTTCAGTTTGATCAAGCTGAAAAGAAAAAAAAATGTTCTAGCAAGAATTCTGATTTTTGCTTAGAAGGTAAAGTTTGAAAAAGGCATTGTTCCCACTGTTATAACAGTAACAATAGAAAAGTCAGACCATCTCAAAATTCATGAACTTTAAACTCAGAGAGCTGATGTCGCAGAGAAACCAACTAACCTGAAATGTAATACAAAAAAAAAAAAAAAAATAGGTGCCTACAAGTCAAGACAGGATATGAATACTTGCTTATCTGTGGCAGATGTCTCTGGAGACCAATAAGAAGAAAAGAGAATAAATTGTTAATAAATTGGTAAAGGGAAAATATGGACTGGCAAGAAAATGTAGAATCTCTGGGGGCTCTAAATACAAGGGGAATGTTCATATAGTATGCAGGCATCTCTCCATGGATTGTGCAAGACCCTTAAAGAAAAATCACTATGTGCACAGCAAAGGAAATCAGCAATAAAACAAAAAGGCAACCTACTGAGTGGGAGAAGATGTTTGAAAATAATAAGGGGTTAATTTCCAAAATTTAAGGAACTTATACAACTGAATACCAAAAATATCCAATTAAAAAAGTGCAGAGGATATAAATAGATATTTTTCCAAATAAGACATCCAGATAGCCAACAGACACATTAAAAGATGCTCACCATCACCAAACATCAGGGAAATGCAAATCAAAACCACCTGATACATTATCTCACACCTTTTAGAATAGCTAGTATCAAAAAAGATAAATGACAAGGTTGGTGAGGATGTGGAGAAAAAGGGACCCTTGTGCACTGTTGGTAGGAATATAAATTAGGGGAATCAATTGTGGAAAAATCATGGAATTTCTTCAAAAATTTAAAATAGAAATAACATATGACCCAGAAATTCCACTACTGGGTATTTACCTAAAGGAAACAAAACCTTAATTAAAAAAGATATATCCATCTTTAAGTTTACTACAGCATTATTTGAAATAGCCAAGATATGGAAGTAGCCCAAGTTCCATGAATAGATGCATAGATAAAGGAGATGTGGAATATTTCTACAATGGAATATTATTCAGCAATAAAAAAGTATGTAATCTTTTTTTGTGACAACACGGATGGACCTATGGTATAGGGTCAAGTAAAGTAAGACAGAGAAAAATACCATGTGATTTCACTTATATGTGGAACCTAAAAAAACAGAGTATTTCTGAAAACAGAAATAGACTCAAATACAGAGAACTGGTGGTTGCTAGAGGTGAGGTGGGTGGAGGGGATGGGTGAAAGGGAGTTAAGAAGTCCAAACTTCCAGTTATAAAACAAATAAGTCACAGAAATGAAAAGCACAGCATAGGAAATATAATCAACAATGTAATAATGTTGTATTGTGACAGGTGGGGACTACATTTGTGGTAGCATTAAGTAATGTAGTGAATTGTTGAATCATCGTGCTATACACCAGAAACTAATATAACATTGTATGTCAAATATACTTCAGTAATAGTATAAAAAAAAAAATCACTGTGAAACCTGAGAAAGATTACCTTGTAATCTTGGGGAGGAAATAGCAGTTGCTACAATAAAGTACAGAATCTGTCCAGATCTATTCCCCAATCTATTGTACTAAATAAACAAACCAACCCCTTACGTGACTAGGAGAGAGGCAGTAACTATTGTTGCCTTAGGCACTGGTGAAAACCCACTGCAGTTAAGCAGAGGACAACGAAAAAAAAAAAAATCTCTACTAGGACAGAGCAAGAATATGTGCTTGGCTCAAAGCTAGCACTGGCGAAGAGGAAGGTTTTCAAGTATTCCCCACAGGGGTGATTGGGTAACTCATTTTGTTGAGCATCTGATTTCAGCTCAGGTCATGTTGTCATGATGGTTTGTGAGTTTGAGCCCCACATTAGGCTCTCCACTCTTAGCACAGAGCTTGCTTTGGATCATCTGTCTTCCTCTCTCTTTGCCCCTCCTGCACTCGTGCTCTCTGTCAAAAAGAAGCATTAAAAAAAACAAAAAAACAAGCAAACAAACAAAAAAAAACCAAAGAATTCCCTACAAGAACATAGTTATTGCTTCATATAGAGGCTGATTCAGAATACTAGAATACTTCCTGCAGTTATCACACAGAGCTCATAAAGTTAAAAGTATCATTGAAACAATGTGCTGAAAGGCATACAAGAGCCCGTTTTTGAGGCACAGCACAAATGGATGTCTGAAAACAGATAAAATGGATAGAATCACGAGTGTTAAAACACTGGTAAACCAATCTCCATCTTTAACTCAACTGACTTTACAGAACTTTGAACCCTATGATATACGGTGGGCAAGCAACAACAAATCCAAACTGAGCTCATCTGTTCACAGGACTGACTCAACTACCACTCTGAAGGTCAAGAAGTAGAAGAAAATAACTGAAGATAAATTTTAATGAAAAATAACCAATAATTTTCAATATTAATAGACACCAAACCACAGATCCAAGAAGTTCAGAAAACAGCATACACACAACACACACATACATCATACTCAAACTGCCAAAAACAGTCACATGTATTATGTTATGGAAGAGTCTTTCTCTATATCCACAATTATCCTTTAAGTAATATACCCTCAAAGTATTTTTCATTCATTTCTTTATAGATTCAAATTTCAGAGTTCAGAGACAGTAGAGGTAATTTTATCCACTTCAGGGATAAGAAAATTGAACTCCACAGAAGGAATTGACTTGCTCAAATTGAAAATGGATTGATATTCTTTGACTAATCTGTGGGTATACTGTATTAATTATTCAAATTACTAGAAATAGACAAGGATAACATATATAAATATTTCGTAGTGACAGAAAACACAATTTAAAATAGTTTAGTGATAGAATGTAATGCAACATTACATTTTCCATTTTGGAAAAGTAAAAATTGGAAGAATATAAAAATTATGTTTGAAGTATTAAATAAAGTGTTGGAGTATGGATTATATACTGTTAGAAGACAGTTGACAAAAGAACCAGAATTCATCCCTCACTGGCCCCTCTTAACTTTGGTCATTTCCTTTTATCTAGCTGTTATTTTTACTTTGTTGTATTTATGTAACTACAAAATAATTCCATCTCTCAGCTGTAAGGAAGCTTTAAATATAAATTTAGACCAATATATTACAGTTCTCCAGAGAAACAGAACTAATAAGACATATTTTGTCCTCAAGGTACTGGATGATGCCAACCCACACTGGAGAGGGCAATTTGCATTTCTCAGACTACTGATTCAAATGCTACCCTCATCCAGAAACATCCTCACAGACACACTTAGAACAAATGTTTCACCAAATATTTGGGCACTCTGTATCCTGGTCAAGTTGATACACAAAATTGCCATTAAAAGTCCACCCTTTGTCAACTTAATGCCCATACAAATCTCCTTAAGTCATACTTAATCTCCACATGAAGACAATAATGCAGTCATAAATCTGCCTAATCCAATACAACTATTTTGTGTCAAACTGAAAATGCACAAAACCCCTTTTCAGGAGGAAAGTTACTGAATGACGTTTACTCTTTTTCTTGATATCCTATAACTCAAACATTACGATGTAAAATTAACAAAACTGAAATACTATAATGTAACTTCAATACATTTTATGTTACATGGTAAGAGAATAACAGAGGAAACAAAACAAAAATATTTTCTCACACATATGTATTCATAGCAGAATAAGGAGGAAATAATCAGGACAATTTTAGTCCTCATTTTAGTAGTAACATGGTCACATGGTTGTGGTGGGTATTTATAACTACCTTATTCCACTACTCATTCTGTATTCCTTTTGCCTTCAGCAAACACCTCAGCTGGTTATGGTTCTTTACCTAACAGGGTAAACCAAACCTTTATTCCTGAAGGGTCTGTGCCATTAATAGTGCTTCCTGGATTGAATTATTATAGTTCTCCATTGATGTTCATCACAAAGGATGGTAATACTAAGGGTTGCCCTAAGGAATCTCCTATATTCCAGAATATTGTTCCTTGTTTGTGGAATAACAGTTCAATTTCCCTTTGGTAGACCCGATCAATCACCCCAGCCAGCCCAGTAAATCCTTTCTTCAGCTGTTGATTCAGAGACATGAAGAGTCCAAATTGGTTGTGTGGCAGTTTTAACTATCAGTTCAGCGGAATCATTGTTGGTCTCCTGATGAAAGTTTTCCTTTCTCTGGAAATAAAACTTTTAGTCCAGAAGAGCATAGCGTCATGGGAACAGGAAGCAAACATCTTGCTAGTGGGCAATTAGGAGTAATAGTTAGTAGTTCCTCTCTAACTTCTATTCCTTGATTCCTGGACCCATGAATTTTGGCTATGGGAGAAGGAGTACCATAATTGGACACCGATTCAGAGGACATATGACTTTCTTGAGAACCTTGCTCCAGCTCTACAAGGTATTGCCACCAAGCTGAGGCTGTAACTGAGCCTTCAAAAGTACATTCCACTGCTCTATCAAACCAGCCATTTCAGAATGGTGGAGGACATGGTAAGCCAGTGAATTACATAAGCATGGGCCCATTGCTGTACTTCTTTGCTGTGAAGCAAATTCCTTGATCAGAAGCAATGCTCTGTGGAATAAAAATACTATGATAATGGACAAGGCATTCTGTAAGTCTAGATGGCAGTTTTAGTGGAAACATTCCATGCAGGGAAAACAAATCCATATCCAGACTACGTGTCTATTCCAGAAAAAACAAAATGCAACCCCTTCCATGATGGGAGTAGTTCAACTTAGTCAACCTGACACCAGATAGCTGGCTGATTACCCTGGGGAATGATGCCCTATATGTAATTCAGTATTGGTCTCTGACTCTGCCAGATTGAGCATTCAGCTTTGGCTATAGCCAAATCAGCCTTGATGAGTGGAGCCCACGTAAAACCTCCATCCTTGCCACTATAGCCACTTTGTTCATGAACCCTTGGGTGATAATGCAGGTGCTGGGGAAAGAAGCTGACTGGGATCCATCCAAGAGGTCATCTTATCCACTTGATGTTTAAATGCTTCTCTGCTGAGTTCAACCCTTGATGAGCATTCACATAAGATGCAAATATTTTCATGGTTTTTGTTGTTGTTGTTGTTTGCCCATTCAGAGAGATCTATACACATATCTCTTCTCCAAATCTCCTTATCATCAATTGTCCAATTATGTTCAAGTCCTTGATCATTCAGCCAAATCATGAACCACAGTCTATGAATCAAGCACAGAGTTATCCTGACCTGGTATTCACAAGTTTTAGTTGTCTTTATAATTTGTCTTCCTTTCTTCACTGAGAAGTATTGTTATTTCAGTTTTTATTCTATTCTAATTTTTATTTCTCTTACTTTCTAAATATGGTCACAAGAATCCATGTTAATAATTTTCATATTAGCATTCAATGATATTTATTACATTCTTTATCACCAAATGATAGTAATGTAATGATTATAAAGGATTTCCCTTTGAAACTGATACTATTTAAACAATGAAAATGGCAACGTAAGTTCTTAGAATTTTAAACTATTCATACGAAGATTTTGCTTTCTTGTGCAGGGATGTTCTTAAGGTATATAGTATTTCTAATTTTTTAAATTATTTTTTAAATTTTATTTTGAAAGAGAAAGAGAGAAAGACAAAGGGGGCATGTGTGCATGCATGAGCTGGGGAGGGGGAAAGGGAGAGAATCCTAAACAGATTCCATGCTCAGCAGAGAGCCTGATGTGAGCTCGATCCCATGACTCTAGGCTCAGGGCCTGAGCCAAAATCAAGAAGTCAGACACTCCACCCAGGTGCCCCAGGGAACATAGTATTTCTAAATGCATTTTTATAATTCAAGTACTACAACCCACCTTATGACTAGTAGGAGAGGAAGAAGAATGGAAAGGAAGAGGAGAAGGAGGAGGAAGAGGGAAAGGATGGGAAAGAAGAGATGAGGAAAAAAGAGAAGGGGAGAGTTTACAGTATAGGAGGAAAATGGTTTTTATTCAGTATTATTTAATCACAAGTCCCCCTTAATTTGAAGTTTTGCATGTCCTACTGGGATAAGTGAGTAAGAAAATTTATCAGTTTCACTGGAAATCTTGTCTTTTTTAATTTGCTACCTGACATCTTATTTTATAAATATCACAGTAAGTTATGCGTTACATGAGGAGGTGAAAAAACATTTACCAGAAAGTTAATTCATGTTTTGGGGGTATTTTTAAAAATTCAATATGAAGACAGAAAAAAAGAGGTTTTAGAATAAACATTTCAATAAACATGGATATAATAATCTCTTGCTAACACAGGGAAATGAATATTAGTTTTTCTCTAGCTTTCCTGTTCATAGGAAATTAAACTTCTGAATATGATGAAAGTTTATATTGTATAAATTATATGTGTTCTGAGATCCTGCTGTGCCATATACTTAATGGATAAGAAAAAAAATAATTTTATGAGTAGTTATGCAGGGCATTTTATTTCCTAGTAACTTTGCAATTCAGGACTGACACTAGAATTACTGTATTTGGATATAGGTAAAATAATTGTAAAAACACTAGTTTATTTGGGGCACCTGTGTGGCTCACTCAGTTAGGCATCAGATGTTGGCTCAGGTCATTATCTCATAGTTCAAGCCCCACATTGAGCTCTCTGCTGTCAGCACAGAGCTCCTTTCAGAGGAGCTCTCCTCCTTAGCCCCCCCTCTCTGTTCCTCCCCCACTCTCACTCTCTCTCTCCCTCTCTTTTTCTCTCAAGATAAATAAACATTTAAAAAAAATTTTTTTTTCAACGTTTATTTATTTTTGGGACAGAGAGAGACAGAGCATGAACGGGGGAGGGGCAGAGAGAGAGGTAGACACAGAATCAGAAGCAGGCTCCAGGCTCTGAGCCATCAGCCCAGAGCCGGACGCGGGGCTCGAACTCACGGACCGCGAGATCGTGACCTGGCTGAAGTCGGACGCTTAACTGACTGCGCCACCCAGGCGCCCCAAGATAAATAAACATTTTTTAAAAACACTAGTTTATTTGATACATTGATCATAAAGACAAATTGTTTAAAATGATACTTTGATCAAAAGTTACTACTTCGGGGGCGCCTGGGTGGCGCAGTCGGTTAAGCGTCCGACTTCAGCCAGGTCACGATCTCGCGGTCGGGAGTTCGGGAGTTCGAGCCCCGCGTCGGGCTCTGGGCTGATGGCTCAGAGCCTGGAGCCTGTTTCCGAGTCTGTGTCTCCCTCTCTCTCTGCCCCTCCCCCGTTCATGCTCTGTCTCTCTCTGTCCCAAAAATAAATAAACGTTGAAAAAAAAAATTAAAAAAAAAAAGTTACTACTTCAAAAACATAGGTTTCAAATTATCTACAATTTTTGCATCAAGAGGTGATTTTGGAAATTTCATGCAACTTTAAGTTTTTGCCATCCTTTTATCATTTTTGTTTTGTTTGTTTTTGTCTGTTTTTGGTAACCTGAGGATGGAGGTGCTTTCAAAATTTGTATATGTTCTTTCTTAGCATTTGGTACAATTTTCTACACCTAACCATGTTGCTGAGATTACACATACTTCTTTCAATAGCTTCAATCATGAAAGCAAAAATGGTTTTGAATTGCAGCACTAATGAAATGGAGTGCTAGAAATTATACTTAAAACAATATGCAAAATAGCTCTATAATTATAGGATAAAAATGCATAGATTGCTGAAAACATGTTTAAATATATAATGTAAAAATAATTGATGGAATATAAATTTTATCTTAAAAAGAAAATGCCTAAGAAAACATAAATCATTCCTTAAATAGTTTTAAAATACTTTAAATGACAGTGGAAACTAACAAATATAAATATATTTGAAGAATGGTTTCTAAACATTTTTTGTCAATTTGGTTTCAGACTCTGAGACAAAAACAAAATATTAAAATCCACATGAAATAGTAGAGGAAATATAATTCAGCAAAAATTAAATAGAATCTTCCAGAAAAGACAAATGCTTACTCATTGAAAAATCTCCCCCTAAGTGGATAAAATATATAATATGTGAAAACCATGAGTGACTGGAAATACACTTATAATTTAAATCAATGTTTTGACCTTGTATTGACTAGACCCAAATGAACATAACTATCTTTGATGTTTCTTTGGAAATATCAGGATCCTATTAATATACGCACAATATACATAAAAATAAAAGGGATACATTTAAATGTCCATAAGATAACTGGTCAACTTTTGCTGTGAGCATACAGCAAAAAAATAAAAGAAAATTTCCTTATTTAGGACTTAGGGGTTTTATTACACATTTAAAGACATATTGATCTAATAGAATTAATTAAATAAAATGAATCCCTTGAAAATTCATCAGATCTTTTGATCTCAATGATTGGGTTCATCTCACATTGATAGCTGTATCATTATCTGTCTGATAGCTGGTACATTATCACATACTCCCATTATATACCTTTATGTATTTTATTCTTTATAGTTTTTGGTTGTTGACAGCACATGATAGAACGTGCTCAAACAAAAAATATGGTAACACTTTCCAAGTATGCTTCTTTATAAAAAGTTATGAATTGTTCAATTTTCTAGAAACTAAAGTGTTTTGTTCATATTAGACAGTTGTTTATTTTTTTGTTTGTTTTTGAGAGAGAACACAAGTGCGGGAGGGGGGAAAAGAAGCAGAAGGAGAGAGAGAGACAATCTTAAGCAGACTCTATGGTCAGTACAGAGCTTCGCATGGGACTCAATCCCATGACCCCGGGATCATGACCTAAGCTGAAATTAAGAGTTGGTCACACAACCGACTGAGCCACCCAGGTGCTCCCATACAGGTAGGTTTTTTTTTTTTTTTAATGTTTTATGTACTTATTTTTTATTTTTGAGAGAGTGTGTGCAAGCAGGGGAGGGGCAGAGAGAGAGGGGGACAGAAGATCTGAAGTGGGCTCTGTGCTGACAGCAGAAAGCCTGATACAGGGCTCAAACTCCGTTAACAGAGAGATCATGACCCAAGCCAAAGTCTGAAGCTTAATCGACTGAGCCATCTGTGAGCCCCTCCCCATATTAAACAGTTTTAAGGGGAAAATGGCCTTCTTTTAAATATTCAAATTATTTTGCAATATCTCTATTTAAATGAGACTCAAATAATAAGTTTATCAATGAGCAGGGCACCTGGGTGGCTTGGTCGGTTAAGCGTCCGACTTCGGCTCAGGTCATGATCTCAAGGTGTGTGAGTTCGAGCCCTGCGTGGGGCTCTGTGCTGATAGCTCAGAGCCTGGAGCCTGTTTCAGGTTCTGTGTCTCCCTCTCTCTCTGCCCCTCCCCTGTTCATGCTCTGTCTCTCTCTGTCTCAAAAATAAATAAACGTTAAAAAAATTAAAAAAAATAAGTTTATCAATGAGATATCATCTTCAGAAAAAAAGTATTGGAATACAGACATGGACTTCCTATATTCTTGTAACAATAGTAATCTACTTTTATATCACGCATCAAATTCATTCGAATTCATCCAGTCAGGGTACATGACATACAGAAAGGCAGAGTTCATGTGTGTGTGTGTGTGTGTGTGTGTGTGTGTGTGTGTGTGTTTCTCCCTTTTGATTTACTCTGATAAGCCTGTATAATAATAATAACTACCCTAGGAAACCTTAAGGGATAGAGAACTCACTTAATCAGTGAGTCTTGGCATCATCTTCTCACTTTATAGAGAATGTTTTTACTTCCTAGGAGTCCAACTATCTCCCCCTTTTCCTTTAAATCTGGTCATGATAATACAGGAGAATTATTTATTCTGGAGAATAAAGGAAAATTATTTTCTTTATTAAGTAAATCTTTCTTACAATCAATTTGAACTATCATCTTTGGGGGTTTTGTAAGAGTCTGTTCCCAAAAAGTCTGTCTTGAAAGGCAAAACTCAATGTTTCTTTTCTTTGTTGACTTCTACTTTCATTGAGCCTCAAGGAGGGGACTCTTAGGATGCAGAAATTACATGTAAATAAATAAATAAACAAACAAATTACATAAGTTAGAGTTTTTGAAATATAAATTGTCTTAGTCTATTGGGGTTGCTATAACAAAAATATTATAGAATGGGTGGCTTATAAGCAAGAGTAATTTATTTCTTACTGTTCTGAAGTCTGGGAGGTCCAAGATCAAGGTGCCAGCACATTCTGTGTTTGGAGAAACCACTTCCTGGTTTGTAGTCAGCCCCTCCTCCATGTCCTCACATAACCTAATGCATGAGCTAACTCTCTGAGGTCTTATTTATAAGAGCACTTTTCCTAATCATAAGGGTCCCGCCCCCGTCACCTAATCACTGCCTAAAGGCTCCACCTCCTAATACTATTACCTTAAGGATTAGAATTTCAACATATGAAATTAATTTGGGGGCAGGGAGGGGTGGGGCATACAAGGATACAGATCATAGCATAAACCTACTTCCCTTATTTCATTCACATCACTATGAGAACTACCAATGTTAAATCCAATAAATGGCTATCATTTTGGAGGAATAGAGTTACCCCTTAAAGGACAGGAATTCCCAATTGTCTTCCTTTTTACAAACACAAACTCTGACAGTACTTTGAAGATTAGGGTATAGGATGACTTAAAGAACTGAGAAATTTCCATCATTACCACCCTCCTCTACATCTCTCAAAGCACAGACCCAGTTGTTTTCTCCTATAATGATAAAGCCAAATTGCTCAAGGGCTGTGAGCTGGAAGAATAATTGCTCCAGCTGTGATCCAGAAGACCGCTTTTGACCAACTATTCCTGAAACTACTAATTAAGCCTCTTATTAATGCCACCTTTCTTTAAGGCAGACATAGGTTTAGAGTCTTCTAACAGTGATATTAAGAGAGAAGGCTCAATTGGTTAAGTTTCTCCCAAAAGGACTTCTTTCCACACTAAAACAGTTCTTGAAGTTACATTATAATTGTTTACATTCCCACCAATGAGTCTTTTAGAGCTATCACTATGATTATATATTTCTTGAGGAAAATAAGAATATAAATCACAACTTAAAATATAAAAGCATGAGTTTAATTTGTTTTTAAGGTTTATTTATTTTTGAGAGAGAGACAGAGTGCAAGTGGGGGAGGGGAAGACAAAGGGAGGGAGACATAGAATCCAAAACAGGCCCCAGGCTCGAGCTGTCAGCACAGAGCCCAACACAGGGCTCAAACCCACTAATGATGAGATCATGACCTGAGCTGAAGTAGGACGCTTAACTGACTGAGCCACCCAGCGCCCCTAAAAGCATGAGTTTAGAGGATTTATTTTTTGGATCATTTAAAAAAATCACTTTCCTTTAAATCATGATTTTTCTGATATTGTATGGCAAGTTTGGATATTCTGAAAAAAAATACATATATACAGTAATTACAACCTTGATCCTTGACGGCTGCTACAAACTTGTTTATTTCAAAGTCAACATACGGTGGATTTATGGTCATGCTGTGTGCGTGTGTGTGTGTGTGTGTGTGTGTGTAATGGAATAACTGCTCAGCCATTAAAAAGGATGAAATCTTGCCATTTGCAACAACGTGGATAGATATAGAGGGAATAATGCTAAATGAAATAAGCCTATTGGAGAAAGATAATCCATATGATAAATCCATTTTACTCAATATGAATCAAATTCCAGTATGAATTCATATGTGGAATTTAAGAAACAAAACAAATGAACAAAGAAAAGTAGACCAAAAAACACTCTTAAATATAGAGAACTGGTAGTTGCCAGAAGGGTGGTCGGTGGGGGATGGATGACATAGGTGAAGGGGATTAAGAGTGTACTTATGGTGATGAGCACTGAGTAATGTATAGGATTGTTGAATCACTATATTGTACACCTGAAACTAATATAACACTGTATATTAATTATACTTGAATTAAAACAAATAATCTCCATGGGAAATGTTCATACAATTTTGAACTCAGGCAGATAATAGATGCACAAACAAGTTGCATGACCAAATGTTTTACCTCCCAGTTCATTCCTGTTGCACAATCATTTCATAATCTGTATGTTTAGCCTCTGAGGCACACCACTATGATAGATTTATCCAAAATACACATATGGAGCTCAGGATCTTGAATGTTTAAAATTTATGAGCTTCCTTTGTCAGTAGAAAGAGTACTTCCTCCTCCATTAAGGTGCTTGTTTTCATTTGTCTAACTTTCTTCCTGTGGAGTTGTTGTTTGCATGCAATTCCTCTTCAGAAGCTAACTCCAACGTTTCTCATTGCTTCTAAAGTAGATACAAGTCCTGCATTCCCCAAGGAATCAAGTGCAAAATTTGGCCTGTGGAGAGTTGCATATACACTAAAGGAATGTCAAGATATTGGTAATTTATATAGCAAAACCTAGAGAACATGTGCGGAAAAGGCCCCTACAAGTTGGATCCGGGTGGAATACAAATGTTGGAAAAGCTTGTTTGCTCTGGGTTTACAGTACACTAATGACAGACTCCATATTCAGTGTGTCAGCTTAAGCAAGTTGAGAGTGTCCCCTTCAGTTTCCTTGGTTGGTTGACTGAAACTGGACACAAAGATAGATGTCATAGAATGAAAATAAAATATCAGAGTTTGAGAATTTCTTTTTAGGTTGTAAAGAAAGATATCTACAGATACAGATTAAAGGATTGGAGTGGATTTCTTATGTAAGAGCTTCTCACATATTTCCTTACTATGGACACTCCCCTGTCAGTAATATTTGAAAAACACATTAGTAAAGGGATTCCTAACATCCTTTAAAGCTCTGTGACATCATCATGGCAAAATGGTAATTGTTATTAAACGTGGGTTCCTGAATTCAATGGAAGCAGGATCCTGGGATTATATGGGCAAAGTGGTGGCCCTTAAATATCAGAGACAAGGTGAGCATAGCTACATAATTAAAAAAAATATTCAAAGTTATCAGAATGTTTTTACCTTCCAAGATCTTTGTCATGGACAAAGATACAGGTATCATAGTATCTGTAGAGCTGAAATAGATGAGCATTTTACTAAAATCTTACTTGATTTCTAAAAGCAGAAAAGTTGGACAGAATTTTAAGTTTTTAGTTTTTTTTAAATTTTTAATGTTTATTTATTATTGAGAGACAGAGAGAGGCAGAGCATGAGCATGGGATGGGCAGAAAGGTGGGGGAGACACAGAATCTGAAGTAGGCTCCAGGCTCTGAGCTGTCAGCACAGAGCCTGACATGGAGCTTGAAGTCACAAACTGCGAGATCATGACCTGAGCTGAACCAACTGAACCACCCCGGCACCCCATAGTTTTTAATGATAGAGATGTTCCTTCTCAAAAAATTCCTAGATGAGACAGTTCACAAACTCAGAGCCATGAATAAAATGAGTCCCTTTTTGCTTCTGAAAATATTGTTACTCAGTCAAAAATGCATACTGTAAATCTTCCTCCTACCCTTTTTTAAGGAAGCTTAAAGTCATTTACTAGGGTGTATTAGAAATAAATAAGATAAAATAACCAAAATATGTGTGGATTGACAGTAACTCTGAAATGACACTAATTCTAGATGATCAAAATGCCATGATAGTCAACCAGTCATACTAAGAGCTTATAGTGGTCAAGGGATTAAATGGAGCTTTTTCTTGGTTCTCTCAATCTATTAGCACAATATGCCATTCTTGAGGTATTGCAGAGATTAATGCCACCCTCAAGGATTTGAAAGATTTAAGGGGTGGTCATGACTAAAACATCTCCATTTAACTTGTCTATTTGGCTGGTGTGGAAAAAGAACTGATCTTGAAAACTGGCTATGAATTATTATAATTTACTTATGAGGTGACTCTACTTACAGCTACAGTTCCATATATGAATACAACATGGACTCTCACAGGTGGTATTCAGCTATGGGACTGATAAGTGGTTTTTCTCCATAGGAAGCAGGACCAGAAGCCATTTCCTTTTACCTGGCAAACAACAGTACATCTTCATTGTCAGTTCTCCTGATCTGTGCCATATTAAGATCTTCAAAGATTTCCACCATCTGAACACTTCACAGAACATCACACTGGAATTTCACATAACACTAGTCTTGTCTGTAATACTGATGACATTAAGCTAATTGAATCTGATGAGTAAAACCTTGCAATTAGACGCCTTGTCAAGATACCTGTGAACCAGAAAGTAGAAGATAAATGCTACAAAATTCAGAGGACTGTTATCTTAGTGAAATTTCTGGGGATCCAGTAGTCTAGAACATGATGAGACAAGACAAGGTACTATAAAATCTTGGTGAAAAGTTTTGGATACTGAAGGGAAAGACATGACAAATTTGAGTGTCGTACTCTGATTCATTTACCAAGTAGGCCATGACACTTCTATTTGTGAATGCAGCCCACAATAAGACAAGGGTCTGCAGCAATCTCATGATGCCTTAAGCAAATGTTACATATCCACATTAATCTGGATTTATTCAAATTGTCTGTGGGAAATAGGAATTTTCTATGGAGTCTCTGGAAAATCCTAACACAAATATACTGAAGACCTCTCAGGTTCAGAATTCAAAACATGAGCTCTTCTCCAATTAATTGTTTGGATTTTAAGCAACAACATTTGACTTGCTCTTAGGCCCTGGTGGAAACTGAATACTTAACCATGAATACCTATGTCTCATGGGGAATTCCTAATGATCTGCTGACTTGGAAGAAAAATAATAATAATTTTGTCTGGTATACAGATATTAAAACTAAAATCAGGAGGGCCACAATTTCAAATGAATTGGTTTTAATCAATGGGCTTGAATAAATAGTGATAATTAAAATGAGCATCTTTTGTTATTCATAACAAGCCTCTTTTATGAGTTTATGCTAATGAAGTGACTATTGGAAAGCCCCTAAGGATGGGTGCTGGTTGTAAGGGCAATAACCATGTGATTAGAGAGTTGGAACGTTTAGTCCCACCTCCTCCCCTAACTTCTGGGGAGAAGGTTGGGGCTGAAGATTGCTTTCAATCACAAATGCCAGTGATTTAGTCAATCATGCCTACATAATGAAGTCTTCATAAAAACCCAAAAGGGTTTTGGAGTCAGAGAGCCCTTGGGTTGGTGAACTCATGGAGGTGGGGGTGAGAGTGTCTCCCCTGGAGAGGGCATGGAAGCTCTGTGCTCCTCTCCACATAACTTACCTATGCATATCTTACATCTGGCTCTTCCTGAGTTTTATTCTTTTACAATGAACTGGTATTCTAGTAAGTAAACTGTTTTCTTGAGTTCTTTAGGCTGCTCTAGCATAGTAATTGAACCTGGGGAGAAGGTTGTAGGAATCTTTGATTTATAGCTGGCAGTCAGAAGCACAGGTAACAACCTGGATTTAGGTTTAGTGTGTGAATTTGGAGGAGAGGAACAGTCTGGTGGGACTGAGCCCATAGCATATGGATTCTGATGGGAACTCCAGGTACAAAGTGTCAGAACTGAATTGAATTGTAGTACACCCACCTGGTGTCCTAGAATTGCTTCATGTGGGGAAAATCTGATACATTTGGTGACCAGAAGTGCAGTATTGAGATTAAAGGAAACACACAGGAATGTCTTTCTCAGAGTACACAACACTGGTATGTTTCTCAGCTCTCTGGCAGTTATATGGGACCAACTGATTTCCAACTAGTGAAGTGAACAGACTGAATGTACAACTTCCATCTCTCTTGATCCTCCCCACTCTCTGCCTTCCCTCACCAACCAGTGCAAGCAGGCAGCAAATCCTGCCAGGAACCCAAAGCCTGAAAGGATCCCAGGTGTTTGTGTTGCCCTAAGGTAGCCCATTGTATCCACAATGGCACCACACTGTGAATGAAACAATTGTTATTGGTTTAATGAATGGGATTTCAGGATTGTTTTTGAATAGGGTTAATTTTTCTTAGTCAATACATCTTCCATGTGCAGACTTATTCTGGTCTTCTGAGGGGAGTGTAGCATTGACTCTGTTTTATTCTATTCCCACTCTCACTTTATCCAGAGTAACTTTAGTTTCCTCACTATTTCTTAATCTGTTCCATGGCAGTAACTTTCACTTTATTTTTCTTCAGTAAACCATGCTTCAGGCCACAGTCAGGATTTATTATCTCCCTGAAGTGAACTATTAATTTAAAAATCCCTCTTCTGATAACAAACACTTACCTCCACTAAATACATTTTTTTTCATTCACTTCAGTCTTTAAGTTCCTCCATATATTTTTAGATTATCAGTTGCTTCTTGACTTTATTTTCCTAACTAAATTCATATCATGACTAGCCATTCAGGTCACACTTATCTTCAATTCTCTTTTTCTCCTGCTATCTGCTGCTTTCATTTAAACGTACTCCCAAACTGGATCTCTCTAATCAAAAGCTTTTTCCCTCTCCTATGCTTTGCTGGAGAGAACTACATAACTCTGCCAGGTGGGGCAGATTTATGGTTTCCAATTTCAGTTGGGTCTTCAAAATTGCCTGGCAATTCCATTACTTGTTCACTCAAATGACTCTTGGTTTGATGGCTCTGACCTATGTAATGGCATAAGCAAGCTCTCCCCTTCAGTGTCCTGTACTTATTTCTGGTGTCTCAGAGGAGCTCTTCACACATACCCATTTGTGAATTTATGGACTGCAGTTCTCAAGCGGTGTTACTCTGGTATTGCTCTCTTACTTCAGCTTCTTCTTGCCTACACCTCTTCCCTGGCTGCTTATAAAAGTTTTACTGCACCACTTGCCATCCGGAAATGCCATCAGGAAAGCGGCCTCTCAGTGCTCTGAGGACGTTCCCTCCTTGGAAGGTCAGAATGAAGCAGAGTTGTCAGTGGAGAAGGCTTCTTGACAAGCTATGGTCATAGACAGTTAGCTGAACACCTTGCATTAGAGACTCATATTGTCTTCTTTATGAAGCTCAGTTTGGAGCCCTCGTTCCTCAATCTAAACTTCTCAAATTTAATTTATGCTGAGACAAAGGAAACATACATATTACCATCTTTTTTCCCCTTTTTCTCCAAACACTGGCTTTAACCCAAATCTCTTCTCTATTGCTAGGTATAAAACAGAAAATTTCTTGGATTTTAGTGAAGGCAAAACATATACAGGTATGTAAAGGAATATTAATAGAGGTATTTTATCTAATCCATACTAGTATAAATATCACACGTTCTTTGTTATACTTGTCTATTTTAATTTCCCCTGAATTTGTTTTATAAATGTAAAGCATTCTATCTAAGCCTTCATATAGATAGATAGATAGATAGATAGATAGATAGATGTTCATATCTATTCTGCTAACTATAAGCTGAAATTATTGCTTTCACCTGACATGAAAAAAATTATTCATCTCTTCATTCACTTATTCAACATACATGTCATCATTTATTCAACATAAAGTGCACCAGTTATGTTAATAAATGCCTTAAGACTTATCTTCTGTATCCAAGAGATATATAGTATAAAAGCATGTATTAATAAACTAAGTTAAATAAAGGATGAAAATTGCTATAATGAAATTATTTGTAATATATTGTAAAGTCACATGAAGACAGGGAACAATCTGATTTGGAATGTAAAACAAAGGTTTCTTTGAAGAAATGATATTAACAGGACTTGATTATATAAGGAGTGGCTATCTCTCCTACATAAGATTATTGTAGTCATCAAAATGAATAAAACAGAATCATTTTGTCATGTGAGAAATAGTAAAGGCATATAGTTTCAACATACAAATATGTAAATGTGAGTTTATGTGTTACCATAATAAGAAGACTTATTCTTGGTCTCCTTTCCATTGGGGATAAAAATATGTGTCCATCTGTTCTCCTTACTACAATGCCAGGGACTCTCCTAGTAAATCTACAAGTGGCTATCTCTTATTCAAATTTGCTATGCACACATTTTGACATTCTGCCTAAGGTCTCACTCTCCTACTCTTCTTTAAATTTTAATAATTTACTTATAAATATTTACAGAGCAATTATGTGCAAAACATTGTGGTATAAATTATAGTTGGGAGAACTGAAGGGGATTATATTAATGATTAAGTTTTGCTCTTTGCCCTCAAAATGGTTTGCTGAGCATGATAAGGATCAGGCTCAGTTTTCAGAAATGGAGCATAATTGTTTATGGTTCCTTATTTTTTTATTTTACTCTCAATACAAAATTTTAAAGTTATTTCTCAGTCAAAAAGTAATATATATATATTTTTCTATCTGGAGTGCTTATTTGACATCACGTACATGTGAAAGCCCTCAAAACCCATTACAATGTTATAGTCTCTTTTAAATATTTTATGGAGGTATAATTGACGTGTGAAAAGCTATACAAATTTCATGTATACAAATCCCTGAGTTTGAGAATAAGTATGCAACAGTGAAATCATCACCACCATACAGGAGGAAAAATAATTCTTCTTCTACCCTTCTAAGTTTTTAGTTGAGACTCCTGCCATAAAAGTTTAACAAGAGAATAACAAACTGCAGTTTATTAACATGTATACCTCATGTATATGTGGAAGGTACCCAGAGGAAAATTAGTAACTTCCCTGAGGTAGCTTAAAACTCAGGATTAAATTCCACATTCATAGGTAAAGCAGGAGTTGGGGGGCGGGTAGGCTTCTTTGGGGAGAGTAAATGATTTCTAGGGAAGATGAATGGATCCGCTGAGGAACAGATGGGAGGTAGGACAGTTTGTGATAGTTTGTCTGAGTGTGCTGTCAATGTCTAGTCTCCTCTCATGTGACAAGGGCCAATTTTTCCTGGTTGATGAAACTT
The DNA here is from genome assembly GCF_018350175.1 of Felis catus. Classification (NCBI taxonomy): domain Eukaryota; kingdom Metazoa; phylum Chordata; class Mammalia; order Carnivora; family Felidae; genus Felis; species Felis catus. The sequence goes on from NC_058371.1 coordinate 106,994,851, forward strand.
CCAGGGAAGGGATTTATGAGAACTGAGTTCTTTTTGGAGGGCCTGTCATTAGGCAGATAAGGTGAGTTCAGAAAAAGCTTTTTCCTGCATTTGCTGTTTTTCAAGTGCCACAGCTGAAAATAGTCAATAAGCTAAAGTGGTATGTTCTGGTGAAGCATGTCCTGAACTCATACAGTCATATTTTGGGGTGACGTATTCTGCTATCCTTTGCCACCACTAAGGCCGTAAATATATTCATCACATCAAAAAGTTTCCTACTGCCCCCTTTTTTATTATTACCATTTTTGTGTGTGTGCGGTAAGACACTTAAAACATCTACCTGCTTAGCAAATTTTAAGTGTACAATGAGGATTATTAGCTATAGGCACTGTGTTCTATAGGAGATCTCAAGAATGTATTTATCTTGTATAACTAAAATTTGTGCTTTTTGACTATCTTCTCATTTTCCCCTTGCTGGAGCCCCCTGGGAACCAACGTTCTACTCTGCTTCTTATTAGTTTGCCCACTTTAGAGTTCGCATACAAGTAAAGTCATGGAGTATTTGTCTTTTTGTGTCTACATATTTCACCATGATTTTCTTCTTTTTCAAGGTTGAATACTATTCCATTATACATATATGCCAAATTTTCTTTATCCATTTATCTGTCAATGGGAATTTATTTTGTTTACATATCTTGGCTATTGTCACTCATGCTGCCTTGAGCATGAGAGTGTATCTTTATGAAATCTGATTACAATTCTTTTAAATAAATACTCAGAAGTGGGATTGCTGGAAAATATGATAGTTCCATTAGTCATTTTTTCAGGACCTTCCATACTATTTTCCATGATGGTTACCAATTTACATTCCTACCAATAATATACCAGAATTCCCTTTGCTCTATATCCTCATCAACATTTCTTAACTTTTGACTTTTTAATTATAGCCTTCTAGCAAGTCCAAGGTGGTATCTCGTTGTGGTTTAGATTTGCATTTCTCTGGCTATTAGTAATGATAAGCATGTTTTCATATAGCGATTGGCCATTTGTATGTCTTCTTTGAATATATTCAAGTGTCCATTTTTAAATATGGTTATTTATTGGTTTTTTTAATTTTTAATGTTTTTATTATTTTTGAGAGAGACAGACAGACAGAATGTGAGCGGGGGGAGGGCAGAGAGCGAGAGAGAGACACAGAATTCAAAGCAGGCTCCAGGCTCTGAGCTGTCAACATAGAGCCCTATGCGGGGCTCAAACCCACAAACTGTGAGATCATGACCCGAGCTGAAGTCAGGAGCTTAACTGACTGAGGCACCCAAGTGCCCTTATTGCTTGTTACTAAATTAGAGGAATTCCTTATATATTTTAGATATAGACCCCTTATTAGATATATAGTTTGTAAATATTTTCTCCCATTTCATAAGGTGTCTTTTCATTTTATTGTTTCTTTTGCTGTACAGAAGCCAATTAGTTTGATGAAGTCCCACGTGTTTATTTTTGTGCTTTTGGTGTCATAAAATTCATTGCCAAGACCAATGTCAAGAAGTTTTTCCTTATTTTTCTTCTAGGAATTTTATGATTTAAAGTCTTACATTTAAATATTTAACCAATTTAAGTTGATTTTTATAAGGTACAATACAAGAGTTCAATTTCATTCTTTTGCATGTGGTTATCCAGTTTTCCCTACATGATTTATTGAAGAGTCTGTCCTTGCCCCATTTTGTATTCTTGACATTTTTGTCAAAGATCAAATACATGGGTGGGTTTATGTTGGGGCTGTTTCTTTTGTTCGATCTATGTGTTTGTTTCTATGTCAGTACCGTACTGTTTTGATTACTCTTTGTAATACAATTTAAAATTAGAAAGTGTGGTGCTCCAGCTTTTTTCTTCTTGCATAAGCTTGTTTTGGCTGCTCAGAGTCTTTTGCGCATATGGTTCCATATGAATTTTAGGACTGTTTCATCTACCTTTGTGGAAAATGACATTGGAATTTTGATAAGAATGGTACTGACTCTGTAGATCATTCTGGGTAGAATGGACATTTTAATACTATTAATTCTTTCAATCTATGAGCACAAAATATTTTTCCACTTAGTCGTGTCATCTTCTATTTGTTTTGCATTAATGCTTTATACTTTTTAGTGGTGAGATATTTCATCTCCTTGGTTAAATTTATTTCCAGCTGTTTTATCTTTTTGATGCTACTATAAAAAATGATTGTTTTCCCTCTTTTTCATTAATATTTATTGTTAGTGTATAGAAATGCAACTGATACTTGATACTTAAATGTTGACTATATTATGAAACTTCAGTGAAATTAATACAATGGATAGAAAGAAAATATTTTAGTGGCATTTGGTGAAAGATTCTGATTGATGAAAAATTTCCAGTGACTTTACCAAGGTGTTAGCTTTTACCTTTTCTTTCTTATCTTCTTGCTAAACCCAAGTTGGCCAAACAATGGTTATTCATTCACATTTTCAACAAATATTTATTAGTTGTTATAGGCTAAATGACAGCCTCAGTCTTAATTATATTGCACCCATCCCTGTGATTAACACAATCTCAGTTTTCCCATGCCTTTCAAGAATTTCATTACTGAACAATTTTCAGAATAAAACAAAGCCAAACTTTATTGACCTCCTTCAATGTATCCTACAAATATGTAAGCTTCCTGCTCAAACAGAGGAGTCTCTTTTAGCTGTTCTAACATTGTAGAAGTATAATAAATGTTTCAGTTAATGACTCTGATTGATTCTTCTCCTTCCACAACTTTAGCTTTACGATAGTTTCTCATAAACTAATTTGGAATTGAATAGATACTTAAAAGTGTCTTTTCATTCTTAATTTCCTTAGAAAATATAATACTGAACAGCATTATATTAAGAAAATATATATACTGGAATTCCTTTAATTAATTTTAAGGGGGTTTTGTTTGTTTCGTTTTTGAGAGAGAGAATGAGTGGGGGAAGGGCAAAGGAGAGGGAGGACAGAGGATCTGAAGCATGCTCTGTGCTGACAACAGAGAGCCTAATTGGGGGCTTGAACTCATGAACTGTGAGATCATGACCTGAGCCAAAGTCAGACGCTTAACCACTGAGCCACACAAGTGCCCCAATATAGCGGTCAGAATTCTGTATTTATAGCAATTTCCTCTGTTTCTTTATCTAATTGTTATTATTTTCTGTACTGACAAGACATGCCAATCCTAAATTAGTCTTAGTGTGTTATTTCTAAACGTGTTAGGATTCATGGATGTAAAGCCATAATATATTTCTTACAAAAGAGTCTGCCTTCTGGACATCAGGAGTTTGGGTTCAGGTAAGACAACACTAGTTTTGTAACAGTAGTTTATATGGGTATGTGTGTGTGTGTGTGTGTGTGTGTGTGTGAGAGAGAGAGAGAGAGAGAGAGAGAGAGAGAGAGAGAGAGAATAAGTGAATCTATGTTAAAATATCTTTCAAACTAAATGTCAAATTCCACTTAGCACTGGAAACAGTCTATGCTTATGTTTGTTTGAGGAGTGGCTGTCAGCTTTTATTTTGTCCTGTCTAACTGCCAGCTGCTGTGATATGATTACTTTCAGTCAAATGATCAAAGAACTCCATATCAAAAGTGGCTCAGTAAAATCAGGAGAATTGTGAGGTAGCCTGTTAATTTTTGGCAATTGGATTTCAACTTTTAATTATTTAATGATATTTTAGTCACTTTCTCTGTAGATAAGTCGATAAGTCAGAAATTCCTTTCAGGTTTAGCCGTAAAAAAAGAACTGAAATCTATCAGAGTAGTGATTTCAATGAAAAATTGTATGTTTTTAGTCTCGTATTGGAAATTTTTGTTCTGTTATTTGCAAAAGCAAATTTTTATTTTTATCTTTCTTGTTTTTTGTTTTGTAATGTTCTCCTCAAATATCCATTTAGATAGATTTTATCTATCTATCTATCTATCTATCATCTATCTATCTATCTATCTATCTATCATCTACCATCTATCTATTTATCTATTATCTATCCATCTATCTAGCTATCATCTATCATTCTACTCTATCATCTGTCTATCTACATCATCTATCTATTATCTATCTATCTATCTATCTATCTATCATCTATTATCTATCATCATCATCATCATCTCTCTATCTATCATCTATCATCTGTCTATCCAGCATCTATCCATCTAGTGTCTATTTCTATACGGAAAGGAATTGGTAACTAGGACTCATAGACTCCATTTTCAGATGACAGGGAAGGTGTGTGATTCATTGCCCATAGCAGATCCTCTAGAAATGTGAGGGTTCCAGTGGTGTCAGCAGCTGATCCAGCAGCACTGTCAGTGTCCAGCTGCTCCAGTTGTGTCCCCCGTGGCACTGCAACCCAGCTTCCTTGCGATATAATCTTGACTGGAGTAGAGTTTAGCTTCATTGCTTTTGTTTCTGTTTTCCTACTTTCCCCAACTCTCTGCTGGCCTTATGAGCTAATCGGTAGCTTTCCAACATTTTCTTTGTCCTTGAGTTAAAGCTTATTTCTCTTGCTTGAAATAACAGAAACCATGCTTTCACAGAAGCTTTGCAGCTCTAGCTTTAGGTGCAAACTAAATGAAATTTGTGATATTTTTCTTCTGACGTAATTATAGTCATCCTAAAATGACAATAATTTTAGTTAGTATCACTTTGTCTTTTCCTTAAAGTCTATTTTGTTAGATATTCACACAGCTACAACCACTTTTTTCTTGTGCTTTATTTAAAATTTGCATGGTATTATTTTTTCCATTCTTGACTTTCTTCATGTCCGCGTCCTTCTGTTTTAGATGTGCTTCTCATAAACCACATAGAACTGTCAGCAAATGAGGTAGGCTGCAACCTCACCAGAGATCCACAATCATTCCCAGTGACTGGGGTAGTGCTATCCACCATGACCCTCTTCATATTTAAAATCCAGTAGCAAGCCCCGGAGAGAAAATCATGTCAACTGTCACCGTCATAAACTGCTTTTCATTCACAGCAACGCATGTGATCCTTGCAGCAACCTTTCTTAAGTTGTTCAAGACAGGTATTATTGTCTCCATTTTATTGTGGAGTACAGGTGAAATAAGTTTTCAAGAGGCACGAGAAGAAAAACAGGGTTTGACTCCAATAGCTTCTGATTTTATAATATGTTATTTTTCTAAAGCATTATACTATTTCCACATATATATTTAAATTAAGTTAAATGTCCAGCATCTTGCAGTCTCTTTTGGATCCATTTACTTTTCTACACTTTTATCTTCATATCTGTTTTGATATATAATTCAAATTAGCATATTTTTCCTAAAAAGCAAATGTATAAATTTGGGGAGGGAGGAAGATACAGAGAGGATATTTAAAAATATCCTTCAAAGGAAAAAAACACAGTGTTGTGTGCCCTAAAATATATATGTGTATATGTATGTATGTATGTATGTATGTATGTATATACTATTTGCCAGGCTCTTTTCTACAGGCTTTTACACGCATTGATTTATTAAAGCCCCTTAACAGCCATATGAAGTAGTGATTTGTATTATTCTTATTTTGTGGATGTGGGAACTGAGGCAGAGAGAGATAAATTATCTTTTTCCAAGGCTTTATAACTAGGGTTTTAACCTGAGGCTTTCTGCTTCAGAGTCTATGATCTTAACCACCACTCTAAATGACTTTTTATCTCACAGGGGATTTTGAATAGAAAGCATTTTGTGAAGATACTATTTATTTCAGAAAATATATTAATGATTTCAGAGAACAATATTAGTTCCCAAAAGGTTTCTCATGAAACAAAAACTGATTTATTGGAATATAAGCTCCCTAAATCTTTTTTTTCTGGCTTATATGTTTAAAAATGTATTTAATAGACTAAAGATAACACAGTATTTATGAAATATAAATATGTTAATTAGTATTTCTTATGTCAAGACACTATGTTTAAACTTGTGGCTAACAATAATTCTTTTTTTAATATTTTTTAATGTTTTATTTATTTTTGAGACAGAGAGAGACAGAGCATGAGCAGGGGAGGGGCAAAGAGAGAGCGAGACACAGAATCTAAAGCAGGCTCCAGGCTCTGAGCTGTCAGCACAGAGCCCGATGCGGGGCTCAAACTCATGAACCTTGAGATCATGACCTGAGCTGAAGTTGGATGCTCAACCGACTGAGCCACACAGGTGCCCCAGCTAACAATAATTCTTTAACTCTCTTTTGTAATCAGTAAATTTGAGTCCTAATAATAAAAACAATATATTTTTTCAACAAATATGCATTTACCATTCAACAAATCATTGTCTGAACTCTAGAGATATAGTAGTGAGCAAACCATTCAATAAAATTTGTAATCTAAAGGGATCACATACTAGAGTGGATGAATAGTAAACAAATAAAGAAGAAAGATATATCATATATTAGATGGTTACTAGTATGTAGAAAAATAAGGAAGGTAAGTAGTGTAGATAGAACTAAGGGATGGAAATGGAGCTGAAATTTTAAGTAAAGGTGATCAGGGAAGCTTATAGCGAAGGCAGTATTTGAAAATCAACATAAAGACATAAGAGAGAAACATTTGTGTAATTGGGGGAAGAATTCCAGACAGAGGAAATCACAAGGCAAGAGTCCGGATGTAAACAGCTGCATGGTGTGCTGACAGAGATTAAGAAGGTTGATAGGGCTCTTACAGAACCTGTATATGTGTTTCTTCTCTCATGTGTCTCAAGATTGACAAATTGCAGTTGCCACAGACTTAAAAGAGAACAATGAGTATTATCATTTTCTTTTTTTAAAGTTTATTTATTCTGCCTCTCCCCCCTCAAAATAATTTTTTTTAAATACTAAAAATCATGAGCACATGACATAAAGTTCTGTACAGATGTGGGTGAAAGATACTTTTTTAGGTGAATAATTTTTAATGTTTCCCATTCTTACCTTGGAATGGTATTTCTTATACATGGGAGATAAGGTTCTTTGACAAGAACTGGTTGGTTTTACTGCTTGTCTCAAGCTTTTACCTAGAATGGTTTGGTAAGGGCCAGGCACAAGTTGGTCAAACACAAGACTATTTCACTGAACTTTACAAAAGAATTATAGTTATTTGTACTAAAGTTGTATCACCACAAATAGAGCAGGACAGATGCAGGCACCCTTACTTAATAAGACTTGGTCCTTGTACATAGGCATATTAGGGGAAGGGGATGTTAAATTAAGGATCTATCATCCTTCAGCTTTCTACTTCAGCAACTTTGGAGATATTGGTGACATTCTCTAAGATAGAAAACAGAAGAATAAATTTGTGGGGTAAAATATTTTTTGAGTTTTGAATATACTAAATTTGAGATGCTTTTGAGCTATTAAATGCAGGTAATTCATGACATATATGTCTTGAGATGGGGATGAAGATCTCAATTGGAAATTCTTTGGGGTAGTAATCACAATACAGACAGACGATAATTAAAACCAGAGGTAAGAAATCTCTAAGAAGATCTAGATCTAGAGTCCTTCTCTCTAACTATGCAAACATAGAAAGACCAAGTCCTATTAAAACTATGTTGTTCTTAGTGCCTGAATCTGTCTTGTTTTCTCCATTCTTTTTTTTTTAAGTCTTTTTTTTAACGTTTATTTATTTTTGAGACAGAGGGAGACAGAGCATGAGCGGGGGAGGGGCAGAGAGAGAGGGAGACACAGAATCTGAAACAGGCTCCAGGCTCTGAGCGGTCAGCACAGAGCCCAACGCGGGGCTCAAACTCACTGACCGCGAGATCATGATCTGAGCCGAAGTCAGATGCTTAACCGACTGAGCTACTCAGGCGCCCCTCTCCATTCTTGATGAAACTATTTTAGTACAGACAGCCATAATTCCTTTGTGAAGTTCTATGAAACAGCCTTGTATTTGACCAACTTTTGTCTGACTCTCACCAAACTATTATCTAAAATGCTGCCAATGATTTTCTTTTTGTTTTTAGTTTTTATTATTTTTTTTTTAAATTTTTTTTTCAACGTTTATTTATTTTTGGGACAGAGAGACAAAGCATGAACGGGGGAGGGGCAGAGAGAGAGGGAGGCACAGAATCGGAAACAGGCTCCAGACTCTGAGCCATCAGCCCAGAGCCCGACGTGGGGCTCGAACTCACAGACCGTGAGATCGTGACCTGGCTGAAGTCGGACGCTTAACCGACTGCGCCACCCAGGCGCCCCAATTTTTATTTTTTTAAATATGAAATTTATTGTCAAATTGGTTTTCCTACAACACCCAGTGCTCATCCCAAAATGTTTTCGTGTTATTTTCTTTTTATTTTTTTAAATATGAAATTCATTGTCAAATTGGTTTCCATTTGATTTTCTATTAAATACAAAGCTGATCTTGTCATTCTTTCGTCAAAAGTTTTCCATGAACTCCTCTCTTCATCTATAAAACTCTTATCAATTATTTAAAGCATGTAATTCATCACTGTTCCTTAGTTCACAACATAGATACTAGTTTTTTGAAGAATATTTATACCAGTATTTTATACAAAATCTTTGTTTTGCATCTGAATTTTCTTTTTTCTTTTTCAATCTTTTTAGGCTATTAAGTGAATATATATTGACCAGAAATTAAATATTGAATGGGAAAACTAATAATTTTAGTGATTTAAAGCTCTCCTAATTACTATGCAGAGATGGTGAGACTTTCTGTTTATAAGCAGAATTGCTAGGAAAAGAAAAACTTTTAGTAATGAAACTGATCTTATGAATTTTTCAATATTGTAAAATCACTTTTAAAAGCACAAATACATGGAGTTAACTGAAGAGGCAAGGTTTTTTTTCCCCTTGCTGTTTTAGTACTTTGAACTTAGAGCAATTAGTTTAAGTTAGTTTTCATTCAATATTGAAGTTGCCATTTTATGTAAAACAATCCCAGATTTGTGCCAATTATCCCCCTTTGAGGCATAATTAGGAACAAAACCTTATTCGACAGTTAATGTCAACATATATAAAAAAATGAGTAATGTCATCTGCTCAAGAAAGGCATACTTCACAGAGGCTCATGGAGGCATGGAGAAAGTGTTTTCTTTCTTGATAACCTTGAAAACAGATGTGAATAAGTAGTATTTCCCCAGGAAGCAAAACCAATGTGTGGGAACTTCACAAGATACATGCGGCCAGCCAGCAGCACTGCAGATTTGAAATGCTGCTGAGTGAGGGGTCACTCTGACACCAGTACCCCTGTGGAGAGGGCTATGGCACAATGATATAGATTTTCCTGCCAAAACCAATTACTGTTTAACACCTTCCTTGACCCAGGGACAATTTCTTCTCTCTAAAGATTAAAAACTGGGATCCAATACATTGTTTTCATAATATTAAATTCCAAAGAGTGAGACTCAGATGAGGGAGCTATTGAAAGGTTTAGCTACATAAGAATCATCTTGTAGCAAGTTAGTAAAGTAATATAATAAAAAAGATATTTCCCTCAAGGGACACCAGGATTAATTCAGACAGCTTTCTTGATATTTCATATAAAATGTGTATAGATATCTGTGACTCCATTTATACTTTGCAAGATTGTCATGTTGACCATTATTTTAAAGCAATTGTATATTAAATCATAAGCCTACTTACATTTTGGTTAATTATACACAATTTCTGTATTTCTGTATTTACTTTTTTAACATTTATTTTCAAGAGACGGAGAGAGACAGAGTGCGAGCAGGGGAGGGGCAGAGAGGGAGACACAGATTCTGAAGCAGGCTTCAGGCTCTGAGCTGTCAGTCAGCACAGACCCCAACGTGGGGCTCGAACTCACAAACATGAGATCATTACCTGAGCCGAAGTCGGATGCTTAACTGACTGAGCCATCCAGGTGCCCCACAATTTCTGTATTAAAAAAAAATGTTTATTGATTTTGAGAGAGGGAGCAAGAACATGAGTCAAGGGGGGCAGAGAGAGAGGGAGAGACAGAATCCAAGCAGGCCCCGTGCTGTCAGTGCAGAGCCCAACGCAGGATTCGATCTCATGAACTGTGAGATCATGACCTGAGCCAAAATCAAGAGTCAGATGCTTAACCGGCTGAGCCAGCCAGATGCCCCACATTTTCTATATTTTTCAAAGTGGTTTCCATGTGACAAAACTAAGTGCATCAATTGCCTTGATTGTTCTCCTCAGGCGTCATCAGCTTGAAGATGTGTCCTTCCCACAGAAATTTTGTTAATGGTTTGATTCCCCACCAATGTGATTTCAAGATTGTCAAATCTTGTTTCCTTTCTCCTTATAGTATCTTATATATATGTACTCATGAAGAAATCTGAGGATTTCTTTCCTCTGCCAATTCCACTCTGCTATAGGTCAGTACATAACGTTCCCCTTTAGCAAGGTTTTGTGCTCTTTCTACCACCACCCTCTCTTTCAGTCCACTGATTCCTCTGACAGCTGTGGAACTCTGGCTATCCAGCTACCTTCAGCACCGCCCCTCCTGTCCACACTGCAGCTGGGGACTCATGGCAGCATTGCCCACATCACCTTCATTCTTTTGAATGACTAGTCAAGGCTCTGCCATTGTCAGGTTGTATGCTATTTGCACCAGAACCAGTCACCCCTGAACTGCCTTCGGAGCATTTACAGAAGTCAACGTACACTCTGTATTTGAGTTTCTGACATCACTCGACTCTGTTTTTCTGAGAAGCTTCTGAATATTACAGTGCTGCTGATTCTTAAGTGGTAGATGCCACTTGACTACAAATTGCTACCGGGCATATTATTTATTACTATATCTCCATGTCAGGAGTACACTAAGCACCCAATAAATATTTCAGGAATTGAACTTAATTTATTTCATCTGCTAAGACTCACTTTTCTTCTGAAAGTGGGGGGATAATTTCCTGATCTTTATTGGATACTGTTTTATAAAGATATTAGAATCAAAGTGTTATAGCCCAAAGAGGTTACTCCCTTTACACAGGGCCATCTTATCACCAAGTCATTCAACTTCCACAAGGTTAAATGGGTTAAGTTTTGTATTGCAATATAGGTTTTAAGTTAGTTTAATGGAAGGGTATAAATTATTTTGAAGGGTTTAACATATACACAACTACTGGGGTAGGAAATATGCAAGATGAACCTGAGGCCTCCTGGAGCACCAGAAAAGCAAGAAAGCACTCAAAAATAAAAACGAACAGCCCAACTCACAATGATGAGTGCATGTCAAAGGGATATGGGAGCCAACTGAAAGAGCCCCCAGTGGCCAAACCTGGAACAGTTTGAGCAGAAATAAACAAAGCAGTATTGGATTATAACCCAGGTTTAAAATAAATAGTCTTAAGTTCATACTGATATAAATAAATGTTTCAATATATAAATAGGGGGAAAGACACACATCTCTCATATAGAAGGATCCCAAATAACTTAAGTAGATACACCACTCTCAGGGTATTGGAGCATAATTTCCAAGTCTTTAAGTGTGGGCTGTGTAGAACATTTTCCTTCCAAAGAGTATGTTATAAAAGGGGTTGGGGCCGGGGGCAGAGGGAGAAACTTTACATTGGAGAGGCCTGAAAAACACTGCTTTAGCCAGATGATCAAGATCAACATCAATGGCAAGTCATGTTCATAACATGAGATGAAAATGGCAGTTTATCTCTGTGCTCTCCTTCATACCTCTAGGTTCTTTCTTGACCATTGATTTGGCCAAGCTTTGGTAGGCTTCATGCATACTTCATAGTAGTACTTACATCTAGTCTCTCTCTCTCTCTCTCTCTTTTTTTTTATCATTTCAGAGAGAGAGAGAAATAGAGGGAGAGAGAGCATAAGTGTGGGAGAGGGGCAGAGGGAGAGAGACCCAGAGAGAGAGAGAGAGAGAGAGAGAGAGAGATTGAGAGAGAGAGAGAGAGAGAGAGAGAGAGAGAGATTGAGAGAGAGAGAGAGAGAGAGAGAGAGAGAGAGAGAATCTTAGAGCAGGCTCTGCTGGGTGTGGATACTGACACAGGGCTCTATTTCACAATCCTGGGATCATGACCTGAGCTGAAATCAAGAATTGAATGCTCAACCAACTGAACCATCTAGGCCCCCCACATCCAGTCTCTTTGGTTCTTACAAGTGTTTCCAAATATGGCCTAATAAGAGCCAGCTATTCAGATAATAACATTTTTAAACTATTTAAATTGTATCGATATTAATAAAATAGAATTTGCCTCATGTTTCATACCTAAACTAAATGACCATGGATATTCAAATGGTGGCTATCAATAACTCTTTTTGTCTATTTTAATTTACTTTTTTTCTTGCAATCTTACTTCATGGGGCCTCCAGTCTATGCACAGGAAAGAAGGAATTGTTAACATAACATGGTTCTTTTAAAATATTTGCAGTATATATTTTTTTAAAAAAATATGTAGATTTCTTACCACAGTGCTTTAGTAATAGTCTGCTGGTGCTTTAAAATTATAGCTTAATGTAAGAATTATAGGTATAAAAATTAGAAATATCCTTTAATATCCTCCCAATGGCAATTTTTTTTTCTTTCTTATTTATTAAGTTAACAGGGATAAGCCTGGCTCTCTTAAAATCATAGGAGAAAGCATGGTTCCTGAACACAGAAACTTTTTCAGTGTAGGATGAATTTGGAATTTATATTGAATGATATGAAAGGTTTTTATTCCTGATTTTCAATGTATCAGAAGTGCCCAGTGCTCACTGGGTGCTTTGTAACCATCATTTTACTTATTTTTTTCTGTTTTATTTTATGCAGCTACAATTTATTATTTTCTCCTATGAAAATCACTTCTTTAAATGAATCTTGGGAGCCCATCCTTATTTTGTTTTGCCTTTTCAATGGTCATGATCAGAGCCCAAAGTTCTCTCTGTTTTCAAAACACTCTGTTTGGCTGCCAAGTGGAATGCTAAACACGCTAAAAGCTGTTTACTTAAAAGATACTAATATTTAGCTACATCATATTTAAATAAGAACCTTGTGTGATACTGGAAAGGAAGCTGCCAAAATAAATTCTCAAAGGAGGGATTTTTCTATTCCATTTTCATATGCATGACATCTGGGAACACATCATGGGGAATGTTAACATTGGAAGCACTATTAACGTTCTCCACGATAAGCAAAAGAGCAAATTGTCATGAAAAGGTCATCTTTAGTCCTATTGTGACTTCTGTAAAATGTGGGACCAAGTAATTTTTTATAAATGAACAATGACCATGACTGGACACAAGTTCAACTTTAAGTAGGAGTTTTTTGTGTAAGATTTTAACCTTTCCAAAGTCTGGGGAAAACATTTTTTAAAAATATATATGGCGCTTTAACAAAGAACATTGAATCAAACTATGAAAAATGTAGTGAATTATATATTCTGGGGTTTGAATGGGTAATTTTTTATTATTTTGTTTTTCATCACCTTTGCTGTTGCAAAGACCAACCCAGTGTCTTCACCTGCTGAATAACAGGACCTCAGTGTATTCCTAAGGATTTATTGTCCATTAAGTGAAGGCAATAGTCAGGATTGGAGTCATTATTCTATATGGTCTTAAGTTACTTAATTTTTTTAAACTCAGAATCCTCACTTAAAAATAAAAATGAATATGTTACACACAGCAAAGGTTATTGGGAGAATTGGAACAAGCAAAATTTTCTAATAGTACATTTTTACTTGTACTCAATTCTATAACTACTTCAGAGGGAATCTGGAATGTATAAATAAAGTAACATGAGTGAAAATATTATTTCTATTAATAATTTGTAATTAATAAGTCATTAATAAAGTTACTTCCATTAATAATCAAGAGGAGGCAGGATCAAACTCTATTCTTACTGGAATAACAATAGTAAAAAAAACAAGAGCATAGCTAATAATAATAAAAATTATAGTAAACACTCAGTACTTACTCTTCACCTGGTGCTTTTCTCAACAGTTTATAGATAGTAATTAATTTAACTTTTCCAGAAAACCATAAGCATTAGTTACTATTATAATTTACACTTTTTTCAGACACAGTAGGTGCTGTTAACTCTTGTGTTAAATGGTTGCTCCTGGAAGTCAATCATATCTAGGGATGTATCATGAGAACAGCAACGGAGTATTTTAGGAAATAATTTCTCCTATTAGTAAACTAACTATCCACCAAAATACTATTGTGTCATTGAAACTTTCATTTTCTAAGATTAGCTGGTAGTTGGTAAACAGTTTTGCTGTGGCATGCAAAATGGACTTTTCTTGTTGTTCTCGCAGATATGAATCTCATTCTTATACTTCATTAATATGGCTTTACATATAATTTCCTGAATCCAAATATTACAAAGATAGCTTTTTTGAAATTGCTAATGGCCTGGTTAATTAAAATTCCGTCCATTTTCAAATTTGTCTTTGAACCTGGGGCAATTTTTTTCATTCTCCTGTGTCTCATGAAACCATAATAATTAGTGATATAGTTATGGTTTGAAGTTTGAGGTATTCCTTTCAGAAAAAAAAAAGTTGTACATGATTTAAAAGATGAAGCTTACATAAAAATTGCCTTATTATGACTGTGTCTGCATAATATGTATTGAACAACAATGCAATCCAACTTGCCTAATTATCTGTAAGACACTGAACAATTTGCTATGAATACCAGACAGCATGCCGGCATTTCCCAGAGCATCCAAACAATTACGTGTGGAATTTGATCATGCAAAGTGCTTCTGAGTTAGGTAAAACACCAAACCATTGTTCTCCTACAATAAATCTCTATTCCTGTGGGGATTCCCCATTCATCTTCCCACTCTTTTTCTCTGCTGCCACTGTCTGCTTTGCTTTGTTTTGTATTCCCAACTGCAATTCAGTTCTTGGGTCTGACAGCTGGATTATGAGTGGTATTTGAGGTTAATTAAATCCGTGATGAATTTTAAATAGAAGTACAAAATTAGGGCAGCAAGACCTAGAAAAAGTCAAATTTACCGAGAGTTGTCTAGGGGAAAATGAATATGATGCCTCAGAGAGAGGAGCAGGGTCTATCATAATTGTCCAGTACCTTCAGAGAAGTGGATGTCTACCTTAAATGGAGAATCTGTCACACAGCTTACTATCATAGACAAATGATACCAGGTTATTGAAATCAGTGGGGCCACACAAAGTATTAAAAAAATACTGATGTAATTTCTGAACTTTTGTTTCTGTATGCTTTGAGCATTATTTTTGACAGGACGTAGGAGGCCACCTGTGCAAGCATAATAAAATTTTCTTCCGAAAGGCACATATCAAAATGAAAAGCACAAAGCCTTATTCACACAGTGCAGTGTTGTTTTATTCATAAAGGAAGACAAGACGTTTAGGAGTGGTTTAAAATTATCTACAGGCTTTTCAAAAAGCACCATTTACTCAAACTGTTTTTTCAACTAGAAAATCTTTAACATAGCATCTTTTCCTTTTTGATTCTGCACAACAAATGCTGCTCCATAATCTAACCTTTTGATCTTTCAGTTTAGATTTCTCATTAAATGTACTCTAAAATTTAAATGTTAAATTTAGATTTTACATTAACTTCATCACTCTTACCAAATAAATGAAAATGCCAAATCTCTGCAACTGTTGACATCTGCAGGACATTGTAGTAATGTTGTCTAACACAATGCTTCCTTGTTAGCAGTTTATCGAGTCTTATTTGAAAAGAATAATATGTATGTGACAATATGTTTGGGACAATGATTATTATTTATTTGAACAGATTTTCATTTAATAAATAAGATTTAACGGGTTATTTTATATATTCACACTACACGCTCAACTCCATGTTTGTAAAATTGGTGATTACTATAATTCAAGTAGGAAATTCTGCTTTCAGCTGTGAGTGATTACAACTGAACTCCACTCCCACAGCAAACACACAGAAAGATGGAAGAGATGTATAAAACCACCCTGTTCAGAAAAAGGACAAAAGGCAGAGCAGGGCTGTGATCCTTACATAAACAGTAAAAAAGAAAATGAGCCCTGTGACTATCCTTTCCAAAACATGGTGCACAGAGAGGGAGCCAAGAACAGGATAATAATTTTGTAGAGTTAAGGGAGGAGTTAGGAATTCAGGGATGCTGAGTTAGTTGAAATCGGGAAAGAGCTCTGGAGTGAAGGGAGCTAGGCCAAGACAGATTTCAAGAAACCTGTGTAGTGTCTTTTAGAATATGATACATCACACAAGCATCAGCTGAAATTGCAGAGAACAAGCAAAGAAGGATAGGTAATGAAGTAGCAAGTTTTTAAGAGTACATACATGGGTAGCAGACTCTCAAATTCTATAAAAAATGAATGGAGTTCTCACTGAACACTTGTGACTTTTAAGAGAGACTCCATCAGGGCCACCATGGTAGTAACAGGATTAATCTGGCTCTATGGTGAAAGTTCAATGAGATCTACAATAACAATGCTGGCAAGCCTCAAAAATCTGGTGAATTCACAGGGAACTTACATGCCTACCAAACCAAGTCCAACCCTCTTTAAAGGAAGACAACAAAAGCTACCAGTCAATAATATGACATTTTCATTGACCAGCATCCAATCAAAAACTACAAGAAATGTGAAAAAAATAGGAAAATGTGAACGATAACTAGGGGAAAATAAGGCAATAAAAACATATGAGGAAGTTCCAGAAATTATAGAATTAGCAAGCGTGACTTTAAATTGCATCCATAATACATTTTTCATCACTTTATTAAAAAGAAATAAAAGACAAATAAGGAAAGGAGACTAAGAGATACAGGTTTATGATTAGTAAATGAATAAATCATGGGCATAAAAGGCACAGCACAAGGAATATAGTCAATGATATTGTAATAGCATTGTATGGTGACAGGTGGTAACTACACTTGGGGGGAGCATAGCATAACACGTAAACTTGTTGAATCACTGTATTGTACACCTGAAACTAATGTAACATTGTGCATCAACTATACCCACAAAAATAATAAATTAATTAAATTCCTTTTTAAGGCCATTTACACTGAGTTTTTCCCCCATTTGCTCCACACAATGAAAGAGGATGGAAAAAGGAGCACAAGTAAAGGACTTGGGTGTTTTTGTTTTTTATTTATTTTTTTGTTTGTTTGTTTAGTTTTTTGTTCATTTTCTTTGTTTGTTTTTTTTTTAAAGATTTGTATGGATATGGGACACCTGGGTTAAGTGGCCAACTCTTGGTTTTGGCTGAAGTCAGGATCTCACAGTTCATGAGTTTGAGTCCCATGTTGGGCTCTGCACTGACAGTTAAGAGCTTACATGGGATTCTTTCTCTCTCTCCATCTCTCTCTCTCAATAAATAAATAAACTTAAAAAAAGAATTGTATGGATATTTCTGCTTCTGTAACAGGTTTTTAATTCAGTTTTGTGGCTGAAATGACCACATCAATATGGAGACATATAGTTGTTGCTTTTAAATGTATCCTTTATTATTAAATCTTATTTTATTCTATTTTTTAAGTTTAATTATTTTGAGAGAGAGAGAGAAAGAAAGAGAGAACAAGCAAGTGAGGGACAGAGAGAAGGAGGGAGAGAGAGAGAGAATCCCAAGCAGGGTCTTTGCCATCAGCATAGAGCCCCATGCAGGGCTCGAACCCATGAACCATGAGGTCATGACCTGAGCTGAGATCAAGAGTCAGATGCTCAATTGCCTGAGCCACCCAGGTGCCCCTAAATATTATTTTATACCCTAATTTCAAACGTTTATAATTTATAATCACTTGGCTGTACATTAACAATGCATTGTTTTGTTCAGTGTTGAATGTGTGATGACAGATAATGATGTCTGTGATACATGCTTCACAAGTATATAGACACTAATAGGTTATTAATCATAGATCAAAATGAGCTCTTATGGTTTATTTCTAAGATCCTACACATTAAAAATTGAGTTTAGAATCTGGTTGTCTTTTTGAATTACATATGCTTCAGTCTAGCAGCTGAAAGCAGCATCACACATATTTAGCCTTTGTTTTCATGCTTAGGTTTGAAAATTTAGCTTTCAGCTGGAAACACATTTCCTATTTAAATCCAGGATTTAGCACACTTCTTGTCTACAAATGGTCACTAGCCTCTTAATCCAGATAACATCTCCTCTTTACTTTGGTCCTTTGTTTTTTACATGCTGAAGTTCAATGCTGATAGCAAAACCAAATATAAAACCATCTGTCAGGACCCAGGAGAGTTCATTATTATTCACTGCATCCTCGCGGTGTAAGGTCAATACTACAACAAGATATGATTGAGTAGATAGGAAGAGAAGTCGTCTCAAAGTAGAAACTACCATCTGTCAATACAATCGGTAACAAAAAAAAAGCAGGGAAAGAGCCTCAAGAGGCTGTGTTGCCACATGGGAATTGATTCCTTTCCATGCTGAGGAGGTGTTTTAACCAAAGAGCAGCATTCATTAGAAGTGTCATTGTTTAATGATATCTTTCCAGATATAGCTGATTGCATCTCAAATACTTCGGTCAGCATAGGTGGCAAATTATATTCAAAAGGAAGGGAACATAAAAAGATTTGTCTTCATCTATATGTGGTGCTTAGTGTAGGTTTAGGGTCTAACCAGTAGATCATTGGCTCATGAGATCATTAATCTAAATGGAACAAAGTTAAATGTTAAAGATTTCCAAGACTCAGGAAGCAGGGTAAGACATGACATAAACTATAATAAATATTATTTTCTTTGTCCAAAAGTACAATAACTTATTGCAATATTTTAAGACAGCTTTCTAAGAAGAAATAATAAAATCTACCCAATATGTTTTTTAAAAACATCATGCTAAATACTATGTATTTAAAATCTCATATTTTATTTATACTTACTTTTTTTAAGTTTATTTATTTTGAGAGAGAGTGAGAGAGAGAGAAAGAGGATGAAAGCAGGGGAGGAACAGAGAGGGAGAGAGAATCTCAATCAGGCTCCACACTGTTAGTGCAGAATCTGATGAGGGGCTCAATCTCACGAACTGTGAGATCATGACCTGAGCCGAAATCAAGAGTCGGATGCTTAACCTACTGAGCCATCCAGGCGCCCCTCTTTATACTTTCTTAAAGTATTTCTGGAGCAATTCCTGGTTCAATCACATTAATTTCATTTTTCAGGGTGAAACATAAGTGCCTATTTTCTTCCTCCATACGTTTTTCTACATGTAATTGATCATTTTCATTTCGATGAGAAATATCTTAATGGAAATGAACAACATGTTCCAGTGTAGTTGTAGTGAATATCCAATCTTCTTAGGCTACATTTTCTGTTAAGCCTCACAGTGCCTAGAGGTTTTTAGGACAGGGTTGTATACCACATGACATCTCTTTATTTATAAAACTGCCATTTGTGCATTTTTGTCGGCACATGCCTACCAGTAACTCAGTCTTTAATATTTTAAGTCTATAATATTGTTAGATTAGATCCTTGCACCTCTTCAAGAACCCGGATTCAGCAATCTCTCTCTCATTTCTTCATTAACAGTTATTCTTGTGTGCTACGTCTGTTTTTTCTCCCATCTGAAAACACAAACAAACCCAAACCAAGAGCTAAACCTTTCCAGAATTTCCCACTAGCAACCACACATAAGTGTGTTGAAAGAGTTCTCCATATCAGGGATGTCAACTGCTCTACTCTTCCTCTTTCTGGAAACTATTTATCCTTTATTACCTCCTTTCCTACTTTTTACTCCATAAAAATGCTATCACAATGTAATAGACTGAAAATTTTAACTTCTTTTCCTTATCGTTTCTCCTTGTTCTTTCCCATTTCTACACTACGCAATGAAACATGTATGATGGTAGGCATTTAAGGATGTTTTCGTCACTTATGTTTTCCACTTTTACAATATTACCTGACAGATAATACACCCTTTAACGATCTGTTGATAATTAAGTGAAAGTTTAGACAATCTGTAAATGAAATTTGACGTATTAGAGGAAGGTTTTCTTTTTTCTTTTTCAATTTGAGAGAGAGAGAGCATGAGCAGGGGAAAGAGGACAGAGAGAGAGAGAGAGAGAGAGAGAGTCTTAAGCAGGCTCCATGCTAAGTGGGGCTAGAACCCATAACCCTGGGATCATGACCTGAGCTGATATCAAGAGTCAGACGTTCAACCAACTGAGCAACCCAGGCACCACAAGGAAGTTTAATAGAACAGTTTACAGTCTAAAATAATAATGTAATGAAGGTACATGCAAACAAGAAATTTTGATCCTTATTGCATGCAAAACACCAAATTTAACTTTAGATGAATTAGTTCAAAAACCAAAAAGAACATAAGAAAATAGAGAAATGTTCTTAAAATCTCTAGCTAGAGATAGTTTTGCATTCGAGAAGGCAAATGTAGGCACTTGAAATGAAAAAGTTATAAAGAGATTTAAAATAGCATAATTGAACGTATTGATAGATTTGATTCCATGAAATATGTACTATACATGTGTATATGTGAATATCTGTAATATACACATATTTATTCATAATTAAAATTAAAACCAAATAAAAATTCAATAACCTAAGGAAGATGCTAAATGCCAAGAAATAAATTGGTAATGGACATTAATAAACAGGTTAGAAGTACATTTATAAAATAATCTTGCTTATAAAGGAGTTGGTCAGGATGTAAAATTTTTGGAATGCCTTTTTGAAAAATGATCTATACTTACTATAAGGCTGTTTCACAGTATTCTTACTAGGACTAAATTCTTCCAGAAAAACAGCAGAGTCACAAGTAAACACACAGGCACATATTCTCACACACACACACACACACACACACACACACACACATACACACACACACAGACTTTTTCTGAAAGTAGAATAAAATATCCTATTATTTTAATAATTTCAATTATTATAGGAATATATATTTTCTATTTGTTATTCATGTATGTTTTTTATTTTGCAAATTATCTTCTTCATATACATGATTGTCAAACTCTACCTTGAGTGGGCTTGGTATCCTTCCTCGAAGGGGCACATGGCATCTCAAACTGAAGTCACTGTTTTCTGTCAATGTCGTTTGCCCCATTTTTGAAACTTAGCTTAATTTAGATCATCATTTTTAGTTATTTTTGTTCACAACCTGGAGTGGTATTTCTGCTACATAAATCAGCTAGTGTCTATCCCTTCTACTTCTATATGTGATTTCATCTGCCCACATACCTGCCTCAGCTCTTATGCAATTCTCATTACCTTGAGAGTTTCATAGTTCCTTGAAAGCTCTTCCTTATTCATAATTTCTCTAGTTCTGATTTGTCCTACATACATTTGCCAGAGTATTGCTTCTGAAGGGCACATTTGATCATTTCCTCCTCTTGTTCATAAACCTGCAAAATTGTTTTGTTCCCCAACTCTAACCCTCAATGTGCCATACTTGTGATAGGAGTTGCCAACCTCAAACCTCAACAACATACCAGATTCTACTCTCAAATAGAGATAATTGGTAGTAGAGGAGTGTGTGTGTGTGTTTGTGTGTGTGTGTGTGTGTGTGCACGTGTGTGTTTTTTTTTTATTGTTTGGTGATCTCAACAAAAATCTTAAAATATTAGGGTCACAGTTAGGGTTTGTGTTAGGTTGGGTTAGGATTCTCCAAGTGCATTCGCATGCGCTTACTGTTTGGAGGTCTCTCTGTTAGGAACCCAGCCTCCTTTGTTAGATTTACTTTCTGCTCTTTCTCTTCCCAAACCAGCCTTCTCCCTGGAACTTTCATATTTATACATGTATAAGAATCTCTGACTTTGGCAGAAATTTAGAAATGCTATTTTCAGGGTCTATATTTTTAAATGTTAAAAACTCTTTGATGGCTATTATGCATTCTGCTCTCGAATCTTAATTGGCTCAGCAGGCAGCCCTGGGGCCACAGGAGCCAGGCGGTCTTCCTGTGGAGAACTGACCCCATCAACATTCTGAGGAAAATGGAACTCAGTCTGCCCCTTAACACTTCAGAACACTTCAGAATGCAGGGCACAAGTCCACATGGAAGTTCACATACATTCCTATGGCCCTGATTACCAATTTGGATCACAAATTTCATGTGGGTCTTGCTCTTTAAAGATTCTCTAATTTCCTCATTTAAGATTTTTCCCCCCTTGAATTGTACTTTCATATTTTCTGCTAGAAAAATTATTCTTTCACGACTTAGTCACAATGATAGAGAGGCTTGAAAATAACATATGTGTTCAACATTTCAACTTTGAACACATTTTTATAAAAATGTAAGTTAAAGTAAATAAAATATATATATAATGAAAAGTATTTTATTTGTAGTTTCAGTTGCCCTTTCCTTTTAATTATTAAAATTACCTGTTAAATTAAAAAGCACAATATAATAAAATTAAAAAGCCCCAAATTTTACATAAAGCTATTTTTATTTTATACACTTGGTTAAATATCATAAAGATGTCATAAAAGTAGAACTACTTCCAATTCTATGCTCTAAAGTTATCTTTTATAAAGAATGGTGATACACTTCACGAAGGTTATGTTTACAGCACATATACAATTTCAAGAGGAAGATGAATTGTTTAATATCATAAATGTACATCAGCTACCATTTGCTAGTGTTGTGAAAATCATTTCTAATCCATGAGTTTCTCTATCACAAATCACAAATGGGACCATCAAGATAAGCAAGGAAACAGATGTTTAGAACTACCAGGAATCAATACCTAATTATGAAAGAATCTATTGCATTCTTGCTGTCAGAGAAGAAGGATTTGGCAGGTTAATTAATTTGTCTTTCCTCTTATCTAAGCACATCCATCACTCAAACCCTACATACATTCTGTATCAATATCTATCTCGAACATTGGCAAGAATACAATATACAGACTTCATGGCGCCCAGATGGCAGTTGTATTTTATTTTGAGGTCATAGGGCTCTTGTCCTATGTGGAGGACTGTTTCCTTATGACCTAAAAGGTATTATCACTAGATTGGATGTTTAGATTTTAGAGATGGTGCTCTGCAAAGTGCTGAGTGCTGGACTCTGAATGAGGCTCCTGTGTATTCTTTTAAAAATGTATTTTTCTGGTTGTGTTTGTGAAACGTGCCCCCAAAATGCTGGTCCTCTCTGGGGTGTGAAAGCAGAATCAATACAATCCATAGGTTTCACAAAATCTTTGGATAATATGCTAATTTTTCATGATAACTTCATGAATTCTAAATTATATAAGAAACAAATCTTTACTTTAAAATAAATCTTGGGGCGCCTGGGTGGCGCAGTCGGTTAAGCGTCCGACTTCAGCCAGGTCACGATCTCGCCGTCCGTGAGTTCGAGCCCCGCATCAGGCTCTGGGCTGATGGCTCAGAGCCTGGAGCCTGTTTCCAATTCTGTGTCTCCCTCTCTCTCTGCCCCTCCCCCGTTCATGCTCTGTTCTCTCTGTCCCAAAAATAAATAAACGTTGAAAAAAAATTTTTTTTAAATAAATCTTGGCAGAAATAGGTAAAAAGTAGCCTTAACTTTCCCTGGGAAAGATCCCGTGTTATTATTAAGGCCGACATCATCAGAAAATATGTATGTATGTATGATCAGTTACCTAAGTTTCCATTGATTTGAATTTCTTT
Source organism: Felis catus (assembly GCF_018350175.1). Lineage (NCBI taxonomy): Eukaryota > Metazoa > Chordata > Mammalia > Carnivora > Felidae > Felis > Felis catus. The sequence goes on from NC_058371.1 coordinate 107,018,339, forward strand.
AACTCTTATACTCAGTAAATCTAATCCCCCTAAATTCTAACTTCTATCTTGACCTTATTTAGCATCAATGGTCCATAACCCATTATCAAAAGTAAATCTTGTGAGCATTTTAATTCCTTTGCTTTTGTCTCCATCAGTCTTATCCCTGAGAAAAACCAACTGATTTTCTCCTCCAAGTATACTTGTAAGTAGTAAATACCTAGAAAAACAATAGTAACCACATGGAATGTTGACCACACTTACTTTAATGACCAGAAATATCAAATCAGCAAATAGCATTGCCCAGTAATGTTCCACATTTCCCTTATATGCTTGCTTCCTCACTCTTCAAGGCAACTGGTTCACATTTCCTCTTTCCTCAGCTATTACACACACACACACACACACACACACACACACACACACACACACTCCCTACTCTTCTACTCAAAAGATGGTAGTATCTTATATTTCAATGACAGGAGAAAAATTATAAGAAGCCAATACCTCATCTCATTGACAGCAAACAAGTTTTATGTCTCATATGTCAACATACTTTGTGGTCTTTGCCATGCAAAAAAAGAAATTTTCCCATTGCCCTACATCTCCTTTAAATTACAACTTTCTAATAGGTATCCTTCAGAACAAAAGTTAAAGAAAAACGTTCTCTTCTGTTATCTACACTTCTGCCACTCCTAAATTTGGTATTAGTTTCCCTTCACTCCTCAGTCTCCTAGGTAATTTCATCTAATGCTCTGTTTTATATAACAGCTTTATGTTAATAATCTCTTCCTATCACTTCAGAGGTCTATACTATCTTATTAATTACTTCACATGTACACTTGCATATATTGTAAGCTCAAACTTATTCTTAAGTAGAATACTTAATTCCCACCTTCACCTGCATACACAGAAGCTGCTTTTTCCCCCCTTTCCTATTTCTTGTTTTTAAAGATTTTTTTTCAACGTTTTTTATTTATTTTTGGGACAGAGAGAGACAGAGCATGAACGGGGGAGGGGCAGAGAGAGAGAGGGAGACACAGAATCGGAAACAGGCTCCAGGCTCTGAGCCATCAGCCCAGAGCCCGAGGCGGGGCTCGAACTCATGGACCGCGAGATCGTGACCTGGCTGAAGTCGGACGCTTAACCGACTGCGCCACCCAGGCGCCTCCCCTCTTTCCTATTTCAAAGAACTATGCTATAATCTAGTTTATGAAACAAAAGAGTAGGAGTTTTCTTTATGCATTTTGTGATACTGTAGTTATAAGACATATGTATTTGGTCTTTCTGCCCATTCCTGGAACACAGCTCCTAAAATCATTGGAATTTCCTATGTGATGAGAGCAATAAAAGTATCTCTTGTTCTGTTAGATGAGGTGACTTTTGGAACATACCTAAGGATGGGTCTGGTTGCCAGAGAAACCAACCACATGATTAGAGGCAGAACTTTCACTTTCTCCCTGCTCTCCTCTCCACACACCTCCAGGCAGGGAAGAAGGGTTAGAGATTGAGTTCACCATTAGCCAATAATTTAATCAATATTACCTATGTAATGAAGCCTCCATAAAACGCCAAAAGGACAGGCTTCAGAGAACTTCCATTTTGGTGACATGTGGAGAGGAGGGGAAAGTGGTACACTCTGAGAGACCTTGGAAGTTCCTTCTATTTTCCCCAAGCCTTGCCCTGTTTATCTCTTCCATTGTTCCTGAGTTATATCGTCATATAATCCAATAATCCACTACATAAATATTTCTGTGAGTTCCATGGGCTGCTCTAGAAAACTACTCAAACCCAAGGAGGGGGCTTTGCAGAAGTTCAGATGATAACCTGGCCTTGCAGTTGGCATCTGAAAGTAGGCAGGAGGCAGTCTAGTAGGAGTGTTACCTTAATCTGTAGGATCTGATGCCATTTTAGGATAGATAGTACTAGAATTGAGTTGAATTGAATGACATCCAGCTGGTGTCAAAGCATTTTTTGGTGCTGTAGTATTCCTTGACACACACACATCAGGATTGGGTGCTCAGAATCCTTGTCCCTTTTGCTTTCTGTATCCATTCCATCAGTGTCACTATTTTCTGAATCAGTTTAATTGTGTCTATCTGTATTAATACCAGACTGTTTTCAAACACAATCATTTCTCATGTGAACATTGCAAAACATTCTACAACTTTGCTATTCAGATCTATAGAATTGGCAGGCATCTCCTGGGAGCATTTCAGAAATGCAGAATTTTAGACCCTGACTCAGATCTATTTAGTCAGAATCTGATTTTTAACAATATCCATCCTGTATGCAATTTGTGTGCACATTTAATTCTGAGAAGCCCTGATGTATGTAATCTAACTCCTGCCTATCTCTCTGTGCTCATTTACTAGACTTCACCAGTGGATTTTGATGACCTTTCTTTCCCTTAAATAATCACATTCTTTCTCTACATTGAATCTTTGTAGTGTTTGCATTCACTGTCTGATAGCTTTCCCCATCAATGGCTGGATCCTTCTTGCCATTCAGGTGTTTGGCTCAGTGTTACATCCTGAGAGTGCTGGGATACAATTTTTAATGGGTCTCTCGGGGTTCTGCAATTCTTGTCTTCAATTTTCTTCCCCACTACTTTTTCAAGAATGTTTCCATAGTAAACAACTGTGCAATTACAGAGTGTGTGCTCTGTTATGGAGCAGAAGACAAGTTTGTTCGCTGTCCAGGAAGAAAATAAAAGTAATGCCTCCTTTTGTGCAGAAGTTGGGAAGATTCAGTAGCATCCCACTTTAAAAACTGGGGTTTCCCAAGCTTGAATTTCTTCATCCTTGCCACAAACATACTGTCAGCATAGCAACCCATTGGGCATGGCTACACATCACCCTTCGAGGGGCAAAGGAACTGATTAAACATGGACAGGCTATTCAGGCTATTATGTGAATAGCACATTCAGGCTATTATTCTATGAGTAATAAAACCCTCTGTCTTCTCCCATTATCCATGCAACTGTGGAATGAAGCAAATGGACTTTGAAAGACAAGAAGGACTGACAGGGGATTCATAGGTTCTGTGAAGCAAGTGGAGCTCTGGAACTAAGGTTACCAGTGACAAAGTGGAACATCATTTCCCCATAGCAATACTAATGTAACAACCTGCACAAAAAAAAATAAGATAGGGTTCTTAGGAGTTACCTTTTCCTTTAGAACATCTCAATTGGTTTTGAACAGTCAAACCATACTGTTTTGATTATTCTTTTGGCTCTTTCTCCGCTACCAATCTTTTGGTTCTTTCTACACTATTGACACTAAAGTAAAAGCGTTAGGTAAACCACATCGGACTATGAAATGTGCAAAAACACAAAACCATTTTTACTTCACTATTGCTGCCTGAGCAACTTCATGGTTCTGAGGAAAAAAAAATGAAACTGTAAGTCTTTATTCTTTAATGGGTTCTAAGTGCTTGCGAGAAAAATTTATAATGAATTTGTGTTCCTCTGCATGACCAAACTCTACTGAACTTTTGGATATGAAAACCTCATTATTTCAATACCTTTATTAATAGCATTTCTCAAGTGTAAATAGCAACTGTTATTAAATATGTATTGTTATTCAATTACTGCAATATAATTTGAGATATATTTCTTTAGCATTTCTGACAAATTTATTATATTTATTAGGTCTCTAAAGAATTGTTGTGGAAAGACAATGTGAGACTCACATCAGAAAATCTACTCATAGAGACCTACTAGACAATAAATATGAAAAGGGTTGTTAGTTATTATGTTAAACTTAATGTTCCTTGTTAATATGATAGCAAATTACATATTGATATTTTATGTCTTATACATTGGCCACCGTTAAAAATAAAGTCATTGCAAGAAAAAAATAATTTAGCTAAACCTATAAATAAAGAGGAGAAAATGGTTTACTAGCATTATTTAGGTACTTAAATTTCCAATATTCTCAATGTGAGTCATTAGTAAGATATATCTAACAAACATGCTACTAAAATCTCAAAGTGCTGTGACAGAAATCGAGCATTTAGAATGAGGGAGGTGATAGTTCAGTTCTGCTCTTTACTGGCCAGACCACACATACTAATTTATTCTGTTTTGGACCTATATTTTAAGAAGTAAGATGACAATTTAGAGAATAATAGGAAAGGTAAGAATATTCAAAATCATCAAGATTGAGTAATGGAATTAATCTTGTATCTTAAACAAGAGAATGCTCACAGAATCTTCAACCATGTGAATAATTATTACGAGGAAGCTGACTTGTTCTATACTCCTGGCTTGATTTTTTGAATTGTTAGTAGGACAGTTGACTGGACAGGGAAAAAAAATACTGAAACAGTAACATATTAACAGAGACTTTAAATAAGGTGATGTAGTAAGCCCTAGAAAGAAATGGATGCTAAGAACACTACAGGATAAAGGAACAGCAACTGCAGAGCCTTGAGGCTAAAATGAGAATTAGGAAGTAAGAAAAAGCAAGATTTTATATACAAAATATATGCTATGCATATATGTATATGTCAATGTTGCATCAAATAACTATGAATTTATGCTCTTAAAATCCCTTTGTCAAAGGAACATTCCAGGAAGTTATATATCATTTATACAATGGTTAATGATGCTAAATGTAACTTTTTTTAAATGTTGGTTTAATAAGAAAAACTAATTCTTCTGATTTATTTCCAAACTACATTATTGTCAATATACAGTAATCAGTTTAACTAAAATATATATGGAATAACACCCATATTTTTTTCCGTAACCATTTAAACAAAATAACTGTGACATAAATTTAGGTTCTGTGTACATAAGTAGGACCTTGAAAAACTTAACAGTAAAATTTTCAACTGACTTTTCAAAGGCAAGTTATCTGCAAAAGGAAACCAATAAAAATTATATTTTTTCTGAAAAAATCTATCGAAAATTATATGATATTTACAAAGTATATTTAAAATAGTACCAATCTGCTTTTCATAAATTGATAAAGATAATAGGTATTACCAAATTTTGAAAAACCATGAAACACATCGTACAACTTGTAAAAGTTGAGTAGAAGAGTAAGAGTTGGATCTAAAGTCTTCTAGCTTGAGGTTATTTACACTTTTACACAACTACCTTTCCTAAAAGGTTTTACTGCCAAGGTGAAGAAACTGGTCAATTAATAATGACAAGTCCAACAAATTACATTAAATTATGCCAACATATACACCCTTATACACTCCTTCTCAGATCTGCAGTAGTATTTGACAACGTAACTTTATCTTGCATCTGAAATTATGCTCTATTTTCAAGGTCTTAGTCATCTGTCTTCTTAGATAGTCACCTGTAACTTTATCTTGCATCTGAAATTATGCTCCATTTTCAAGGTCTTAGATAGTCACCTGTCTTCTTTGGATTCTTTTTTGTTTCCAATTTCTCTTACTGTTTTTATCTTTTTACTTTGCCATTGGAAAGTTCTAGATTTGCTTCCCAGAATGCCTCCACTTCCTTATTTTATAACTATTTTAAGTTTATTTATTTATTTTTGAGAGGCCCCGAGAGAGAGAGAAAGAAAGGGAGAGAGCAAGCGAGCAGGGGTGGGACAGAGAGAGACAGAGAGTGTGAATCCCAAGCAGGCTCCACACTGTCAGCAAGGAGCCCCACCTGGTCTCAAACTCACAAAGCATGAGATCATGACCTGAGCTGAAATCAAGAGTCAGACGCTTAACCGACTGAGCCACCCAGATGCCCACCCACTTCTTTAAAATGCATTTTTCTCATGGGAAAATTGTCCAATATTTATTTCCAAGACAGACTGACTCTCCACAACTCAGACTTTATTCTGATTAAGACAGGTCTTTTGGAAAGGTGTGTGTAGGTATGTGTGGATGGAAACTAGAGAAGCCTGGAAACATTTGTAAAATCAATGTTGAAACATGTGATAGGTGAAACAAAGTTGATTTTTAAAAATGTGTATCAGAATTGAAGAACTGACTTTGTTTACTAGTATGGCTCTGCTTAAAGCTATTTCTGCTTCAAGACTTTTTATTTCAATTATTTTTAAAATTTCAAGATGTTTTCAAGGATTTTCATATGCCTTTTTAAAATACTAAGATAAGGAGAATAGAATAAATAAGACATTAGCAGGAGATGAAGAAGTAAGGGTTATGGTCACCAATAAGAAGGGACAAAAGAACAGCAATATATAAGATACATAAAAGCAGCAAAGTGGTCTATGTGTTTTATTTCCGTAAAACCCCAGCACCTACAATAATGTCTATTGCACTATAGTTGTTCAAAAAAACTTTTTTTACTTTTAAAGTTTATTTATTTGCTTTGAGAGACTGAGAGATATAACAGGGGAGGGGCAGAGAGAGGGAGAGACAGAACATCAAGCAGGCTCCGCATTGCAGCACAGAACCCAAGGCAGGGCTGGATCTCAAGAACTGAGATCAGGTCACGATCTGAGCCCAGATCAAGACTCAGATGTTTAACTGACTGAGCCATCCAGGTGCCCCAATAAACCTTTGTTTAAAACAATCTTGATTTCAGCTCAGGTCATGATCTAACATTTTTGTGGGTTCCAGCCCCACGTCTGCCTCTGTACTGACAATGCAGAGACTGCTTGGGATTCTCTCTCTCTCTCTCTCTCTCTCTCTCTCTCTCTGCCCCTCCCCAGCTCCTGCTTTCACTGCCTCTCTCAGAATAAATAAATACGCTTAAAAAAACTATCCAAAAAAATGAATGAACTATCCAGTAAAGTGTAAAGGAGTTTTACTAACATAGAAAATGTGGATTATATATTACTACTCTTTAGAACAGTGGTTCTCAACCTTTTCAGGCTTAACACTCTTTTAATTTTTGTTGTTGTTGTTTGTTTATTTATTTTTGACAGAGAGGGAGACCGAATGCCAGCAGGGGAGGGGCAGAGAGAGAGGGAGACACAGAATCTGAAGCAGGCTCCAGACTCTGAGCTGTCAGCACAGAACCTGATGCGGGGCTCAAACTCATGAACTGTGAGATCGTGATCTGAGCCAAAGTCGGACGCTCAACCAACTGAGTCACCAAAAACTCTTTTAAACTTAAAAAACTTTTAAGGACCCAAATGAGGTAATTAGTTGTATGTAATATGAGGCTATCTACTATCATGTAAGGAATGATATTAAGAATATGTATAATTGAAGAGGGCATTTTTTGGGATGAGCACTGGGTGTTGTATGGAAACCAATTTGACAATAAATGTCCTTAAAAAAAAGACTATGTATATATTAAATATTTTTTAAATAACAATAATGAACCTGTTATAACTGACATAAATATGTTTATGGAAAATACTATTTCAATGCAAAAAAATAGTGAGGAAATTGGATTATTTTATATTTTCCAATATTTTTAATGTGTATCTTTCCAGATAATTGTAGGTATTTTTCTTCGATGCTATGCCAAAATATAACAAGTAGTCGTTTCTTAAAAGTCTGTTTCAATGTGGAATTTGGACCTTATCACTGAGCTTTTTGTAGTGTGTGCATTAAAACCCACTGGACATACTTGCATTTTGAATGGACATTTTGTCCACAAATGATTTTTTAACATAATATATTGGTCATTTGGAAAGTGTTAATTTTTTAGATTATGAAAAACATGTCTGAAAGTTGACACATTTTATTATAAAAATTAAAAATAAATGCATTTGTTAATGTTCTCATCAGAAAAATATTTAAGCACTCAAAATTGCAAGCTCAGAGTGGTAGATACAAGTTTTCCAAAATTCTAATATTTGTTCTTAAGCTCAAATTTGAAGTTATCCTCTTAAATTTCAGGCTAAATTAGTTTATTTAGCCAAATACCTAAGCCTGTATAAATCCTGTCTCTCTTGGTCATTTTTTCAAGCATAATTATGATTAATTTGAAAAAGTAGCTCAATTCTCAAACAATCACACAGATACTTTCACTGAAAGCAATAATTGTACTTAGATCACATACTTGATGTATATTTTCACTTTACATATTTCACTCATAATATTAAATGTGCACACCTACTATTGCCAATATTTAATATTTTTACATCTTCATTGAAAATGAGAACTATTTGTTTGTTTGTTTTTTACCATGAGCACTTGGTGATGAAAAACACATTGATTACTAGAAGAGATTGGTGCCTCTGTCTTGATTCAGGCTAAGGCACCATCAGCTTCACTCACCATTGAGTTTGCAACTTTAGCACACACATTAACACAGTGAAACCCAAGCAAATAACATTTTGTATTATTATGAAGTTATTTTTGATCTCATGGACTTCCTGAAAGCATTGTGGGGGGTCCCTACACAAACATATGAATCTTGTTTTGGAAACTGCTGTTCTACCAGGTCATTACATTAAATTTCATTTCTTCCAAATACAGTCCAACACAATATAGTTTCTGACTATATTTTTTCTACATGGTAATTTCTACAATGTTAATTGTTGTGACTGTCAAATACCTTTCAAATTCTATGAATACAAATGAAACAAAACAGCATCTGGAAAAAGCTTAAATTTGTAAAAGAACATGTGTTTTCAGCTCCTTGACCAGATTGGACGATATTGATTGCTGTTTATGTCTAAGGCAATGTTTTATGCTACTTTGGATTTATTCTTTCAGGCTCATTTATTGTGCCATCCATTATTTTGTTATAGCACTGACCTCTTGTTATCAGCTATAATTCTAGTATTGACAGGCAAAAATAAACTATCTATAAGGCATTAGTTAATATATCTGCCAGGGGACTATGCAGGCTTGGTCTTTATGAACCATTATATTTTTAAAATATTTTAATGTTTATTTTTTTTGGGAGAGATAAAGAGAGAGAGAGGGACAGCAGGGGAGGGGCAGAGAGAGAGGGAGACACAGAACTGGAAGTAGTCTCCAGCTCTGAGCTGTCAGCAGAGAGCCTCATACAGGGCTTAAACTTTGGAGCTATAAGATGATGACATGAGCGTAAGTCAGATGCTTAACCAACTGAGCGACCCAGGAATCCTGCATCATTTATATATTAAGTAATATCACTGATCTCTTATTAACTATTGTTAATTAATATCCATTCATTAGTTGTCTTCATGATAGATTAGTTTTTGAATTATCATATTGTGATTGGCCTAGTTTGAGCTATAGGACTTTCCTTTAATTAGAAAAAGGCACATTATCTGATACATTTTATCCAATGGAGAATGCATAAGTCTCTAAGAAATGGTAGTACTGTTATAAAAAGAAAATATTTGTTTTTGAGTTACTAAATAGGTGACTCCACTCTGTAATTCACAAGCTTTGGATATCTGGTCCCTGATACCTTGTATATTGTGTTCAGTGAGTCAGGAAACAAGAATTCCAAGAAGGGTCCCATAGGAACCTAACTCTGTGTATTATAAATTACTAGTCAAGTGACAATGAAAATGGAAAAGTTGGAGCACAGTCACCTTTGTGGGGCTTTTATGAGGATATATAAAAACATAAACTTTATTTCAGAAAAATTAAACTCATGTTACTGTAATTATAACTAAAAATTTAGAATATGAATTTTTGAATGAATTAACACAATTCAAGAAATATTGCATCTCCAGTATTCCAAACAATTCATTTAAAATTGAAATATTCATTCATGTAAGTGGATCATCTGTGTAAGGCAATTAAAAAACTAAAAAAAAAAGTACAGTCTACTTTTCTGATATCAACTTATGGATATAGCCTAGAATATTGGTCACAAACCAATTTCTGTGAAAATTGGAGAAATTCATCAATGATATTTTTGATGGCTTTGCAATGTGTCAACATGGAGAAGTGAGACATTTCCTAGAATCTTTATCAATTCATTTCCTGTTAGCCTTGGCTTTGAGAGACTCTTATTGGAGATTTAAAGGGCAAAAGTGAAACAGCAGCCATTTTCTGTACTCTGTAAAGGTTGTTTTTCTGATACAACAGATAAACATACAACTATTTCATATTCCCTGCATCCTCCTTTAGTTTTTTTGAATCCTGGGCCACGTATATGTGTTTTCCCTCATACTGAAGGTCGCTCTTATCTTCTATCAAGGTCAGAGACAGTAAGAACTAGCACAGATTTCTGTCTCCTGTCTCTATCTTCCTTTCCTGACTTCCTGCTCCTGTTCTCTGGCTTCAAGCTCTCACATCAGGTATGACGATAGTTTTACAGAAACTGCCTAACCAGCTGCCTTGTGTAAGGTCAAATCCCTGTAAGGTACAGTGACAGTTACTTTCACGTATAACCAAAATTTAGGGGAGTATAAAATAAAAGCTAAATTTACGTTATCCCTAGCATGTCAAGAGAAACTTTTTATAAAGTGTTTTCTGAAAGTTTTCAGGTTTGTATATATGGAAGTCAACAATGGATTTGAAAAAATTGCAGAATATGCACCGTTTTTTTTTTTAGAAAATGGGTTAACCTATGTTAAATGCACTTTGGAAGTTTTAGAGAGGAGGACTTCACACTCAGTAGCAACCATCTGTTGAAGAGAAAAAGTGACAACATTGGGAAAACTTTCCCTTGAGAGAGAAGTTGATTTATTTTCTCCTGTCAGGCCAGAAAAAGCACAGCAACAGAAGGAGTCTTTTATCTATTGTTCTCACCAGCTTCTAACTTACTGCATAACTGACACTCTCATCATACTGTTCTCCCTCCCTCTGACAGAGCATAAGTTTTATGAGGACAGACATTTTTCACTGTTTTGTTAATTAAACACGTAGGCATGAATTAAATGCTCAGTAAGTATTAGAATGATGAAGGAATAAGTGAATGAGTAAATGTATGAATGGTTGGAGTCCCTTCTTTTCTTGAGATTGTTTGTGATCCAACAGGAAAGAAATTCCATGTGATTAAAATAAAAATAAGCCTTGGTGCTCTTAACTTCTTAGAATCTGTTTTAACATATGAACACAACACAAAGGTGTTAAAGAACATGACTGAGGAAAAACAGAACAAGAAAAAAAAATTGATCCCTTTATTCCTGTAGACTCATTGTTGATATTACCCAAAATTCATATTTTTAAACCCAATGTCCCATGTGAAGGAATTAAGAGGTGAGCCTTTGGAGAGTGCCTAGGTCATGAGAATGGAACCTTCAAGAGTGAAATTAGTGCTTTTATAAATGAGAACCTGGAGAACACCCTCACCCTTTCTGCCATGTTAGGATACGATGAGAAGTATAAAACAGGGAAGAGAGCCCTCACTAGAATCATGCTGGCATCATGATCTTGGACTTTTAGTATCCAGATCTGTATGAAACACATATTTCTTGTTTATGAGCCACCTAGTCTGTGGTATTTTGTTCTGGCAGTGCAAACAAATTAAGAACTTGTTTTCCTCTAAAGCTTATGTAATCTAGGTGGCTTCTCTCTTTTTTTTTCTCATTTTCCACTAACAGGCAGTGATATTCTTCTTCCTCACATACTACCCTCCATTTGGCTTATTAACTAAACCTCTGGTCTTTTATTTCATCATACAATTCTAGTTCCATTTAATCCATTTCTTCTTTTAGCTTTTATGAAACTGAATCCAGGTAAGTGGGCAGCATATTAAAAATCTATATTGGAGGAATAAGAATTTTTACAAAAATTAAATCAAAATAGATTAAAGACTTAAACGTAAGATCTGAAACTGTAAAAGTCCTAGAAAAGAACATGGGTAAAAGCCCTGTGACATTGGTCTTGGCAAAAACTCTTTGGATATGACACAAAAAGCACAAGCAATAAAAGCAAAAGGTAACTGGAACTACATCAGTTAAAAAGCTTCTGCACAGCAAAGGAAACAACCAACAAAATAAAATGACAAAATATTTGCTGACCCTTTATCTGACAATAATTTAATATGTGAAATATCTATACAACTCACAACTCAATAGAACAAAACACAAAACCAATTTTAAAAATGAGTAAAAAGCTTGGGGCATCTGGGTGACTCAGTTAAGTGTCTGACTCTTGATTTCAGCTCAGGTCATGATCTCACAATGGTTCAGAGCTTCTGGCTCTGTGCTAACAGTGTGAGGCCTGCTTGGGATTCTCTGTCTCCCTTTCTCTCTGCCCCTCCCCCCATGCTCTTTCTCTCTCTAAAAAATAATCACTTAAAAAAATGAGCAAAGAACTTGAATAGACATTTTTTCTAAAGAAGATATCAAGTAGTCAACAACTATATGAAAGATGACAACATCACTAATCATCAGGGAAATGTAAATCTAAACAATGAGATATCATCTCATACCAATTAGGATGGCTAGTCTCAAAAAGAAAAGGACAAATGCTGATGAGGATGTGAAGAAAATTAGGATTAAAATAGAGCTATCATATGATCTGGCAATTCTACTCACTGGTATATAGCTGAAGAAATAAAAAAAATATATAACTTTGAAGAGATATCTGCCCTCCCATATTCACTGAAGAATTATTCACAATAACCAAGATATGGAAACTACCTAAGTGTCCACCAACAGATAAATGGGAAAACAAAAATGTGACCTATAACTGAAATGGAATAGTATTTACCCATAAAAAAGTATGAAATCTTGCCAGCTGTGACAACATGGATATACTGAGAGCATTATGCTAAGTAATATAAGCCAGACGGAGAAAGACAAATACTGTATGGTATCACTTCTATGTAGAATCTTACAAAAAGAATAAAAAGGTCAAACTCTAGACGCAAAGAGTAGAATGGTGATTATCAGGGACTGGGTGGGGTTAAAGGAAATGGGGACATGTTGATGTCAAGAGTTTAACTACACTACTCCATGGTATTGCTGTCTCAGCATTCATTTTGTTTGGCCAAGTGGCCTGACAAGGACCTTAAAATGACTTTAGGCCCTCATGCAAACACATGTCCCACATAACAGCTCACAGATTCACAGGTAAATAAAAGTTCCTGATACGACTCGGCCAATAGCTGTTGTGATAAAGAGTCTCTACCATCACTTGTGCACCTCTTAAGTAAGACCCCTGTGGATCTTACCCAAACCCCATTCTTTTGGTCTGAATTGATCAACCTGTCCTTAACCAAGGACCTCCAAAGCACTCGCTAGCAGAGACTAATAAAGCCATGTACCTCAAGTCCTAGAACTCTCTCTCTGCCTGCACCCTGCTTGAATCTCCTCATGTTCCCCTTAAAGGGACATGTGTACTTCCTCCAGGACCTGTGAGTAATAAATATTGAGATACCTTTTAAGATATCTCTATGTCAGTTCCTCTTGTGATCTTTCATTGAACTGTGGCTCACCAACCGGCACCCTGGGGTTCTACTTAAGAAATGTTGATTTATCAAAATCATAACAGCTAGTCAAAGAGTATAAGCTTTCAGTTACAAGATGAATAAGTTTTGAAAATATGATGTACAGCATGGTGACTGTACTTAGTAATACTGTATTGATATTGAAATTTGCTGAGAGTAGACTTTAAACATTCTCAAAAGAAAAGATAACTATGTGAGGTGATAGATATATTAATTAACTTGTTTTTTGGTAACATTTAACAATGTATACATATATCAAATCATCATGCTGTACACTTTAAATACATATAATTTTATTTATTAATTATACCTCAATAAAAATGAACTGCTGGTGGGAACAGAAGTTGGTATTGCCACTACGAAAACAGTGTGGAACTTCCTCCAAAAATTAAGTATAGAAATACCGCATGATCCAGTTATTCCACTCCTGGTTATTTATTCAAAGAAAACGAAAACACTAACTTGAAAAGATAGATGCACCCCCATGTTTATTGCATCATCACTTACAATAATCAAGATATGGAAGCAATCTAAATGTCCATTAATAGATGAATGGATAAAGAAGATGCCAAATGTGTACACACACACACACATACACACACACACACACACACACACCCCACAGTAGGAACATTATTCACCCATAAAGAGGGATGAAATCTTGCCATGTGTAGCAACACAGATGAACCTGGAGGGTATTTTGCTAAGTGAAATAAGTCAGACTGAGAAAGATAAATACCATAGGATTTCATTCATATATGGAATCTAAAAAGCAAAACAAAAGTCAGAATCAGACCTATAAATATTGAAAACAAACCTATGGATTCCAGAGGGAAAGTGGAGATGAGGAAAATGCATGCAGGTAAATGATAAATACAGGCTTCCAGTTATGGAATGAATAAGTCACAGGAATAAAAGACACAGCAGAAGGAATATTGTTGATGTATTATAGTATCAGTGTATGGTGACAGATGGTAGCTACAGTTGGGGTGGGCATATAGCATAATACATACTGAAGTTAAATCACTATGTTGTACACCCAAAGCTAATGTAGCATTGTTTGTCAACTCTACTCAAATAAAAATGTATGTATGTATGTATGTATGTATTATTTAAAAAATAAAGTAAACTTCTAAAAAATTTTTTACTGTTGGGATTCTTGGGTGGCTCAGTCAGTGAGCATCAACTGGATTTTGGCTCAAACCATGATCCCAGGTTCATGGGATCAAGCTCAGCAGCAGGCTCCAGATTCTCTCTCTCCCCCTTTTTCCCTCTCCCCTGCTTGTGCTCTCTCTCTCTTTCTAAAGTAAAAAAAAAATAAACAAATTACTGTGATCACACACACAAACATACATTTTGGAAATAATGCATACAATAATATTGCAACACAAAGGATACCATAAAATTGGGAAGAGAGATATTAACCAGATGCAATAGGGGCACATAGTAACCAAAAGCCCTGATTAAAATATCTGGGAACACTCCTAAGAAGGAAATAGTATTTAAATTAGGACTGGATAGTTAAGTATGAATTCCAAAAACAATATTTTGGTCAATATAATTATGATCAATATGATAGACTGAATAAAATGAAAATGATTCATTAAAATATCAAATTTACAAATGCAAAATAAAGTAACAAAAACCTAAATTATCACATAGATGAGCTATAATTTAAGTAGTTGCAGAAGGATATAAAGATATGCTCAGAAACTACAATCATACATTCAGGAATAAAGATGTGTGTGTGTGTGTGTGTGTGTGTGTGTGTGTGTGAGAGAGAGAGAGAGAGAGAGAGAGAGAGAGAGAGAGAGACAGGGTCA
Source organism: Felis catus (assembly GCF_018350175.1). Taxonomy (NCBI): domain Eukaryota; kingdom Metazoa; phylum Chordata; class Mammalia; order Carnivora; family Felidae; genus Felis; species Felis catus. The sequence continues at coordinate 107,033,381 of NC_058371.1, forward strand.
GATTAGTAATGGGTAGATGGAACACTTCATATATATATGAAATATTTTCTTTTTAGGTAGGTTGGCATATGGATTTTTAAATTAATTGAATTTACCACCTTTCACTATTATTTTCTCTTATATACCACTTTCTTTCTTACTGAACCCAAACTAATTGCATATCTCTTTATATCTTCTGCCTCTCCCATCATAACCTGTGTCTTTCAAAACTCCAATCTGCTTACATCTGTTTTTTTCATACCTGGAACTGAGCATCTGAATACGTTTGCATCCAATCACTGAGTCACACTGCATAGTATTATTTTAAATATATTATTTCAATATTAGGGGACACTAAATCTTTCTGGTTATTTCAAATATATTTCACTTACAAATTCATTTTACTATTCTGAAAAATGATGACATAATGCCTCTTCTTCCCAATCTCAACTGATAATTATGTTTACTATGAGAAAATGAAGGAAATGTGAAGAGAAGTTCTACATTTCTTGACCACAAAATTTACTTTTCTACTGCCTCTGCTAAAAAGGGTGAATATTTATTACTTTATCCATTCTAAAATCAATCATTCCATTCATGTACTAGAGTTAAATTGGGCATTTTCCTTGTATTCATTCTTTTTTAAAAAAGATTTTATTTATTTATTTTTGAGAGAGAGAGAGAGATAGAGAGAGAGAGAGAGAGAGGTGGGGGGAGAGGCAGAGAGAGGAGGAGACAGAAAATAAATGTGGGACTAGAACTCATAAACTGTGAGATCATGACCTGAGCCGAAATCAAGAGTTGGATGCTTAACTGACTGAGTCACCCAGGGGCCCTGTAATCATTCTTTACATCTTCTGTATGTTGTCTGTATTCTCTTGTTTCTTAGACTCTCCCGTTAACATAAAATACAATAAAATAAATCTCATCTTAAACAAAAACAAAAACGAATTTAAAAATTTCCCTTGACAGCACAGGCACCTCCAAGAACTGATTTATTTTTTACTCTGCATTATGGAGATTGCAAGATTGTTATCTATTTTTGCCACCTTCACTTTCTTTTTTCCAGTGCTCTATGGAACAACCCCAAAGAGTTCTCTTCCATTCTCCAAAGAGAATTCCTATTGGTAAGGTCAGTAATGAACTCTATTACCAAATCCACATGTCAGCTCCTGTTTCTAATCTAACTTTGCTTAAGCAATGCCTTATTCAGGTGATTGTTCTTTCCGTTCTATATTTAATTTCCTGATTTTTGATGCATCACACCCTCCTGGATTTCCTCTAAATTCAAGGACCATTTCTTGTTAAGTCTTATATGTTATATATTTCTAATTTTCCTACCAATAAATGATGAGTTCTTACAGTTTTTTTCTCTCCTTTTCTTCCTTTTAAAATACTTATTGTTAAGGTTATTCTTGAGTCACTTGTCTTAATAAACTATGTCTAATCTAATGATCCCCAAAATTTATGTCATCATTCCTGACCTTTCCTCTGAATTTTAGATTCATATCATGACTAAGATGTTAAGAGACATTACAAATGACCCACCTCTATGAATGAAATCCTAATTCATCTCAAATGTCTACTTCTCCCCTGCGCTGCCCTATTACAGTAAATGGCACAACCATTTAATCAATAGCATTTAATTCTATATTCTTGCTGTCTTCTTGGCTTCTCTATTCTGATCCCAATATAATGCATGAGACAATGCTGTTTCTATTTCCAAAAATTATGTCCCAATTGGAAATGTTGCATTTGAGAGAATAGATTAACTCACTAAGAACTCTCTAGTCAATCTAAGCAACACACAGAGTGGAATAATCACATATTCATCATGTGCTTCAAGAAATAGTGTACTAAAAACTGTACAGCATACATGCATACATCATACTAACTGATGCTATGTTTGCACTCCCATCTCAAAAAAATGGTGTTTAGTGGGGCTCCTGGGTGGCTCAGTGGATTTCTGCTCAGGTCATGATCTCACAGTCCTGAGATAAAGCCCCTCATCAAGCTCCATGCCAAGCATGGAGCCTGCTTGGGACTTTCTTTCTCCTTCTCTCTCTGCCACTCCCCTTGCTCACACTCTCTTGCTCTACCCTTCAAAATAAATAAACACGAAAAGAAATGGTAGTTAGAATGAGCTGCATGAATCAAGCTTAACAATATTTTTAATTTTTGAAAGTGAGTGATGAGTACACCTGGGTTCAATATACTATTCTTTCCAGTTATATATACAAATGAAATTTTCTATAATAAAATTGCATTATATGTACCATATACATACATTATATACATACAGATGTATATAATGTACATACACACATATTCACAAAGCCATATATATGATACCTGGCTACATTTTAGACCTTCATCCCTACAATCTCCTCCTTACTACCCTGTATCAGGTATATAACTATCTTTTTTGTAGTTCCTCAAATTTACCAATCCCATTGTCATTTGAGTGTTTTACATTGACTGTTCCCTTGCCTGGAATACTTTTCCCCTGATATCCACATGACTCATTTTCACACTTTATGTAGTGTTCAAAAGTTTCCTCTCTGAAAAAGCTTTGTATTACCACCCTATCTAAAATACCACTCTCTTTTATTCCCTCTTCCCTCTGTGGATCTATCCCATTAAATGCTGGTTTCATAAGAGCAGAAGACAAACATTGTGTGGTCATCAGTGTATCCTCTGTGCCTTGCACAGTACCTGCTGTATAGTAGTTGGGAAATGTTTGCAAATAGAATAAATAAATTAATTTACTTGTTGAATTTCATTTCTTTTTTGACCCAAGGGTTAACAGTGTTTTTGAAATATTCTTGATACTGGTATTTTTCTACCTTTTTTTAAAAAACAGATTTATAGTTTTATTACATCCAGATCAGAAAAAAATTTATTATTTCTACTTTTGGAACTTTTTTCATTTCCTAATGTATTAACAATTTTTATGATAATTTCATAGACTCATGATGGCATAATCTCTGTAAAGAGATTATGGTGAGTAATTGCACTATATATATACTTGAAATTAGTCCATTTTATTTTTAATTAGATTTCTTTATTCATATTTTTGAAGTTTCATGTGAGCACTTGCAAATTAAGACCAGTAATTTTTTTCAGTATACCTCTAGTGAAATAATTTGATCCTTATTGTGGCTTATGTCTCTCTCTCTCTCTCTCTCTCTATATATATATATATATATAAATACATATATATATATATATATATATATATTTATTTATTTTTGAAAGAGACAGACAGACAGAGCATGAACAGGGGAGGGACAGAGGGAGGGAGACACAGAATCTGAAGCAGGTTCTAGGTTCCGAGCTGTCAGCACAGGGCCCAATGTGGGGCTCAAACTCATGAACCACATGATGATGACCCGAGCTAAAGTCAGATGCTTAACCGACTGAGCCACCCACATGCCCCTATATATTTCATATTTTTATTCATTGTCTTATTTCATCATTCGATACTATGTTTTTGGCAACTGACATTTCACATATGTGAATATCACCTAATTCTGGCCAAAGAGTAAAGAGAGATCTTGTGCTGTGAGGCCACCATGAAACTATTCCACCTTAGTGAACAGTTAGGAGTAAAAGTAATCTTTTTCTGAGTCTCAGCATTGTCTTGTTCTGATATAGTGCCTGGAGATACTGCAGCTATTTACCAAAGGACAGAGCTGACATAGACAGGGTGACAGGGTAGAAAACACTGTGAAATATGACTTGATGATAAATATCCTTATTGTTCAAGCAAATGACATGGAGCAGACAGTATCTCATCTGATACAGTACTCTAAAAGATTCCCCAAGAAAAATCCTGGTGATTGTGCACTCCAAGTTTTTAAAATATTTTAAGTGTTTGGCTCTGTTCACTTTACGTTTCAACGACAGTTTGCTTGTGAAAATATTGGTTCACCCTTCTTTACTTGAATACTTCATAGTATATGCTTTCTTTAAAAAGTGCAACATAAGAATTTGGAGAAGCCTCGGGAGAATTAATTTCCTTCTTTTTAGGTTGATTTTTATAACATGGATGTCATATTCTGCCTTTTCTCTATGAGGTGCATTGAATTTACTGGAGTATGTCTTATTGCTTATTATTTTGGGCGGAGGGAGCAGAGAGCAGTTTGCATATTTAGTCTATACACGTTTTTTGTTTTCTTTCTCAAATATTATCCTGTATTCCATCTTTAAATTGTTATCTTTTACTTGTTCAGTTCCCTTATTTTTGGATCTAAGCCTTAAACATATTTGTGTAACACATTATGTGTAAACTGTACCTTATATTTCTTATAAGAGCATCACTTTCCTCTCTTTTAAAAATTGTCCATCTGTGTATGTCTTTCTGTGTGTGTTTGGGTGGAAGATCATTTTAAATTCTTCCTAAACTATGACTTAGCAATTCAGCTGTTTGCAGTGCTTTCGATTTTTTTTGTTGTTGACAACCACATAGATTCTAAACATTGACCAAGGACACAAGTATCGACTATGGTTCTTTCTCTTTCTCTCTCTCTCATGGTTAACAATGTGACGATGATTTCTGTGGTTTAATCTTTCCTTATTTCTTTTTAGCTTCCTCATATGATTCACCTCCTGTTTTCTTTTAATCAAAGATGTACAAAGCAGTCACTTGAGGAGCATTACCACTGAAGAATATGTTCTATGCTACAGAGATTCCGACTTTATTATAATTATAATTTGGCCACTGATATTTGTAAAACAAAAATTCCCCCAAAAGTTCTAATGTGCAGCCATTGAGAAATCCTGATCTGTTTTAATTTTTTGGTTACTTATACTTTGAGATTAATTTTTAAAATCCACAATTTGCTTGTAATTCACCTATGTTTTCATGTTTACTCAGATTGGATTAAGAAAAATTATTTTATACTTTTGATTTAATTACAGTTTATGAATATTATTTCATTTTAATTTCTTTTTTAAATTACTTGAATTTTTTCTTAACTACATTAGCTAAGTGTTGATTTTTCTATTGTTTTATATGAAAAGAGTCAGCTCTTTCATTCATTCAGTCATTTCATCAATTTTGTTTTCTACTTCATTTTTGTATATTTATATGCATTCTTCTATTTCCTCTTAAGTTAATGCTCTATTCCCTACTTAACTTTTTGAACTGGGTAATTATTAAGTTTATTTTCACCATCTTTTTCATAAATATATTTAGTTAATTTCTGGATATTTCTCTAAACATACTTTAGCTGTACCCCGTAGTTTCTGGTAAGTCAGGGCATTAGGATAAAGTCTGTTCCAAGATTGAAAGTTGATGAAAATAATGATTTGCCCTTTGTTAGATGCTGCTTTCCTTGGGCTCACTCTTCAATCAGCTACAAAGCATGCAAAGTTTTAAATTGTATAAAGATACAAGGATATGAATATGGTATCATGTTGGCCTTCAAATAGTCTCACAGGGATTCATGTGATAGTTGAGATTCTTGGCAGCTATCCCAGAGTGAAGTATCTGCCCAATTAAAAGATTGGTGGGCCTGTTGCCCTTTATATTTGCAGATTTGTAGGAATGTCAAACAAGCTTACATTAAAGTATAGAGAATAATGTTTCTACTGAGTAACCCAGATATACTGGCAATATTATTCTAACATTCTGAAGTAATTCTGGGACAATCCTTCATTATCTTCTTATGTAATATAAGATCTACATATTTTCTACTTATTCTATTAATATTTTCCAAGCTCAAACATGGCCATCACCTGCATAATAGTAAATGTCTTAATTTAATGTATCACTTAGAAAAAATACCTTAAGGACTCATATTTTAGACTTTACCTACTTAGCATTGAACTTTGTCATTTAGTAAACTATTCTGATTGAGAAGCAGAGGAAAGAATAGGAGATTTGAAGTAAAAATATTAGAGTCTAGGTTTCTAGATTTATTAATTAAGAAAATTAAAAAAAATATTCTAAAGAGTCTAATTCATAGATTTCTCATTTGTAAAAGGGTATAAGTAGAATTTTTTGAGAATTAAATGTGATAATGTATGAAATCCAACTTATAGAAAAGAATAGTTACTATAGTTGTTTTCATGATAATAACAATATTATATGTTTGCTAATTTTTAATGTTATAATATTTATCAATATAAGGTGAGAAATAATTTTACATTTTTTATTTTGATCAAGAGATTTGATCTATTTGAGCTAATTTCCTCTCATTAAAAAATGTAAGAAATTTAAGAGTAATAAGTAAGAAAATATAGATAATTAAAGTACATATTTGTACATAGTAGATATCTAAACTTCTGGTCATGTTTGGTTTTGTAAGTTTGTTTTAATTATTTAACCAGCTGACTCTTGGTTGGTTTTTTACTTTGGAATGACTGCTGTGACATTTGAAGAAACAGAAGATTAAAATATAGCTATCTCATAGCAATTCTTCATTTATTTATGTGTAATAGTTCTTGTATTTGAGAAGTTTGAACTACATTTGAGAGTTATTAATAAGATTGGCATGGTTAATGTCATCCACAGCTGATTTCTATTAGGAAATGACCAGTTAAATTTTCATTTCAAATGGTTAATGGTATGTTCATTTTTTATTCTTTTCAAAAATATTTTCTTTGATTATCTGTGTGTTTGCAAGGGCATTAACAATTTTTATTTGATTTAAATTAGTCTGAAATGTGCAAATGTACTATAATCAGTAGATTCAATTAACTCTTACTGATAATTTAACCTTGTGCAAACACTTTATCACAAAAGATAAGCAAAGTAAGAAATACAGCCTTGCGTTAAACATGAGATTGACTTCACTTGGCAATTTTCACTTCACATTTATTTTACATCCAGCCTCCTACTTCCCATATTGATGACACATCAAACTTAACGAAGTGGGTGGTTAGTGAACTCTACTTGGACTCTCAGATGAAGAACATGCTCAGTTTGCCTCATTAAGATTGCGTTCTGAATATAACAAGGCTGCTTACGGTTTTTAAAAATCTTAGTGATAAACCAACCCACTGATTATTTTTTTTAAAGTTCAAGTAATACATTTTTAAATGAACATGCAAAAAATATGGCAAAATATTTCAGAGGCCCATAATTTCTACTTACATGATTAAGCTAACCTTAATTTAAGCTAGCTAATTTAGAATACTACTCAACTTTAGTGCAGCTAAAATGCAGAAATTATATTCAAAGTAAGGCTATATTCCCCAAATGGGCCATAAATTGATGAAATTTGGCCTATTATGACTATAATTAGGATGAAAATAATGAGACTTACTTGCTTTTTATTATTTACAGGACATTACAGTAGGATACCAAAGAGTTGGAATTTGCCTTAGGTAATTGGCATCAGTAAGGGAGTGAAAAATGTTTCACACAAGCACAGGTACAAGTAGCTACTGAAAAGTCTAATGAAGATATAAATAATCTTCATTGGTCTATATTAGTAAACAGCAAAGACATAACTTAGTAGGAATATACTTATATAATATGTACTATTATATTTTATTATATATATTTATTAAAGTTGGTGATAAATGCAGATTGTGTTTTGCTGAATTGTTAATAAATATATAAGTGGAAATGTCTTATAGGCAAATTAAAATTTCTGTATTATACTATAATGAAAGTGTCAGGAGGGGAATGTGGAGTTAAGATTAAATTATATTTTATTTTTGTATTAGAGAGATTTTACATTGATTAACTCTAGATGGACTTAACAGGTGACGGAGTATGGAATTATCCAGCCACTAAGCCCAGCTCATCACAGAGTATTATTAAACATTTGAGAACTTTCCAATTAAGTACAAAGAAAGAAAGAAAGAAAGAAAAGAAAGAACAACCTTACAGTAGGTAGCACAATTCTCTATTTAGCCCACTATTCTAAACATTTAGATTTAAAGAAAAGAAATCATAATAAATACTTAACATAGGGCTAAATCATTAAATCATTTTGATGTCTTGATTAACAGGATGAAATTAATTGTTGGTATGTTTCCTTTCATTTTTTATGACCAACATAAGATACATATATAGCCACACATGAACATACAAACACACATCACAAGTTGATGAAATGAAAACAACACAAATTTGGGGAGGAAGAAAAATTTTATATACTGAATGGACATCTAATTACATCTTATAAAACTCATATGAAAGTAGAAAGTGCAAGTTAATATTATGTTTGATACAACTTTCCAAAACTGAAATTAAAATTCTGGTTTTGACATTTAATTACAACACCTATAGTGCATTAGTTTTGCATTATTTTCCACACTCATCCAGTTTACTGTGTCTTTGCTCCTTGCCATTATGACCTGCCTAATTTACAATTCAAACAACTACAAAAACATTCCAGAATGTGCAACTGATGTCACTTTTACTGAGCTTGTCAGTCTGCAAAACATAGGTACTGTGATGTCACCTCAAAACAATTCCAGATATCCAATCATACAATTGAGGCTAGACTATGACAGCTTTATTTGGTTGTGAGTGTAAAATCCAATTTTCCATTTTTTGAATGAAAAGTGAGTACTGACACAACCGCACCAAAAAACAATAAGAGACCTAGGAATAAACCTAACCAAAGAGGTTAAATACCTGTACTCTGAAAACTCTACAATAATGATGAAAGAAGATGAAGATGATACAAAGAAATACACATTCCATGGTCATGAATTGGACAAATATTGTTAAAATGTCTATACTACCCAAATCAGTCTACACATGTAATGCAATCCCTATCAAATTACCAACAGCATTTTTCACAGAACTAGAACAAACAATTCTAAAATTTGTATGAAACTACAAATAGCTAAAGCAATCTTGAAAAAAAAAGTTAAGCTGGAGGCATCATAATTCTGGACTTCAAATTATATTATAAAGCTGTAGTAATTAAAACAGTATGGCACTGACACAAAAATAGACACATAGATCAATGTAACAGAATAGAAAATCCATAAATAAACTCACGACTTTATGGTCAATTAATATTTACAAGGCAGGAAAGAATATCCCATGGGAAAAAGACAGTCTCTTCAACAAATGATGTTGGGAAACTGGACAGCTACAGGCAAAAGAAAGAAACTGGACCCCTTTATCACACCACACACAAACATAAATTCAAGATAGAGTGTGGACCTAAATGTGAGTTCCAATACCAAAAAGATTCTAGAAGAGAATACAGGCAGTAACCTCTTTGACATCAAACATAGCAACTTCTTTCTAGATATGTCTCCTGAGACAAGAGAAACAAAAACAAAAACTATTGGGACTATGTCAAAACAAAAACTTCTTCACAATCAATAAAACTAAAAGGAATTCTACAGGGGCTCCTGGGTGGCTCAGTCAGTTAAGCATCCAACTTTGGCTCAGGTCATGATCTTTCAGTTCATGGGTTTGAGCCTGGCATCAGGCTCTGTGCTGACAGTGCAGAGCCTGCCAGGGATTTTCTATCTTGCTCTCTCTGACCCTCCCCCACTCATGCTTTCTCTATCTCTCTCTCAAAATACATAAACTTTTATTAAAAAGGCAATCTACAAAATGGGAGAAGATATTTGCAAATGACATATCCAATAAAGGGATAGTATCCAAAATATATGAAGAATTTATACAACACCAAAAGAACAAATAATTCAATTAAAATTGGTCAGAAGCCCTCCCCCATTCATGCTCTGTCTCTCTCTGTCTGAAAAATAAATAAACGTTAAAAAAATTAAAAAAAATAATAATAAAATTGGTCAGAACTTGAACAGACATTTCTCCAAAAAAGTCATCTAGATGGCTAACAGACACAGGAAGAGATATTCAGCATCACTTATCATCAGGGAAATGCAAATCAAAAGTACAGTAAGATATTACCTCACACCTGTCAGAATGGTAAAATCAATAACACAAGAAACAACAGGTGTTGGTGAGGATGTGGAGTATAAGAAGCCCTCTTGTACAGTTGGCAGAAATGCAAACTGGTGCAGCCATTGTGGGAAACAGTATGGGAATTCCTCAAAAAAATGAAAATAGAACTACCATATGATTCAGGAATTCCACTAGTAGGTACATACCCAAAGAATACAAGAACACTAATTCAAGGGATATATTCACCCCTATTTTCATTATTGTTATTTACAGTAGCCAAATTATGGAAGCAGCTCAAGTGTCCATCTATTGATGAGTGGATAAAGAAGATGTGTGGGGATGTTTGTGTGAATATGTGTATGTGTATGTATATGTATATGTATGTATAAATGTGTCATAAATATTATGTATGTATATATGTGAATATTGTTCAGCTATAGAAAAGAAAGAAATCTTTCCATTTGCAATGACATAAATGGAGCTAGTGAGTATAATGCTAAGTGAAATAAGTCAGTCAGAGAAAGACAAATACCATGTGATTTCACTTATGTGCAATTTAAGAAACCAAAAAACTCAGCGGGGGGAGGGGGGGAGAGAGAGACAAGTCAGGAAACAGACTCTCAATTTTAGAGGACAAACTGAAGGTTACCAGAGGGGAGGTGGGTGAGGGCATGGATTAGATAGGTGATGGCGATTAAGGAGTGCACTTGTTGTGATGAACACTGTCTGATGTATGGAATTGTGGAATAATTATACTGTATACCTGAAACTGATATAACACTGTATATTAACTAACTGGAATTAAAATAAAAGCTTTAAAAAAAGAAGAGTGAGTAATACACTTTTAGAGTGATGAGTCATCTAAAGAAGGGATGACATATTCTAACATACTGGTAGGGGAAACACTGTCATAAAAGCTCTGTTTCTATTTACCTTTTATCATAAAATCAAAGCAAATAGACTGAATTTTTGTGTGTGAAATCATCATTAACATGGACCATGGGCAGCTTGCTTGTTTTCTCTACAATACTAATGTGAAAATAGAGATATGTTCATATTTATTTATTTGTATACTGGGTGAACATCTGTTAAGGTAATGGTAACAGTTCTGTTTGCAAATTATGCAAACCATTTTCTGATGTTCAAATTAGTTTATTTTTGGCAATGTCATCCTGAAATTAAGTGATACGGGCTGTTCCAGCTTTTGGTTAAATCCTACAGGAACTGTAGGATGCATCTAAAAGTAAGAGTTTGGACCTTAATTGGGTGGTGTGGGTGATGTGGTTTCATAGGAAATCAATTACTAATCTCTATTTTACCCTGTGTAATACCTACATTTATTGGAATTGTTTTCAAGATTTTTAAAAAGTGTTCTTTGTTTGTTTTTAATGCAGGACAATAAAAGATTTATGTCCTGAAAACTAAAGTTTGCAAAATGTCCGCAAGGGCAAAGAATGTGCTGAATTTATTTTTGACAAGAAAAATGGCTTAATATTCTTAACATACCTTTCTCACAAATCCCTTTATACAGAATGCATCAATCCATGAATGTCACTTTTGTCACAGACATCATTGGTATTCCTTCTAGTAGCTCGATAACTATATAGGCACTAAAGTAGGTTCTCTGATAGCCTACAAGAACAGGAGAACTGAAAGCTTTCCTATATTCATTTCCTTAGCTCATCCCAGAGTTATTGCTTTTCTGAGTATTTACCATCAAATAATTCTTGACAATGTTGTAAAATGAACCAATAAGAACTGCACTCTTTCAAGGAAAAATTTAGGACCACACTTGTGAGAAAAAGTTTAGAGAAATGTATGTGAAAGGTACCAATGCCAACAAAAAAAAGTTTAAGTTTCTACTGTATCAGTTTGTAGGTTTTATCTTGAACTAATACATTTTTAAGTGAGTACAGATAAAATGATTCTGGTTATGCAACGGATATTATTTTTATTTGTTTGTTTCCAGTTTTTATTTAAATTCTAGTTAATTAACATATAGTGTAATTTTGGTGTCCGGAGTAGTATTTAGTGACTCATCACTTACATATAACATCCAGTGTTCCTTGAACAAGTGTCCTCCTTAATACCCATCACCCATTTAGCTCATCACCCACCCACCTCCCTCAATCAGCCCTCAGCTTGTTCTCTATAGTTAAGAGTCTCCAGAGGGCACATGGATGGTTCAGTCACTTAAGCATCAGACTTTGGCTCAGGTCATGATCTTGGGGTCCATAAGATCGAGCACCCTGTCAGGCTCTGTGCTGACAGCTTGGAGCCTGGGTCCTGCTTCAGATTCTGTATCTTCCTCTCTCTTTGCCCTTCCCTGCTCTCTCTCGCTCTGTCTCTCAAAAATAAACAAACATTAAAAAAAAGAGTCTCTTATGGTTGTCTCCTCTTTTTTTCCCTTTCCCCTATATTCATCTGTTTCTTAAATGTCTTAAATTCCATGAGTGAAATTATATGATATTTTTCTTTCTCTGACTGACTTGTTTCACTTACCACAATACACTCTAGCTCCCTCCATGTCATTGCAAATGGCAAGATTTAATTCTTTTTGATGGCTGATTAATATTTTATTATATATGTATTATATGTTACATATAAACATATATATGTATTATATGTTATATATATATATATATATATATATATATATATATATATATATAAACATACACCACGTTTTGTTTATCCATTCATCAGTCAATAGACATTTGGGCTCTTTCCATAATTTGGCTATTTTTGATAATGCTGCTATAAATATTGGTGTGCATGTGTCCAAAAGGAAATTATTTTTAAAAGTCAGTTTGTCATTGGGCATCTGGGTGGCTCAGTCAAGTGTCCAACTCTTGATTTCAGCTCAGGTCATGATCTCATGGTCCGTGGATACAAACCCCGTGGGATTGTCTCTCCCTCTCTTTCTCTGTCCCTATCCTGCTCACGCTCTCTCTCTCTCTCTCTCAAAAATAAATAAATAACATTTTTAAAAAGTCAGTTTGTCTTCTTCCCAAATGAGTTCTTTCTCACAACTAACTATATTGCCATACAAGTTGATGGAATAATGAGCCTATTTAATATTTGCTATTACAAAATAAGATACACATGAGTATCATTTTTTTTACCTTTATTTTTTTCATTTTATTTTTTGACCCCTTTTATGCATTTTTCCCAACCCTCATTCTGGCAACTAACAATCTATTCTCTGTATCAGGAAGCTTGGGGTTTTGTTTGTTTTGTTTTTATTTTAAACAATTTTTAAATACATTATTTTGTTTTAATATGTTTTAGATTCTATATTCATACAGTATTTGTTTTTCTCTCTGGCTTATTTCATATAGCATAATGCTCTCAAGGTCCATCAATGTTGCAAATGGCAAGATTTCATTCTTTTTGTGGCTGAATAATATCCAGTGTGTGTGTGTGTGTGTGTGTGTGTGTGTGTGTGTGTGTAGACACATCACATTTTTTATCCACTCATCCATTGATTGACACTTTGGTTGTTTTCATATCTTGGCTATTGTAAATAATGCTGCAGTGAAAATGGAAGTGCATATAGCTTTTTGAGTTCGTGTTTTTGTTTTCTTGGATAAGTCCCCATAAGTGGAATTAGCGAATTAGATTGCAGTTCTATTTTTCATTTCCTGAGGTCATACTGTTTTCCATAGAGGGTATACCAATTTACATTTACACCAGCCATGCATAAGGATTCCCTTTTCTCCACATCCTCACCAACACTTAATTCTCCTCTTTGCTAATAGCCATTCTATTAGGTGTGAGCTGGTATCTCCTTGTGGCTTTGATTTGCATTTACCTGATGATTAGTTATGTTGAGCATCTCTTCATATACTTGTTGGTCATCTGTACATCTTCTTTGGAAAAACTGTCTGTTCAGTTCATATTGTTAGGGGGTTTATTTTGCTATTGGGTTGTATGAGTTCTTTATATATTTGGGGTATTAACCCCTTACTAGATATATGATTTGCAAATATATGATATACTAGATATGTGATTTGCAAAAATCAGTAGGTTACCTTTTCATTTTGTTGATGGTTTTCTTTAGCATGCAAAAGCTTTTTAGTCTGATGTAGTCCCATTTATTTATTTTTCCTTTTGTTGCTTTTGCATTTATGTCAGATTAAAAAAATTATCACCAAGACTTATGTCAAGTTGCTTACCACCTATGTTTTCTTCTAGGAGTGTTACGGTTTCAGATCTTTTTTCAAATATTTAATTCACAAGTTAATTTTTGTGTTTGGTATATATAGTGATCCAGTTTTGCTCATTTTGTGTACTTGTCTAGTCTTTCCAACACCATTTATTGGAGAACCTGTTTTTTCCTAGTGTATATTGTTTTCTCCTTTGTCATAAATTAATACAATTGATCATGTAAGTGTGGGTTTCTTTATAGTCTGTGTAGTCTGTTCCATTAATCTATGTGTCAGTTTTTATGCCATACCATACTGTTTTAATTACTGTAATTTGTAATATAGTTTGAAATCAGGAAGCATGAAACCTCCAGCTTTGTTCTTCTTTCCCAAGATTGTTTTATTTTGAGCTTTGTGGGGTTCCCTACAAATTGTATTATTTATTTATTTATTTATTTATTTATTTATTTATTTATTTATTTGAAAACTGCTATCGGAATTTTGATAAGGATTGAATTGAATCTGTAGATTGCTTTGGGTGGTATAAACATTTTAACAATATTGATTCTTCCATCCATGAGCACATATCTTTTCATCTATTTATGTCTTTTCAATCTCTTTCATTAATATAGTTTTTAGTGTACAGGTCCTGCACTCACTTGGTTAAATTTATTCCTAGGTAATTTAATCTTTTCATGCAATTGAAATGGGATTTTTTTCTTAATTTCTCTTTATGGTAGTTTGTTATTAGTTCATAGAAACACAACAGACTTTTGTGTGTTGATTTTGTATCTTGCACTCTTAATTTATTCTGTTTTTTGATGGAGTGCTTTGGGTTTTCTACATACAAAATCATGTCATCTGTAGATAATGACAGTTATTTCTTCCTTTCCAATTTGAATGGCTGAGCATTAATTTTTGTTACCATTCTTGCAAGATACAATTCCTATCTGAATCAGAATATGCTGTTATCTGTGGTTATATATTGGTATAAGTAATTGGAAGATAAACATATTCATTTCCTAGGACTTCCATAACAAATTACAACCAACTGGTAGCTTAAAACAACAATGTATTCTTTCACCGTTCTGGGGGATAGAAGTCTAAACTCAAGTTGTGGACATGGATCTGCAACCTTGGAGACTCTGGATAAAATTCTCCCTTACCTCATACTAGCTCCCAATGCCAGCTGTCAATCTCGGTGTTCCTTGGCTTGCAACTGCAACTTTCTAATCTCTGTTTCTTTTGAGCATCATGTTATTCTAGGTGTCTCTGTGTCTAAATTTCCCTTTAGTCTTAAGGACAGAAGTCACATTGGGTTTTAAAATCTACCCTAATGACATTATCTTAACATGATTATATCTATAAAGACCTTATTTCCCAACAGGGTCAAATTCACAAGTACTGGGGGCTATAACCTCAAAATATTTGTTTCTAGGGCACAATTCAACCCATAACAATAAGTTTCATGATAGGCCAATGCTGTGTGATGACAGCCATTCAGGTTGCATATGTAGCAATCTGATCAGAGATATATGTTAGCAGGCAGAATTTTCTAGCAACTCAGCTGAGGGTCATAAATAATAATTTCAAACTTTGTGTGAGAGAAAGACAAGATAGATGCAGGCTCCCAATCTTACTGGGGCTCTATTGAAACATGGATCCTGTAACATCCATAAAAAGAATGTGCTTTCTAGGTGAGATTAAAAATTCAAGGATTAGACTGCCAGCAATAATCAAGGATCTAGCTTAACATAATTTAAGGGGTGCATTGGTGGCACAGTCTGATGTGCATCAGTCTCTTGATTTTGGCTCAGGTCATGATCCCAGGGTTGTGGAAATAAGGCCCGCATTGGGTTCCACACTGAGCTTGGCACCTGCTTCAGATTCTCCGTCTACCTCCCTCTGACTCTCCTCCTTGCACTCTCTCTCTCTAAAAACAAACAAACAAATAAGCACAATTTAAGAACAGAATTTCTGGGGCACCTGGGTGGCTGAGTCAGTTAAGTGTCCAACTCTTGATTTTGGCTTAGATCATGATCCCAGGGGTTTGGGGATCAGCCCCATGTTGGCTTCCATGGGGATTCCTTTTCTCCTCTCTCTCTTTCTCCCTCTGCCCCCTCCCCCCTGCATGCCTGCTCTCTCTCCAAAATAAATAAATAAACTTTAAAAAATAAGTAAATAAAAGTTTAAAAAAAAAGAACAGAATTTCTTCTGCATGATATTAGGATAGGTAAGACACTAAAAGAAGTGTGATCTGAAGTTTGGGAATCAGATGGAATTTCAGAGGGGAGAGGAGAACTGCAAGTTAGAAACTGGGTATTAAAAAGCACACACCAAGTGTGCGTGGGTGGCTCCACAGGTTAAGCATCTGCCCCTCTGCTCAGGTCATTATCTCATGGTTTGCGAGTTTGAGCCCTGTCTCGGGCTCTGTGCGGACCACTCAGAACCTAGAGCCTGCTTTGGATTCTGTGTCTCCCTCTCTCTCTGCCCCTTCCCTGCCCACTATCTCTCTCTCTCTCTCTCTCAAAAATAAATAAGCATTTAAAAAAAGCACACACTAGTATATTTTCTAGCATTATTATTTATTTATTATTATATCTGACTTGGTCATGTATGTCTTAAGTCCTAAAATTTCAACAGATTGCCTTATTTTTATAATATTTTTATGTTGAAATCTTTAAAGGTAAATTAATCATCAATAATAATACACAGTTGTTTATAAAAATAAGAAAACTAACCATTTAAAACAGGAGTGCTCTCTGACAAGTTCAGCTTTTTTTCTGATCAAATAATATTTAGGTTAACTCCACTGCACATTTCTTCTATTTTCTCTAATTGGGCAGAAGTCTCTGCTATGTCATTAGGTACTTAACTACATGGTTAAATTAAAAGAGTGTGAAATAAAGCCTCACCCAGTTCTACAAATTCAGTTTTTAATTACATTAACTTATTAATTGCATTTGCCCATCACATATGTAATATGTTAGTTCACATTTATAATTTTGCATTACGCATATAATGGGCTTTTATAAGAATATTTTATTTTTAGTTGTGAGAATAAAGTTATTGGAATTAATCGTTATTAAAATTCATGAGTACTCATCTGATAACTAGTAATGAATATTAAAAGTATTTAGCCAGGCAATTTAAAAAGATATTCTATCTATTTTGACTTTGTTAGTGCTCATAACAACCGTATGGATTAGCTAATATTAACCTCCTCATTTTTAAGATGAGAGAATAGATGTTTATGTTTCTGAACACCTTAGAAGAGGTGTGTCCTCACACCTTAGAGTAAAACACCAATACTGTTTGAGGATGTTTTAAGGCACAGTGAAGGTTACAAAAGAAGTAGTTTTGGACAAATGCCTAGTAGTGCAATTGCTGGGTCATAGGGTAGTTCTATTTTTAGTTTTTTGAGGAACTTCCATACTGTTTTCCAGAGTGGCTGCACCAGCTTGCATTCCCACCAACAATGCAAGAGATCCTCTTTCTCCGCATCCTCACCAACATCTGTTGTTGCCTGAGTTGTTAATGTTAGCCACTCGTATGAGGACTTTAAGAGACAAAACAGATAAACATAAGAGAAGAGAAACAAAAATAATATAAAAACAGGGAGGGGGACAAAACATAAGAGACTCTTAAATATGGAGAACAAACAGAGGGTTACTGGAGGGGTTGTGGGAGGGGGGATGGGCTAAATGGGTAAGGGGCACTAAGGAATCTACTCCTGAAATCATTGTTGCACTATATGCTAACTAATTTGGATGTAAATTTTAAAATATTAAATTAAAAAAAAAGTAGCTTTGAAGGAAATCCAAGTTTATTGAAAGTCAAGATGGATATAATACCATTGTGTAGAGACTAAGAGTGTGGGCAGATTTATTTATGATAGAATGGTGGCCCCATTTTCCACCATGTTACAGGTTCTAGGAATGTTAGCAGCTGAGTGATGAATTCAGGGTTCAGTATTATAGAGCACTATGACAGAGAAGAAGAGGAAAAAATATAGCCTCTAATAGCCTGCTTTTTTAGTAGAAACAAAGACAACATGTATGTAGGATTATATCTAACTGGTGACCTATCTACCCTAAGTTTCCAAATATGCTGTGACAAGTGTTAAATACTGAAGCATCTTTTATGCCTTTGAATTTTAAATATTCACATCATTTTCCCTTACTCTAGCCTAGTTTCTTAAAGTTTTGAAAAACATGTATACGTGTGTGCATATCTGTGCCAGTTTATATCATTCTAAAGAATTTTCATTCCTTCCTGTGTCAGAACTTATAGAGTGAGTAATATATCATCTTTATAAATTTGATGGTCACAAAAATAATTAAAAATCTCAGGAAATAATTTAAAAAGGGAGTGATGGGCAAAGATTTTCTCTACAAACTTGAAGTGTTTCTCTAATTTTTTTTAAATGCTTATTTATTTTTGAGAGAGAGAGAGCACAAGATAGGGGCAGAGAGAGAGGGAGACACAGGATCTTAAGGGCACTCTGCGCTGACAGCAGAAAGCCGGATGTGGGGCTCGAACCCAGGAAACTTTAGACCATGACGGGAGCTGAAGGCAGAGGCTTAACCAACTAAGCTACCCAGGCACCCCCAAATTTGAAGTGTTTTTAAGGCTATTTCATTAAAGTCATCTTCTCCCTTATATATCATACATAGGTTTACAAATGCCTATGAAAGAAAATAAATTATGCTATCTTAATAATGTACTTGTGCATTAAGTTTCATTTTGATTCATAAAGATAGCAAGATGTTAATTATTACTTTTACATTTTATTCTGGTTGTATCTAATTTTTAAACAAACTTGGTGAACACTGCCATATGTTATTCCTACATGAGGTCTCCTTTTGACAGGTCTTGCTGTTTGTAGAGAAGGTGAATTTATTGAATATTAGCCAAAATGAAATATGCTGCAAAGTATGAAGTGCAAACATTACAGTTCTTTTAAAAATATTTTTCTAAAAACATTTGGATTAAAAACTTGTATTATTTATGGCATCATGTCTTTCTTTCTCTAATTTGAATAGTTTGACATCAATGAAAGCTAAATATTTGGAGAATATTATCCTTACCCATTCCTGTACTTTGTCAGTATTGACAGCAAAGTTACAGCTGCTTTCAAAAAATACCCCAAAGCAACATTTGAAGGAAAAAAGCCATAATTTTGCCTTATGATATGAGGGTAGAATATGACACTCATAAAATATAATCCTCTAAGTCAGTTGGGATCAGTCAAGAGAAGAGATACCAATATATATATAAATGTATTTTTAAATAAGAAAAGTTTTCAAGGGACTAAGATTTTACACATTTGTGGGAGAAGCTTAGATAATAAAGACACCAAAAGGGAGGAATTAGAGAAAAACCCTCTGGAGCAGAGACTTCTGGAAGCCAGCCGTGTCTGGATTTTGGATGGGCCTGAAGAGAGGCCTATGTAAATCTGTTGTCCCTTGTCACGGATGTTTCTATGAATTTGCATCCAAACATCTGAAGGCAGCCCAGGCTTGCAATTGGTTAGCAGTGACCAAGTTTGGAAAGAGCTCAATGCACAGCAGGAAAGGAGAGGACAAAGGAACCTGCTGGATGTCCTCCTTCAAGGGCTCTAACCACAGTGACCTTCAGAAAGTAACACCTACAGCTCAACGTCCTCCTCCAAAGTTTTCTGAATTAATTTTCTTTGGAGTCCTATAGGCAAAGGTGTTCTCTGAAATGCAGTGTTATCATTTCAGATTCTTTTATTTTTTTTTTTTAAGGATGATGGTGATGATGATGATGACGATATGATTGTTTCTGCCATTGTATAACTCCATTAAAAGAGAAAATAATATGAATTAACATAAACACTGTGAAGCGCTAAAATATATATTAATTTTACACTGCCTGGTTGCAATATATTATTCTGTTTCAGTATTTGAAGAAGCTCAAGTATCAGACAAGTATTTTGGATTTTGAACATATCAATTAGGTGTTTTCAGTTTTATTCTTTAACTTATTGCTATTTCTTCCAGTTTCCATGAAATGTATTTGATAATTTATAGGCAGTGTCACTCCTCTTCTTCTCAGAATTGGGGAAATCAGAAACAGAACTATTCATTTCATTATGGGTGAGAGCTATTCATTTCATTTATCCAAAATTCAACATGAATCATCCTTAGGGAAGTATTAGAGCTGTATATAAATACACCTAGCTATGATCCCCATTTCCTGTAGATATTACAGAGAAGAAAATACATACACAGTGCTCACAAATACATTCCTAATAAAATGACAGTAGACAAAATTATTACATGAATTGGAACATGAACAGTTTAGAAAAATGACCACATAATTCAGTGAAACTATGCTATTAAGTTACCATTAATTTTTGAGTTTCTGCCTTTCATTCTTTCTTTTGTTTTGTGTTTTTTAACATGTGGTAAATATAAAGCATCAGTTTTTCTGTATATATAGAAATATATATATATATATTTTCTGTAAATATAAAGCATTCAGTTTCAAGGGAGAAGACAGTTCCTCCCTTAACTTATTTTAAAACAGTTTCCAGATTCAATTGTAATTTTCTAACAGCTTATTTATTAATATATTATAAATATTTACCCGATATTCTTGTATTTTTAGTTAAGCCTGTGGAAGAACTTTCTTCTCCTGTGCATAAATTGTTTTTATTTTCTTTAAGTTTATTTATTTATTTTTAGAGAGAGATGAGGGAACAGCAGAGATAGGGAGAGAATCCCAAGTAGGCTCTATGCTGTCAGCACGGAGCCCAACATGGGGTTGGAACCTATAAAAAGTGAGATCATGACCCGAGCCAAAACCAAGAGTCAGAGGCGTAGCCGAGTGGGCTGCCCAGAAGCCTCTTCATTTTAGTTTGTATCAGCATATTTCAACAATTTAGCCATACTTAGCCTTCAACATACCTATGTGGTCTATAACCAAATGTATAGCATTTCAAACTTTTTTTCCCAGACTTCCTTTTTTTCTCACATTACACTGTATATTAGCTCGTCATGGATAACCCAATAATATCAAAGACAGTTTCTATTTGAACTAATTAACTCATTTAAAAAAAGACAAAATAATGACTTTATAATAGTAATTATATAGGGCCCAGAATAATAGTTATGATAATGCTAAATGTTACCTACCAATAGAAAGTTATGTTTTTTCCAACAAAATAGAATACTAGATTTTTATTATTTTCTGTTGTAAACTCTAAAACAGTGCTTCTGATAAAAGCCAGCATTCCTATGATTGGTGATTCATCAAGAATCATAAATTCAAGGGGCACCTGTCTGACTCAGTCATTTAAGCATCTGAGTTTGGCTCAGGTCATGATCTCTCAGTTCAGGAGTTCGAGCCCCGCGTTGGGCCCTGTGCTGACAGCTCAGAGCCTGCAACCTGCTTCAGATTCTGTATCTCCATCTCTCTTAGTCCCTCCCCCACTTGTGCTCTGTCTCTCTGCCTCTCTCAAAAATAAATAAACATTTAAAATTTTTTTTAAAAAATCATAAATTCATCCATTATGCATTGTAATTCAAAAAGCACTAGATCCTTCTAATTTGTGGCTTGGCCATCCCAAGATGGCTTTACTCATCTATTCCTATATAAAAATAAAAAGAGCATAGAGATTTAGATGTGATGTGCTTTAAAAAGTCTTTCATCACATTGGATTTAAAACAGTCATGTGGCCATGTGTAAATTACCAGGAGCCTGGAAAACTCAGTTTGACTGTAAGACTAGCCAGTCTCTTTCAAACAAAGTAAGCTATTGGAAAATTTTATTGAGACTTATTTTAGGGAACTATTTTGCCTCAGAAAAAAGAATCAATTGGGAGTAAGAGTATTTCAGCATTTGCTACAACATATGTCTTTTTCTCACTCTTATATGTCACGTGCTTCCTGGTTGACTTATGATTCTGTGGAAATATTCAAGGTCTAAGAGCTGTGTACTCTTTACCCTATTTCCTGGAATGGTACATCTTGCAGAGTATAGTTCAATATCACAACCATGATATTGACATTGACACAATAAAGATAATAAACTAAGGAGATATATTGTGTTTGAATTATCAGAATGGCAGGAAATTGTGATAGGAGACCAAGGGGGTGAATCCTGAAATCCCTGTATAAATTCTCCTTAAAATGATAACTGACTACAATACTTACCTGCACAGGAGTAAGTGGACACTCCAAGGAACACAAATAAAACCAAGAAATGTGATATTTAAAAGCTGAGTAAATATTTCAGGAGCTCCTTAGTGCTACAGAAGTCAAGTTTTTTTAATAAATTAGAATATCTAGATGTGTCAACTAAATGCAATTGTGATCCTGTTAAGAGACAAAGATAATAAAATGAGAAAATCTAGAATATTTTTTGTTGACATTCAAGAAATTATGAAGGAATGACTGGGGTAGAAAAATATTTACAAATATAATGACTGGGAATTTTCTGATGTTAATGATACAGCTAAAATCAGGAAGCTCATGAACTACAGGAATATAAATAAAATCATATTGAGGAACATAATAATAAAACTTTAAAATATCAAAGTAAAGATCAAACTCTCGAGGCAGCCAGGGAAAGAGGGGAGGTTACCTTCTAAGAGAGACAACAGATGAAAAAAATATGTCTCAAAAAAATGCAGAACAAAAGACAATGGGATATTATTTTCAAAGACCTTAAAGAAAATCCATGACAATTTATAATTTTGTGTCCCTGGGGCGCCTGGGTGGCTCAGTTGATTAGGCATCCAACTTCAGCTCAGGTCATGATCTCACACTCCATGAGTTCGAGCCCTGCGTGGGGCTCTGTGCTGATAGCTCAGAGCCTGGAGCCTCCTTTGGATTCTGTGTCTCCCCCTCTCTCTGTCTCTCCCCTGCTTATGCTCTGTCTCTCTCTGTCTCAAAAATAAATAAATAAAACATTAAAAAAATTATAATTTTGTGTCCCTAGATAGCATCTTTTAAGAATGAAACAATACTGAAAGAATTTTACCAGAATAGTGCTAGAACTGCAAAATATAAAAAAATTCTTCAGAAAAATAGAAAATAAACTCAAAAGGAAACTCACTTTGGATGAAGGAATTAAGAGAAATAGACTAAATACGAGGGTAAATCTAAATAAATACTGAGATATAAAACACTGGTATCTTAGGGGATTTAAAATATATACAGGTTTCAAATACTTAGCAACACTAGCATGCAAGCCAGATAAGCAGAAGGTAGTTAAAATGTTAGAAAGTCCTCGCAATTTTACTGGTAGGTGAAGAATACTAGTTTCCATTATGAACATAAACTTTAAAAATAATGAAAAAGGTTTAGGTGCACCTGGGTGGTTCCATCAGTTAAGCATTCGACTCGATTTTGGTTCAGGTCATGATATCACTGTGAGATCAAGCCCTCCTTCTGGCTTTGTGTCCACAGCATGGAGCCTGGTTGGGATTCTCTCTCTGCCCCTTTCTCTGCTCCTTCCCTGCTCGTGCACGTGTGCACTTGCTCTCTTTCTCTCTCTTTTAATAAATAAACATTAAAAAAATAAATTAAGGGGCGCCTGGGTGGCTCAGTCAGTTGAGTAACTGACTCGATTTCAGCTGAGTTCATGATCTCACGGTTTCTTCAGTTTGAGTCCCATGTCAGGCTCTATGCCAGACATGGAGTTTGCTTGGGATTCTCTCTCTTTCCCTTTCTTTGCCTCTCCCCTGCTCTCTCGCTCTCTCTTCCTCAAAAATAAATAAATTAACTTTAAGAAATGTAAAAAAAAATTAAAAAAATAAAAAATGTATAACCAACAAACCAATAGACAGGAAAAATTGAGCCATACAAAACATTCAGTACAGATTAAACAAAAGAATGAAAGTGAGAAAGTAGATGCACAAATATATGGTCAATGTATTTCAATAGAAATTCTAAGGGAAATTTTTAGGGAAAAGAAATTACTTTCAATAAATAGCACTAGAAATTTTCTAAATGGGTGCCTACAAGAAGAAAATATATTGATCAGTGTCAACAAATTATTCATACGTTAAATACGGTTTGATTAACAAATTGCTCTTTTTGTTTTCATTTAATTATATTCACTCTTGAAACACAGGGAGTATTTCCATTACAGATGAAGGGTAGGAAAAAAAATTTAGCTCCAAATTATGAACCATTGTTTTTTCCTTGCTCATAGAACATGATGTGGAAAGAAGGTGAGAACAACAAGGAGACATGTATTAGTTAAGTCCAAAGAGACAACATCTTCTAAGCAGTTTTCTCATGAAAATGTTGCAGATATATTTGTAATGGCAATAGAGTTTTTAATTTCTAAATGACAATAAATTTGTTCCTTAGGTTATTTCTGTTATTTCTTAAAGTAGCATATTAAATATGACAAATATAAACTTAAATATACATAAGTATACATTTCAATTTATTTACTTTAATACTTACTACATATAACTATATTTCCCGAAGGAATTTCTACTTCTTTTTTTTAAAAATTTTTTTAACGTTTTATTTATTTTTGAGACAGAGAGAGACACAGCATGAACGGGGGAGGGGCAGAGAGAGAGGGAGACACAGAATCGGAAGCAGGCTCCAGGCTCTGAGACATCAGCCCAGAGCCCGACGCGGGGCTCGAACTCGCGGACCGTGAGATCGTGACCTGAGCTGAAGTCGGATGCTTAACCGACTGCGCCACCCAGGCGCCCCAGGAATTTCTACTTCTAATATCATTTCCTCATCCATCTTTTCAAGATTAATCAATTACATAAAATTATAATTAACATTTTCCTACTGTATCTTGTTGCACATAGCAGCAAATAATATATTTTTATCAACTTTAGTATATTCTATATTTGCCATTTCCTCCAAAGAAATTATTTTTTAATGGAATTAAATTCAAAAAATACATATGGATGTGCATTTATACATGGACTATATAGATAAATGTAAATTCACAAGCATGTTGAATTTTAGTAAAATGATAATGAGGGAAACCATTTCAGGAAAATTGGCTTTGGGAAGTTTAAAGACATAAACCTTACTACTTCCAAATTCTTACAGCAATTTGAACTACTTATGAAATATTTCTAATTCAGCAAAGTTGCAGGATACAAAATCAATGTACAGAAATCAGTTGTATTCTTATACACTAACAATGAAGCAACAGTAAGACAAATAAAGAAACTGATCCCATTCACAATTGCACCAAGAAGCATAAAATACCTAGGAATAAATCTAACCAAAGATGTAAAGGATCTGTATGCTGAAAACTATAGAAAGCTTATAAAGGTAATTGAAGAAGATTTAAAGAAATGGAAAGACATTCCCTGCTCATGGATTGGAAAAATAAATATTGTCAAAATGTCAATACTACCCAAAGCTATCTACACATTCAATGCAATCCCAATCAAAATTGCACCAGCATTTTTCTCGAAACTAGAACAAGCAATCCTAAAATTCATATGGAACCACAAAAGGCCCCGAATAGCCAAAGGAATTTTGAAGAAGAAGACCAAAGCAGGAGGCATCACAATCCCAGACTTTAGCCTCTACTACAAAGCTGTCATCATCAAGACAGCATGGTATTGGCACAGAAACAGACACATAGACCAATGGAATAGAATAGAAACCCCAGAACTAGATCCACAAACGTATGGCCAACTCATCTTTGACAAAGCACGAAAGAACATCCAATGGAAAAAAGACAGCCTCTTTAACAAATGGTGCTGAGAGAACTGGACAGCAACATGCAGAAGGTTGAAACTAGACCACTTTCTCACACCTTTCACAAAAATAAACTCAAAATGGATAAAGGACCTAAATGTGAGACAGGAAACCATCAAAACCTTAGAGGAGAAAGCAGGAAAAGACCTCTCTGACCTCAGCCGTAGCAATCTCTTACTCGACACATCCCCAAAGGCAAGGGAATTAAAAGCCAAAGTGAATTACTGGGACCTTATGAAGATAAAAAGCTTCTGCACAGCAAAGGAAACAACCAACAAAACTAAAAGGCAACCAACGGAATGGGAAAAGATATTCGCAAATGACATATCGGACAAAGGGCTAGTATCCAACATCTATAAAGAGCTCACCAAACTCCACACCCGAAAAACAAATAACCCAGTGAAGAAATGGGCAGAAAACATGAATAGACACTTCTCTAAAGAAGACATCCGGATGGCCAACAGGCACATGAAAAGATGTTCAGCGTCGCTCCTTATTAGGGAAATACAAATCAAAACCACACTCAGGTATCACCTCACGCCAGTCAGAGTGGCCAAAATGAACAAATCAGGAGACTATAGATGCTGGAGAGGATGTGGAGAAACGGGAACCCTCTTGCACTGTTGGTGGGAATGCAAATTGGTGCAGCCACTCTGGAAAGCAGTGTGGAGGTTCCTCAGAAAATTAAAAGTAGACCTACCCTATGACCCAGCAATAGCACTGCTAGGAATTTATCCAAGGGATACAGGAGTACTGATGTATAGGGCCACTTGTACCCCAATGTTCATAGCAGCACTCTCAACAATAGACAAATTATGGAAAGAGCCTAAATGTCCATCAACTGATGAATGGATAAAGAAATTGTGGTTTATATACACAATGGAATACTACGTGGCAATGAGAAAAAAATGAAATATGGCCTTTTGTAGCAACGTGGATGGAACTGGAGAGTGTGATGCTAAGTGAAATAAGCCATACAGAGAAAGACAGATACCATATGTTTTCACTCTTATGTGGATCCTGAGAAACTTAACAGGAACCCATGGGGGAGGGGAAGGAGAAAAAAAAAAAAAGAGGTTAGAGTGGGAGAGAGCCAAAGCATAAGAGACTGTTAAAAACTGAGAACAAACTGAGGGTTGATGGGGGGTGGGAGGGAGGAGAGGGTGGGTGATGAGTATTGAGGAGGGCACCTTTTGGGATGAGCACTGGGTGTTGTATGGAAACCAATTTGTCAATAAATTTCATATATATATAAAAAAAAGAAATATTTCTAAGAATTAAGCTGATCACTTTAGGTAAATGTATAATCTTTAAATTTTATTATCTATTTACAAGATAAATTATTATTAAAAATAATAAAATATAGTAATATTATTTCTGTACTATTAATACATGCCAATCACTTTGCTAAACATTTTAAATAAATTATCCCTATTAATTTTCATAACCACATTTCATAGGACAGCATGGTTAATATATTTCTTTTTCAAATAACAAGACAGAAATAAAGTGACCTGCTCTTATTATCCAGTTAATAATATAAATTAAAATTCAGAACTAGTCTCTGCTATGTTGAAATCTGGCTCCTCTATATTCTCTATGATATATTGTTTAAAATCCTCCAAATATCTTACTTTTGTGGTTAGGTCAACATACACCCACGCGAGTTTGCAATATTTTGTAAAGTATTTCTTTGAAAAATTTTATTTTTCAACTTTTGAAAAATTAAATGTCAATTCAAGCTTTCCAATGATTAGATCTTTATATTAATAGAATCATATTAATGGACTCTGTTTAATGAGATGTGCTTTACTGATATCAGCAAATAGAGGAAAGCGTTAATGAAGTTCCTCTACTTTGATCGTCAAAGATAATGACCATAACGCCAACATACTCTGTATTGAGTAGAACAACAATAGTGACATACTAGTAATAGCCTTAATACTGGATTAAGTTAAAATAAGACATTGAAAATCACCAACTTTTTACAAATACGGTATGATTTCACTCATATGTAGAATTTAAGAAACAAAATTAATTATCATAGAAAAAAAAGAGAGGCAAACCAAGAAACAGACTATTAACTATAGGAGAACAAACTGATGGTTACCAGAAAAGAGGTGGGTGGGGGGATGGGATAAATAGTTGATAGGAACTACGTACTGCACTTGTGTGATGAGCACTGGGTGTTGTATATAAATGTTAAATAACTAATGTAACACTGTATATTGACTAACTGAACTTTAAATTAAAACTTTAAAAAAATAAAAGAAGGATTGCACACAGAATTTTAAAAAAATAAAAGAAAATCCTCAACTTTTTGTTTCTTAATGCAGCAGAAATTTATTTCTCCCATAAGTATAGTTAAAAGCAGGTCCTCCTTATCTTTAGCAGGAGTGACAGAGTCTTACAGACTGTACCCTACAGTTATTTGGACATGGAATATTTCAGAATTTCTGATATATTCAGTAAGTTGTTTTCAATTTTTTCATCAATTTTTAGTGGACACAAAGGAAATAGCATGTAGAAGAAAAGTCACACCTTACCATCTTAAGATAAAAGATTGACATTTCTGATGCTTACTTTTTAAATTGTGAGGATACTCTACTTGGAAAAAAAGAATAAGAAATATAGTACTTGGTTGGTTCAATAGTTTGAGGCAAAGTTCTATACTATGGAAGACGACAGACACACATCTTTTCTCAACATCTAGTTGCCTCGACCACAAGGAGAATTCTGAGACTTAAGAATGTGTGTTTGAGAATTTTGACACCTGTATCTTCTGAAGCAATGAGTAATCAAAGAGAGATGAAGATGCTTATAATGAAAACGTACTAACTTGGCTTGACACTGGCCTTTGTTCAAAAGACAAAATATTGGCAGGACATAGAATTTGACAATGCAAACGTTGTGTAAACTGTTTAGTTCAAGACTTGAAATAGAGGATTTGCCTGACTTATCCAGTCACAGCAGTGGTATTCATAATTTTCTTGTTACAGGAAAAAAATGTAGCAACAGTACTCAAGGGAACAGGTTTACAATCCTAAGAAGTCCTTGTTATTTCACTCATTGATTTCCAGTGGCTGCCTGACTTGAAATATACATTACAGGAAGCTGATGGAATTGCCAAAGTGATGGAGAAGTAAGGTGCTCAGGGTTTCCAATGGCATAATGAAGATATATACAGCTGAAAGGGAATTAGGTAGCTCCACATCAATAATATAAATCAAATAATTAAAAACATTTTCATTCTATAAAGCATGAGGCTCTATTTTACATCACAATTCTTTTGCAGGATTAAATTCTCAAAGTATTATAAGGATTTCAAACTTCTTTAGGCTAATTTGGATGAAATTAAACACATACATCATTCTAACAAATATCTCCCAAACGATTGTGAACTTTGGAAATGAGAAAGAGATTAATGGTAATGTATTTCATATTTGTGTTCTCTCTGTAATGGTTCAATTATTTTCCCATGAAGAATTTATTATTTCTACCCAACAGACATCGGTCAGACTTTTAATAGACATTGCTGAAAGTCATATAAAAAATGACTTCCAAGTACAATAAATTTAACAGCTATTATTTTTCTCATTGTCTAAGTGACAGACCTAATAACCCATGTCAAAATAACAGGAAAAAAATAGAGAGGCAGTACACAAGTCTTGTAGTGGCTCAAAAGTTATGTTTAACAGTTAGTGACAAATGAAAGCAGGAAAGAAGTTATAACAAAAGAATGTGTAAGATCACCAGAAGTAAGTTCATTAAACATGTGGCAATCATTTTCATTAAGAAATCAGTGTGCATCAAAGACAGTCCACAATGGGAAAGATAGTAACTTAACAAATATTTTCTTGCCAATCTAATCTATTAATAATCAAAGCAGTGATAGACTGAACTAAAATTATTTAATTTCTTTTTTTAAAAGTTTATTTATTGTGAGAGGCAGAGAGAGTGAATGGGACAGAGAGATAGAGGGAGACAGAAAATCCCAAGCAGGCTCCGCACCGTCAATTCAAAGCCCCATGTGGGGCTCGAACTCATGAACCACAAAATGAAGTCCCATGCTTAACTAACTGAGCTACCAGGTGCCCCTCAAATATTTAATTTCTGATACTGATGTATTTTGAAAGTTGGATAAAAAAGCAAAACACATGCATAAAAGTGAAGTCATTATCAGATATTTTCCTTTTGATTTTTTAAGTAAACATTTTGATTTAAAAATAGTTTACTGTCATTAGGACAATTGCTCAGTGACTATGAAATTTTTATATCAAGTAATTTGACAAGCTTCATTAATTGTAATTCTATAATCATAATTATGTTTATATGTAGAATCTACAATGACAAAAATATTATTATTAGTTAAAAATTACGTTCCACAGCATATGTCTACAGTAATTTTCATGAGGATGGTTTAATTATTGTAACCATCAAATTACCTCAATTCAACAAAACATGTCTTTTTCTTATCTCTTTTTCCAGGAATATCATTCACTGTGTCCATCATGTATGGACTTCCAAGTTGGAGACACCTTTTAATCCAAAGACTTAGAAATTTATCTATGTGAATATATTACCTCAATTTTTCAGGATTTTTTTTTCAATTTTAAGCATATAAGTCAGACCAATCATCTCCCTCTTTTTTCCCCCTTTTTAAAAGACAGCTTTATTGAGATATGTTTGAGTTACAAAAATCAGCATGTATTTAATGTATACAATTTGATGAGTTTGGACATATGCATAGACCTGTGAAACTATCACTGCAATCTAGGTAATTAATAAATCAATTACCTCCAAGAGTTTCCTAGAGCCTTTTTGGTTTTTAGTTTGTTTGTGTGTTTTTGTGTGTGAATCTGGTAAGAACACTTAAGAGGAGATCTACACTCTTAACAAATGTTTTAAGTGCTCAATAGAGTATTGTTAACTATAGGCTATATCATATAGCAGACCTCTGGAATATATTTATCTGTAAAACTAAAGCTTTATACCCATTGAACAACATCTCCCGATTTTCCCTTGCCCCCAACCTCAAGCAGTCACCGTTCTACTTTCTGCTTCTTAAATCATTTTTCTTCTGTACTGTTTTTCTTTTCCAAAGAATAGTCTTTATTATATTATCTTACTTTGTCTAGTACTGTGTTATACATTAATTATAATTATTTTTATTATTTGAAATAATTTTAAATTGATTCTGGAAAAGCCTTATCAACAATTAATGAAAACTTCTTTTATAGCTTATGATAAATTCATAGAAATAAAGTAATTCATCCACATTCATTCAGTGAATTCCAGAATTATAGGAACATCTTAGATTTGGCTTTCATTTTATATTTAAAATCAACTTCATTTAATTATGATTTACATAGAAACTGCAAACCATGTAAATCTACAGTTGAATGCACTTTTATAAGTATATATATTCAATAATCACCAATCCAATCAAGACACAGACTTATCCATCGATAAAAAATTTTCTGTTCTGTAGTTTCCTAGTCAGTGTTATCAAGTTCCTTACCCCATACAACAATGGATTTGGTTCTGTCACTGTAGATTAAATTTACATTTTCTAGAGTTACATATCCATGGAATCCTATAAATCACACAATGACAAATGCATGAAATTCATATTTGGGTGTTTTAGAGGTCCCTTCCTTTTAGTTGCTAAGTAGTGTTTGAATGTATGGATATACCACAGTTTGGTCCAGTATTGGATTTTCTAAAAAATTCTATGAATATGTATTTGTGTAAAAGCTCTTTTGTGGTCATGTGTTTTTGTTTCTTTTCGTTAAATACCTCAGTGTGAGATTTCTCAAAATAATAAATGTATGTTGAATTTTACAAGAGAATGTCAAAGATTTTCTAAACTTCTTATACCTTTTAATATTTTCCTTAACAGTGTATGAAAAAAATTACTACTCCACCTGTTTGTTAACATTGATTTTGCCAACATTTTACTTTTAGTCATTCTACTGGGAGTATAGTGGTATTGGATTGTAGTTCTAATCTGTAATATCAGATAATTAAATGTGATGGTGACCTTTTCTTGTCCATATCAACCATCTGAATATCTTTCAACCATTTTTACTGGGTGTTTTTCTTATTTGGGGCTTGTAATAGTTTTTATATATTCTGGATCCAAGTACTTTGTCAGATAATAGAATTGAGAATACTTTCCATCAGTCTGGCTTGCCATCTGTGTTTATATTAGTCTCTTAAGAACAGAAATTTCTAATTTTTATAGACTTCAATTCATCAACTTCTTTCATGGTTCATGCAATTTTGTTACATCTAAGAAGTCTTTACATATCTAAAGATCACAGGTAGTTTTCTTTCTATGCATTTTCTAGATGATTTATCATTTTAGCCTTTACATGTAAGTCAACAGTTTATTATTAATTTTTGTGTGGTATAGAAATAGCAGTGGTTCTTTTTCTTTCCTTACTTTTTTAAAAACTAAAGATATAAATTGTCCAGAATCCTTTGATTAAATCCACTGAATATTTTGTCATACTTAAAATTGATCACATATATGTCAGTCCTTGTCAATACCAGAAGTTTGTACACTTTTCCTATAAAGAGCCAATTGTATAAATCAGCCTTGAGAACATATGGTTTCTATTGCAAATATCTACTCTACTGTTATAGCATGGAAGTGGCCATAGGCATACTTGAACAAACGGCTGTAGATATTTTACAATAAAACTTTATTTACTGGGGTGCCTGGGTGGCTCAGTTGGTTAAGCATCCAACTCTTGGTTTCAGCTTAGATCATGATCTCACAGTGCATGTGCTTGAGCCCTACATTGGGCTCTGTGCTAGTGACCTGCAACGAGCCTAAATGGGATTCTCTCTCCCTCCTTCTCTCTGTCCCTCACCGCCTTCTAGACACAAACCTTAAAAAAAAGAGAGAAAAAAAGTCTGTTTACAAAAACAGACCACCAGTCAGTTTTAGAAACTATTCCATTGAGCTTTATTGTCTTTATGTCAATTTCAGAGAATGGATGAGTTAATAATATTATCTTCTAATCCATGAATTAGTATTCATTCTTTCATTTCTCTCAGTAATATTTGTAGTTTACAGTATTCTTCTCTTGCAGTATATTGTTAACTTTAACCACAATTATTTCAGACTTTCTGATACCATTTTAAATAATATATTATTTCATTTCCTGGATATTTGTTCCTAATAAATAAAAAAACAAAATTATTGAGCTTGCATCCCAGGATAGGTTAACAATCTTATTATTTCTGACAGTTTCTTTGTAGATTCCTTAGGTTTCTCTACGAAAACACATTGTCCATGAATAAAGACAGATTTACTTATTCTTTGCCCATCTTTGTATTGAATAGAGTGGGAAATATTTCATCCTTCATTGTTACATATGATATGACAGACAAAAATAATGTTCCTTCTGCTGTTGTCTATTGGGCTATGTAATAAATGTCCGATTAGGTCAAGTTTTTTGATAATGTGGTTAAAGTTTGTAAAAGAGGCAAAATATAAAATGTAAAATCAAAATGAAACCAGTTGAGAAAAATATGAAGCAACAAAAATAAAACATAGAGAATCTTAAAAATCTTAAAATAGAGGTAGCGGATTGAAGCATGAATTAAACTTCATTAATGCCGAAGTGGAAGAGAAAGTAAGAGAAACAGCATTATAAAGAGAATCAAAAAGACTATTTGGGTTCTTAAATTTTTAAAAAAGAAAACTTGATATGAAATAAAGAGCTAACTGAAAATCTTAATATGAAAAGAATTTAATGAGAAGATATCACAGACAAAACAAATCTGCTCAGAGGAAATGGACGTAAAAAAATAATCTGCATCACTTCTAGGTAAGGAAATTAATTAAGATGAAAACATGAGGCCAAACAAGACGCTCATTGAGATATAAGAGAAAAGATCAGGAAATATCAAGAAAAAAAAGAAATCTGTCTTGATCTGAATACTAAAGTAAGGACTTTAAAAGGGTTTATTATGTAACTAAAATAAATAATGACCCATAGATACAAAACACACTAGCAGTTTAGATGTTTGACTTTATGATGCAAATTGTACTTTGTCAACTTATTATCTTAGTCAGCCTATTGTGGAAAAATTAATTTTGATCATAAAAATGAAACTCTTAACTATTTGAGATTAGCCTGGAGTGGGGGGTGGGGGCAGGAGCTCCTTTCAATAGCATGACAACCTCATGCAGAAGTGATGAGACTTTCTTGTCCATGGTTTGCGTCATTCTTTCTCTGGGTCCATTGCTGAATTTCCTTTCAGATACCCCTATCAATTTGCTATCTATATGATTAATAGGAGAAATGCAATGGACATGATATTGGTTTATGCCAGATTCCTAAAGTTTTAAACAATTCATTCTTGCTTGTTCCTCAAATCATGAAATTCATTTCCTTCAAATAAACTGATTAGAATTCTTGGAATCCCTGACCCTTGAAAGGGACAAACTATGTTGCCTTTCCAACCTGTGACTCAAGAGGAAGAAGAACATTAAAGTTGATTTCAAACTTAATATGATATGTTCTCACACTGAAAGATTTGTAAAGGGAAAAAAAATCAGGACTATTCTATGAAATATAATAAAACTAAAGATATTTCTAAAATAAAAGAAACTCCTTTATATATCTGTCAACAATAATGTGTAAATAAGCCTAGAAAATCAACTACAGGCAGCAATTATAAATTACTATTACTTTACATTGAGAAAATCAATTTCACAGTACTGATATTAGGTCTTTTTATTTTTTTCTAAACCATCTACTTTTCTAGATTCTTTTTCAGAAGGGAAATTTTGTACATGTCTTTGTAGTTCTAATTAATTTTGACAGTATTTTGAAAGAATTAAAATAACAGTATGAGCATCTGACAAAAATAGACTGGTTTTCTATTGGTTCTGTCAATTACTGAGAAGAGTCCTAAAATCTCCAACTATAATCACGCATTTTCCGACTTTTACTTCAAGTTCTATCACTATTTTTGCTTCATTTTTTGGGAGTTTGTTGTTAACGTACACATTTAAAACCACTATGGCTTGTTAATGAATTTATCCCTTCACTGCGATGTGATGTCTTATTTCTTTTCTGGTAATATTCTTTGTTCCTAAGCCTAGGTTTTTTTTTGGTATTGATGTAGGTATTCTGGGTTTTTCTTAGTGTTAGATGGTATAATTTTTTTTTTTAATTTTTACCTTTTATTCCTTGATATTCCAAGTGGGTTTAGGATCACTGTTCTTAATTTTTATGTATCTGATTAATTCTGACTTTTAATATAATTATCAACATGGTTTTGTTTAACAGTACCATCTTAATATTTGTTTCCCATGTTTTTCCACTCATGATTTATAGGTTAAGTGTCCCCTGCGAGAAATAAAATTAAATTTAACAGTTGCTCAGTTAATATATTGGAACATCATTATTTTTGTTTATCTCTTTTATATATTTGGATATCTAGTCTTCCACTCTTAGAAATTTCTGACATGGAGCAAGACCCCAAATGAACCTATATTATGGGCATAAAAAGGAATCCCTGGAGTCATAGCCAATTGCAAATATTTAAAAAATAAAACAAAATAATTTTTATAAAATAACCAAGTAGGTCTAAAACTTTTCAAAACATTTCTTATAGGCAGCACATTAGTTCTTGATATCGTTGCTATACCAGTAGCCTCCACAGACAATGGGAATAAATTGATCCATTATTTTTCAAGGCAGTGACTTAAATGGATTCCATGATATTGTTTCTATCTTCTTCCCTTTTTCATAAAAGATTTTTTAAAAGTTAGGTAATATTGATGTATTCCAGAAGAGAGTCTTTAAGAAAGATATTTTAAAAAGCTGGTACTTTCTACTGGGTCATTCAATAAGTGACCCAGTAGAAAGGTCTTTTTGTGCTCAGAGTTCTAAGAAGTCTGCCATCCCTGAAGGAGTTCATGAACTCTTACCTTTCCTCATTTGAGTGAACAGTATACAAAGAGCTTATTTTCCTTATCTATAACCTAATTACAATAATTTTCATCAAGTACACTTCCTAGAAAATATATAGCATATAATTAATTTTTAATAAAATTTTATTCTAATTACAAATTAAGAAGGTAAATTTTCAAAAGTCTTTGGAAAATAAATAAAAATGAGAGATTTTTTAAATCTTAAACTAGCTAAATCCATAACCCAAGTTTAACCATGGTTAATTTTTGGTATATATCATTTTGGTCTCTGTTTTTGTCTGCCCATTTCTCCATTTCATATTACACAATCAACCCCACACCCACAGCGTTATTTCTTGAGCAGAACTGATGATAATAAGTAATATGTAATGCACAGTTATTATATGTCAGAAATTGCATTAAATGCTGTACAAATTTAATTCATACACAAACAACTTATTAATATAGAACCTATTCTTATCCCTATTCCAGAGACAATAAAATTATACCTTGAAGAAATTATGTGTCAGCCATATTTACATATTAATAAATCACTGAGCCATGATACAAAACTAGCTCTCTGTATCTCTTAATAATATTTGCTTGGGGTATTAGAAATTATTATTACCATCGAAGTGAGGTAGCCATTTTTGAGAACAAAACTTAGCTTATTTGTCCTCTTAATATGCACTTACATTTTCCCTGTATTATTATTATTATTATTATTATTTTATATCACTTGCCAATAAACCTCATAAAAGGAAATTTCTGGATATTTCATTTGATTATAACTTTGTAACAAATTTATATAACTCAGAGATCACATATAATTTTATACACAGTGCTATTCTGTTTAACAGAAAATGCATACTATTTCCATTAATGTCAATACAAGCTGATTCCAGTTTTCAAATCTTACTTGATGACTAACCCAAATAAGGATAATATACTACCATATGTTTGAAATAGAAGCTTTAAGCACACACATAATATTATTAGTCTCCTCCCTTGCCTCTATACATGAATATCTTAAAAATCTTCATGCTTTTGCTTATTTAGATTATGTTAAAATGTATTTGAAGTAATTAAAAATCTCAGGATTGACAAGGGTTAAAGAAAGGCCTGGTGTGAAACGAATTGTGTGTAACTATAAAAAAGAAACATGAAGATCCTTGTACTGACCAATATAGTGATACAATATTCTCCAATAAGTTCATATTCTGAGGTTTTGAGTGGACATGATGTCTCAGGGGAAGGAGCATTATTCAATCCTTTGCATGTAGTCTGTCTCTTTTCTTGTCAGGATTCTATACCCTGCTGATTCTGCCACATGGTTGCTCTCCAGGGCCTTCAAAGAATTGTTTTTATATTATACATATTTGTTATTGTTTTAAGGTTGAATAATAAGTCTAATAATACAAGCTACTTTTCCATGAACAGAATTGGACCTACCACCCAATTCTTTTTCAAAAGCTCTTGTGAGCTACCTGGCGATTGCAATCATCTATCCGCTAACATTTCTCAGAGTATGTGGTGCAATGGAATGCATGTGACTATAGGTCAAATAGTGTTAGATTAGTGCATCCATGCATGTATCCATTACTAAATGAAAATATTACAGCACACCATTTCCATGGTGTGTTTGCATCTTTGCCACAAAACTGAGAGTATTTTTGTATGAATAGTGCCTTATTCAGCATCTGGTTTATAACAGGAGTTTAAAAGTATTTATGTAATAAATGAGTTTATAGTCACATGAATGAATACAGAGAAAAGGAAAGAATTATAATGCATTCTATATTAGCAGGATGTAAGAAACCTACTCAGATTTGCAAAAGCCAGAAGAAAGCAAAGAATGGGATTTGAGTCTGATTCTAATATACCTAATTGTGTTAATAAAAATAGCCAAATTTAATAAAAACCAACTATGTGCCAGACAATATGATAATTAGAGAGTTACATTGTACATGCTGTATGTTTAAAATTTCAAATTAATTTTCTGCAGTATTACTCTTAGGACTTTGTTCTGTTGATTGACAGGCACCTGGAGAGATCATCCTAGCTGTGGTGATGCAGCTATCTGCTACTTGGAACTCTTACTGTAGAAAGTAAACTCAGGTTCCTCCAGGGTGTTGTGAATTTTTCTTGACATCAGTTAAACTCTCTCAACCATTTTAATACACAAAACCTAAGTCTGGGAGCAACTGATTCACTGAATTGATAAAACTGACCTAATTTACAGGTGAGAAACTAGGCTTGTAAAGAACACTAGTTTTTGTTGTCTGAAGGCATGAAGAAGCCTGAGAGGTTTTACAATCTAGGTATATTAAATTGACTGTTCTGTTCAATGTAAAAGAGAATAGATATGCAAAAACTGGACTAAATGGGAGAGAGCTAATCAAACAGGTGGCAGAGCAGTGATTAAGGCAATAAGTCAAAATGAAAGTAATAGTCAAGCCTTTATCATTTACAGTAAGGCAACTTTTGCAATGTTCTATTTTTCCCAATGGAAGGGTGCCAAGTGAGGGTTAAATGTAACAGCACAAGTGGGCTGGGTGGCATGGTTTCAATGCTGAAGGAGTTCTAAACAAAAGACCCCTGCCACTTTATGGACCCAGAGGCTGGGGGAGGGTAAAGGGAAAGAACTGGGAGCAGAGAAGTGATAATTGAAGAATCAGAATGGGGAAAAGTGTCCTCAAATTTCCTACCTTCTGAATAATATCCATGATAGGGATGCCCTGGTGTCTCAACCAACTGTCCATCAGGTCATGATCTCATGGTTCATGAGTTTGCGCCCCCCACCCCCCCAATCAGGCTCTCTTCTGTCAGTACGGAGCCCACTTTGTATCTTCTGTCCCCCTCTGTCTCTGCAATTCCCCCACTCAGTCTCACAAAAATACATAATAAAACATAAAAAAAAATCCATTATAATGGGTGTGAGGTGATATCTCATTGTGGTTTTGATTCACATTTCCTTAATCATTAGTGATATTCAGCATCTTTTCATGCACCTCTTGGCAATCTGACTATAGTGAACAATACTACATTGCGTATTTGCAAGGTACTAAGAGATATCAAAAGTTCTCATCACAAGAAAAAAAATTGTAACTATGTAAGGTGATGGACATTAACTAGAATTATTGTGGCAATCATTTTGCAAGGTGTACAAATATCAAATCATTATGTTGTACACCTGACACTAATATAATATTACGTGTCAATTACACTACAATTATACCACAATTTTAAAGAATCTCCCTCCCTCCCCATCTATAAGGAGACTCAGCAGAGGCATTTAGGAAGCCGTTGGGAGAGGGTCCCTGATAGAGGCCTCGAAGTAGAGGCCCCTGGCTATGGATGCAACTATGCACTAGAGTATGACCTGAGCCCTTGACTGTAACTCCTTTCAGAGACTATAATACATTGTCTGTGCATCGTGCTTGGTGTGAGGAGTGTGGCCTGTCAGGTAAACTCTTTGTAATTGCCTATGGTCAGTCCTGAATGATCAACTATAGGATTTGGCCTGGAACCAGACTTCTCAATTCAGCTATCATTTATTAATACAATAGAGGCAAGGTATCTACAACTATGTTAATTTTTCTTTATACTATAGGGAATGTATTCTTTAATCAATACCATGAGTTGTACATTCAGAATGTCAACTAAAACAGTTCAGCAGGTATTCACACATTTTGGGTTGCAAAGACAATTTAACTGGAACAATGGAATAGCTGCAGTGAAAAAGTGATTTTAAACTTCACATACAACCATAATCACAATGCACACCTCTGCAAACTTTGGATTTAAAAATGATATATGCATTTTAGATAAATCTCAATAAACTTTTCTGTTTTCTGTCAATCAATTGATGATAACATCTTGTCAGTTTTGTTTAAGACAGTGAAAGTGGTTTCCAATGAATACTTGCGTGACAAAGCGGACTGTTAAACTGTCCACTGAGTCATACCCTTTGGCCATTAATTATGTAAATGTGGAAAAAAACATTTAAGATTCATGTTTTTAAATTTAATGAATGCTAGTCTACCAAAATGCCATTCTATATTCGGTAATACACACAAAAGTAAACAAAGAATTATTTTGGCTCCATAGAAGGGTTTAGTCACATTTTTCACTAGTGAATCCAATTTTGGATCACTTTCTGGGACTATATGTTTCATCTTCAGTTTCTCACCCTCCCTACTTTGTTCACAGAAACTCCTGCCAATAGTGACCATGGATTTCCCACCAATCAAAGCCTCACCCATGAGTCATAACTTCTAGCCTACTTTTAGAATGTATCTTTTCTTTTTATGATTGAAACAATGGGTTTGCTATATATTTTTATATTCTATATGGATATACAATGTGTTTAACTATATATTTTCTAGGCCAATTTACATTAAATTTAAAAACATATATCTCCATGCATGTAATATGATGTGATATTTCTTTATTCATAAGTGATAAGAAAAGATGTTATAGCAAAAACAAAATAAAATCATATTTAAATATTATATAACATTTTCTGTTCTGTTCTTTTAATCTGGAAAAGGATATTCCTTTTCTCTTTTAATGCAACTCTGTCAGACTCATGGATTTTTTTTTTATTCTATAGGTGGAAAATGAAAAGGTATTTTAACTTATTGCAACCTTTAATTTGCAACTTTCTCCAGAATAAAAAATAGGTGCTGGTTAGGTGAAAAACTGCTGTCATTAAATAGTCCTCCATTGGTGAAGCTGAAATAGGCAAACTATATGAAAGAATAACTTATAAACAGTCACTTTCTAAAAACATTCAGCAAAGAATGTAGTACTCCAAATTTAAACCTAAATCGGAAAGAAATACACCAACTGCACCTCAACAAGATATTCAGTTAGTAGCTTATATATTAAATGAACTCTCTTGCTCTTATTTCACACATCCCATTCCACAGATATAGATATTTAGATATTTAGATATACATATGAGTGTATAATGCTATGCACATATGTATGTATATGTACATGTGATGATTTACTATTATTTGTATGACAGTTCAGAAGCAGAAAGACTGTATAAAGAGAAACCATTTATTAATGGGTTTTTATGTTTGTGCTCCTAACTCTAAAATGTGATATAAATTGTCAGTGATATTTCCATTTTAAATTTACCTTCTTATTTATTGAACTAATTAAATATATTTAAGTCTTTCATAGCATAACCATTATAAGAATTCTTAAATACCTCAAGATATGATGATAATAGGTAGTTATTATGTTTGACTATACAATAATGGGACGGATTTCCAGTATTGACAAAAGACATCAAACTCCTGTCACTTAATGTTACTATAAAGATTTCTCAATACGATTTTGTCAAATGGTGAGGAATCAAATAATCTGCCTTTATTTACTCTTAAAAAATTGAAGGACCTACAATATAAGGTAACTTTCTAGGGAATATATTGTAGGAGTTTTTTATTATAAAATTTTGAATCACTGTAAATCCCAGTGGAAAGAAAAGTGTTTTGTTATCTACAATATTTCATAAAAGAAGCAGGGAAATAATTTCCCTCAGGGTAGTCCAATGAAATAACTGAAATTTCATCTGAATTCTTTCCAAACAAGTGTCAGCCTCTAAGATGTGATAAGCAGCAACAAAGTATATAAAAATTAACATGTGATAGTATCTGTTGTGTGTGTATTTGTGTGTCTATTTATATACAAATGTGTGAGAGAAATAGACCTTGACATAAAAATTTTTTTTAATTTTTTTTTCAACGTTTATTTATTTTTGGGACAGAGAGAGACAGAGCATGAACGGGGGAGGGGCAGAGAGAGAGGGAGACACAGAATCGGAAACAGGCTCCTGGCTCTGAGCCATCAGCCCAGAGCCCCACGCGGGGCTCGAACTCACGGACCGGGAGATCGTGACCTGGCTGAAGTCGGACGCTTAACCGACTGCGCCACCCAGGCGCCCCGACATAAAAATTTTTGTAAAATAAAATGTTTTAAAACATATTCTATTTTCACTATATCTGATTTATCTTAGCATTTGTTATTAAAATCACAGAAGATAGCAAATCGTTTATGAGTCATGTTCTTTTGTCAAGAAAATATTCGGTTTACATTTGTAAAGACATAAAGTGTCAAACTGTCAAATCATATTCACGTGAATCTAATGCACTACCATTTGAATTAATGATTCAAGAAATATAGGCTTACAACGTAGAGGTGATCCATTCTTTGACTGGAGAAATTTAATCTTGGTAGACAGGGATCCCTATAAAAGTCCCTTCCTTTCTTGCATTAGGCCAATGCCTCATTTCAAATTTAATGCAAATCGTATCTGGTAGTGGGATAACTCTATTTTATTTTCCCATTAATTACAGTTTTAAAATTTATTCCAATAAATGTGTAAGAAGTATTTGATAAAATCCAATACCCTTTTATGATAAAAAGTCAACAAACTGAGATTTGAAGGGAACTTTTTCAATCTGATTAAGGATCATTATAAAACTCCACAATTAATATCATACTTGATGGTGAAAGTCTCAATGTTTTCCCCCTCAATTAGGAACAGGTCAATGATATCTTCCCTCATCACTTCTTTTTTTAAAAACACTTATTTATTTTGAGAGTGAGAGAGCACATACAAGGGGGAAGAAAGGCAGAGAGAGAGAAGTGAGAGAGAATAACAAGCAGGCTCCATATTATCAGCTCAGAGCCCAACATGAGGCACGATCTTAGAGCCCAACGTGAGGCACAATCTCACAAAACATGAGATCATGATCAAAATCAAGAGTCAAAACCAATAAGCTGAAATCAAGAGACATATACTTAATTTACTGAGCCACCCAGGTGCCTCCTCATCACTTCTAATCAACATTGTTCTGGAAGTTTTAGCCAGGGCAATTAGACAAGAAAAAGAAATAAAAGGCATTGGAGTTAGGAAAGAACTAAGACTGTGTCTATTTGCATATTATATGATCTTACATGTAGAAAATCCTAGTGAATTCACATTGGAAAACTAGTCAAACTAATAAACAAGTTCAGCAAAGTTTCAGAATACAAGGTCAGTATACAAAAATTAATTGTATCCTCTGTACTAGAAATATACAATACAAAAATAAAAACTTAAAAATTATTTACAATAGCATTAAGAAGAATAAAATACTTATAAAAATTATAAAGTAATAAAAAATTAGCATAATAAGTTCAAAACTTGGGCACTAACACCTACAAAATATTGTTGAAAGAAAATTAAAGAAGGCCTACAAAAATGTAATGATATTGCATGTTCCTAGATTGTTAAACTTATTGCGATTAAGATAGAAATACATCTCAAATTAATCTATGGATGTAATGTAACCCCTAACAAAATCAGTTGGCTATTTATTTTTTGCACATATTAAAGAGTGGATGCTGATATTTATGTGGAATTTTAAGGGATCTAGGATAGGCAAAGCAAAGGCAAAGCTTGGAAAAGACAAAAGTTGGAAAGATTCACACTTCAAATTTCAAATTTTACAACAAAGTCAGAGTAACCAAACCAGTACAAGACTGCTATAATGATAAAAGTATGGATCAATGGAATATAATTAATAGTCCAGAAATAAGCCATCATACTTATGATCAATTGATTTTTGGTAAGAGTACCAAAACAATTCAAAGGAAGAAGGAATAGTCTCTTCATCAAATGGCAGTGGAATAACTGGATAAAAAAAAAAATCATGCAAAATGGATTACAGATCTAAATGTAGAAGCTAAAACTATAAAACTCTTAGATGAAAATATAGGAGTGTATCTTTGTAACCAGAGGTTCAGGAAAGGACTCTTAGACATGACCGCAGAAAAGAAGTGACAAAAGGATTACATGCACATACGTACAGGGCACTTCATCAAAATTAAAAATTATGTGCCTCAAAGGATACCAACAAGAAAGTGAGAGGAAAGAATGGATGGACACATTTGCAAATTGTGTATCTGATAGGAGACTTGAATCCATAACACTTATGTGATGGAAATATATCTATATATATCTATATCTACATACATATATAGATATAGATATGTGAAGACCTCTGACAATAAAGTAATAACAGGACAAATAATACAACTTTCTTAAGTGGGCATATGATCTTTGTGGACATTTCTGAAATACAACAATAAGTACTTGACAAGATAGTCAATGTTATCAGTAATCAGGGAAATACAATTCAAAAGCATAAGGATTATGAAAGAATGTCTTATACTTGGGTGGAGGTGGCTAATTATAGGAATGGACTAGGAAAATGAAAAAGAAAAAAGCACATAATGAGAAACCACTTCTCACCACTAGGAAGGTTGTAATCAAGAAGACAGATAATAAGTATTCCTAGGATATGGAAAATTTTGAATTTTTACACATTACTAAGTGGAAGTGTTGCTTTTGACAACAGTCTCTAGTTCTTCAAAAGGTTAAAGTTAGTTATCTTTTTGGGTGACGAAAATGTTCTAAAATTAATTGCAATGATGGTTATATACATCTGTAAATACACTAAAACTCACTGAATTGTGCACTTTAAATAGGCGAATTCTATGTTAAGCACATTATATCTCAAAGTTATTGTTTAAAAAATATAATACACACCCAATGCTTAAAACACTAAAGAAAAATAGGAAGCAAGTTCAATTTAAAAAAAAATTAATGTTTATTTATTTTTGACAGAGAGACAGAGCATGAGCGGGGGAGGGGCAGAGAGAGAGAGGGAGACACAGAATCAGAAGCAGGCTCCAGGCTCTGAGTTGTCAGCACAGAGCCAGACTCAGGGAGGCAGGGCTCAAACTCACAGACTGAGAGATCATGACCAGAGCCAAAGTCAGACGCTCGACCAACTGAGCCACGCAGGCACCCTGGAAGCAAGTTCAATTTTAATGAAGGAACAACTGCTTTCATGTTTATAAATGTAACAGTTTGCCTTGTTTTGACAACCATGGCCAGAAGGGAGGAATCAAAGATACATAAAGAACTGCATATTTCTAAAGGAACTGAAACCTTTTAAAGATAGACAACCATCAGAATTTATCAATAGGCAACTAAGCTACAATTATCATCAACATGAGTCTACTCCCTCCTCCAAGACACACTCAGTGGAATTAATGAAGTCATTATTCTTCTGCCTAGTTGGAAGTTGTTGTTGTTTTTTTTTTCACTTTCTTTGTAGAAAGTCAAGATGTTTCCTTATTCCCCATGTCATCTATGAGGACTCCAAAAGATTCCATTATAGC
Source organism: Felis catus (assembly GCF_018350175.1). Lineage (NCBI taxonomy): Eukaryota > Metazoa > Chordata > Mammalia > Carnivora > Felidae > Felis > Felis catus. Next base: position 107,078,276 of record NC_058371.1, read on the forward strand.
TGTCAGAAGACACTGCAAGAAGGCGAATTGTGCATGTCTTTTTTCCAGGTAGCATCTGCTTATGTGTGAAATATTCTCTTCACCCACCTCTCTATTTGAAGAAAATAAGAATTGGCAAAATAAAAATGCTTGATTTTCCTAGACTATATGGAAGGTGATCAGGCATGAGACCTCTTCTACATAAAGAAGTTGCCTTTAGAAAAACAACTTTGGGTATACTACTGCAGCCAAGAGTAAACCAGAGTGCTGAGAGATTTTCACATGAAAGGAACTTCCAACTTTCAAGTCTCTTAAAAATCTCCCTATTGTTCCACACCATTGAAATATGTTAGTACTTTGAAATCTGACTTTACAAATGACAATAACAATCAGTCTTAGCCAGGGGAACCCATAGAGGACACACAGCACCAAGGAAATAAGTATTCATTTCTTCACTTTCTACAGTCACCCCAGTGCTTTTCCCAAAGTGGGAAGAAGTCATGCTGTTAAGAGAAGGTAGGGGTAGATTTGGCCACTTTCCCATTCAAGTTCTGCTTAAAGTTTGGGAAAGGATGAGTGTTGAATTACAAACACAGCTAAAGGTTTAACTGCATTGAATTTATTACACTTAGGGCTTCGGAGTCTGCCTAAGACATGTGTAAGGAACTGAACAGTTCAGGGGAAATGATCTAAGATAGTGATAGGAGAAAAATAGAGAGTGTTCATTCTGAAATAATATTTCTAAAAAGAATAAACTTGTTGGGATGAGCCCTGGGTGTTGTACATAGGGCATGAATCACTGGAATCTACTCCTGAAATCATTATTGCACTATATGCTAACCTGGATGCAAAATAAATAAATAAATAAATAAATAAATAAATAAATAAATAAATAAAGTTAAAATAAATAAACAATAAAGTAAAAAGAAACAAAACACAAAACAAAGGAAATATATTAAGATTCAGAAAGCATAGATTCAGTAAATATATCAGATTATCTCAAATTACATTGTAACTTCAGCATCTTAATTTGTTTAGAGATATTGGAAGGTAGAGGTGGGGCTGGTCAGAGGAATACAAAATGCTTATAATACTTAAATGGGAATTCCAGAATGCTTAATAAAACAATTCATGAAGGCTTAATTAAACTTATAATGTATACATTTTAGAAGTCTTAATATTCAGCTGACTCTCTCCACTGGTTTGAATGGAAGTAAAGAGAGGTATTTTCAGAATTTATTTATCTTTTAATGACAAAATTTTCTTCTAAGTAAAAAATATTCCCAATGCTGTGTCAGACTTTAGGTGAGAAATGGAAAATCCTCCAGATGTTATCCCTTCAGGAACTTATGATACAGTAAAGGTATGTAAATAAATACATTAAATACTAATAAATTTTGCAGAACACAATGAAGAGAGCAAATACTGACTGTGAAAATCAAAGACAAACAAGTATATGTTTGACTTACTTTTTTGGGGCTGTCAAAAATGCTTTATTAGAACATAAGATTTAATCTGTGATTCAAAGAATAGTGGTGAGTTACTATTTGTAAAGGTGAATCAGGGTTAACAACATTTGCTGAGTGTTAAAGTAGGAAAGAGCTCAACATATGATAGCTATGAACTTAAGTGAGTAAGAAGTGTGTAGTGTGAAAGGAATGTGTGCAAGACATCAGGGGGAATGCACATTGATGGTGCAAGATTAGGGACCAGAATACTTGAGGTCTTTGAAAGGTTTTAGGTGAGCAGTTATGTGATTGCCTTTCATTTTTATCATGATTGGGTACTGCATGGAGTATTCAGAATTCAGGGAGAAAACAAGGAAGAACAGTCAGGAGGCCATCTCAATAAAGAATGTAGGTATAGAATGTCTTTACCCATGTGGACACAATGGAAATGGACAAAAATGGACAGAATCTGAAATACATTTGGATGTAAATCATGTATGGATTAAGATAACAATGATTAAGATAACAACTCCTAGATTTCTGCCTTGACCACTTGTGGGCTTAGTGGAGACATTTTTCATGGTAAGGAAGAAATGAAGGAGGGAACACAGCAAGGTTAGGGGTGGAAATAAAACATTTAATTTTGGATATGTTAGTTGAAATATACCTTTTTATGTGACTCAAACTGAAATATAAAGTATGTAATTGAATAGAGGAAACCACTGATTATGGTTATAAATGTAAAAGCATAGCCATGGCCTTGAGAAGAAGACAGAAATACAAGAGATTCTAAAAGATTAGTGAATAGATTGTTCACAATTCTTATCTTGGCATTGAAGGATTATAGGGAGATAAATAAAGGATAGAAGAGTAACATAAAATCTAGGAATGAAAAAAATTACCATTAAAGGCAATTCATAATTAAAACTCAAGTGTGAGAATGAGAGAAGAATAAAAGAGAAAAAAAAGATTTCAGTCAGATATTTGAGATTTGGGTTCTTCAAAAGAAACAAAATACAGAGGAGTGATAATGCCTGAGTCATAAAATACAGTTGGGGATTGAGGTGAAAGAAACAAACCAAAATAACAAAAATAAGGAAGATTAATGGAGTCAATTAAGTGTGAGAATCTACTTATTGCTTTTTTTAAGAATAATTTTGTCCACTTAATCCATCATTTTTCTTCACCTATTATAAAACAAAATCCAAAAATAATAAAATATCTAAGAATAAAGTTAACCAAGGAGATTAAAGACCTGTACTCTGAAAACCACAAAATATTGATGAAAGAAATTGAAGATGACAGGGACACCTGAGTTGCTCAATTGGTTGAGTGTCCGACTTTGGCTCAGGTCATGATCTCAGTTCATGAATTCGAGCCCCACGTTGGGCTCTGTACTGATGGTTCAGAGCCTGGAGCCTGCTTCAGATTCTATGTCTCCCTCTCTCTCTGCCTCTACCCACTCATTCATTCTCTCTCTCTCTCTCTCTCTCTCTCTCTCTCTCTCCCTCTCTCTCAAAAATAAATATCTTCATTGAAAAAAAAATTAAAAATTGAAAATGACAGAAGGAAAAGAAAGATGGATTGGAAGAACAAGTATTGTTACATGTCCACACTATAGATTTAACACAATCCCTATGAAAATACCAACAGCATTTTTCACAAAACTAGAACAAACAATCCTAAAATTTGTATGGAAGCACAAAAGACCTCAAATAGCCAAAGCAACCCTAAAATGAAAAACAAAATGAAGGCATCACAATTCCAGACTTCAAGTTACATTACAAAGCTGTAGTAATCAAAACAGTATTACCTCACAAGTCAGAATGGCTAAAATTAACAATACAGGATACAACAGATGCTGGTGAATATGCAGATAAAGGGGAGCCCTCTTACACTGTTAGTGGGAATGCAAACTGGCATAGTTACTCTGGAAACAGTATGGAGGTTCCTCAAAAGCTTAAAAATAGAACTATCCTACAATTCAGCTATTGCACTACTAGATATTTACACAAAGGATACAAAAATACTAAGTCAAAGGGATACATGCAACTTGATGTTTATAGCAGCATTATCAATAATAGCCAAATTACGGAAAGAGCCGAAATGTCCATTGGCTAATAAATGAATTTGTGAACACACACACATATATATGACATATATACATACATATATATGTGTGTATATATATACATATATACACACATATATATGTATGTATATATACATATATACACACATATATGACATATATACATATATATGTATGTATGTATATGTATGTATGTATATATGTATGTATATACATATGTATATATATGTATGTATATATATATGTATGTATATATATGTATGTGTATATATGTATGTATATATATACGTATGTATATATACACCTACAATGAGATATTAGCCATGAAAAAGAATGAAATCTTGCATTTGCAATTATGTGGATAGAGCTAGAGAGACTTATGCTAAAATAAGTACATCAGAGAAAGAGAAATACCATTTGATTTCACTCATATATGGGGTTTAATTAACAAAACCATTTGATTTCACTTATATATGGGATTTAAGTAACAAAACAAATGAACATGTGTAGAAAAAAAAGAGAGGCAGACCAAGAAACAGACTCTGAACTATAGAAAACAAATTGATGGTTACTGGAGGGGAGATGGGTGGGGGGATTGGTTAAATAGGAGATGGAAATTAAGGAGGGCACTTGTGATGAGCACCGGGTGTTGTGTGTAAGTGAAGAATCACTAAATACAACACCTGAAAATAATATTACACTGCATGTTAACTAACTGGAATTTAAATAAAAACTTTAAAAAGAAAAGAGTATGATACTGGCACAAAACTAGAACATAGGTCAATAGAACAGAATAGAAAACCCAGAAATAAACCCACAACTGTATCATCAATTAATTTTTGGCAAAGCAGGAAAGAATATTCAATGGGAAAAAGACAGTCTCTTCAATAATGGTACTGGGTAACCTAGACACCAACATGCAAAAGAAAGAAACTGGAGCACTTTCCTTCACCATACACAAAAATAAATTTAAAATAGATTAAAAACCTAAATGTGAAACCTGAAACCATAAAAATCCCAGAAGAGAACACAAAGAGTGACCTCTTTGATGTCAAATGTAGCAACTTTTTTCTAGATATGTCTCCTGAGGCAAGGGAAACAAAAGCAAAAATAAACTATTGGGGTTACATCAATATACAAAGCTTCTGAACAATGAGAGAAACAATCAACAAAAGTAAAAATCAATCTACAGAATGGGAGATGATTCTGCAAATGAAGTATCTGATAAAAGATTAATATCCTAAACATACAAAGAACTTATACAACAACACCAAAAGAACAAATAATCCAATTAAAAATGAGCAGAAGACATGAACAGATGTTTCTTCAAAGATGGCCAACTGAGACATGAAAACATGTTCATCAGCACTTGCATTAGGGAAATGCAGATCAAAACCACAATGAGATATCACCTCACATCTGCCAGAATGGCTAAAATCAATAACACAAGAAACAACAGCTATTGGAGAGGATGTGTAGAAAAAGGAAAACTTGTGCATTGTTGGTGGAAACGCAAACTGGTGCAGCCACAATGGAAAACTGTGGAGTTTCTTCAAAAGATTAAAAATAGAACTATCTTATCATCCAGGAACTATACTACTGGTTTTTTACCCAAAGGATACAAAAACACTAATTAAAAGGAATGTGTGAAGCCCTATGTTTACAGAAGCATTATTTACAATAGCCAAATTATGGAAGCAGTGCAAGTGTCACTGATAGATGAATGGACACACAAGATGTGGATACATACATACGATGGAGTATTATTCATCCATAAAAGAGAATCAGATCTTGCCACATGTAATGACATGGGTGGAGATAGAGTATTATGCTAAGCAAAATAAGTCAGCAAAGACAAATACCATATGATTTTGCCTATATGTGGAATTTAAGAAACAAAACAAATGAGCAAAGGGAAAAGAGAGAGAAGAGGGAGAGGCAAACCAAGAAGCAGACTCCTTATTATAGAGAACAAACTGAAGGTCACCAGACAGGAGGTGGGTGAGGGGATGGGTTAAATAGGTGAGGGGATTAAGGAGGGCACTTGTGATGAGAGCACTGGGTGATCTGTACAAGTGCTGAATCACTATATTGTACACCTGAAACTAATATAACGCTGTATGTTATGTATGTTAACTAAATGAAACTAAGATCTTAAGAAAACAAACAAAAACAAAACAAAACAGAACAAAAACGTCCCATGTATTACTGATCCAGTGAAGAAACCTTTAATGCATTAACCAAGCAAGGGAAACTGAGCTTTCATTGCTGCCTTTGCTTCACAGGGGATTTGATCTTGCTATAACAATTTCTGCTCCAGAGAGATTACTCCGTGGTTCCTGGTTATTTTTAACAAAATCAAATTAGCGCAGTCTGAGCTACATGTTGTTGCCCTCTTTTGCAAGAGAAGCTTGGAAAATGAACATCTAGTAGTTTCAGCTTCATTAGTGGGAAGCTAGATGTGCTTCCCTCTGAGAGTCACAATAGAGTCAATTCTCTAAACAAAAAAAAGGAGTCCAGATGCTACACACACACACACATACACACAACATCATAAATATTCAGGACAAAACATCCCAATTTATTGGACTTGTGATATACAAATTGCCCTAACCCCTAAAAATGCCATACATAATGAATCTATCCACTATACAATCAATAACGAAAGCAGCTCATTCTCACAAGAGAGCAAATAAAAAATCACCGGATCCCGCATCCGCTGTATCAAAATATTTGATAATAACCATTCCTTCTTCTGTTTTTTCATGTTCCGTTTTTAAAATTCTTTTATCTATGGCTTAAATTGTAAGGTTATTAACTAATAACATATCATGTGAAATTGTGGGGGGGGGAAGAGTGTATCATTTATTTTAAATAAAAAAGAAATTAAGGAAATACAGAAAGTGGGGTGCCTGGGTGGCTCGGTCAGTTAAGTGTCCAACTTTGGCTCAGGTCATGATCTCACAGGTCATGAGTTCCAGCCCTGCATCAGGCTCTGTGCTGATGACTCAGATCCTGGAGCTTCCTTCAGATTCTGTGTCTCTCTCACTCTCTGCTTCTCCCCTGTTCATATTGTGTGTCTCTCTCTCAAAAAGAAATAATTGTTACAAAAAAAAAAAAAGAAAATACAGAAAGAAATTTGTACCAATGTTGTATGTGGTGAATATGGCTTTCCTCATCCAAAACCAGTTCATGTTTCCTTTTACAGTCTGCTGGCATTTAACTGGTCATGTTTCTTTACTTGATGACATGACTCAGTCATTCCTGAGGGTTCTGATTACTTGGAAGTCCTTCCTGTATAAGATTTCATTAGCTTTTATTACCTTTTAATGGTGGACAATGACAGTACTGGAGGTAGTCCAGAGAACCACTTTTACTCAATCCACATTTATCCCATCTCCTTTTACCGGTGAAGGTGAACACCCTAGCCAATGCAAAACACATTTTGGTCACAGTGAATACCCCAAATATTCAGAGGGCACTCTCAGCCTCCAGTCTAATATAAACTTTGCTTTGTTCTTAATGGAGGCAGTAGTAATTATATATAGAAATCTAAAAGTTGAGAATTCAGAGTCAATAAGATAGTAAAGAATAATTTGTTCATGCGTGATTAAGCATAGTATTGGGAAACATCAATTGTTTCAAACTCTCTGAATCCAAAATACAAACATTTAAATATTGAAAAAAGTACCCTAGTTTTGCTTGCTTGGTCAGAGCATTAATAAGAATCTGTGATTTTAGGGATATTTTATCAAGTTAGAGTATGGCAAATTTTTGAACACTAAACTCAATATTATAATCAGAAAACATTTAACATTTACAAATTGTTGAAAAGATCAACTTGAGGAATATTTCTCTATGGTCAAATTGGGATCAAAGCACACTATTACTTTACATCAGTGTGTATTTGTGCCTGTGTGTGCAAAACCCATAGAATGTCTTAGAACTTTTGATTCTTATGGTAAATTTATATATCCAAACATATTTGATGATACTTATCGGAACAGCAAATTTATAACATCATGGCATAGACTTCTTCCTTATCTTTCAAGGATCTCATTGTTAAAATTTATTTTCAATTTCAGTAACAAGCATCTGCCAAGTTGCCATTACTCAATTTCTTCTTTTCTCCAATAGTTTCTGCAATGCCCTTTTATCATATACTTGTCCCCAACCTGCTTAGCACTGCCGAGACTTCCACTATACATCCCACAGCTTATAATTGGTTGTACTATGTAGATTCTAAGGTTCCACTGTCACCTGGACACTCAAATCTGCTTTGAGATCTTTCTAATCAACACTCTATCCACTGTTAATATCATTAATTCACTTTTTCAGTTTCACAAATCTCTTTAGTACTTAGAAAACAAGCTCAAATCCTACTTCTGGGACAAACCATCATACATGAATAGCTTTCCTTCTCTCTCGCTAATGAATACATGCAAAATATCAAATGCTTCTTAAAATATACTCTATTCCTGGCCCTGACTGGCTAGATATAGCTTATTGATACATGTGTAGAACTTGGAATTAGAAGCAAGTGAAAAGCAAAATAATTTTTCTGATTTTGGCACAAGTGAAATAAAGAACAGCAGAATCTCACTTGTAACTAAGAAACAGCAACCACAGCCATTAATAACATGGGTCAATGGGGCTCTCAGACCCTATCAAATTAAAGTAGCTGGACGAGGGAAGAAGCTTGAGGATGAAGACTAATCGAGAAAGATGGGCCACGGAGAAAAATAAAGGAACGGAGTATAAATGTTACCCTTCTAATCATCATTCATTAAATCATAAGAAAGGAGATTTGAATATTAACAGATGATTTTTATGCACACTAGCACTTGAGAACCAGTGATCTGAAAGAATATATAATTAGCAAGCCCTTTAGACTGTCTCCTTCAAATAGTAATTATCTCAGTCATGCTTTTGTCATATACTGGAAAGCAACCAATTTATTGTCAAATTATGAGATGAGTGCCTTATGTGCATATTTCATGTAAATGATTCAAGATAAATTTTAATGATTCAGAGCCTGGATGCTAATATTAACATTCTGTTGTTGAAAACTTTGAGATCCTGAAAAAATTTTTTTCTAGCGTAGATGAACAGTATTTCCATATTATGTTAAATTTATGGATGATATATTTTGACACTCACTTTAAAGGTGTTGCATGGCACTAGGTGTCTTATTAGACATGCAAAAATATCTGGTTTAATTGAATCGTAAAACAATTATAGGTAGAAACAACAAGTGGGCAATAGCATACATAATTTTATATAGGCATTATGCAAAAGATGATGACATAATTGCTTTTAATGATAAAGTATCCTTCAGGTATAAGACATTAAAATGTGTTCCTTGGGAAATATTATTTAAATCAAACAAAAATAACATGTTTTTGTGTTTTTTTCTTTCATTTTCTTTGAGATTTTCTTATTTGAAAAGATAAGAATTACACTTCTTTTCTTATTTGAAAAGATAAGAATTACACTTGTTTATATGAATGACTGGTTTTCATTAATGATTTACATAAATTTGTTGACTTATGGGAACATTACTTCCTATAACTCTTGCATTCTTCTTGAAATACATTTTAGAAGGATTTTTTTACAATCCCAATGTGATTTTCCAAAATGACTAAATTAGAATTTGAATAAAATAAGTGCATAATCTATATAAAGCAAAACATATCAGTATCCTGATAAGTAAGAATAAGAACTTTAGGAGTTAATCTTCAATTTTGAAATACTAACAGGAGAAATGTCCACTTCTTGCTGAAGAGCTAAATACATCTTAGCTATCTTTGGACTATTGACAATTCTTCTATGTTTGAGGGGGAATAAAATTTCAACTATAGAACCACTAAAGGCATATTTCACAGATGAGTGTCTGCCCTGGACAATTAAGTTCCTGCAACACAGAGTCTGGAGAGAGCAGCTTCACTGCTCAATGTCTGCTTCAAAGAACAAATGCTGTGATAAAAATTTTGAGAAGCAAAAGAGCTGCTCTGAGAGAAAGTTATTTGATTCCATAGAAGGTTTTCACTTTTTAAAGGGAATAAGGAATAGCCAATTTTTTCCACTAATGCTTAGAGTTGAGAGAAAGAGAGATCGTAAAATAAAATTTAATTTATATGCTAGCTGAGAATTGTCTAAATTGATTCCAACATGTTCTAGAAAGTTTGTATATTGCAGAAAAGGTTCCTGGCCATAAGAGTTGAATTAAAGAAGCATGTCTTTAATGTGGGGAAGAAATAATCATTATCCAACATTTTATTTCTTGGCATAGATCTTGAGGAACAATGATTAAAGCCTCCTCAAACAGGAATTTAATATACAGTAAAACTTGGTTTGTGAGCATAATCCATTCTGGAAACATGCTTGTGATCCAAAGCACTTGTATATCAAAGCGAATTTCAAGAACCATTGGGTCAGCTATGATCAGGTTATGTTCAGTGTCACATACCACTCATATTGCAAAGCATCGCTTGCTTGTCCAGTTAAAATTTATTAGAAATACTTGCTCGTCTTGCAGAACACCCTCAGAACAACTTACTCACAATACAAGGTTTTACTGTAATTTTAAACTTTTATAGCACTGTGGAAAAAATAATATATTATGGTAAGTGCTTGAATAAATCTGAGATCGCATAAAGCTTGTAAAAAAAAAGGAGATATGCTAAAAGTTAACTGCTTATGTTTGTCTGTGTAACGGCTAATACTATTTTTCAAATTTTCATTAAAACATAAACTAATTCAATGTTTTAATAATGACCATATAATGGATTTGGACTTATTAATTCCATCATATGATTTTTCTAATTCAGATTGTTGGTATGCATTTCTGGTAATACAGTCTGCAGATATTCAAAATATTGCTATAGTGCCTTGATTTCCTAAATTTTTATTCTATTTTTTCCTGTTATCTTTTATGTTTCTTATTATTTATATCTGTATTGCGAAGCATCTCATTCTCTAGATTTATATTTTTCTTTATTTCAGTATACAGTTTACTTTCTCCAGTCTTTATTTTTTTTATTTTAAAGTTTATTTATTTATATTTTCAATATATGAAATTTACTCTCAAATTGGTTTCCATACAACACCCAGTGCTCATCCCAAAATGTGCCCTCCTCAATACCCATCACCCACCTTACCCCCTTCCCACCCCCCCATCAACCTTAAGTTTGTTCTCAGTTTTCAAGAGTCTCTTATGCTTTAGCTCTATCCCACTTTAACCTCTTATTTTTTTTCCTTCCCCTCCCCCATGGGTTTCTGGTAAGTTTCTCAGGATCCACATAAGAGTGAAACATATGGTATCTGTCTTTCTCTGTATGACTTATTTCACTTAGCATCACACTCTCCAGTTCCATCCACGTTGCTACAAAGGGCTATATTTCATTCTTTCTCATTGCCACGTAGTACTCCATTGTGTATATAAACCACAATTTCTTTATCCATTCATCAGTTGATGGACATATGGGCTCTTTCCATAATTTGGCTATTGTTGAGAGTGCTGCTATAAACATTGGGGTATAAGTGCCCCTATGCATCAGCACTCCTGTATCCCTTGGGTAAATTCCTAGCAGTGCTATTGCTGGGTCATAGGGTAGGTCTATTTTTAATTTTTTGAGGAACCTCCACACTGTTTTCCAGACTGGCTGCACCAATTTGCATTCCCACCAACAGTGCAAGAGGGTTCCCGTTTCTCCACATCCTCTCCAGCGTCTATAGTCTCCTGATTTGTTCATTTTGGCCACACTGACTGGTGTGAGGGGATATCTGAGTGTGGTTTTGATTTGTATTTCCCTGATGAGGAGCGACGTTGAGCATCTTTTCATATGCCTGTTGGCCATCCAGATGTCTGTCTTCCTTAGAGAAGTTTCTATTCATGTTTCCTGCCCATTTCTTCACTGAATTATTTGTTTTTCAGGTGTGGAGTTTGGTGAGCTCTTGATAGATTTTGGATACTAGCCCTTTGTCCAATATGTCATTTGTAAATATCTTTTCTCATTCCATTGGTTGCCTTTTAGTTTTGTTGGTTTCTTCCTTTGCTGTGCAGAAGCTTTTTATCTTGTTGATGTCCCAATAGTTCATTTTTGCTTTTAATTCCCTTGCCTTTGGGGATGTGTCAAGTAAGAAATTGCTACGACTGAGGTCAGAGAGGTCTTTTCCTGCTTTCTCCTCTGGGGTTTTGGTGGTTTCCTGTCTCACATTCAGGTCCTTTATCCATTTTGAGTTTATTTTTGTGAATGGTGTGAGAAAGTGGTCTAGTTTCATCCTTCTGCATGTTGCTGTCCAGTTCTCCCAGCACCATTTGTTAAAGAGGCTGTCTTTTTTCCATTGGATGTTCTTTCCTGCTTTGTCAAAGATGAGTTGGCCATACGTTTGTGGGTCTAGTTCTGGGGTTTCTATTCTATTCCATTGGTCTATGTGTCTGTTTTTGTGCCAATACCATGCTGTCTTGATGATGACAGCTTTGTAGTAGAGGCTAAAGTCTGGGATGGTGATGCCTCCTGCTTTGGTCTTCTTCTTCAAAATTACTTTGGCTATTCGGGGTCTTTTGTGGTTCCATATGAATTTTAGGATTGCTTCTTCTAGCTTTGAGAAGAATGCTGGTGCAATTTTGATTGGGATTGCATTGAATGTGTAGATAGCTTTGGGTAGTATTGACATTTTGACAATATTTATTCTTCCAGTCGATGAGCACGGAATGTTTTTCCATTTCTTTATATCTTCTTCAATTTCCTTCATAAGCTTTCTATAGTTTTCAGCATACAGATCTTTTACATCTGTGGTTTATTCTTAGGTGTTTTATGCTTCTTGGTGCAATTGTGAATGGGATCAGTTTCTTTATTTGTCTTTCTGTTGCTTCATTATTAGTGTATAAGAATGCAACTGATTTCTGTACATTGATTTTGTATCCTGCGACTTTGCTGAATTCATGTATCAGTTCTAGCAGACTTTTGGTGGGGTCTGTTGGATTTTCCATGTATAATATCATGTCATCTGCAAAAAGTGAAAGCTTAACTTCATCTTTGCCAATTTTGATGCCTTTGATTTCCTTTTGTTTTCTGATTGCTGATGCTAGAACTTCCAACACTATGTTAAACCACAGCAGTGAGAGTGGACATCCCTGTCGTGTTCCTGATCTCAGGAATAAGCTCTCAGATTTTCCCCATTGAAGATGATGTTAGCTATGGGCTTTTCATAAATGGCTCTTATGATGTTTATGTATGTTCCTTCTATCCCGACTTTCTCGAGGGTTTTTATTAAGAAAGGGTGCTGGATTTTGTCAAATGCTTTTTCTGCATCGATTGACAGGATCATATGGTTCTTATCTTTCTTTTATTAATGTGATGTATCACGTTGATTGATTTGTGAATGTTGAACCAGCCCTGCATCCCAGGAATGAATCCCACTTGATCATGGTGAATAATTCTTTTTATATGCTGTTGAATTTAGTTTGCTAGTACCTTGTTGAGAAATTTTGCATCCATATTCATCAGCGATATTGGCCTGTGTTCTCTTTTTTTCTGGGTCTCTGTGTGGTTTAGGAATCAAAGTAATACTGGCTTCATAGAATGAGTCTGAAAGTTTTCCTTCCCTTTCTATTTTTTTCAATAGCTTGAGAAGGGTAAGTATAATCTCTGCTTTAAACATCTGGTAGAACTCCCCTGGGAAGCCATCTGGTCCTGGACTCATATTTGTTGGGAGATTTTTGATAACGGATTCAATGTGTTCGCTGGTTATAGGTCTGTTCAAGCTTTCTAATGCCGCCTGATGGAGTTTTGGAAGTGTGTGGGTGTTTGGGAATTTGTGCATTTCTTTCAGGTTGTCCAGTTTGTTGGCATATAATTTTTCATAGTATTCCCTGATAATTGTTTCTATCTCTGAGGGATTGGTTGTAATAATTCCATTTTCATTCATGATTTGATCTATTTGGGTCATCTCCCTTTTCTTTTTGAGAAGCCTGGCTAGAGGTTTATCAATTTTGTTTATTTTTTCAAAAAACCAACTCTTGGTTTCATTGATCTCCTCTACAGTTTTTTTTCAGATTCTATATTGTTTATTTCTGCTCTGATCTTTATTATTTCTCTTCTTCTGCTGGGTTTGGGGTGTCTTTGCTGTTCTACTTCCAGTTCCTTTAGGTGTGCTGTTAGATTTTGTATTTGGGATTTTTCTTGTTTCTTGACATAGGCCTGGATTGCAATGTATTTTCCTCTCAGGACTGCCTTCGCTGCATCCCAAAGCGTTTGGATTGTTGTATTTTCATTTTCGTTTGTTTCCATATATTTTTTTAATTTCTTCTCTAATTGCCTGGTTGACTCATTCATTCTTTAGTAGGGTGCTCTTTAACCTCCATGCCTTGGGAAGTTTTCCAGACTTTTTCCTGTGGTTGATTTCAAGTTTCATAGCATTGTGGTCTGAATGTATGCATGATATGATCTCAATTCTTGTATACTTATGAAGGGCTGTTTTGTGACCCAGTATGTGATCTATCTTGGAGAATGTTCCATGTGCACTCGAGAAGAAAGTATATTCTGTTGCTTTGGGATGCAGAGTTCTAAATATATCTGTCAAGTCCATCTGATCCAATGTATCATTCAGGGCCCTTGTTTCTTTATTGACCGTGCGTCTAGATGATCTATCCATTTCTGTAAGTGGAGTGTTAAAGTCCCTGCAATTACCACATTCTTATCAATAAGGTTGCTTATGTTTGTGAGTAGTTGTTTTATATATTTGGGGGCTCCCGTATTCGGTGCATAGACATTTATAATTGTTAGCTCTTCCTGATGGATAGACCCTGTAATGATTATATAATGCCCTTCTTCATCTCTTGTTACAGCCTTTAATTTAAAGTCTAGCCTGTCTGACATAAGTATGGCTACTCTAGCTTTCTTTTGACTACCAGTAGCATGATAAATAGTTCTCCATCCCCTCACTCTCAATCTGAAGGTGTCCTCAGGTCTAAAATGAGTCTCTTGTAGACAGCAAATAGATGGGTCTTGTTTTTGTATCCATTCTGATACCCTTTGTCTTTTGGTTGGAACTTTTAGTCCATTTACATTCAGTGTTATTATAGAAAGATATGGGTTTGGAGTCATTGTGATGTCTGTATGTTTTATGCTTGTAGTGATGTCTCTGGTACTTTGTCTCATAGGATCCCCCTTAGGATCTCTTGTAGGGCTGGTTTACTGGTGACGAATTCCTTCAGTTTTTGTTTGTTTGGGAAGAACTTTATCTCTCCTTCTATTCTAAATGACAGACTTGCTGGATAAAGCATTCTCGGCTGCATATTTTTTCTGTTCAACACATTGAAGATCTCCTGCCAATCCTTTCTGGCCTGCCAAGTTTCAAAAGAGAGATCAGTCACGAGTCTTATTGGTCTCCCTTTATATGTTAGAGCACGTTTATCTCTTGCTGCTTTCAGAATTTTCTCTTTATCCTTGTATTTTGCCAGTTTCACTATTATATGTCGTGCAGAAGATCGATTCAAGTTACATCTGAAGGGAGTTCTCTGTGCCTCTTGGATTTCAATGCCTTTTTCCTTCCCCAGATCAGGGAAGTTCTCAGCTATAATTTCTTCAAGTACACCTTCAGCTCCTTTCTCTCTCTCTTCCTCCTCTGGGATACCAATTATGTGCAGATTATTTCTCTTTAGTGGATCACTTAGTTCTCTAATTTTCCCCTCATACTCCTGGATTATTTTATCTCTCTTTTTCTCAGCTTCCTCTTTCTCCGTAATTTTATCTTCTAGTTCACCTATTCTCTGCTCTGCTTCTTCAATCTGAGCCGTGGTCGTTTCCATTTTATTTTGCAGCTCGGTTATAGCATTTTTTAGCTCCTCCTGACTGTCCCTTAGTCTGTTGATCTCTGTAGCAATAGATTCTCTGCTGTCCTCTATACTGTTTTCAAGCCCAGCGATTAATTTTATGACTATTATTCTAAATTCACTTTCTGTTATATTGTATAAATCCTTTTTGATCAGTTTGTTAACTGTTGTTATTTCCTGGAGATTCTTTTGAGGGGATTTCTTCCATTTCATCATTTTGGATAGTCTCTGGAGTGGTGCAGAACTGCAGGGCACTTCCCCTGTGCTATCTTGAATAACTTGCATCAGTGGGTGGGCCACAGTCAGACCTGATGTTTGCCCCCAGCCCACCGCTGGGGCCACAGTCAGACTGGTGTGTAGCTTCTCTTCCCCTCTCCTAGGCTCAGGATTCACTGTGGGGTGGCGTGGCCCGTCTGGGCTACTTGCACACTGCCAGGGTTGTGGTGCTGGGGATCTGGCATATTAGCTGGGGTGGATTGGCAATGTGCACGGGGGCGGAGGGGCAGGCTCAGCTGGCTTATCCTTTGGTGATCCACTTTGGGAGGGGCCCTGCGGCACCGGGAGGGAGTCAGACCAACCGCTGGAGGGATGGATCCACAGAAGCACAGTGTTGGGTGTTTGTGTGGTGCAAGCAAGTTCCCTGACAGGAACTGGTTCCCTTTGGGATTTTGGCTGGGGGATGGGCAAGGGAAATGGCGCTGGTGAGCGCCTTTGTTCCCTGCCAAGCTGAACTCTGTCATCCAGGGCTCAACAACTCTCCCTTCCATTGTCCTCCAGCCCTTCCGCTCTCAGAGCAGAGCTGTTAACTTATAACCTTCCAGATGTCAAGTCCCTCTTGCTGTCTGAACACACTCCGTCTGGCCCCTCCGCTTTTGCAAGCCAGACTCAGAGCCTCTGCTTTGCGGGCGGGCTGCCTCTCTGCCCTGGCTCCCACCCGTCAGTCCGTGTAGCGCACACCACCTCTCTGCCCTTCCTACCCTCTTCCATGGGCCTCTTGTCTATGCTTGGCTCCAGAGAATCCATTCTGCTAGTCATCTGGCAGTTTTCTGGGTTATTTAGGCAGATGTAGGTGGAATCTGAGTGATCAGCAGGACGCGGTGAGCCCAGCGTCCTCCTACGCCGCCATCTTCAGTCCCACCAAGTTTATTTATTTTTGAGAGAGAGAGAGAGCAAGGAGGAGGGCAGAGAGAGAGGGTGGGAGAGAATCGCAAGCAATGTCTGAACTGTCAGAGCTAAGCCCAACATGGGGCTCAATCTCACAAACCCAACTGTGAGATCAGACCTGAGCTGAGATCAAGAGTTGGATGTTTAAGCAAATGAGCCAACCAGGCACCCTTCCAATTCACATTTAATGTAATAATTGCTTTTGTGATTAATTCTACAATTTATGTTAACTTTTCTATGCTGTGACTATTTACTTTCTCTCACGCCTCTTGAATAGCTGAATAGCAAATGAGCTACAGCACAGAACAATAAAGAAATAACATTTTGTTACATTCTTAACTGTATACACTGGCATACAAATAAGAAAATTGAGACACAAGAAGTTAATTACTAATAAGAGACAGATTTTAGAGCTTTTGCTGCTTCACCCCACATATACCAAATTTAGTCATGTGATTTTATTGTTAGAATATAATCCTTTGTCCCAATGTTTTCATATTCTAGATTATCATTATTATAACAAATTATAACTCTTGTTATCAAATTTTAGCTACTATTTAACTCAGGAAGGGTGCTGTTATTCTATTCATTTATTTAAGACATTCAGAGAAAACAGTTTATACATTATCTTCTATACCAAAATAAAAATATTGTTTTTGTTGTTTTAAGGCATTTGTATATAGTGTTTTAAGTTGTATAGCTTAAAATAAGTTTAAAAGTAGAAAAGTATTTTCTTAGCTTTAATGAACTTCCCAAGTCTTCAGAACTAATTCTGCTAAACATATTATAAGAGATTTGCTTCTCATTTAAATTATCTACAGTGAGAGACCATTTAATAAGGCTAGTTATGCAGGTACTGACAGTTATAATTCTGTATTACCACCACAGACATTTTTAATTTGACTAACATAATAAATCTTAATCATATCAATGTCACTGTCTATTAGAGATATTCATAAGCCATCAACACCGTAAACATGGCATTGGTGTTATTATTCCTTAACATTTTTTCATTTGTTTATTGTCCATGTTGCCAAACCAGCTTTTGTTTATGATATCAATAGTTACTTCCTGGAATGTATTCAAGTGATTTTTAGTTCATAGTTTGGTTCTACTTTAGGTTATATTTATAGGCAAATATATTTTTAACAAAATAATCTTTTGACATAATTTTTACTTGCTATTTTTTTAGAAAAAGTTATTAAGATTTATAAATATAGAAAAGAGTAAACAAAACACAGATTACACATAGTCTACCATTAGACACTGAGTTCCCAAGTAAACCTAAGAATATACAAGCCCATGACTTGCACACATCATTGCAATACTCACATATGTCTGTCTTTTTATTTTAGATATTTTGGTGCATGTGTGGTGGCATTTTATAAACATTTTAATATTAATACCATATGGTGTGAAAGCATTGTTTCCTATGTTCATAAATTAGAATTATAGTATTTTTCTTCATTATGATTATAGGGGATTATAAATTTCATTAATATTTTCAAAGAACCACACCATAGATTTACAGATTTTCTCAATTTTATGTTCAATTTCTATTTCATTTTATTCAATTCTTATCTTTATTATATCCATTTCCGATTTTCATTGAATAGATTGCCACATTTCCAACCTTCATGAGATAAAATCTTACCACTGTGTTTTCAATCTTTCTCCTTCCAAATCTATCTACATAGATACAAATACAGGAAGATATAAATCATATTAGTTGTATGTGTGATATATAAGGCCTCTTACTATTATGTAGGCATATGTATATTTTGAAGTATTTAACTCAAAAATAAACACAAAAACAAAATGTTTATTAGCATTTATCTTGATATTATAAGAAAGCGTGTTCTGGCAGAAATTAAGGAATTTTTTTAACCTTGTCACAGATTTTAATTTAGTGGCAAATAGAGGATATAATTTTCTATATGCTAAGACAGTATTTAGTGTATAATTATTTGAAAAATTAAATACCTTTGTATATTTTCAATCCATATTAAATCAGTTGCAACATGACATGAATATTTAATCTCATGCACATGAGTTTATCTAGTGAGTGATGTGTTAGACCATATTATATCATTCGCTTTGCCCTTTATTTTCCAGAAACCCTGCCATATATTCTAAAATAAATATAAATAAATACATATACATATATATCTATGTATACATATAAGTACACATATATATACGTATATATTTGTACACATATACATATATGCACATATATACATATTTATATATATGCACATATACACATATGGATACATATATATATATATATATATATCCTCATTCTAAGACATTAATGTTTCATAACACAGATATACTACAGACAGTGATGAAACAAAACATTCATAACCACAATAAAAATAATTTCCCAACTAGGTTGTAAAGAAATAACATATACAATTAAATAAGAACATCTTACTGTATTAATACTAATATACTACATAAAATGATTTCAGACTACTAAAGTTTGTCCACTATACTAACTTAGAGTATATTTTCTATTGTTTAACATATCGTCTTGAACTTTTATTTCATAAGATAGCAAATAAAATCTCAGATATGTTAGATAAAGTGACAGCAAATTATGTTGCATATGTTTACTGCATATTAACTGGATCATATTGTTAATTGATTTTACTGTCTTAGCTTATACTGAACTAAAATTCATACAAAATTATATAACTCTAACAATGTTACTTAACAAGGTGATTTCAAGTACAGTCAACTTTTCATGCTCAGAAACATTGAAAATATAATTTTCCTACATTGTGTAAGGCTAGGAACTATGTATTCAGCTTGACTTTTCATATGGATGTTTACTTTGACACAAAATAAAAATGAAATGATACATCTAAATATAGAGTTCTGTGGTTACACTGAGACTTATTAAAAAACAAAAATTATTTAGTAAAATGAGTATAATTTCAAAAACGGATAAAAAATAGAAACTTTACAAATATGAGTGATTTGAAGCTCTGTTTTTTTTTATTTTTTTATATATATATGAAATTTATTGTCAAATTGGTTTCCATACAACACCCAGTGCTCATCCCAAAAGGTGCCCTCCTCAATACCCATCACCCATCCTCGCAGCACTCTCAATAATAGCCAAATTATGGAAAGAGCCTAAATGTCCATCAACTGATGAATGGATGAAGCTCTGGGTTTAGCTTTAATGTATTCTATTACATGAGCTTAATTGCTGCTCTAGATTATTAAACAAATGAGGTACTTTAAAAAGTAAACTTTGGGGGCGCCTCGGTGGCTCAGTCGGTTGAGCATCTAACTTCGGCTCAGGTCATGATCTCGCAGTCCATGAGTTCGAGCCCCGCGTCAGTCTCTGTGCTGACAGCTCAGAACCTGGAGCCTGTCTCAGATTCTGTGTCTCCCTCTCTCTCTGTCCCTCCCCTGTTCATGCTCTATCTCTCTCTGTCTCAAAAGTAAATAAATATTTTAAAAAATTGTTTTTTAAAAAAAGTAAACTTTGGTGGCAATTCTTTCCAAAATATAATCAATTAAGTTATATTAACCAATTATTCATGAGAGGTTTTTGTTCTGTTTTATTTTATTTTTTTTGGTGATAATTGAAATTAAGCTGGTTTATTTTCATCTTTCTGGATTTCAGACAAATCTACAAAACTAATTAGAACTTTTTTTATTTTTTTCCCCAAGAAATTAATTATTTTGTAGATTTTTAACAAGTTAGAAAATATATGTCAAATTTTTACAGATACTCATATTTTCAATGAATATATTATAATGAGGAAAATGTTTCCATATAATCATTGTGAGGATCTCTAACCACACATGATTTGATATAGATAAACAGTGACATTCACACATTATATTAAAACATTTAGTGCAATTGTGGACAGACCAAACTGTTGATGCATTTATTTGCTTTTAATTACCTATAAAGTAGGTAGCATCTACTGACAATGATTTAATAATACAGTAAATGTTGACCAATTGTAAATATTTATCTTTGCAAAGTAATAATTCACAGGCCATTTGGTGAATTTTTTAGTGTTTTTAAATAAGATAATCCATGATTGGTTTTATAAAATATTTCCTTGTTTATATTCTAAGAAAACTAGACTCTTGTTTTCCAGAAAATTTGCCCTTTGTGTGATGTTTTGTGAATTTGACTCAAAATTCCATGTTTTATTAGGTTGTCCATAAATAATGCAGGGAAGAAATTGTACATGTTTGAAATATTTGTACCCATTTCACAGATTCCTGGTTTTGTTTGTTTGTTTGTTTGCCTCCCCAAATCAAATTGTCTACCACTGGCAATTTTTTTTTTCACTCATAAAGTACTTATAATAATAAATAAGATTGCAATTACATATTCTCCAGTGTATTTTTCCTTTACTACTTATAAAAATGTAAAAAAAAAAAATGTAAAAAATGTAAAAATGTAAAAAATGTAAAAAAAAATGTATAAAAATGTAAAAAGTTGTTGGCCATTAGTTATATAAAAGGTAGAAACTATCATAAGTCTCAATTTTCATCTAACTATAGAGGAACTCACCACTTGTGTAATATGTTCTAAAATAATTTAACAAAACATGGACAATATTTTCTGAGTATCCAATATAACAATATGAGATCAGAATGTATTTCTGTTTATAAATGGTTTTTGGTTGTATATATCATTAACTATCATTACCACAAAAGGCCAGGATGTGTTTTCTCAGTACTATGGAACTTTCTGAATTGTGCTATTCAGTATAAAATACTAAAGGTGTTTCTAAACACTTGTTAATAATTTTAATCAAATTTATGAAACATAAATACTTGAAACATACTTGAAAAATGTAGCTATTTGATTTCATATTCAGAAGTTTTACATTCTACATTTTTTGTACAATTTTTCTGGGAATGGTTTCATGTAATTGTTATTCAAAATCTCATGACAATATGCAAACTTGACCCATGTTTCATTATTAAGGAGAGTAAATCAAATTATCTGTTTCTATAATGTTTCTGACAATGTTGAACATTCTAGGCCCAAGTCCAAGAATATGTTGTTAGAAAATCATTCATTTTTACTTCTTTTGAAAAATATTCAGACAGAACGAAGGTGTCATGATGACCATTTTTCTTGCTATTTACATGTGCTGTTAGTATTAACTTAGATCTCTGTGTGTGACTTTATTCAAGAGTTTTTAAGTGATACACCGTATAGTGAGAATGATTTTGTTAAAATTATATTTCATTTTTAATGGAAACTGGAAAATTAAGTATGTCACACTGTACTGTGAATTAATGAAAATGTGAGAGTACCATTATCTGATCCTTATTCTCAAGAATGCCACATGAAGTTGTGCAGACTGAAACACTGTCACACCCAAGGGGCCACCATTCACAGCATAGACATCATTACCATATTTAAAAGTATTCTATTATTTTAGCTTTTTTTCTCATTCAAGATTATAATATTTACACATGAATAAAACAGTCTATCTAATAGAGTCAACATATACAATGTACAATACTTCCATTTAGGAAAAGGAAAACATGAATACTTTGTTCATTAAAAAATGATGTAACAGCCCAGGTTTCTAACAAGACATTGTTTTTGCAATGTAACTTGAGGATCATAAAACATCCACAATTTTGTTTATATTCATGCAATGGCTAAATTTATCACTTAAATTTTTTTTTTAACATTTATTCAATTTTGTGAGACAGGGCACAACCAGGAGAGGGGCAAAAAGAGAGGGAGACACAGATCCGGAAGCAGACCTCAAGGTCTGAGATGTCAGGACAGAACCCAATGCAGGGCTCAAACTCACGGACCACAAGATCATGACCTGAGCTGAAGTCAGATGCTTAACCAACTAAGCTACCTAGGCGCCCCTAAATTTATCATTTTATATTTCATATTATTTCATCTAGCATTTTTAAGGTATCAGAAGTCATAGCTGGGTTTCAAATTTACAAATAAAATATTTTAATAGGGAAAAATATTCTAGGTAGTAACAACTATTCAGCTATCAATAACACATCACACAATATTACATAAACCTAAATGACTTGGTTATATAATATTCCTTAGTTACATCTTAGCACTCATTTCTTTCTTGTATGTACAGTAATTTAATCAGCACAAAAGGAACTTCTAGAAAAACTAAATAGACATTTTTTTCCCAAAAAAGACATCTCTATGACCAATGGCTACATGAAAAGATACACAATATCACTAATCATCAGGGGAAATGCAAATCAAAACCACAATGATATATTACCCCATACCTATAATAATGGCTATCTTCAAAAAGACAAAAGATAACAAGTGTTGGTAAAGATGTGGAGAGAAAGGAACCCTTGTGAACTGTTGGTAGGGTTGCAAATTTGTTCAACCACTATGGAAAGCAGTATGGAGGTTCCTCAAAAAATTAAACATACAACTGCCACATGGTCCAGCAAATTTACCTTTGAGTATTTATCTGAAAAAGAAAATACCCTAGTTCATAAAGATATCTGCACCCCCATGTTCAACGCAGCATTATTCATTATCGCCAAGATACAGAAATAATCCAACTGTTTGCCCGTTGATAAATGGATAAAAAGATGTGAGATATATACACGAATACTATTTAGCCACTGGAGGAATAGAAGTCCTGATATTTGCAGAGACATGGATGGACCTTGAGGACATTATCCTATGTGAGATAAGTCTGGCAGAGACAGACAAATGCTGTGTGATATTTCTTGTATGTGGAATCAAAAAGAAAGAAAGAAAGAAAGAAAGAAAGAAAGAAAGAAAGAAAGAAAGAAAGAAAGAAAAGAAAGGAAAACTCGATACCAAATTCAAAAAAAACAGAGTAGAATTACAGTTACCTGGGACTGGATAGTGTGGGAATGAGAGGGTTTTTTAAGGGTACATAATTGCAATAACTCTATAAATAAGTCATGGAGATCTAATAAATAGTACAGTGATTACAGACAATAAAACTATATTATAAGCATTAAACTTGCTGAGAGACAACAACTTAATTGCTTCCACCACTAGAAGAAGTAGTAATTATGTGACAGGATAGGGGTATTAGTTAACATTACAGTGGTAATCATATTGCAATATAAATGTATATAATCAACACGTTGTACTCCTTAAACTTATACACTGAGAAATGCCAATTATAGTTCAGTAAAAATTTCAAGTATATATAATGTCAATTATAGTTCAGTAAAAAAATAACTGTAAATGACTATTTTGTACATATAATGTAAAGTATATTAACACATATTAAATAATAACTATTAGGTTTTCTCTCCAGATATGAAAAAAAGAAGTTAAGCAAAATACAAAGTTTTTGGAAGAGTAAATAATATCTACCAAATAATCCAATATAGTGTTTCTAGAAATGATGTCTATCTATTCATCCCTCTGAATAACATACAGCTTATAGTTATATTTAATCTTTTTATATACCAGTTGCCAGTGGACTAAGTAGTTTCTTAAAAATACTACTATAATTTTAAATCAAATGTCATAAAAGAAATAAAATTTGTGAACATTTTAATAGAAACTATAAAATTTGAGCAAGTAAGCATTCAAAATGTAATAAAATGTTATTTCAATGAAACAAATTTGTCTATTTTACTTTATTACATATCAATTGCTTTAAATTCTAAATTATATCAGTTAAAATTTAAAATATAAAATTTAAAATCCCATTAATTGTTTTAAGTCTATTATTTATTTTCAGAGAATGAGAGAGTGAGTGGGGGAGAGACAGAGAGAGAGGGAGAGAGAGAGAGAGGGAGAAAATCCCAACCAGGCTCCACGCTGTTAGTGCAGAGCCTGATTCAGGGCTTGAACTCATGAAGCATGAGGTCATGACCTGATCCAAAGCTGGATGCTTAACTGACTGAGCCACCCAGGCTTATTAGTTTGGATGAATAATATGATTAAGATAATGTATACATCATGACATTTTATTTGTTATTTATCAAAACAGTATTCTAATATTAGCATTTCATTTGAGGAAATGATGCCTCTTTTAAAAATATTCTCAATGTCACCCTGTGGCCAGCATTGCTCATTCTTTTCCTAGGATATATTGCACATTGTTTGTCTGTGATCTAGTGGAAGAATCAGATGATTTCTTATAATAAAATTATTCAAGCTTAAAAGAACAAGATTTTATTATTTCTTGTATTTGCTAACCCATGCTGAACTCAGAAGTCTCACTTATGTATCTATGGTCAACATCTGCCTAGATAAATGGTTTTGTCAGTCTTGACTGAGCTCTATCAACCAAGACATTCAGAGCCTCGGCTGAAACAACTTCTCTGTCCTGGCAAAGATCTCTATGTGTTATTATCCAATCAGCTCAGGCATGTTGCCATGACAAAAGAAGAGGAAAAAGAGGGTACCAAAGTACACAAGACTCATTAGGCCCATTTCTTGTTTTTTTAAGCTGCTAAGTTATGTGGTTGTTTGTTACACAGCTCTACCTTACTGATATACCCTGGAGTGATTTTACACAGACAATAAATATGTTTAATATTTATAAAATGATGTATTGAGTAGAATGGATAAAAACAGCAATTAAGTTACTTGGAATATTCTGTATGAGTATTCTACAATCTGTATGAGAAATTATGAGTTTTTTTTACTAGATTGGTGACCATAAATATAAAGATAAAAAATGATTCAGTATATAGTCTTCTGTTACAATCAATAAGACTTGCTGAAGGAGTAGTTACAGGTGTATGGGAAAGACAATATAAAAGCTTCATTTCTAGAGCACTCTCATGAGTAATTGAACATGTTATGGTGTTAATTTTTAGGCTAGAAAACACAATAGCAAGACTAACAAGCTTTGGGGCAAGGGGTGGGGACATTTCTGATTATTATATATTTGTATCTGTGAGACTGGAAGGCACCTGCTGCAGCAGGATTAGCTGTGGCTTACTAATGTCAAGGCTGTAAGGATATTCACCATGGTTGGAAAGAGAATCCATGAATCTTGACAATATTTGATATTGTATTACTTCTTTGGAATCATAGGGCCCAAATGCCAAGGGAAGGGTTATTTCTAGGTTTAGATCTATTACCATATGCTGCTTAAAGACTTCTAGGGATAAGAAATTTTTATCACATAACAGCCCAGATGTTTTCAGACTATTGAAATTGTTTGATCTTTACAAAAAACATTCTATTCATTTTTTGACAACAGCCTGCATACTTGTATCATATAATAAAAACCACGGGGTTTTTTTTTTGTTTGTTTTAATCTTGCTTTGACCATTTGGGGAAAAAGGAAACAAAAGATATAGCATAAAAATGATCAGGTCTGATGTCATTACTTACATGTGACAGAGATATGCTTCTCCCTGTCCCCTCAAATACATTTGCCAGACTTCCTTGCCTGCCTGCCTTCCTTCCTTTGAGGTCTGAAAGGAGGAGACATTCACATGAGATTATTGGGTAGAAAGCATGTGCTTGTGGCAGTGATTCATGTGAGGTCTGTCCCAGGGGCTCCTTCAAAGTGGCAATCTGAACTCTGGATGTCTGGCTAACACATTCTTCATTCTTTTGCTCTTCCAGTCCTATGACTATTCTTGATACCAATTTTCTGGATTAAATCTCTTTCTACTTGGAATATTTACAGTGATATCTAATTTCTTGAGTTGATATTCAAAGTATTTGGATGAATGATGATATAAAAACCGTTCCTCATCACATTGATAGTGGCAAATTAATGTTGAGTATGAACTCAAATGGTTGCTTGAGTGGTAAGTCTCAAGAGTGAGTATATACTTCTCAGAAGTACACGTTGTATAGGTAATAGCTAAAAATATCATACTTATAGAGGATATTAGTATTATTTAATTAAAAATTGTGAAACAAAGTTTATAATAGGGTTTTTGACATTTTTCAAACATTTCTTTTCATTTTATATAGAGGTAAAGTAATAGCAAATTATTGGACATATTTAAAAATCACACCCACAATGAAAGGTATTTTCTAGAACTAAAAGTAACCTAAGGCTTATTCAGGAATACATTTGTTATCGTGGAAATATTCAACCTATCTGTACATGTAAAAAATTAAACTTGAGGAATGTATTTTATTTCATGCAGTAAGCTTGCCTCATAGGATTCTGAGCACATGAAATAGAATTCAGTTAAATACTTAGGCTGAATTTCTATCATTGTGTTTGAAGCATGTATGAGAAGTGGCAAACAGTAACTTCTAGTCCACTTCTTTTTACCATCCAGGCAAGACACTCCCTTGAATTTCAAATCAAAAATGCAGTTTTAAATTTTCCCCTTCTTCAGTTTTCACATGAGTATGGTGGGAAAATTCCAATTTAAAAGTCTAAAATAATAGCAAGACTTCTGGAATGGCAGAGTGAGCACTTCTGTAAGTGTATGCTTCTATACAAGGAGAAAAGGGAGCAAAATTTATCAAAATCAACTTTTTTAGAAATCTGGAACTCTACCAAAAGCCTGCAATAATATGACAAGTGTTTATTCAAGAAAATCTGCTGAAATTCGGAAAGGATTTCTGGATTTGTGACATATTTCCATTTTCCTCTACTCACGTCTTCCACAGCCTTGAAAGCCAGAAGCCTCACAATTATAGTAGCAATGAAGCACCAAAGCCTTGCAAGCTCAGGAGAAGGAAGACCAGATGTGGAGCTCCTCAAAAAGCTCCAATTCTGTAGAATTGTCACTGTATGATCTGTCTCCCAACAGCCTGGAAAAGTCCCATTGACAGAAACACTCTGTAGGTGACAAATGTACAAGCTGTTGCTATTGAAAACAATGTGTCCTGCATATTTACAACTGCTTGTGTCCAATAGCAAAACAGGAACTATGGTGTAAAATTAAGGGAAATATGTTATTTTTAATTTTTTAATGTTTATTTACTTTTTTTTTTCAACGTTTATTTTTTTGGGACAGAGAGAGACAGAGCATGAACGGGGGAGGGTCAGGGAGAGAGGGAGACACAGAATCGGAAACAGGCTCCAGGCTCTGAGCCATCAGCCCAGAGCCTGACGCGGGGCTCGAACTCACGGACTGAGAGATCGTGACCTGGCTGAAGTCGGACGCTTAACCGACTGCACCACCCAGGTGCCCCGTTTATTTACTTTTTGAGAGAGAGAGAGAGAGAGAGAGAGAGAGAGAGAGAGAGAGAGAGATGCAGAGCATGAGCAGGGGAGGGGCAGAGAGAGAGACTGAGACACAGTATCTGAAAGCAGGCTCCAGGCTCTAAGCTGTCAGCACAAAGCTCGACGCAGGGCTTGAACTCATGAACTGTGAGATCATGACCTGAGCTGAAGTCAGAGGCTTAACTGACTAAGCCACCCAGATGACCCAAAGGAAACATGGTATTAAAATATGAGTCATAGCCAAGGCTATGAAGAAAAAGTTAATGACTAGAATTAGGAAACTAATATATCTGAGACTGAATTATAAAAGCCATTTGCTAAAACAAACCAACCAACAAAAGAGCAAAAATCACTGAGAATCCCATATTTATAAAATAATTAAAACTTTTAGGAAGGCATTTTCTTTCATAAGGAGATTAAAATTAAATAGAAAAATATCAAATGAATATTTTCTTAAGAAAATAAAAATAACACAGAAATCAAAAATTTTGTTGGAGGATAAAGCCAAAGCAACTCTCTGATCAAAACGTAATAATCAACCCACTACAAAACTACTAATTATGCACAAATAAAAGGTTGTTATAATGCCAATTATGTGCAGTTATAAATTTCACTGCTCTAATTCGATTTGCTCTCATTATCCTTTACTGAATTCTACTCAGCTTTTGTTTAGCTAGGTGCAAAGAATTTTCTACCCACATAAAGTCATTTTATTTTATGAGAATGAATGTAATTATCACCTAGCTAGAAGCTAAGGGGATTTTTTTTAACCTAGCTGGAGTGAAGTGACCCAATTAACACCTTGCAAGAATACTCTGAATATTGTACATTTTACAAGGTGTTTTTAAGCTTAGAATAGTTTTGATTGATGGGTTTCTCTTCTTGAGAAGTTTTTATTTCTTTCTCCTGGTCTGAAATTTTGTTTTAGAATCTCAGCTCAAAAATTGCAATTTTTTAAAATTTATAATCATTCCAAGTGCTCCTTTACCAACTTGAAGCAACTTAGTTTTCTTATATATTTTTGTCATAGAAACATGTCTATACACCATAAAGCAGATTAGAACTACCTTTTTAATCTTTATCTTCTATAGGAATAGAAGACTAACATATTTGTTCATCCTAGGATACATGACTATATTTGGTCTCCCTATAAAGTCTCTTTCCATTTGTATAAGTATCTTTAAAGTCCATTCTATAAATGAGAAGGAAGCTGCTTGGCTGATGCAATATATTCAGTAAGAGATTCTAGTAGAATACTCTTATCAATACTAATAACATTCATATTTTTTAAAAATAAAATTAGTTTTGATTTTAAAATCCATAGGTATCAAAACTGACTTTTTTAATTTATTTATCTTGGGAGAGATAGAGAAAGAGCAAACACAAGCAGGGGTATGGGGAGAGAAGGGGAGAGAGAGCGAGAAAGAGAGAGAGAGAATCCCAAGCAGGTTTTGTGCTGGCAGCAAAGAGCTCCACGTGGGGCTTGAAACCACAAACAATGAGATCATGACCTGAGCTGAAATCAATGGTCCGACTCTGAACCGACTGCCACCCAGGCACCCCTGTAACTGACTTTTCTATTGCTAGAAATTTTATAGATAAAAAAATGTGTAAGATTTCTGTTGAATGTATGTCAGTACTTACAATAAGTATTTATTTTTATCCAGAAGTTGGTATCAAAATTGTGTGGCCAGACTTACACTTCTACACTTCTTTTTAATTGTTACATTTTTCTCATTGCTTTATGAGCATTAGTCAACCTACAAATAACTCAACGTGTCACTGTCTTCTGATTTCTTTCCACGTCTCTGGCAGCTCCTTCTCATTCCTTTTGCTGTTTCGTGTGTGTGTGTGTGTGTGTGTGTGTGTGTGTGTGTGGTTGTTGCTGTTGTTGCTGTTGTTGTTGTTTTCTGCCTCTGTGAGTCTAAGTGTCAGTGCTCCCCTAGGTTCCATTTTGGTCATCTTCTGTTCTTACTCCAGCTTTCCCTTGACTTTCCCTTCATAATGATTTCCATTAAGTATCTTCAGCTGTATCATTAGAGACTCTCTGATTATTGTTTCATAATAATGTCAATTATTCCTTAAGAGTCAGACACTAGTTCTTATAACATTAATGATAAAAAAAAGTCCATTTATAACTACAAACTATGGCAAATGTGAATTATCAATCACCTGGTTAGCACTGAACAATTCTCTAGAAATAGACATAACCAACAGCCTATTCTAGTGGCCACACCTGAATTCAGACACCCCAGTCCCTGTGCTCACCTTAATTTAACCTCACATTTCATGGAGACTCTTGACTGAAAGACTTTGTTTTCCTCAGCCTGGGCTTTTATCACCTAGATATCTTCAGATTCATTCCCTCATTTCTTTTAGTTCTTGCCTCAAAGGCCAGCTTTCATAGTTAGCTTTCTCTGCTTTTATTGTAAGGATGAAGAAAAATAGACTTTTAAACAAAAATTTCTGTATGAGATTATGTTACATTATCTGTGGTGTTTGTCACATTGACACAGGAAATTTAGGTATGTGCCATCACAGTCTAATTAATGTCTAGTTAATAAACTCCTAAAAACTTATGGGGAGTCAACCAGAGCTACACATTAACCATAAATTGAAGGATTTTATTCTAAATATTTTTTAACTTTAATCATTCCATAAATACTTCTAGAACACCAAGACATGCAAGAAATTAAGCTACTAGTATGAAAGAAACATGCAAGTTTTGCCGCACTCAAAGGATTCATCACAGAATTAAACACACATACATATGTACCAATAGCTATGTAAACTTATAAATACAAGGGGTATAATAGATATTAGAAAAATTTTATGAAATTGGAATGTAGAGAGTCCTCATTTTAAGAGGAATCTGTAGAATTGTTTACATAAAGGAGCGGAAAATACCTATTTTATGCTTTGTAGGATTTATGGTTTCTGAAGCAACCACTCAACTCTGCCTCTATAATGCATAAGCGGCCAAAGAAATATATAAATGAGTGGGCATGTATATGAGTTTCCCATCACTGCTGTAATAAATTACCACAACAACACAACTTTATGCACTTACTTTTGCAGAGGTCTGAAGTCTGAAATCAAAGCGTCAGCAGAATTGTATTCCTATTCCAGTCTTCAAGGGAGAATATTTTTCCTTACACTCTCAGCTTCTAGAGTCCACCCACATTTCCGAGCCAGGACCCTTCCTCACATCACTCCACCCTTTTGTTTCTATGGAAATATTTCCTGCTATATAATTTCATTTCCCTGCCTCACTCTTAGAGCTTTGTGATTACATTGGATTGGGGATAATCTCTCAATCTTAAAATTATTCATCTCAACTGCAAATTCCCATATACTATGCAAGGCAGATTATTCACAGGATCTAAAGAGTAGGATATGGACATTTGGAGAAGGCACTAGAGGGTGGGGAGCTTTTATCTAGCCTCCCACAGCATTGGCTCTGACCCAATAAAACTTCATTTACAAAAACTAGCAGCGGGCTTGATTTGGTCCATGGGCCAAAAGTCCATTACAAAGAGTCCCCTTGATCCCTTAAAAGAGGAAGTGGCAAACTTATTTTTTTCTATTTGACATGATCCCAGAATTTACCTAAAAGAAATTAAAATATATGTCTTGTAAGGACTTATTCAAGAATACTAACATAGGTTTGATTCCTAACAGCCCCAAACTGTATATCATCCAAATATCATCAATTGTAAATGGAGAAACATTGTCACACATTGTGGTATAGTACTGACTACTACTCAACAGTAAAAGAACTACCCTTACATTAAAAAACATGGATACACCTCGAAAGCATTCTATTAAGTAAAGAAAACTATACATGTGAGTTGTATGCTGCATTTTATTTGTATTTATTTATTTATTTATTTATTTATCATGTATTTTTATTTGTTCACTCTGCAAAAGGCAAAGATATGAAGGGCAGATATAAGATCAGTGGTTGCCAAAGATCATTGGTGGAGTAAATTGAATAAATGGGGTTTGTTGGAACTTTATGTATGACTTCCATCCAGACTATTCTGTTGTTACATGACTGTATACATAAGGGGCGAATCTCACTACATGCAAAATGTGCATCAATAAACCAGACTTAAAAAATAGAACTTTAGATAAAGAGTAAATATGTGATCTATACTATATGACTTTGATTAACTCTATAAGTTGTAGACAGGTTAATTTGAAAGATGTGGAATTAAAGAAGACAGTGCATGAAGTATGGATTATGAAGCATAATATAATTTATCAGGTTTTCTTTTTCCAGGAATTAATTCACTATCCATTTTAAGGAGATACAGCCATTTTAGATTTTTTAAGTTATGCTCACTCACCTTTATGGAAGCTTATTGATTATTCACATGCACTATTTGTATTTGTTTGATGCAACGACATTTTATTCTTCTATTTCTCAATATATTCTTTTTAACAAGATTTTCTACCTATATTTTTTTCTTTTTTTTAAGGCTTTTAAAGTAGTTTTAGGCTTATAACAAATTTGAGAGAAAGGTACAAAGATTTCCCCTATACTCTCTGGCCCCACACATGCATAGCCTCCTCCATTATTTT
Source organism: Felis catus (assembly GCF_018350175.1). Lineage (NCBI taxonomy): Eukaryota > Metazoa > Chordata > Mammalia > Carnivora > Felidae > Felis > Felis catus. Next base: position 107,110,541 of record NC_058371.1, read on the forward strand.
CATCACTCAGCTAAATTGTACATTTTTTACTAAGGATGATCACACAAAGTCCATAGTTTCCCTTGGTGTTCACTCTTGTGGTAAATTCTACTGGGTTGGACAAATGTATAATGGCATATATCCATCATAATAATATCATACAGAGCATTTTCACTGTCCTAAAAATCTCATCCTAGAATTAAAAAAAAATAATAATTCAGTGTTAACTTTGTAAAAGGGAAGCTACAATCTCTATGAATTTTATAAAAGACTGATGATAAACTGCTCCAAGACAAAAGTAGATTCAGTTTTGTACTACTTAATTCAAAATACAATTGTTTTTAGGACAATGACATACATCCCCTATTCAAGAAATATTTCTAATTGTTTTTTAAAAAACACTTTTTTTCTAAAAAGAAAATCTTCCTTTTTAAGGAAATAATTATGAGCAAGCTGACAGGAGTAGCTATATAATATAAAACATTATTATCTTTATTTTAAAATTTTTAATGTTTATTTTTGAGAGAGAGAGAGAGAGAGACAGAGTGTGAATGGGGGACGGGCAGAGAGAATGAGAGGGAGACACAGAATCTGAAGCAGGCTCCAGGGCTCTGAGCTGTGAGCACAGAGCCAGAAGTGGGGCTCGAACTCACGGAATATGAGATCATGACCTGAGCCGAAGTCAGGCGCCTAACCAACTGAGCCACTCAGGCTCCCCAAAACATGATTATCTTTAAGTTATGTGAGTTAATATAACCTTATCATCCATATATTGCTCACACTAATATCTAAGTAAATAACAAATACAAGATGAACAAGATCTTTTCGATCAATCATAATAACAATAATAACAACTTACAAAAGAATGACTAGCCAAAGATAAAGAAAGAATTAATACTGGAGCTATACATAAAAGAATGCAATCTGAAATGAATTCTGGAGGTAATTGAAAAAGTAGGATTTAAAAAAAAAATATTCCAAAACAATGCTAAGTTGGAATGAGATCTAGCAGACAGAACAAGGGAGGTTTGTTTGGGGTAACAAAATAGCGGCACTGCATTTTTGTTTACAAAGGTTTAATAACAAAGTGTGATCTCTCTGCAAGGTTTTAATTTTTTTCTTACATTTATTTATTTTTGAGAGACAGAGTGAGACAGAGCACGAGCTGGGGAGGGCCAGAGAGAGAAGGAGACACAGAATCTGAAGCAGGCTCCAGTCTCTGAGCAAGAATTTAGCACAGAGCCCGATGCATCCCTTGAACCCACAAACTATGATATTTCAACCTGAGCAGAAGTGGGAAGCTCAATTGACTGAGCCACCCCGGTGCCCCAGCAAGGTTTTAATCAGGAAAGAATTCCCAATACTTGGCTTATTGCTTCGGTCCTTGGAATTAGACCCCATTAATTGGGATCTTGGTTCTGGCTCTTATTAGCTGAATCACTAGGTTGTGTAACTTGAGGGTTTTTCTGACATTTAAAAGAATCAGTTAAGTTGTGATTAGTGCCTACTGTACAGAGAATGACAATGAAATGGTAAAATATGTGTATCAGATACTGTTAGATAGTCATTGTGAATTCTTATTCACCTTTTTCTTTTTAAAAAGACTCCTAATTCTATTGTGGCCAGATAAAAACTACATCTTCTGGTCTCCTCACAGACATGGGTGGTCATGCGTGCTAGTTCTTGTTAACAATATGTTTTGATGCAGAAGTCATGAATGGGAATTCTCCTAAAATGCTCTGAAAGAAGGACAGAGTCAGCTGACATGCATCTGTCATTGATTCCTATCCCCATTTTCAAATGCAGCATAGTTTTGTGATACATGTAGGCTTGAGCCTAAAACCAAAATTCAAGCCTTAAGCATTATGGATCAAAAAAAAAAGAGATTTTCTAGAATATTAATGAGATAATGGAACTATGTGCACTAGCCTTAGAATGCCTACCTCTGGACTAATTTATTTGATCTCATTTTTTTGAGGAAACTATACCTCAATTTGCCTATTGTATGATCTGTTATGTGCAACCAAACCTATTCTCCCCTGCACAATATGCAAAACTCTTGGAAGATTCTCTGCATTTACACTTATCAATATCAACTATTAATAAATTTTAGAAAAGTCCAAGAAATGAATAGAGAGCAGTCCATGAATGATTTTCTTCATTAACCAGACTAAATAAAATGATAGAAGTAATGTGTATTACATGGTAGAAAATTAAATATCTAATCTTGAAAGAGAGAAATACAAGCCCATGAAGAAATAATTTCAAGTGGATTCCATATTTCTCAATGACAAACAATAATGCTAAATGATAGAAAAATCAAACTACAAGCGAACAAAATTCTAATAATCTACAGCAAAGTTTTATTTATTTGCACAGGCACGTGCTGTATCAAATTGTGCTGTGTCATGTATAGAAATGTAACTAGTACTTGAATGTAATTTGTTACATATATATAATATATATGTATGTATAATATGTGAAACACTCATGAGCATAAGCATCCTGTTAGCTCAAAATACTTGTGATATATTCCATGATACAACTTCCCTGCTAGGCCTTCTTTGTATGGAGAAGTCTGTGCTTCTGGGAAAATTGACTTATGCATATCAACCTTTTCCATGATTGATAGAAACTATCCCAGTTAAAATGTTTAAGGTGATTTGAATTTATCAAGACAAGATACTTGCGTTTTATACATATTCTATATACCTTGCAACACAGTTTTACCCCTTTTACTCAATTCAGTATCATCCAACTAATTTATAAAAGAAAAAGCTTTGCTTTTAGTAGTAGTTATTCAGGACTTATTGGCAAATGTATTAAATGGCACTGATATTTTATTTCAGAAATAAGTGTAGCAATAAGATAATTATTTATACAAACAATACTGAGGAAGCTAAAACAGTGTTATATATAATGAACTATTTTGAAACTGATTTTATTGTCCTGGTGAGGAAAATCCATAAAGCCTTCATATACTTATTTACTTCACTAGTCATTAAAATAAGAACAGACTGAATTTCTAAATGGCTTCTTGCAGCACAGTGCAGAGATGGGGTTATCTTTGTAATGCAGGCAGTCAGAAGTGCAGACTAATCAAGCAGGTACAGAAGCGCACACTTTTGCCTAATTTCACCACTAATCCTTTTCTAATAATCTGAATAATCTCCTTTATTTCTCTGCTATAAGTACTTGGGGCATTTAGCTTATAAACAGCCACATATGCCGCACTTTAGAAAATGGAGTTTCAGATGAGCTTTTATGTTTCCTAAAACTAATTTTCCTTACAATAGTTGTACTAAGTGATGCAGGTGAAAAATAAGCAAAATGTTTGCGTAACAAATTGCAAACGATCTAAAAGTGCAATGTTATTAGAAAGACTAGGAGGAAACATGGAAGAAAATAAGAATTAGCTTTTGTTGCTGAGGTAAATATGATCTTGAACATATACGTGTACAGACTAGTCCAGGATTTCAGATTAAAAAATGGAATTTGTGCAGATCATTTTATGTATCTTATAACATTTATTTAGAAAAAAATCAAATTAAACTATCATGGTTCACAAATTACAACTTTAGAGGCTTTCCTTATGCATAAATGCACAGTACAGCTATGGAATAATTTTGCTTTATAAAGAGACTTTAGAGTTGACTCTCAGAAGCTAAACTGAACAGCAAAACAGATGTTACTTTGCTGACTAGAGATAATGAGATGAAATTGTTATATTCTGCTCGAAGTTCTATAACAAAGCATTTAACTTAAAATTTTAGCTTAGTACAGTAATTTTAGATGTACAGAAAAGAATTCTTATGCAGAAAGGAGTCTTTAAAAAATTTTTTCTGAACAATTTTATTATAGTTGGTTATTCCATTTTCATTTCCTTTTTTGATACCTTAATTGCCCTTGTTATCCACATAGTAATAAAAGTAAAAATTTTATTTTTAGTTGCATAAAAATAGATTGAATAAAATAATGAGAATTATTTGTGTGGAATTAAAGGTGGTAGTGATTTTCTCTTTTACAGATAACAGTCAAGATTGTTTTGTCATGACCCATACACTGAACATTCTTTATTATGGGTAGACTTGACTATTCTCCAAAAGTGTGGGCATTTTATTTTTCTAGTCCACTTCCAATAATTTGAAGGGTATCTTGTCTCCAAGGGACAAAATGGCAGAATCATGATGCTGGCAGGGTAAAAGTGCAGCCCCCATGATAAAAGTGATGAGCCTGGTCATGACGGCTCCCACACCTGCTTCTGGAAATACCCTTCCTATCTAGCATGTGTCTGCTCCAAAGAGAAAAATAGAAGTGAATAATGACGAGAAGAGGGTTGCAGTGATTTATCTTCCTCCAAGAAGGCCTTAGTTGCATACAGATTGTCTAGGAGAGCAGGCAAAATAGCAATGATGCAAATGCTTCAAATAAATGAAGGTTTTTATTTGCTCAAGAATTTAGCCATTCTTTAGTACATATTATATTAGTGCTTCAAATACTGTAAGAATTCAGTGAATAAGTCAGTCTTTGTATCTACTCTTATACATTATGTTGTAACTCAAATATAGATTTACAAAGCCATGTAATATAGTGTTGCTTTCATTGTTTATCCAAATGTCTTTGTTTTTATATCTAAAATGTTTTTTATATATAAAAAAATACAAATTACACGCACACACACACACACACACACACACACACACACACACACAAAGCATGTGTGGCAAGTCCTGTTACCTACCACTAATTCTTGAGTTGTGTTGGGTGTAGTTCACAGACTTACTCCTGGGGAATTGTGCCTTGCTATGGACCTTCATGAACTGAAGTTGTTCTAAATGTCCTTCATTATTTGAATATTTTATCTCTTTTTTAATGCTTATTTATTTATTTTGATAGAGAGAGAGAAAGAGAGAGAGAGAGAGAGAGAGAGAGAGAGAGAGAGAGAGAGAGAGATGTGCATGGGTATGAGCATGAACAGGGGAGGGGCAGAGAAAGAGGGAGAGAAAGAATCCCAAGCAGGCTCTGCACTGTCAGCACAGAACCTGATGCAGAGCTTGAACACATGGACCTTGAGATCATGACCTGAGCCAAAATCAAGAGATGGACACTTAACCAACTGAGCCACCTATGCACCCCAAATACTTTTATTTCTATATATTAAGTTTTATATTTTGAAAACCTGCTGTTGGAAAAAAGGTACCACATTTATGTAGGGAAATTAATATTAACACTAAAAGATTGTACATGCTTAAGACAATCTCAAAATTTTTGCTGCATCCACACCAAGTATATTAAGACATGGGGCTAGGTGTTCTAACAAACAGCCCCAAATCTCAGTAACATAACAAGACAAAAATAACTCTTTTTTTTTTTTTTTGCTTACATCTTAGCTCATAGCTGAGTGACACCTACTGATACAAAATTCTATTATATTAAGAATATTATTGGGGTGCCTGGGTGGCTCAGTCGGTTAAGCGGTGGACTTTGGCTCAGGTCATGATCTCACGGTTGGTGAGTTCGAGCCCTGCGTTGGGCTCTGTGATGACAGCTCAGAACCTGGAGCCTGCTTCGAATTCTGTGTCTCCTTCTCTCTCTGCCCTTTCCCAACTTGTGCTCTGTCTCTATGTCTCTCAAAAAATAAATAAATGTAAAAAAAAAAAGTTTAAAAAAATAAAAAGAAATTAAAAAAAAAGGATCTTATCTTTAGGGGTACGTCGGTGGCTCAGTTGGTTGAGCATCTGACTCTTGATTTAGGCTCAGGTCATTATCCCAGGATCACGGGATGCAGCCCCACATTAGGCTCTGTGCTGAACACTGAATCTGCTTAAGATTCTCTCTCTCTTTCCCTCTGCCCCTCTTCCCCACTCACTCTTTCTTTAAAAGAAATATATTAAATTGAAATATATTTTATTATATTAATGAAATAGGCATTATATGTACTGTTGTACTGAAGTTTTCTCCAATATTTAGTCCATGAAATTCTTTAATATGACATGGAGATATGGTAACAGAGATAGGGATACACCATTGTTGAAAGTACATTGTACGTCGTATGATTTTTCTTCAACAAAAAATATGATAAAAATAAGTATTTTCACACTATAATGAAAAAAATGATGGTAGGATGGAAAACTATAAGTTTCTGAAGAACAATTTTAAATTGGTCTGCATGGCAATTCAGTAGCACGAGATGTTGTCTTTTGGGTTTTTTTTAAGAAAAAAAATATAGTTATTGTAAGTGTGAGAACCATGTTGAAAATGTAACTTTTTAAAAATTTATTTATCTTGAGAGAGAGAGAGAGAGAGAGAGAGAGAGAGAGAGAACGAACAGGAGAGGGACAGAGAGAGGGAGAGAGAGAGAGAATCCCGAGCAGAATTTCTGCTGTCAGCAGAGTCCCACATAGAGCTCAAACTCAGGGAACTGTGAGATCATGACCTGAGCCAAAATCAAGAGGTGGAAGCTTAACCAACTGAGCCACCCAGGTGCCCCGAAAATGTAATTTTTTAATCTTGTTAGAAAATTTTATTCTGTCAATAAGACTACCTATTAATAATATGGAAATGTATTCTACAGGTGAATACAGGTATGTTTAATTTATATGCAGATTATGTATGATGTAAAACTTTCAAGCTGAATAAACTAATATGTATGATCAATATTGCATAAAATTTTATAAGCTAAAGTAAAATATTTTATTACAAAAAAATAATTACTTCTTGTTAAGTTGTCTAAAGGTTCACATTTTCATAACTGATTACTTTTAAAAATCTCAGAAATCATATTATCCTCAAAGTTTACATTCATAGTCTTCTACACATTTTAATTTTTTTTGACATTTATTTATTTTTGAGAGACAGAGACAGAGCACTTGTGGGGGAGGGGCAGAGAGAGGGAGACAGAATCTGAAGCAGGCTCCAGGCTCTGAGTTGTCAGCACAGAGCCTGATGCAGGGCTTGAACCTCTGAGCCGTGAGATCACGACCTGAGCTGAAGTCAGACACTCAACAGACTGAGCCGCCCACTCGTCCCAGAAACCTACACATTTTAAAAGTAAAGTATTGAAGCCAAATCACACACAGAAAAAGCTAACATGACATTTTATGCAGAGCATTTCAAAAAAGTTTATCTTTAGAGTGAGAATTATATATATATATATATATATATATATATATATATGTATATTTATTAATATTTTTGTTTTCCATAATGATGTTTCTTTTTTCACATGGGATTTAGATAGGAGTATGAAAAATATATTTATTTTAAAAATAAATTTCAGCATAACATAATAATGCATCTGCATTATTACTCCTTGTAATAAGTAAGGTCTGTTAACTTATCTAAAGTTCTATATGCATAGTGAGTAATTAATTCTCAGCCCTGAATTGATGGTTTGTGATAATATGATAATATTGAGTTTTTTACAGAAATGATCATTTTTCATTTAAGTAATTGAAATAAGTTTCCAGCAACCTAGATTAAGAGTAATTAATATCATTTGGGTGTTTTGGTAATGTATCTCTAAAAATGTCTCACATATTGTTCCTTCCTTTCACAGGTTTTAGTATATTACATTTAAGATTCAAATATGGAAAAAAATGCAAATGCACAAAACTTGAGAGGTTAGTAAAAAAAAAACAACATACACTCATTCTCAAATTTAAAAAATTTTTGAGGGGCGCCTGGGTGGCGCAGTCGGTTAAGCGTCCGACTTCAGCTCAGGTCACGATCTCGCGGTCCATGAGTTCGAGCCCGCGTCAGGCTCTGGGCTGATGGCTCAGAGCCTGGAGCCTGTTTCCGCTTCTGTGTCTCCCTCTCTCTCTGCCCCTCCCCCGTTCATGCTCTGTCTCTCTCTTCCCAAAAATAAATAAACGTTAAAAAAATTTTTTTTTGAGCCTTAGCCAATAACTTCAATTTATATCCCTATGTACTTGACTTTTGCCCTCTACTGAATTAGTTTAAGATAATGCTAAATATTCTATTATTTCATCTGTAAATATTTTAGAAAGCATGTCTAGAAGATAAAGATATATTTAACAACTACAAGTTATCACACCGAAAATTAAAAATAATTCCTCATCAATGTTTAAATTTCCCCTATTGACATTGTTTATTCAATCAGAATCTAAACACAAATATCACTATAATTGCCTTTAGGTCTCTTACAATTCTTTAATATGTAAATTACCCATTTCTGTTTTTTTTTTCCTTGCAATTCATTTTGTTTGTTTGTTTGTTCGATGAAACTTGATTGCTCTAGAGAGTTTCCCAAATTGTCACATCCTTGGCTAATGCGAAACTCTTGAAGTTGATTTCTCCCTCCTTTTGAAGAGTTCCTGACAGGCTTAGGTAATTTTGTATTCTAGTAAAACAAGAGTTCTCAGATTTTACACTTGAAATCATCCCTTTGTGACTTAACAGAAATTATATACAGGTAGACTAATTTATGTCATTCTCCCTTTTATATTTAGAAATTTTTAAAATTTAATTTTATATTTATGTAAAAGATTACTGATGTTAAGCCTATAACACAAGTTGTATCCAGAGAACCTAGCTTTTATCCCTGTCTATTCCATTCAGTTCCTTTATTGCATATACTGACAAACTCAGCCTATTAGTTCAGGGATTTTTCATCCATGCTTTTCTGTATCAGTGTATATGACCACACAGTTTTTCTTATTTATCCTGTTGAAGTGTATATTACATTGACTGACTTTTCAAGTATTGAACCACTTTATTCAGCTTCTTGGAATAATTCCATCTGGTCATAGTGTACATTGCTGAATTCTATTTGCTGATGTTTTTGTTATAGATTTTTGAGTTGAGAGTCATGAAAGATACTGTGTAGATTCTCTCTTTTCTGTCCTCCTCCCCCTCTTCCTCCTCCTCCTCCTCCTCCTCCTTCCTCTTCTTCCTTTTTTTTCTTCTTCCTCCTCTTCTTTATCCTCCCCTCCCTCTCCCCTCCCCCTCTCCCTTCTTCCTCCTCTTCCTCTGTTGTTTACCATATACCAATTTAGAATTTCTATGTTTTCTTGGCTGGTGAATTGACTCTTAGCATTATTTACGCTCTCATAATATTCTTTCCTCTGAAGCCTAACTTACCTCATATCACTATAGATTTTCTTGCTTTCTTTTGATTAATGTTTTCATGATTCATCTTTTTCCATTCAACCTGCCTATAAGATTATATTTAAAATGAGTTTCTTGTAGAAAGACTATAGCTGGGTCATACTTGTTTTTTGTTTTGTTTTTTGTTTTTTGTTTTTATTCTTAATCTACACTGCCCTCTTCTGTCTTTTAATTGATGTACTTGGACCATTTAAAGTAATTACTGATATGTTAGGCCTTCCTCCTGTTTGTTTCCTTTTATTCTCACTGATTTTCTGTCTTCCTTTCCTACTGTACTATGGGTTACTTGAACATTTTTTATAATTGCATTTTGATTTTTCTATAGTGTTTGGAGTATATTTCCTTGTACACTTTTTTAGTGGCTTCTCTTGGTATTATACTATATATATATATATGTATATGTATGTATAAGTATATATGTATATGTATATATATGTATATATATATATAACCATATGCTAATGATTTAAGTCGTTTCATCACTTTAAGTAAAGTGTAAAACATTACCACTTTTCATATTCCTTTACTGTCCCCTTATTTTTATTATAAGCACCTTAAATATATATTTTATGTACATTTAGAAACATACCACTCAGTGTTACAATTTTGCCTTCATCAGTCAAACATAATTTAGAAAACTCAAAAGGAGAAAGAAAGTTATTATATTTACCCATATATTTGCTCATTATGACCTTTCTTCCTTTCTGATATTCTAAATTTCCTTTTTTTTTAAATCATTTCCTTTCTAGTTAGAGAACTTCCTTTAGCCATTTTTCTAGGACAAATTTTCTGCTGGTGACAAATTTTCTAAGTTGTCCTTTATCTGAGAATATCTTAATATCTTAATTCACCTTCATTCTTCAAGAATAATTTCACTTAAAATAGTGTTCTGGGCTGAGAGTTCTTTATCTTCAACATTTGTAAATGTTCTGTCACTTCTTTCTGGCCTCTATGGTTTTTGATGAGAACTACCCTTTCAGTCAAATTGGTTTTTCCTGATGCATAAGATGTCATTAATTTTGCAGTGCTTTGAAGAGGTCTTTTTTTTTTTTTGCTTTCAGTTTTCAGAAGTTTGACTATGATGTGTTTTTGTGTTTTTTTTTTTCTTTTTTTGATTTAGCCTGCACCAAGTTAGTTTGACTTCTTGAAAATAATAGGTTTATATACCTTTAGCCAAAATTGATTCCCCATTTCTGCACCTCTGGTTCTAGAGACTCTGTCAAAGCAGTATGTTATGATAATCACCATTTTTTGTTTGTTGTTGTTGTTGTTTTTCCTTTATTTTCCTTTACTCAGTCATTACTCCATCATTGCCTGATGCTCAGTGTCAGGAAAACCATCATTTTATATTTTTCCCGTGTTATGGGGAATGTAAATTTGATCCCTAGTTGTCCATCCTGATTGAAATATGTGTCTCATAAACTTTTTATTAATTATAATGACTCCATTAAATCATTTGTGTATCAGATATGAAAGTTTGATACTTCTTATATTTACTTTACCTATACATAAAATGTTTCAAGTTGAGTTAAAGATGAAGCTTTTTAACTCACAAACATGGGATTATGTTGCTTTTGGTTAATATTACATCACATTTCCAATGCTAATGTCACAAACTACTTTAAGTTTTATTTTCAATTATAAATATTAATTAGATTACGATCCATGTGTTTATATTGAACATGTATAGTAATTGAGATTTTTATTTTTTCCCCCAGTAGAGAATTTGACACGCTGCTTCTCAAATCTATTCCACTTTTCCATGTGACAGAAAGTTTGATTTCTAGATAAATTATGTTTGTTCTTGCATATATCCCTTTGACAGGAATAATAATCATGGCACAGCCATTACATAATATCTATCACACTAATATATATATATATATATATATATATAGAGAGAGAGAGAGAGAGAGAGAGAGAGAGAGAGAGAGCCAGAAGCAAGGCAAGGCTGCAATCCCTTCCCTCTAAATCATACCCCTAAAAGAATGAAAAATAAATATGGAGAGTGAAGAGGGACACCAAGAGAATATAACAAACTTATTATGAGTATAGCAAAATACAATTATTGTAATTATAAAATAATGTTAGCTTGAAAATTAGAAAGGCATAAGGGATCAAGAACATATGTTTTTTAAAGCTACATTTGTGGGAGAGACCTGGGAAGATGGCAGCATAGGAGGATGCTGGGTTCACCTTGCCCTGATGATCGCTTAGATTCCACCCACATCTGACTACATAACCCAGAAAACCACCAGAAGTCTAGCAGAACAGACTCTCTGGAACCAAGCATAGAGGAGAGGCTCACAGAAGAGGGTAGGAAGGGTGGAGAGGCAGTGCGTGCTACGTGGACTGGTGGGAGGGAGCTGCGGAGTGTAATAGGTCAACTTATATCAGAAAGCTTATTGTATATAAGTTCGGCTTAAACTCACCTTTCATGAATAATTGAGATAAAAGCTTATGTAGTTCCCTATTAGGGTTATCGGAAATTACTAACCGCCCTAGCTCGCTTCTGTAACTTCACCTGCTTGCTAAATAGATAACTTAGGTTGCAAAACGCTCCCCCACCCCTTCTATCAAGATCTGGCCTAGGCAAGACCAACATGTAAAAAGTCACAAACTCGCTAGCCCACGGTATCTTAGGTGTCGAACTAGGTGTCATTTTAAACCCTCTTAGGACAAAGAACTTTAAATTGATAGGTTCCCGCCAAAACTAACGTCTGTGTGTCACAATATAATTGGCTACCATGAAATGTTGTAAATTGCAATTGGTTAACTAAATAATGACGTTTTCTGACTTGCTAAAATCCACGTAATCTCATTGCTACCTTTGTACGGGGCCATTCTCTGCACTTTTCTCCTTCAGATCAGGAGATCATGTTTGGCCCGGCCGTGAATAAAATCTTGCCTCGCTTCTCTTCAGCATCTGGTGGGTTTTTTTGACAGCACCCTGTTTCAGGGAGGTGGAGGGGCAAGCAGACCCCCGAGGTCTGGCTTGCAAAAGTGGAGGGGCCGGACTCCAAGAGTTCTGACAGCCAACAGGTCTTAACCTCTGCAATGTTAAAAGTCAACAGCTCTGCTCTCAGAGAGTGAGAAGGGTGAGAGGACTCCAGGAGGGAGAGTTGTTGAGCCCTGGAAGACAAAACTCAGCTCGGCCGGGGAACAAAGGCACTGGCAAGCTCCATCTCCCTCTCCCATTTCCCAGCTGAAATTCCAATGGGAACCAATTCGCATCACTGAATTTGCTTGCACTGCACAAATGCCCAATGCTGTGCTTCTGTGGATCCATCCCTCCAACAGGCTTGCCTCCCCCCGGTGCTGCAGGGGACCACAGACTGCAAAGAGAACTAAGCCTGCCCCTCCCACCACTGTGCACCTTTCAGATCCACCCCAGCTAATATGCCAGATCCATTGAAGCAGCACCACAAGCCTGGCAGTGTGCATGTAGCACAGACAGGGGCCACACCACTCCACAGTGAGTCCTGCCCCTTGGAGAGGGGAAAATAAGGTACACACCAGTCTGACTTTCGTCCCAGTGGTGGGCTTGGAAAGACATTGGGTCTGACTGCGCCCCACCCACCAACACAAGTTACTCCCAACCAGGGGAAGTGCCCTGCAGTTTGGAGCTACAGCAGGGACTACCCAAAATGACAAAACAGAAGAATTTTCTACAAAGGAAACTCCAGGAAGTAACGACAGCTAACAAACTGATCAAAAACGATGTAAGCAATATAACGGAACAAGAATTTAGAATAGTCATAAAATTAATCGCTGGGCTTGAAAAAGCATAGAAGACAGCAGAGAATCTATTGCTACAGAGATCAAGGGACTAGGAAATAGTCATGAGGAGCTATAAAATGCTATAAATGAGGTGCAAAATAAAAAAGGAGGTGGCCATAGCACGGGATGAAGAAGCAGAGGAGAGAATAGGTGAATTAGAAGATAAAATTATGGAAAAAGAGGAAGCTGAGAAAGAGAGAGATAAAACAATCTAGGAGTATGAGGGGAAAATTAGAGAACTAAGTGATGCAAACACACAGAACAATATCCATAAAATAGGAATTCCAGAGGAAGAGAGACAGAAAGGGGCTGAAGGTGTACTTGAACAAATCATAGCTGAGATCTGGGGAAGGAAAAAGGCATTGAAATCCAAGAGGCACAGAGAACTTCCTTCAGACGTAACTTGAATCGATCTTCTGCATGACATATCATAGTGAAACTCAAAATACAATGATAAAGATAAAATTTTGAAAGCAGCTAGGGATAAACAGGCTCTAACTTACAAAGGTTGACACATAAGAGTAGTAGCAGACCTATCTACTGAAACTTGGCAGGCCAGAAAGGAATGGCAGGAAATCTTCAATGTGATGAACAGAAAAAATATGCAGCCGAGTATCCTTTACCCAGCAAATCTGTCATTCACAATAGAAGGAGAGATAAAGGTTTTCGCAAAACACAAAAACTGAAGGAATTCATCACCACTAAACCAGCCCGACGAGATCCTAAGGGGGATAATATGAGTGAGATGTTGCAAGGACCACAAAGACATCACTACAAGCATGAAACCTACAGACATCACAAAGACCCTAACCCATAACTTTCAATAATAACACTGAATGTAAATGGACCAAATGCTCCAACCAAAAGACATAGGGTGTCAGAATTGATCAAAAAACAAGACCCACCTATTTTGTGTCTACAAGAGACTCATTTTAGACCTGAGGACACCTTCAGATTGGAAGCGAGAGGATGGAGAACTATCTATCATGCTACTGGAAGTCAAAACAAAGCTGGAGTAGCCATACTTATATCAGACAAACTAGACCTTAAATTAAAGGCTGTAACAAGAGATGAAGAAGGCCATTATATAATAATTACAGGGTCTATCCATCAAGAACAGCTAACAATCATAAATGTCTATGCACTGAATACGGGAGCCCCCAAATATATAAAACAATTAATCACAAACATGAGCAACTTTATGGATAAGAATGTGGTAACTTCAGGGGGCTTTAATACCCCAATTACAACAATGGATTGATCATCTAGACTCAGGATCAAAAAGAAACAAAGGCCCTGAATGATTAGTGGGTCAGATGGATTTCACAGATACATTTAGACCTCTACATCCCAAAGCAACAGAATATACTTTCTTCTCAAATTCACATGAAACATTCTCCAAGATAGATCACATACTGGGTCACAAAACAGCCCTTCATAAGTATACAAGAATTGAGATCATGTCATGCATACTTTCAGACCACAATGCTATGAAACTTGAAATCAACCACAGGAAAAAGTCTGGAAAACCTCCCAAGGCATGGAGGTTAAAGAACACCCTACTAAAGAATGAATGGGTCAACCAGGCAATTAGAGAAGAAATTAAAAAGTATATGGAAACAAATGAAAATGAAAATACAACAATCCAAACGCTTGGGGATGCAGCAAAGGCAGTCCTGAGAGGAAAATACATTGCAATCCAGGCCTATGTCAAGAAACAAGAAAAATCCCAAATACAAAATCTAACAGCACACCTAAAGGAAATAGAAGCAGAACAGCAAAGGCAGCCTAAATATAGTAGAAGAAGAGAAATAATAAAGATCACAGCAGAAATAAACAATATAGAATCTAAAAAAACTGTAGAGCAGATCAATGAAACCAAGTTATTTTTTTGAAAAAATAAACAAAATTGATAAACCTCTAGCCAGGCTACTCAAAAAGAAAAGGGAGATGACCCAAATAGATCAAATCATGAATGAAAACGGAATTATGACAACCAATCCCTCAGAAATACAAGCAATTATCAGGGAATACTATGAAAAATTATATGCCAACAAACTGGACAACCTGGAAGAAATGGACAAATTCCTAAGCACCCACACACTTCCAAAAGTCAAACAGGAAGAAATAGAAAGCTTGAATAGACCCATAACCAGCGAAGAAATTGAATCAGTTATCAAAAATCTCCCAACAAGCAAGAGTCAAGGAAGATGCTTCCCTGCGGAATTCTACCAGACATTTAAAGCAGAGATAATACCTATCCTTCTCAAGCTATTCCAAGAAATAGAAAGGGAAGGAAAACTTCCAGACTCATTCTATGAAGCCAGCATTACTTTGATTCCTAAACCAGACAGAGACCCAGCAAAAAAAAAAAAAAAAAAAAGTACTACAGGTCAATATCCCTGATGAATATGGATGCAAAAATTCTCAACAAGGTACTAGCAAATCGAATTCAACAGCATATAAAAAGAATTATTCACCATGATCAAGTGGGATTCATTCCTGGGCTGTAGGGCTGGTTCAACATTCACCAATCAATATGATACATCACATTATAAAAGAGAAGATAAGAACCATATGATCCTGTCAATCGATTCAGAAAAAGCATTTGACAAAATTCAGCATCCTTTCTTAATAAATACCCTTGAGAAAGTTGGGGTAGAAGGAACATATTTACACATCATAAAAGCCATCTATGAAAAGCCCACAGCTAATGTCATCCTCAATCGGGAAAAACTGAAAGCTTTCCCCCTGAGATCAGGAACAAGACATGGATGTCCATTCTCATTGCTGTTGTTTAACATAGTGTTGGAAGTGCTAGCATCAGCAATCAGATAACAAAAGGAATTCAAAGGCATCAAAATTGGCAAAGATGAAGTCAAGCTTTCACTCTTTGCAGATGACATGATATTATACGTGGAAAACCCTGTAGACTCCACCAAAAGTCTGCTAGAACTGATACATGAATTCAGCAAAGTCAAAGTACAAAATCAATGTACAGAAATCGGTTGCATTCTCATACAGTAATAATGAAGCAACAGAAAGACAAATAAAGAAACTGATCCCATTCACAATTGAACCAAGAAGCATCAAATACCTAGAAATAAACCTAACCAAAGATGTAAAAGATCTGTATGCTGAAAACTATAGAAAGCTTATGAAGGAAATTGAAGAAAATATGAAGAAATGGAAAATCATTCTGTGCTCATTGATTAGAAGAATAAATATTGTTAAACTACCAATACTACCCAAAGCTATCTACACACTCAATGCAATCCCAATCAAAATTGCACCAGCATTCTTCTCAAAGCTAGAACAAGCAATCCTAAAATTTGTATGGAACCACAAAAGGCCCCAAATAGCCAAAGTAATTTTGAAGAAGACCAAAGCAGGAAGCATCATAATCCCAGACTTTAGGCTCTACTACAAAATTGTAATCCTCAAGATAGCATGGTATTGACAGAAAAACAGACACATAGACCAATGGGATAGAATAGAGACTTTAGAATTGAACCTTCAAAAGTGTGGCCAACTAATCTTTGACAAAGCAGGAAAGAATAATCAATGGAAAAAAAGTCTCTTTAACAAATGGTGCTGGGAGAACTGGACAGCAACATGCAGAAGAATGAAACTAGACCACTTTACACCATTCACCAAAGTAAACTCAAAATGGATAAAGGACCTGAATGTGAGACAGGAAACCATCAAAACCCTAGAAGAGAAAGCAGGAAAAGACCTCTCTGACCTCAGCTGCAGCAATTTCTTACTTGACACATCCCCAAAGGCAAGGGAATTAGAAGCAAAAATGAACTATTGGGACATCAACAAGATAAAAAGCTTCTGCACTGAAAAGGAAACAATCAACAAAACTAAAAGGCAACCAACGGAATGGGAAAAGATATTTGCAAATGACACATCAGACAAAGGGCTAGTATCCAAAATCTATAAAGAGCTCACCAAACTCCACACCCAAAAAACAAATAACCCAGTGAAGAAATGGGCAGGAAACGTGAATAGACACTTCTCTAAAGACATCCGGATGGCCAACAGGCACATGAAAAGATGCTCAACGTCACTCATCAGGGAAATACAAATCAAAACCACACTCAGATATCACCTCACGCCAGTCAGAGTGGCCAAAATGAACAAATCAGGAGACTATAGATGCTGGAGAGGATGTGGAGAAACGGGAACCCTCTTGCACTGTCAGTGGGAATGCAAACTGGTACAGCCGCTCTAGAAAACAGTGTGGAGGTTCCTCAAAAAATTAAAAATAGATCTACCCTATGACCCAGCAATAGCACTGCTAGGAATTTACCCAAGGGATACAGGAGTGCTGATGCATAGGGGCACTTGTACCCCAATGTTCATAGCAGCACTCTCAACAATAGCCAAATTATGGAAAGAGCCTATATGTCCATCAACTGATGAATGGATAAAGAAATTGTGGTTTATATACACAATGGAATACTACTTGGCGTTGAGAAAGAATGAAATATGGCCTTTTGTAGCAATGTGGATGGAATTGGAGAGTATTATGCTAAGTGAAATAAGTCATACAGAGAAAGACAGATACCATATGTTTTCACTCTTATGTGGATCCTGAGAAACTTACCAGAAGGCCATGGGGGAGGGGAAGAAAAAAAAAAGTTATAGAGGGAGGGAGCCAAACCATAAGAGACTTTTAAAAACTGAGAACAAACTTAGGGCTGATGGGTGGTGGGGGAGAAGGAAAGTAGGTGTAGGGCATTGAGGAGGGCAACTTTTGGGATGAGCACTGGGTGTTGTATGAAAACCAATTTGACAATAAATTTCATAATAAAAAAAGAAGAAAAAGAAAAAATAAAATAAAGCTACATTTGTGGTAAATTTACCAATTTTTTTGTCAATTATATTTAAATATAAAATGCTTAATTGGTTAGCAATTTCACTTTTAGGTAAACTTTAACTTTTTCATTTTGTTTTTCTATACAATATAATATTTCTTCTGTTTTTAATAACTGATTATCAAACAATTAATATATAGATTCATTTCACTAAGAAATTTCCATTGAAAAGATGCTATAAATATATGTTAGATCATTAGGCAGTTATCTCAGTCTGTTACTGATTAAGGATTTCATGTTATGGCATGGAGATCCAGCTTCAAAAGTTGAACTTATTCTGACTGCCATTTAGGTCAACTTGAGTTTGTTAAGTTTTTGCAAAATGTTGGACAGTTTACCAAATGGGGTAAGACAAGGTACTTAATGCTGAGTAGAAATATAACTTGTCTAGGCCAATTCTTTATTTACTTATTTTTAATTTTTTTTACTGTTTATTCATCTTTGGGAGACAGAGAGAGACAGAGCATGAGTGGGGGTGAGACAGAGAGAGAGGGAGACACAGAAACTGAAGCAGGCTCCAGGCTCTGAGCTGTCAGCACAGAGCCCAACAAGGAGCTCTAACTCATGAACTGCGAGATCATGCTCTGAGCAGAAGTCAGACAGTCAACCTACTGAGCCACCCAGGCACTCCACAATTCTTTATTTATTAATCCCACATTATCTAAAGTATCAGGCAAGATAAACTATTTTTAAACTATTTAAAACTATTGAACTAAAGTACCTCTCATTTGAAATTTGCCTTAATATGTTATATGCCCAGAATTTTATGTGAAACCACCACAGATTTATTTCTTAGAAGGAAAAAAAAAGGTAATTTTAACAGAAAAATATTCAGGCTTCCTATCAAAAACAAGCAAACACGTAAACACAAAAACCCAAAACAAAACAAACACAAAAAACCCCAAAGCGTATATTGTTGTTTCCACTATCACAATAAATATTTGTGTTTCCTTATAAAAATTTTAATTATAGAAAGCAAGCACATATAATTGAATATAATAATAGTACTATATAGGTCCTTTGCACTGCACATCTCATATAAATATATTTTATAGCATTTTGGCTATAAAATATACTTATTAATATATATTTCTAATAAATATACTTGTATAGTACCTCTCCAATGTGTATTTTACATAAATTGACATGTATATACCAAAAAATTAATTTGGGTTATTTTATAATTGTCTTTACCAAAATAGAGTTCAGTTCTCAAAAACTTAGTACAATCAATAGAATATAATAAAGTTTAAGAAATAAAACCATTTTTTTAAAATATTTATTTTTTTACTTTAGAGAGAGAGAGAGCACAAGAAGGGGAGAGGGGCAGAGGAAGAGAGAGAGAATCTTAAGCAGGCTCCATGCTCATCATGGAGTTCAATGCAGGGCTCAATCCACGACCCCGGGATCATGACCTGAATGGAAATCAGTAGTTGGGTGCTCAATTGACTGAGCCACCCAGGCACCTCAGAAATAAAACTATTTCTATTGTTAATTTTTCCAGAACCAGTTACCAGGGTTATTAAATCTGCTAAGGTTTTAAATATTTCTTTCCATTATGGTTATCTCTGATAGAAAGTGGTCAAAATTCTTGATAGGCTTCTAAAGCTATGCAATGTCTGTGTGTGTGCATGTGTGTGTGTGTGTGTGTGTGTGTGTGTGTGCGTGTGTGCGAGTGGTGTTATAGTAGCATTCCTAGGTTTAAATATAAGATTAGGAAAAATTCCAAATTTCACACAAAAAAAGAAAAAAAATATATGTGTACTCAGAGTGAGGAGAAATAACTTTATTGAGGCATAGAAGAAAAATGTTTTCATAAAAGAAGCAATCTAAAGGAAACAGCAATCTCTAAGAATCCTGTGACATAGTCTATAAATCTTTACAGTTCATTTCTTCCATCTTAAAAAAAGGAAACCTTCACTAAGAATAAAAAATGAAAAAAAACAGTGTGATGTGAAAAACTCAAAAGAAGGGCTCGAATTTTAAAGAGTTTAAATCTTTGTAAGTTATTTTCAGAATCTTTAATCTATAAATTCATTTCAAAAAGCATGTATAACTGTTATAGAACAATGTAGAAAATTATTTTTATTTGTTGCCTGCTTGTTTCTAGGACACTATATATTATATATATTACTCTCAGATTCCTGACCTATTTTGTGTTAACATGAATATTGATATATAATTGTTCTTTATAAGATAGTTTTCTGTAGTTAATTTTTTCAATAATTAGGTTCCCATTGCATTCACAAGCAATAGCCAATGTGAGTGTGTGATTACAGATTAACGGTAGATTTTCTGGGGAACTGGAAAGGGAGGACAGTGCAGGGAAAGAGGACTTTCAGATTACTTTTTAAAAAATATTTATTTATTTTTGAGGAGAGGGCAGTGGTAGAGAGAGAGGGAGACAGAGAATTAGGCAGTCTATACCAATATATTTTTGTGAGAATTAATAAAGTGTGGTTAACTTTATCTGTTACTGGTTTTCAATAGCATCTCCAAAGCTTCTCAACTTTTGATGGTGGATAATGCAGTTAACTGACCCTAATTTTTCCCTTTAGTTATAGTCAAATAATCTGTAACCAATATACATCTAACCAAGGACAATTTACTTAAATATATCTTATTTTCTTACATACAACATTTGGGGAAAAAACAGCACTTACCTCCAATGGTTGTTAGGACCATTAAATATGGTTTTCTTTGTTTTGTTCCTCACCATTTCAGCCTGGGCATTGTTTAGGTGATGGAGTGTATTTGAGTGTATTTCTCTGTTTGAATAGCTTCTTTCTAACCCTCTACATGCGGTCTGATGTAACACTTTCCTATTTCATTTAGGTGCCTACTTCCAACTGCAAGGGCTTCCCACTTTCCTAAGAGAGTCAGTCTTAGGGGGTCTCTTTTCTCACTGAGATTTTAAGTTCCTAATCATCTTCATAACTACTTTTTTTTTTTTTTGGCTTTTGTATGTTTTGAGTTGGGGCAGGCATTTCTCTGAATCTCCCATTATCTTCACTTTGGCCTTTTCCTGCAGCGTATTGATTGCACTGAGTTTGCTTCCACTTTTGTCATTATGACTTCTGTCTGCTTTCTCTCTACCAGGCATTCATTCTCCCATAATTTCTGGTCTCTGGATGGCATGCATTCTTTTTCCCACTATATATATATTTTTTTTAACGTTAAGGGATTTTGTTAGACTTTATATTTAGATAGATCCAATCTCTTGCTTTATTTTGTTTCATTCTTTATTTACTCTGTGGTATACCTATTTTATTATTTTTTTTAATGCTTAGAAATAGGTCAGTGAAATATTAAGTCTCCAGGCTACTAAATCATGCTATTTAATGGTGTCTTATGAAATTAATTAGTTAATATACCTTGACGCTCATAACACTATCTTTGTAACTTGTAAGAGCAGTGAGAAAAAAATCGCTGATACAGACATTGAAAACTGAAATCTCTTTTTAAATAATTTATTTATAAAGATAATATTACTATGTAATAAAATTTCAGGAGAAAATACAAAATTAAATTATGGTTTTGAAGAAAATTGTTTAGGAGGTCCTGGCCTTTGTACTTTGCTTTCTGGTCATTCTTCAGTATTGATTTTGTTGTATTTCTCTACTTCAGTGTCAAAAACCAAGTGGCACGTATTTATCAGCTTTACCTTCAACTGATTTCAGTGCTGTTTCATTTAATAACATCTACACATTAAAAAACTGTTTTGATAGACACAATTTCTTAACTTTTAAGTGTGTTGGTGACAGTAGCATATTGTACTTTTTATTCTTTAATCCTTAAGCAAGGTTGAAAAATTATAACAAAATGTGTCTCATTAAAAAACTTTTGGGGCACCTGTGTGGCTCAGTTGGTTGTGTGACTGACTTCAGCTCAGGTCATGATCTTGTAGTTCCCGAGTTTTAGCCCCATATCTGGCTCTGTGACTACAGCTAGGAGCCTGCAGCCTGCTTCAGATTCTGTGTCTCCCTTGCTCTTGCCCCTCCCCTGCTCATGCTCTCTCTCTCCCTCAAAAATAAACATTAAAAAATTAAAAAAAAAAAAAAACAGGGGCGCCTGGGTGGCGCAGTCGGTTGAGCGTCCGACTTCAGCCAGGTCACGATCTCGCGGTCCGTGAGTTCGAGCCCCGCGTCAGGCTCTGGGCTGATGGCTCAGAGCCTGGAGCCTGTTTCCGATTCTGTGTCTCCCTCTCTCTCTGCCCCTCCCCTGTTCATGCTCTGTCTCTCTCTGTCCCAAAAATAAATAAATGTTGAAAAAAATTATAAAAAAAAATTAAAAAAAAACCAAACTTTCAAAATATTTCTCCCACTGTCTTTGTATTGCCTTGGACTTTTGTTATTCCAGCTGAAGTAGACAAGCTGAAGGGTCTCCATTTTAGAAAGGTTCTGTCTCTGGTATTTTTCTGCTAGGCTTTATTTACTCATGTTCCATATTTTGCCTCTGAATAAGCCAAGGAAGCTATGTTCCCACTTCAAAGAGTAAGCAAGAAAGTTAATCATTCTCTGAGTTTTGTCCTAGGCCCCAAATACCTGACAACACCTAAGAAGAGCCAGATTCTGAACATGTATCAGGACATCACTTCCGGACCAACCTTGGCAGACCCTCGCATCAATTCCCCTTAGGTAATTTATGGGATAACATCTACTCTTCACTTGACGCTCACCTTTGATTGGAGCTACACTGGATTCCTGGAGGAAAGTGTACCCTAGAACCTTTTTTAATATAAATGCTTAATGCCCCAAGCAACCACAAGACTTATTCTTCTCTCCTTCCTGAGTCTTCCAGATACCCCATCTGTGATCTCTGTCACTCACACTACTCAATACACTCTGCTTTCATTTTCTCCTGCTCACGTTTGAATTCTATCCTACATGAAGCCAAGGATTCTTGTGGCCGGACCTGTGGAATTTCCTCTAGGTTATCAGACCCAGCCTGCCTGCATCACATCTACTTCCTCCAAATAATTGGGCTTTGCATACTCAGACTACAATGAACACAAACCTAAATGCTTTGATAAGTTTTAGTAAGGAGCACTGTTGTTTCTTTTCATTTATTATTCATTTACTAGTGGTATCTGTATACTTCCTTTTTAAGTACATCCTTATTTTGTAAAATAACTAAGATTCTGAAGGACAAACAAGTGACATTTCTATGAATAAATCTTACATATAGCAAGTTACTATTGCAACAACTTGTCTGTTGAAATTTCTCTAATTTCTACTGGTATTTTCATGCAATATAGAAAAGAAAAATACATTACTACAGTTTAATTTGAGGTCATGTGACATTACAATGTATATGTTTACCACCAAACAATCTCAACATGAGGAGCTTGATAATATTCTTATTCTTATAATGATGTATTAACTTTTTGTTAATATTTCTTCTGACATGATATTGTAAGTCCAACAAAAATTTTTAGAAGTGTGCACTCTGGAATATATATTGTATATTTAATACATATCAACATTTTATATATTTAAAATATATGCATATATAGAATTATTTATGTTCTGATATATAAATATATGCAGTATTTTTCCCACCATATTTAATTTTTATATACAAATAAATATATAGTATATATGATTAAATATGTATTACTTAAGTAATATATAATATAAAACGTATTTAATTATACAATCTGTGAGGAACTATACCATGCTATTGCAATGTATATTTTAGGTTTGAATTAAATTTTCTTATGCTCCATTGCTAACTCTTAAGTCAATTTGTAAAGAAATATAATTCAAATATCAATTAATTTTGGAAAAATTCTTTAGATATTTGTTAATTAGATTGAAATAAATATTTAATGGTATCACTGATTGGATTCCCATTGAGTTTATTTATTGGCATCTGTTTCACCTTTTCCATGACACATTAGTTCCTTGAATGCAAAGAATGATAATTTGCTTATTAATTTATCTCTAAAAGCAAGAATCATGTCTAACACATATTTGACACTCAATAAATATTTTTCAAACAAACTTAATCCTTGAAAAGCCCATTCAAATATTTCAATTTAATTGAGCAATTTTAAAAACTCCAGAGGAGTTCTACTGCATATAGGAAAGAACAAAGGAAATGATAACTATTCCCCAGAACTACCCTACAACATTCTATTTCTTTGGTGCCGGGAAAGATAAATTGATGGGTCAGACATATATTTCTCAAGATAAATAAAACTTGTGTGGTATAGAATGTTAATGACTCCTTCTAGATGACAACCAGCTATGTGGATAATCTTGTCTGACTGGTGGAAACAGACATGTAAAATTATGACTCAGATACTATCTGAATAGGATAGATGTAACAATCAGAACAAGAGTAACCTCCTGACTGTTCTTTTATTTATAATTATTTTCCCTCCTTTCTGTCTGTTATTATGTCCATTTGAAGCAAGACTGCTAACAATTTAATGATCCCTCAGCTCCTAGGCAATTATATCAGAAGGCAGGTCACTCATTCATTCATTCAGTAATTATTTTTGAGAATCCAAACTGCATTACACACCTACTATAGTTTAGGTTTAGTAATACCAAGAAAAGCATAATTACCAAACCCTTTCCTTCAAGTAGCTTCACATTTATTAGTGAGATAAAACAATCATAAAGAAGTAACATAAAGGGGCGCCTGGGTGGCTCAGTCAGGCTCAGGTCATGATCTCGCGGTCCGTGAGTCCAAGCCCCGCGTCGGGCTCTGTGCTGACAGCTCAGAGCCTGGAGCCTGATTCAGAATTTGTGTCTCCCTCTCTCTGACCTTCCCCCATTCATGCTCTGTCTCTCTCTGTCTCAAAAATAAATAAATGTTAAAAAAAAAAAAGAAGTAACATAAAAAAACAATTATATTTAGTTCTAAGGAAAAAGTAAGATAAAGTGCTGAAGGGACATATGCATATGGAATTGGCTCTGATTTGGAGGTTCATTTTCATTGATTTATTTTTTAAGACTTATTTGGAGAGTATTTGATTATTATAATCTTGATTTAGTAAGTTTAGAGAGACAGAAATAAGATATTTTGATATCCAAATCATGCTGATTAACAAAATATTATCTCTGAGTCATGACATACTATGAAAGTGAAACACATTAATATTTGAACCACAAGCAAGGTTACCTTTTACTCTCCAGAAGAAAGAAATTATAACTACATTCTAAAGGATATTCCCCAGCATATAGGCTTACATATGCTTTATCTTCTTGCAACTTTCTTATGGATATATTCCATAAAAAAAAATACCTGACATAAAAGTATTTCTCAATTCCTTATTTAAGTTAAAATAATTGAAAATGCCATGAAATGAGGTAAAGTCTTTCTACTAACTGACCTAACTTAAACTAGAGAAAGGTTCATAATGATATATACTATAATACATTAGATATATCAATATTATATATATATATATATATATATGCAATATTTCTTGAGATTTGGAGGGTATTTTTGACAGACAGAATAGGGAAACTTACCGTCATACAATTTGAGGTATTTCAGTTTTCACTGAATCATTTATATTGAAAGTAAAGATATAGAGAATGTTTCTCACAGATATTTTTAAAAGAGTAGCAATAACGCATTAAAATAAAGGTGTTAGTAAAAACAGCAAGAAAATACATAAAGATAAATGTAAGGTTGAAAATGAGGGTAAGACCAAAGGAAAGAGGTCAAAGATGTTGAACTTTTAACAGTGATACAATATTGTTTCAGTTTTTTGTGTTTGAGAAATTTTATTCTGTAGTATTATAGAGTAGGCTTTTTTTGCCTCAATATTAAATTATCTCCAAGTCATAGGTACTTATTGTGCACATTATATTGGACCAATTTGGTGTTTATCTAACACAGATAAAAATATTTGAAAAAGTGTGATGCTGAAATTCTCCTACTAAGTTATCTTGCATCAATCATTAGTTTACTGTACAGAAATGGAAATGGGACAACTAGGGTGGAGGCCAAAGGAATCAATAAATCAAATGTAACTATATTTTTTTTCCAGGAACTGAATATACAATGGTGAATAATGTACATAATTCTCCTGTTTTCATGGTCTTACATTCTCAAAGAGACTCAAACATGCCTGTCGAGATTTCAATGATACAAAAATGTTCCAATATGAATTGTAAAATACTCTAACACTGTATTGTTTAGACTTTAACCAAAGTCATTATTGGGCCATGCACCATATATATGGTCCAATCCTAGGCCATTCGGTAAGACAGAGTAGTGCATACAACTCATACTAAGGAGCCTGATTACCCTCCCCTCTTCTGAACAAGCCATGCTAGAAGTCTTGTGAGCATTTGTATTTGCATAAGATAATTTCCCTAAGTTGATCAATGCAGTAGAAAATCCATACTGAATTTAGTTACCATATGTTATTATAAGTTCATTTTCTTAAATGATTCTCTTTAAAATAGATTCAAACAGATGGACAGAATTCCTCTGGACAGATGTCAGATGGGCAATTGAGCCATGGAGTTACTTAGCAAACACATGGAAAAATACTAATTAACACAAATATCATAGAAATCATTTTGCTATTTTCTTTAATAGTTTCTTAATGCTGAAAATTGGAAAATGAATATTTCAATGACTACCACAAAAGTAATGGCCACTTGACTCTTTATAATTAGTGATCTGAGAATTCAGTCGTCTCAAACCATCTGTTTTCTTTTGTTTGATATAGATTGTGCAAATAAGTTGTCTCTCTGTTCAAGGACAATAGTAAGAAGAGAAAAATAATAAGAATAAAGTTAGAGTTGGTTTATGTATTGGAGAAATTTTAAATCGTTTGAAGTAGTTCAATCCAAACTACAAAGTTTTACAAATCTGCAAATTGTTATTAATCACTAGAGAAAAAAGACATAATGAAATATTCAGTTATAAAGTGAAATGCCTCATGGTTGTTTGTTTTGTTTTGTTTTGCAGCATGGTAGTAAAGCATTGATCTGTATGGAACACAGATCTGTGACTCAAGAAATCTTAGTTCTCATCTGCATTGCCTTTTCCTGGACCACAGTCATCCTCTCTGAAAGGAACTGACCGGGAACTTCCAGCTTCAGTGTATCCAGTGTTGGCTCGGGAATTTCAGAATATAGGTGTTTTTGTTTTTGTTTTTAGGTAAAATATTAAGATAATTAACATTTTTTAATCTAAAAGCTTAGAAATTTAATATTTTATAAACCATTATTTTGATAGATTTGTGAAACAGATTCCTGGAAGTAGAAAAATATTGGAATATACATCTAAAGACACAATAATAATCCTATATATTAGCTCTGTTAAAATGGCATTAAGCTGTTTTGTTTTGTATTTCCCTAATGATGAGTGATGTTGAGCACCTTTTCATGTGCCAGTTGGCAATCTGGATGTCTTCTTTGGAAAAGTGTCTCCTCATGTCTTCTGCCCACTTCTTCACAGGATTATTTGTCTTTTGGGTGTTGAGTTTGATAAATTCTTTACAGATTTTGGATGCTAACCCTTTTTCCAACATGTCATTTGCAAATATCTTCTCCCATTGTCTCAGTTGCCTTTTTGTATTGTTGATTGTTCCTTTGCTGTGTAGAAGCTTTGTATGTTGATGAGGTCACAATAGTTCATTTTTGCTTTTATTTCCCTTGTCTTAGGAGACATGTCAAGTAAGAAGTTGCTGTGGCCAAGATCAAAGAGGTTGTTGCCTGTTTTCTCCTCTAGGGTTTTGATGGTTTCCAGAGAAATACAAATATAAGTCTGTAACACTTCAGACACTGAGATTCCACCTCACACAGGTCAGAGTGGCTGAAATTAACAACATTGGAAACAAGAGATGCTGGCAAGGATGTAGGGAAAAGGGAACCCTCTTGCACTGTTCGTAGGAATGTAAACTGGTACAGCCACTCTAGAAAACAGTGTAGAGGTTCCTCAAAAATTAAAAATAGAACTCCCTATGACCCAGCAATAGCATTACAAGGAATTTATCCAAAGGATACAGGAGTGCTGATACACAGGGGCACTTGTACCCCAATGTTTATAGCAGTGCTTTCAACAATAGCCACATCATGGAAAGAGCCCAAATGTCCATCAACTGATGAATGGATAAAGAAGTTGTGGTTTATATATACAATGGAATATTACTTGGCAATGAGGAAGAATGAAATCCTGCCATTTACAACAACATGGATGGAACTGGAGGGTATTATGCTAAGTGAAATAAGTCAGTCAGGGAAAGGCAGATATCATATGTTTTCACTCAAATGTGGAACTTGAGAAACTTAACAGAAGACCATGGGGGAAAGGAAGGGGAAAAAATAGTTTCAAACAGAGAGGGAGGCAAACCATAAAAGACTCTTAAATACAGAAAACAAACTGAGGGTTGATGGGGAGAGTGCAGGGGAGAGAGGAAAATGGTCAATGGGCATTCAGGAGGACACTTGTTGGGATGAGCACTGGGTGTTGTATGTAAGTGATGAATCACAGGAATCTACCCCCACAACCAAGAGCACACTGCACACACTGTATGTTAGCTAACTTGACAATAAATTATATTTTAAAAAATAATCAAAAAATAAATATTTTTTAAAAATTTTTAAAAATGGCATTAAGCTACATAGTTACTTCTTAAAATATCCAGATGAGTAACTTACAATGTAATTTTTATTTACTTTTGAATTGCTAGACCAAACTGTGACCAAAAGTTAAATTTATGAATTTCACACAGAAGACTACAAGGCAGAGTATAGAACTGGAAGTATGACTACCACAATTCTCTCATTTAATAATTTTGGAAGATAAAAAATTATCCCTGTAAACACTAGATGGCTTCCCTGCATTTCAGACAAGGGGAAAAAAATGAGTAACATTCAGTGGTTTCTCAGAGTTACATGAAGTTGAGAAATGCAGAATTGATCAAATGTAACTTCATGTGTTTTAAAGGCATCATAAAATAATCAGATTACAAAATACACAGTATAAAAGGTAGAATAGGAAAAAGGGAACATGACACTTATTTACAAAGAGATGGTTCTTTAGGATATTATAGCTTAGTCTTATTTACATAATCATATTTCTTAATATCTCAAAGACTATTGAAATTAAATATGCTTACATATGTGATATTACAGACTTGATGGGATATTTTAAAAGGGCAGAGCTCCATTCAGAAGCTAAATTTGTTAAAAATGAACTTATACTGGTATTATTGTCATTAATAATTTGTATTCTTTAGAGAAAACTATAAATATTATATTTTATTCTCACTGTATATTTGGTGATGATAGTAAGTTGTTTTCTTGTAAATAGTGATGTAGATCTCTATCTAGATTTATAACTAAAGCCATGTATGCTCAAATTTATGCAAAGCCGTATATGCTCAAAAAGATTTCACTTGCTTTTTAGAAGTAATAGAAAATTTGAATATTTATTTGCCCTAAGTAATATATATCAGCAAGATAATTAATTGGTACTACTAGCAGGAAAATCATGATTTATAAAACCCTGGGACTTTGTAAGTTTTAGTTGATATAGTCACTTAAAAATAAGATAAAAATTATTTTTTTCTTCCTACTGTTTTCAAAATATTATTTTGAACAAAGTAGATGATGGCCACTATTACTGAGAGCCTTTCTAGCACAAACCCCATTCCCTCACTTTGTTGATAGTATATTTATTTATTATGTGGTAATATTTTATGTGCAATGTCTGGAAATTGCTATGAATATGCTTCTTAATATTTCACATTAGAATCTAAAAGGTTTTGGTGTAGTTTTTCCCATTTATTTTGTTTTAATCAACCTTTTCATTTCATCTTCTGTAAAAAAGTGATAAGAAATTTTCTTACATGCCATTACACATTGGTTTCTATAGTGCTGAATAATATTTATGATTTTATAACTGGAATGACTTTAAAATTTTGCAAACTACTGTGTGAAATGGTTGTGGAATAATTAAAAAATAACAATTTCAGCAAGAAAAAAATTCTTAAATAATGCAGAAAGTTTTGTGAGTAGGAGTTGATAATTCTGGTTCTATGATCACTCATTTTAATATGTATAAAACATTTTTTTTGCATCCCTACCATCTATAGATTATTTTTACTAAACCACTTGATTCCAAATATGTTTTTCTTTCTAGTATAGAATAATAGTATCATATAATATATACCATAGAATCATAGAATCATCTAGGAAGATATAATAGATATATGCTAGATATAATATAGATAGATAATAGATATATGGTAATATACATGTTATTGTTCATACTGTAATATATAGTAATAGACTAGAATATAGATCACGGAATCATATAGAGTCAAAGAATCAGAAAGAATCATAAAATATAAATACTTAGGATAAATGATAAATGAAATTATAAGTTGTATCACAAAATAGGGCAAATGAAGCATTCCTATTGCTCAGATGCTGTCATCAGCTAGACCCCAAGGCTTGACCTTTACTTCCCACCTGCATATACTCATTGACCTTTGTCCCGTAGCTTTCCTTAAGCTCTTCTTTCCAGCTTTTTTTCTTAACTCAAGCAAATGGAAAACAAAACTGCCCCTTGGGCATTAGCAACTGTCTTAATAAGACCTCCAGCTGGGCCAGACCACCTAGACCAATTTGAGCTTAATCCCTGACTCCCACCTGTGCAGATGGATGATGGAACATCCTCTAGAATGACTGACAAGAACCTTTAACTCATTATATTAAAATTTTCACCCAAGGAGAAGCACAAACCTCTTTTACATAACATATAATGTGTGTATAGGCATGTTTCCTTAAGGTACATATGCGGCCATATGTCTGCCTCTACCTACAAGGACAAGGCTTCCCTATCTACGTATATTCATGAGTATAAATATTCATCCTAACCCTAAATAAAAGTAATCCATTCACTTGTGCTCTGGGAGTCATGGCTTCGGAAGCCATTTCTGGTGATCTCTTTGTGCAATAATTCTACCTGGTGCAGTTTCTGATTCACCAAGGAGAAAACTTATGTTGGTTTGGTTGCAGTGCTACTTTGAAAGAGTATCTCAGGTAGAATTGGTTTAGGGAAATGGATTGTTGAGCATCCACAAAATGCTCATATGCAAAGAACCATATGCAAAGAAAAACTCTATCTGCTATTCTATAAGTACAAATTACATAAACCAATCTAATTATTCTTAGATATTCTTTTGATACTATGAAAGCCCTGTTCTCCAACATTTGGAAGTTGATTATCTTTTATCTTATTCTTTATGTTTATTTCAGCATTTCATTCTAGCCTGAGATTTCTTTTTTTCGTCATGTTTGGATACTGAAGACATAAGAACTTCTTCATTGACTCAGTCATGGCAACCTCGATATTTAGTTGAAAACTTCACATGTCTTTTCCTCATGGTATGGATGTTGTTGAGCTTTCTTTAATGTTTACATAGAGAAATGTATTGTTTGGATTACTCAGTTCTTATATTTAACTCTATATTTCTCTGATCTGTCTCCATTTATCTTTACATCTATTTCTTCACTTCATCATACAGAGCTTAGAATTTCTCTCACACAGTTAGCTTTTCCGACTTTCTCTCTGCCTAAAATGCAATATAATTTAACAAGCTAATGTATAAAAAAAAAGGCATGACACATGAAAGAAGTTACAGTTCATGTCTGGCTATTTAAATTTTGACATTTGTTTACATAGAGTTATAAGATCTCCATAAATGTTAAAATTAGGCCTTCAAATAATTTGAATATCAAAATAGTTACATAAGATTTATGAATGATAGAAAAATGAAATAAACTGTAATATTTTATGTAGATTAATACATTGTAGTGTTTCATGAAATTCATTAGGATGATAAAAAGGCATTTATATTTTGAATGTCTGACTTTGATGAACAGTAATTTGTTTTAAAAGCTAAAAGTTGAGCACACGGATTTCCATTTCTATTGGTAACCAAAAGCTAGGTGTTCATTATTGGCCCTAAGGTGAATTGTCACTTGCTGGGCTGGTGAATTTGCAGATCAGTAAGAACATTTGTAATTCCATTACTTTCTATGGATGTGGCAAAACACCTTACCAAGTGTAAATTGGCTAATGTCACTTTTGGCAAGATGATCTTTGGACATATTACCTTTAGCTTTGTAATAATATTAAGAGCAATCTAATCATATGGGGAGAGTTTACCATCCAGAATAAAAGTTCATTCTTCTATTCAATCTATTTATGATTAATATGCAATAACACTAGATTCTCTTTGTTTAAATTAGCTTTAGTGATGATTTTATAATTACATCTTTGTGTCTATCACATTAAATGCTACAGACAAAAAGAAAATATAAAAACTAAAATTTTGATACACTGCTTCCCATTCCTATTTCATCCTTATCCTGGTTGCTGAATTTAATATAAGTAAAGGCAACTACAAGCAAAGACAAGAGAATGTAATACATGGAGAAAATGCAAAACTGCTATGTTAATGAAAAATACATTCTTTATTAAATTTATTTGTAATCTAATGATATGAATATACTTTTTCTTATGGCCTGTGACAAATTTAGACATCATATATATTGACTACATTTGAATAAGCATTCAGTGAAATACAATAATCTTATTTAGTTAGAATTGATCAAAGCTATTGTCATTTAAAAATTGCAGGTTATTTTTTGCCTTTATTTGTTGTACTCAATTGCTATGTTTGGCATGCTTCCTGACATGGTTGTATTTAGCACATTGACATTTGAAAACTCCATTGTGAGCATACTAAAATTTCAGAGATTGGTACTAGTGGTTGTTTGAAATACATGTGTCAGTTTTTTGAAAGCAACGAACAATAATATGAAAACTATTCACTATGCTGTAGCTTGGAAGCAAGTATTTGCTTTTGTGCTGATAACACTAGTATATACCATTCAAAGAACTTATTTTATCTAAAAATACATTTTTTGTCTCCACAAATAGCTTTTGTAACCATCACATTGGAATGACAGCCAGGAACTGAATTAAAAAAGAAAATAAGAAATTGAAAACTTAACTTTTGAAACATAATAGATGATTATATGAAGGGTACCAAAGATTTTTGTTCCACTTAGATTCAAGACACAGCAAGACTTTCCTAAGGTAATAACCAATAAGCAAAAAAGAGAGGACTAAATATAATGATTAAAAAAAAAAACAGAAAGGAAGGTTTGAGCAGAACATACCAGAAAATGTAAATAACAGGAAAGAAGGGATTGGAGTCTCTCAGGGATTTGGTTGTTAAACCAAAGAAAGACACTATGTTAAAATCCACAATACACAATTAAAATATAATAGTCATGACTATATATACGCTAAATAACTAATGATTTACATAAACAGAAAGTTAGGGAGATAAAGGAGTCCTATAAAATATGTTGATGATTAGAGAATGTAACACACTGCTCTCAGTTCAAGAGAGGTCAAGTGGACAAACAGGCATAGCTAGTTTGCTAGAGGTCCTTTTTTTCAGGTGCAATCTGGCAATAGAGCATGCTTATGCACATGAGCTGTGGAAACATGAGGTTCTAGATTCAAATTCTGTCATTTTTAGCAAAATAGTTTGGGAGGTAACTGAAATCTTTAAGCTTTTTTTCTTCTCATATAAAAGGAAACCATAAAAGAATCCATTTTATGATGCACTATAAAGAATCCCTGTGATAATCCCAGTAAAGGAGACTGTGGCACACAGGAATTTTTCAGAAGTATTAGCTGTTATTTTTCAAATAGGAGTATCTTTTTAAGTTTTTATTGCAGAAATTTTCAAACGTATTCAAGAGGAGGAAATTTTTCCTATGCTTCAAAATTCCAGTGACAATTAGGAATTTTAAAATTATTTTTAAAAAGCCATGTCCAAAAGCCAACCAAAGGGAACAACAACAACAACAAAAAAAAACAGCTATAGGTAATATATAAAAACAAATGTCAAACTTTAGAAATATGTGCAATACATATAGTCTATGCACTTAAAATTTATTTAAGAGAAATATCCCTTTAGGTGGCTCATTTTAATTAGTTCTTCCTATAAAGATCACATAAGCCTAATTTTTTTAAAACCTTGTATTTACCACATCGCTCAAACATGCCAGTTCTCATTTTTTTATCAAATTACAACTAATTCTGAGGTTTAACTATTAACGGAGGGCAAAATATATTTCTCTTATGTTCTCAAATATTCTGCTTAATTGGAATTTCTTCCCATCAAGGGGAAAAATAATCAGTAATTCAGGTTTTGCTGAGAAACAGATTAAAAAGATACAGTTGAAAGAGCGAAACTGGGGACAGATAATGGAGAAATGTGTGAAAGAATCATACATTCTAGTACCAGAACAGTTGTCTGTTTTTACCGACTTGATTCCGACAATATATAGAGTTGCCTAAATTCCTTATTTTTACTGTTAATCAATATTAACTCAGTTCAAATTTAAAAATGCTGCCATTGACAGAATGTTGTAAATCATTGGGAAACTTCACTGCAAGCCTACCACTCTGCTGTCTAGTCGACAGTCATCATTATTAATATCTTTATATTATCTATTCATTATAAGAGTTAATTAACATGAACTAATTTTCTTCTGACTTAACAAAATGGCAATTGAAATTCTGCAAACATACTGACTAATCATTAAAATCAAGATAAGACTATTTTATGTTGTGCTTTTCCTTTTGATAACAGTTAATAAAATCTATTTATTCTGAGCACATGCAATTGCAAGCTGGATGTATTGATACGAAGTTTTGGATTTTTAAAACATCAAACCCTACAACTTGGAAATTAAGAACAGTGTTCACTAATAAAATTACTGAAAAATGGACTTTAAATATTCTGACTGGATTTAGACAAAATTAAAATATTGTTTAAATAGATGTTTATCAGTAGAAAAGTAATTAATAAAAAAATGTCCTGCTTCCTCATAGATGGAAAGCTTAGGTTTCTTATTATCTTTCCACACATCTAAATGGAAAATACTCAAGTAATTCAGTTTTTCTTTCCAATGAAAATCACTTTTAAGAACAAGAGTATTCAGAGTATTGGGTGGC
Organism: Felis catus; assembly: GCF_018350175.1. Classification (NCBI taxonomy): domain Eukaryota; kingdom Metazoa; phylum Chordata; class Mammalia; order Carnivora; family Felidae; genus Felis; species Felis catus. Next base: position 107,145,346 of record NC_058371.1, read on the forward strand.
TCAGTTGGTTAAGTGACTGACTCTTGGTTTCCGCTTAGGTCATGATGTCACAGTTCCGTGAGTTCCTGAGTTTGAGCCTCATGTCTGTGCCGTGAGCCCAGAGCCTGTTTGGAATTCTCTCTGCCTCTCCCTCACTTGTGCTGTCTCTGGCTCTCTCAAAATAAATAAATAAACTTAAAAAAAAGAACAAGAGTATTAAAATGAACGTACTGATATTATCAACTAAAAGACAAAATTGAAAAGAAAATTCCCAATTATATTCAGAATCTCTAAACCTACTTTATGAAATTATTACATGAATTAATTACCATAAAGTTTTTAAATTTATTTTACTGTTTTCATTTGTATATTTCACTTAAATATTTGTGTACATGTGTATGTATGTTTTTCAAAGTCATAAGATTTTTCTATTTTTTTAAATTTTTTAATGTTTATTTATTTCTCAAAGACAGACAGAAAAAAGAGTAGGAGCAGCAGGGGAGGGGCAGAGAGACAGGGAGACAGAATCCAAAGCAGGCTCCAGGCTCTGAATTGTCAGCACAGAGCCGGATACAGGGCTCAAAGTTAGGAACTCTGAGATCATGACCTGAGCCAAATTGGATGCTTAACCAACTGAGCCACCCAGGGGCCCCGGTCATAAGATTTTTCACTGTAGAATTCACAGCTTTCTAAATGTGATAAATCTATGATTGTAGTAACAGCTCAATAAATATTTGGTGATTTAAATACATCTCCATAAAATGTAAGGAAATAGGAATTGTTATAGTGCCTTTTGCCACTTATCTTACAATTACTAAACTTTATATTCATTAGCCCTTGGGATAGTATGACTGTAAATCTCACACGATCTTCATCAACATAAGAACATACTGGGGAATTACAAAGACTCATTTAGACCTAGAACTCAGTTTGGAAACTACTAAAGATACCTTCTTTTGTGCCAAAAGTGTCTATTTAGTTAAATGTCCTTACTTCTGGCAAGAATGTGACAATTTTATTACAATTGTTGACATGTTCACCAGCTATGATTATCAGATGCAGGGATTATAAAGGCAGGATGTGAGACATAGAAGACAAAAGGAGCAACATCAAAAGGTGATAGGGATGCGATTAAACCAATAAAAGGCATCTTTAACTACAATCCTTTGTGAGTTTTAAGTGTCCTGTTAATTAAGACTGCCTTCAATAAGAACAAATTTTCAAGATGATTGTGTTTATTTGCACCCCTTACAGTACTTCAAATCTACAAATTTAAAGCTGGCTTTTTAAATAATGTTTGTGTCAATAAGCTCTTTATATATTTATGTTATATTAATAAACAAAATATAAGGTAAAATGGTGTACTTTTTTTAAAAATTTTTTTTTCAACGTTTATTTATTTTTGGGACAGAGAGAGACAGAGCATGAACGGGGGAGGGGCAGAGAGAGAGGGAGACACAGAATCAGAAACAGGCTCCAGGCTCTGAGCCATCAGCCCAGAGCCTGACGCGGGGCTCGAATCACGGACCGCGAGATCGTGACCTGGCTGAAGTCGGACGCTCAACCGACTGTGCCACCCAGGCGCCCCAAAATGGTGTACTTTTAAATGTTTATTTATTTTTGAGAGAAATAGAGTGTGAGCAGGAGAGGGGCAGAGACAGAAGGAGACAAAGAATCCAAAGCAGGTTCCAGACTCTAAGCTGTCAGCACAGAGCCGACATGGGACTAAAACTCATGAACTGCAAGAGCATGACCGGAGCCAAAGTCAGACTTAACAGACAGAGCCAACCAGGCGGCCCAAAATGGTGTAATTTTAATATTATTTTATTGAGATGAAAATATCAATATGTATTATTTGTATTTAACATCATAATCCTGTGAAAAATAATAGCAAATAATGTAAATTGTCCACGAACTATTACTTACATACATACAACTTGTTATTCATATTACTTAGCTGTTATATGCATAAAATAAGCAATATTAGTTAACATTTCTGATACTATTAAGTTACTTCATTTCATAAATTCCATGCTATGTTTTAAGTGTATATGGAGAGTTGAATAAAAATTATATGGTCACATTGTACTAATGAAACAATTATGAATAACTTCTTTTCTTTTTTAATATTGTTTAAAGTTAATGTATTTATTTTGAGAAAGAGAGAGAGAGCAGGTGGGGGAAGCACAGAGAGAGTGGGGGAGAGAGAGAATTCCAAGCAGGCTCTACAGTGTCAGCACAGAGCCCAAAACTAGGCTCGAGCCCATAAACCATTAGATCCTGTCCTGAACAGAAATGAAGAGTTAGCACAGAGCTCAAAGCAGGACTCAAACCCGTGAACCATTAGATCATGACCTGAGCCGAAATCAAGAGTAGGCAGCTCAACCCACTGAGCCACCCAGGCACCCTTGAATAACTTATTTTCAACCACATTAGGCAACTTAAAAGTCAATGAAACAAATCCACACAAAAGGCAAGAACTTAACATGACTTTAAAATAGTGCAAAATTCAATGGATTCTGTGAACTTTAACAGATTGCTAAATTAGTCACATACTAAGTAGCAGTTTCCTTAGTATTGAATTATCTAGATTAGTCTGTCTATGTGGTTTTCTCAATATATCATCAGAAGCATTAATTAAGTCTGGTCAGTATCCTTCATAATGTAATAGTTTTACCTTAGACAAAGATAAATACATTTGTTCAATATATAATCATAACAACAATAATAATACAACTAGTTATGATAATAATGACAGGAATGATATATGAAGTCATAGCATAGATAGTTGATTAAGCTATCAAACTGATAGAATTATGAAGTGCCTTGCAAATTCCTTAGACTCCTTTTTTATTAGGAGAAATGTCTTTCTTCTTCTTTTTTTTTAAATTTATTAATTTTTGAGAGACAGAGAGAAGACAGAGCACAAGTGGGTAAGGGGCAGAGAGAGAGGGAGACACAGAATTCGAAGCAGGCTCCAGGCTCTGAGCCATCAGCACAGAGCCTGACATGGGGCTCTAACTCATGAACTGCGAGATCATGGCCTGAGCTGAAGTCTGACGCTTAACTGACTGAGCCACCCAGGTGCCCCTCTTTATTTCTAAAAATAACATTTTATGGGCTATATTCTGTTTGGAAAACTAGATTTGATTTTATACTGCTTCTAATTAAGTACACCAAATAAAGAGTTAAGTGGAACAGTCAGTGAACATTATTAACATTAATCACGTAATTGAGCCCATCTAATTTGTTTATGTATGTATTCAACATAGGATTACAAAAGTTTATCAAGATAAAATTATGTTGACTTTAATTTTGGTGCCATTCCTATACTGAAAATCATGTCTATTGTACATATTTTCCATTAAATACATGTATTATTTCAGAGCAGCATATCTAGGGATGATCAAAACCTATTTAAATAATGGAAAGGTAAAGGACAGCAATTGGGCCTCCATGTGTTCTATTAGTCTCTTTTCTTATTTGTGTACCTCCTATCCAGCCAAATGACCACATCATGAGTATTACTCAGAATCACATTAACTAAAGCAAATGCCCATATATTTATCTCTGGACATTTAAACATTTTATTTAGTGTGTCCTTATCAAAGTCAGTAAGAGAGACAATCATCTATAAAAACCCAGAAGCTGTCAAACACAAATCCAAGTGTTGGACAGAGGTTATGTTTTTACCACTTTGAAATAGCATATAATTTCAATGCAGAGAATCATATAATAATTGGGAATACATAGTGTTCTGCAGGATCATTGGTCAGGATCCCCAAGATAGATTTCTTTTCATGACAATTTTATAAACACAAAGTATATATCTGCTATGGTGAAATATGAAAGCTTATTCTTTAGACATGATAAGGAACATAAATTTCTTAATTTATAAATATTATTTTAAAAGAGAACGAAAAATTATTAATACTGATATTTTATATATGAAATAATGTAGCACTTATACCGATATTCCCAGATATTAAAAATAGCTTTATATTAGTACAATCCAGTAGATCTAGACATTATGAAGTAATGAAGTAATTTTTATTACTGAATTCATTTTTGTAAATGTAAAAATTAAGTAATATGATTCTTTCTGTGAAGATTTAGCAGCTTACCAAATAGTTTTCTAAATATTCCTGATACATATTGAAGGAAATATACTTAAGGCAAATATTAATTTTATTGTATTCCTATATTGCTAAGTGATACTTCTAAAAATGATCATTTAAAAACAATATTTTCTCATGATTCTAAGAAAGTATTTTATTTTAGTAATTTCTATAGGATAATTACACAGAACCTGAATGGAAAAAAAAATCATCTCAACATTGTGTTCAAAGAGGTAGAAAAGAAAATAGGCAATAAATAAAAATGAGGGAAGAGAATGTGGTGATTTTAGTTGTATTTTTTTGTCTTAACCATTTTGGCACTCCTTTTCCGAGAATTCCTTTCTCTGTCATACACATTTTAAATTAGCCACAAGATAATTTTGCATGGTATTTGGAAGGTAGGAGTAAAGCAGTTTTATGCTCTGTAGGTCAATTTATAGCATTAAGCACCACTGAAATTCATGTACAATGTTACTATCTGGTGATTCACTTTATTAATAAAGGCAGCAACCACACCTTTACTTATCCTGCTCTCCTCCCTATACAAAATGTACAAACTCCACAAGATGTTCTATTTTGTCCTAATGGGCTCCAATTTTCCCTCATGTTCCAGATTTTTAGGCCCAACTTTTTTTTTTTTCTGACTACCAGTTGTCTTTTAGAGATCCAGGCCTGTCACCAGAGTCAAAAGCAACAGCCCTTCATATATATTTTAACCAATTCCTCAGATTAATTAAAGTCCAACCCCTATAATATAACCATACTCTATAGCACTGTTAGTAGTTCTACTTCCCTAACTGAACCTTAACTATGGGTATTGCTTTTCTTTCAAACCCCAGTTTTCTCACCTGCTATATGTAGAAATTAACTCCTATTTCTCAAATCTCAAATAAACAATCTAACTTTACAGGTAAAGGAGTTATAAAAAAATCCAGAAGAAGTAAGGAAATAGCAGAGATTAGAGCATAAATAAATGAAGTAGAAACTAAACAACAACAAAAACAATAGAATGGATCAGTGAAACCAGAGCTGGTTCTTTGAAAAGATCAATAAAATTGATAAATCTCTAGCAAGACTCATAAAAAAATAAAAAGAAAGAAAAAGGAAAAAAAACAAGGAGAGAGAGAGAGAGAGAGAAAGGATCCAAATAAACAAAATCACATATGAAACAGGAGTAATAACAACCAATACCACAGAAATACAATAATAATAGAATATTATGAAAAATTATATGCTAACAAATTGGACAACCTACAAGAAATAAATTCCTAGAAACATAACCAACCAAATTGAGAACAGAAATAGGAAATTTGAACAGACCAGTTACAAGTGAAGAGATTAAATCAGTAATCAAAAAAATCCCAGCAAACAAAAGTCCACCACCAGATGGATTCACATGCAAATTATCTCAAATATTTGAAGATTTAATACCTATCTTCTCAAACTATTCCAAAAAATAGAAGAAAAAAGAAAACTTCCAAATTCATTCTATGAGGCCAGTATCCTCTTGATACTAAAACCACACAAAAAAGAGAACTACAGGCCAAAATCTCTTAATAACATAGATTGAAAAACACTCAACAAAACACTAGCAAACTGAATCCAATAATACATTTAAGAAATCATACACCATGATCAGTGGGATTTATTCTTGGGACACAAGGGCCGTTCAGTATTTGAAAAACAATCAACATGATGTGTCACATCAATACAAGAAAGTATAAAAACCATATGATCTTTTCAGTAGATGCAGAAAGAAAACATTTGACAAAGTACAACATCCAGTCATGATACATACTCTCAACAAAGTAGGTCTAAAGGGAACATACCTCAGCATAATAAAGGCCATATATAAAAAAGCACCAGTAAATATCATACTCAACAGGAAATAAATGAGAGCTTTCCCCTAAGGTCACGAACAAGACAATGGAGAGATGTCCATTCTCAGTATTTTAATCAACATGGTACCGGAAATCTTAATCACTTAGAAAATATTAGAAAAATATAATTATTTGCTATTAGAAAATTAGAAAAATTAGAATTAGCAATTAGAAATTAGCAATTAGAAAAAATAAAGAAAGAAAATAAAGACAAGCAAAGAAAGGAAGAAAAGAAAAGGAAAGAAAAGAAATAAAAGCATCCAAATTGATAAAGAAGTAAAACTTTCATTATTTGCAGATGACATGATACCATATATAGAAAACTCTAAAGACTCTGCCAAAAAACTACCAGAACTGATAAACAAATTCAGTAAAGTTGCAGAATACAAAATCAATGTACAGAAATCTGTTGCTTTCCTGTACACTAATAATGAAGCAGAAAAAAAAAAAAGAAAAAAATATAAAAATAATCCCATTTATAATTGCACCAAAACTAATAAAATATCTAAGAATGAACTTAACTAGAGAGGTAAAATCCTATACTCTGAAAGCTATAAAACATTGATGAAAAAAATTGAAGACAACAGAAAGAAATGAAAAAACATTCCATGCTTATATAAGAATTGGAAGAAACAGTATTATTAAAATGCCTGTATAACTCAATATAATCTACAGATTTATTGCAACCCATATCAAAATACAACAGTATTTTTCACAGAACCAGAACAAACAATCCTAAAATTTATGGAACTACAAAAGACCCCAAATAGCCAAAGCAATCTTGAAAAATAAAAACAAAACTGGAGGTATCATAATTCCAGGCTTCAATTTATATTACAAAATTAAGGTGATCAAAGCAGTTTGGTCCTGGCACAAAAATAGACACATGGATCAATGAAACAGAATAGAAAATCTAGAAATGGATCCACCACTATATGGTCAATTAATCTTCAACAGAGGAAGAAAGAATACACAATACAAAAAAAAAATACAGTCTTTTCAACAAATGATGTTGGGAAAACTGGATAGCAACATGCCAAAGTATAAAACTGGACTGCTTTCTTTCACCATATATAAAAATAAACTCAAAATGACTTAAATACGTAAATGTGGGACCTAAAACCATAGAACTCCTAGAAGAGAGCAGAGCTAGTAATATCTCAGACATCAGCTGTAGCAATATTTTCCTAGATATGTCTCCTGAGGCGAGGGAAATAAAAGCAAAAATAAACGATTGGGGCTTCATCAAAATAAAACCCTTCTGCACAACAAAGGAAACAGTCAACAAAACTAAAAGACAACGTACTGAATGGGAGAAGATAGTTGCAAATGACACCTGATAAAAGGTTAGTATCCAAAATATATAAAGAACTGATACAATTCAACATCCCCCCAAAATAATCCAATTAAAAAAATGAAATGAAGACATGAATGGACATTTCTCCAAAGAGGACATGCAAATAGCCAACAAATACATGAAAAAATGCTCAACAACACTCATTATCAGGGAAATGCAAATCAACACTACATTGAGATATCACCTCACTCCTGTCAGCATAGCTAAAATAAAAAACACAAGAAGCAACAAGTGTTGGCAGGGATGTGGAGAAAAAAGAACACTCTTGCACAGTTGGTGGGAATACAAAATGGTGCAGCCACCAGGGAAAACAGTATGGAAGTTCCTCAAAAAATTAAAAGTAGAACTACCCTTTGATCGAGTAATCACACTACTGGATGATTTACCCAAAGAATAGAAAAATAGTAATTCAAAAGGATACATGCACCCCTATGTTTATCACAGCACTATTTACAATAACCAAGATAGGAAAGCAACCCAGTGTCCACCAATAGATGGATATAGAAGAAATAGTATGTGTATATACAATGGAATATTATTCAGCCATAAAAAAGAATGAAATCTTGCCATTTTCAAGAAGGTGGATGGGGCTAGAGTGCAAAATGCTAAGTGAAACAAGTCAGAGAAAAACAAATACAATATGATTTCCCTCAGAGGGGAGGTAGGTGGGGGGATGGGTGAGATTGGTAAAGGGGATTAAGGGTACACTTATCTTGATGAGCACTGAGTAATGTATAGAGTTGTTGAATCACTATATTGTACATCTGAAACTAATATAACGCTGTATGTTAACTCTACTAGAAATAAAATTAAAAAAACTTAATTAAAAAGTTCTCACATTCTCATAGATGTGTTATATTAAATGCAATAAAATATGTATAGTACTAAGGATCGTACCTGCCAGAATAAGTGCTATATATATGCTCTATAATAAGAACAATAACAATAAACATATACTTGGCCAGCTGAATTTCATATTACTTTTTATCCTTAAAATTAATACCATCTTTTGCATATTGAAGCACAAGTATCTCATTTCTATCACTTCTTTATTATGCTTCTATTATAGTAGTGATAAGTCTGTTACATTTAGTTTTAATAAATCCACTTCCATTAATATAGAGAGCAATTTTGAAGTGGAGGAATAGCAGACTTATAATCATAATTAAAGAAATACAAAACAATATTTATACATTTTAGATGAAATAACTCAGTTATGTTTTTTAAAAGGTTTATAAATACTTAAAATAGAATTATTTATGTAACCAAATAGCATTTGACATAAATGTTATACGTTTATAGAGTTGAACATATTTTATTTTCTGTTTCCTGGACATAAAAATAAATAGAAATATTCATGTAAAGTTATAGTTTCTGCTTTATGAAATATAAAATAATTATTGTTTTGAAATTTAAATTGCATGTCTGGAAATATAATACTTGACTTCTATTGTTATATTTAATCAGTGAAATAGTCATCGTCACAAGTACCTTATTCATAGAAAATTTTCTCTCTGTTAAGTTTTAATAATCCAAATTTTTAATAGATGGAGTTTCTCTTTTCCTTTGTTGAAAAAAAAAAATCCTTCAAGAAAAGCTTCAGATCCAGCACCCCATGAAGAACTGGCAGAATTCCAAGATTCCTACAGAGAACATTCATATTTGCTTTTTCGATTTTACACGTTAAAATCTCATTAGCTTCAGATTCATTAAATTTTGCTCTAAAGAAATAAATCCTAATTTCCATATTAGATGCAAAAAATATAATAAGATAAAACTCTTGATGAAAAGATGACTGCCCAACAAGAGACCATTAGCGATCCCATCTTCGTGTTCTACAATAAAACATGCTGTGTAGAAGTGACTGCATTTGAAGTTATTGGTACATTTGAATGCAAACTACCCAACCATGAAAAATGAAGTTTCCATTGGCTATAAAAATAAATTAGGAGGCGATGTTTTGCTGGGAAAGCCGTTTGAACACCTCAATTCATAACTATTCATACTAATATAAACACATGTCTTTGCTCATACTGTGAACTGCTGTATGATATTGTTTTATTCAACATTACTTTATACCTAAAGTGAATGTTGGTGACTTATGTTAGGATTTAATAAAACAAATGCTATTGTAGAGATCCTGTGGGAAATTATACAATAATGTTACCTACATAACTAATTTTCTTCTTATGAGATCATGATCCCAGTACAATTTTAGAGCTATAGAATGTATTGTTTAACATCACCATTTTTGTGTTAATATCTAAGTATATCAAAAAATTATGTTTTTTATAAAAAGATACTCTATATAAAGGCAGTCCTTTGGGAAAATAAGTTTTCATTTTTAAATTAAAGATATTATGAATACTGAACATGTCACCTATTGCTCTTGAAACTAAAATGACTATTTTTATTTAGAAAACTATTTTCTTCTGAGAAAATATCATGATGTTAGTGCTCAGTACATTTTAAATAAGAGAGTTTATTCTAGAAAAAAGTCAAAGATCAATTCTAATTATGTGCTTGTTTGAAATACCTGAGATACATTTAATAATGCATAGATATTATCTGAAATATAGCCGTCTTATCTGATCAAATACATGTACTCACATTCATATATTAACTTGTCCATTGGAAACAGTATTACATAATGGTAAGATAAAAAATTTGCAGTTAAAAATAAACTTATTTCTGATCTGAGTTCCAGTGGCTGTATGAGCTTTTCATTTAGCCCTCAACATCTGTTTCCTCATCTATAAAATGGGAGTAATAATAACCACCCCATACTTTTGTGAGGATTGCATTTTAAAAAATTGATTTAGAGAAGGATTATGAAATTTTTGATTCAGTGCTATACACATTGCATTATTAAATTTGCATTTTAAGTGTTTCTTGGTATTTAATAGCACTTGAGTCAATCCTGTGCCTTTACATTGGGCCCCCCAAAAATAAGACCCTCAGTTAAATAATCCTGAAGACATCTCCCAAAATACTGACTTATGAAAATAAAACTATAAAATGATTATAAATGTCCTGGCTTCCTTTTGCCTCAACGATATATTAATAGGGGAAGTTAATGACAGTTGTTTGGTGGTAAGTGCTTCTACGATTTGTTTTTCTCCAGAAGGAAAGATAATTTGTGAAAAATATTAAATGGATTTTGAACATGAGGAAAAATGTAGCCTTCTTCCCATTATATTGTGCAAGATACTAAAGCCTTTCTGTGTGATTTTAGTTCACTTATACTAAATGCTATCAATAATCTACTTCTTTGACAAATTATCTTATACAGCTTAAATTTTTATCTCTTTTAAAGATGCCATTTAATATTGTTGCCCAGGTTAATTCTCTTTGACATTTCATGATAATGTTTTAAGTGATGCATCATGTATATTTATTCTATGTAACTATCAAGATTCTGTCTATCTAGCTACATAGAGGTGTAGAAAAATTTCAGTGCCCTCAAGGATCATATAATTTAGCTACTGAATTAAGAAAGATTCACATAGAGTAATTACCTAATACTACAAGTATATACTACCTGCATGATGGGAGTCATGAGTGGAAAAACATGTAAATATACATTGTATCCCTGGATGAATAAAAGATAAAATTAATGGAAAAGATAAAAATAATAACATAGAACTTTTCTGAAATGCTGAAGAAATGTAAGAAAGCTGAATGTAGTTTGCTATCATGACAATTTAAAATATGAGAATATCTATGTATTTATTTTTATTACATTGCCTTATAATTGTATTTTTGTATGTATCATAATATAGTTGAGAAGTAACCCTGTATTATTTCTAAATAGAATGCATTTCTTCATTAAAAATATTGATTGATGTGATAACACTTTCCTTGACTTAGAATATAGATCAAAACTAATGATGATTAGTGCCATTTAAATTCTGATGGAACAAATAAATATAAATAACAAATCATGAAATATATTAGAAGACAATAAATATGCAAAAGAAATTATCAAAAGATGAATAATGTGTGTCTGTTAGGTTAACAGCAGGGAGGCCAGATGCTAGTTTCCTCCTCCTGCTCCTCCTTCTCCTCCTGCTCCTTACTTCCTCCTCTTCCTCTCCTTCTTCTTCTCCTTCCTCTTTCTCTTGTCTTGTTTTCATCTTATTCCTCTTTTTAAACTTTATTTGAGAGAGAGAGAGAGAGAGAGTGCAGAAATGAGGGGAGGAGGGGCAGAGAGAAGGAGAGAGAGAACCCCAAGCAGGCTCCATGTTGTCAGTGCAGAGTCCGACATGGGGCTCAATCTTACAAACCATGAGATCATGACCTGAGCTGAAGTCAAGAGTCAGACATCCAACTGACTAAGCCACCCAGACACCCCTGGCTTTTTTTAATTACTTTATTGGGGTAAATTTTATGTTAAAATTCAATCAGTAGTCAATTCAACAACTTTTAGTAAATTTATAGTTTTGCCCAAACATCACAAAAATCCAATTTTAGAACAATTTGTGACCTCAAAAAAGAACTATTGGGCCTATAGGTAGCCATTTCCTTTTCCTACTATCTTGCCAAGGCATCCACAGATCTTTTTGTCTCTATGGGATTTCTTTTTTTAGAAATTTCATATAAAGGAATCATACAAACTATAGTATATTTTATTTGACTTCTTTCATTAGGATAACTTCTCAGGGTTCATCAATGACATTGCATGTATAATTATATCATTATTCATTCTTTTTACAGTATGGGTATACCACATTTGGCTTATTCACCATTAATAAATGTTTATTTTTTTTTCTATTTTTTTGCTATATAAATAATGCTTCTATAAATATTTATGCATGAGTCTTTGTATGAAATATTTCTTTTTTTTCTCCTTGAGTAGAAACTTAGGAGTAAAATTACTTAGTCATGTGATAAATTTTTATTCTACTTTTTTTCAACGTTTATTTATTTTTGGGACAGAGAGAGACAGAACATGAACGGGGGAGGGGCAGAGAGAGAGGGAGACACAGAATCGGAAACAGGCTCCAGGCTCTGAGCCATCAGCCCAGAGCCTGACGCGGGGCTCGAACTCACGGACCGCAAGATCGTGACCCGGCTGAAGTCAGACGCTTAACCGACTGCGCCACCCAGGCGCCCCTGTTCTACTTTTTAAGAAACTACCCAACTGTTTCCAAAGAGGCTGTCATATTAAATATCCACCACTTAGGTGAGAGGCATGGGACATATCCTTCCTTAGAGACTTCAGGGCCATCATAGCCCTGTGACACCAGGAATTTGAACTTCCATCTCCAAAACTGTGAGAAATAAATTTCTACAGTTTTAAGTGACTCAGTCCTGTAGTTATTAAGTAAGCCTTAGGAAACTAACACAAAAGGGTAGAACAAAATGGGTCAGGAGAAAGGTTTATTAAATTGTAGAATCAAGAGCATATTTGTATGCTAAAGGAAGTGACACAGGAGAGAGGGAAAAATGATGATATATAAAAAAGGGATTTCAGGTTCAGCTCCGCCACATAGAGAGCCTGGAGATCTTCACCCTTCTTCTTATCCAAAAAAGAAAAAAAAATATGAACAAACTGAAAATCAAAAACTTTCTTGGAATTGTTATAGAGAATTGAGGTCACAGAACAAAGGACCACTCTGACACCTGGAGAGATGGGCTAGTCAAGTCATGACAAGATCTGCTTACCTGGACCAGAAACCCCTGGAGGCATAAGCTGGTAGGAGCACTAACTGGTAATGCTTATGAATCATGGAAGGCTGAATATGGACTACAATGTGAGTTAGAAACTCATGGGTACCATAGTCCTAGGGGGTGACCCTATTGTTACATTCAAGAACATGGATGATTGAGGCTGGGGGGAGGCACAGAGAGAGAGAGAGAGAGAGAGAGAGAGAGAGAGAGAGAGAGACAGAGAGACAGAGAGAGAGAGAGAGAGAATTCTGAGCGAAAAAAAAAAAACAGGCAGAAAAGAGTATAGACAATATAAGTCCATATAAAATTTGAGCAAATGTGAATTAATCTATGAGGAAAGAAAACAAATATATCACTGCCTGGGAATGAAGGCAGAAGAATTAATGGATCGCAAAGAAGCACAAGGAAACTTTTGCAGGTGAGGGAAATTTTTGTTATGTGAGTTGGTGATGGTTTCACGAGTATAGACGTGTCACATATCATGGGGGGCTCGATCCCACGACCCTGGGATCATGACCTGAGCCGAAACCCAAAGTCTGATGCTCAACCAACTGAGCCACCCAGGTGTCACTCAAATTATACACTTTAAACATTACTATTTTGTTGTGTAGAAGAGGTTTTTTTTCATGTCCAACCTCTTTTTAAAACAAAATAAGCAGCATAGTATGAAATTTATAATCTATGTAGAAATGAAGTCTAATGTATACAGAAATAAAATGTAAGACAAGAACCAAAGGACAGGAGAGAAAAATGGAAATTTTTTGTTAGCCATATGACGCTATTGACTCTAACAGAATTTATAGCCATCAAGCTTTCCTCATACAAAGTGTTATGGAGTTGGTATTTGTAAGTAGTTACAATTGTAATTATTCTCTATATTTTTTCTTTAACAAGAAAATAATTACATGAACCTATAGGGAGATTATATGTAAAGTATGACAAACAGTTGTGCTGTATGATATTTAAATAGGTGCCCATAAAAATCAACTGAGGAAGTAAGATGAGGGAAAGAGAGAGGTTACTGATAATTAACATGTGTACTATGTGTATCTGTCTGTGTGGTGAGTGTGTGTGTAATCATAGTTTTGTGTGTTAAACATTCATTCTCAGTCTTGAAAACTCTTGCGGGGAGATAGCTAATTTTGACTATAATAATAATTACCTTTTTAGTTTATATTATTTCTCACAAAGTGTCTTTATTTGCATCTCCGTGGCTCAAAGCAGTCTAGTTTAACCTCAATTTTATTTTTATTTCATTCTCATTAAAAATATAGCTACACATTGTAGAGATATTTAATTACACATTATGATATATTTAATGTTGACATAATTAAAATATTTGGCTGATAGTGTCTATAGCAGTTGGTTACAAAGAAATATTATAGAATCATTTGTAATTTGTTAGGGATTATGATTATTCTCCCTTTGTGAAATGTTCCATGATTGTGTCCACTTGCAGAAAAGTGACCTTTTAGTATCTTTATAAAAGCAACTCTATCCCTACTGTTTAGTAACTTGTGAACATTTGTGATTGATTTGTAATCCATGGATTTCACAAAACATGTAAAGTAGTAATATTTAACACCACTGAGGACTAAGAATCCTTCATTCATTATTATTTCATTAGTCATTAAAAATAACTTGCTGAGGAAGACAGCATGCTGATTTTGCCGAGGAGAATGCAGACGCTGGGTGTGGATAAGTTATTTTACCAAGTCCTTCTCTAGTAAGGGTATGAATGGCTTGAAAGCTTGTGTTTTTACTCATTGAGCTATACTACTGCCCTACATTGATACGTTATTTTTCTAGTTTTTTCACAAATTTTAATTTTGTAGCTCCTAGGACTTAATAAATATCTCACTTTCTCTCTTTTTATAAACTTGGAACTGCAGCTGAGAACAAAAAACAATTTATTAAAATCTATTGCTAGAATAGTAAATTTAAAAAAAAAGAACATACAACTTCTGTTTTGATACTATTTACAACTTACTCTAGGTTGAAACAAACTGGTTCACATGAAATCAGTTGTAAATAATATTTCATTTCATTTTCACCACAACTAGTCTGTTGGTTTGAAGACTGAATTTAAGTATGTACCTTCTTGGAAAATTGCAAGACATATGTACAAATTTATATACATTGTACTTTTAATAAAAGACAGTTATTTGCAATATAATTAATGCTATATCAGTAATCAGCAAACTGATGAAGACACTAATTGATTGATAATTGAAACATTTGCACCAGATAGTCATAGATTGATTTTCATTCCCTCTCTTTTTAAAAATTTAATGCCCAAGTCAGCTTATTTCTGGGTTTCCTAAAATTCCTTAACCATATGAAACATAGTTTCATTATTCTTCAGGAATCCTTTGCATTCCAGTTTATATTTTCAGCAACAATTTTCAGTGACTCATTTATCACATCAAGACTTTGCATTTAAGTTCAGTAAATAGAACTGCAGAGGAAAGAAGACAGTACTTAAATAGAGCTATTACAGATTTCTGTATTTGTCAGAGTCCAGCTCCAGCAGGTCTAGGGGTTCCCCAAGGATGAACGGCGTTGGCAAAAAAGTGAAAATAAAACAAAACTAAAATAAAAAACTAAAATAAAAAACAAAAATAAAAATGTATACAGACAACAGCAGTGTGTTGAACTGGCCGCTTTATTGTGGTAAATGCGGCATTATATTTGCTAGCAATTTCCTTGTAGCGTACGTCATCTATGTTTTCTAGCATTACCTAATTATAAAAATGTTCCTATGTGTAACCACCCTTTAAGGAATAACATGGTTATTTTCTCATAACGTTCCCTCCTGCCCTTTGCTTATTGATTAACTTCTTACATTATTTTCATTATGTATCTACATTTATCTATAATCTATAGAGCATTTGCTTTGCTGTTTTCATGAAAGGCCATCTCTCAACACCTCAAGTGGAACAGTTACAGGGACATGAGCTCTTAGTTGTTTCCCAGAACGATTTGTGGTTTGAGGAACAAAAGTGTTCGCCTGGGTTCAAGGTGCCAGGAGGGGGCCAAAAGAGCCCTTAGAAACCCATGCCTCATACATTCCCAGAGAGAAACAATGCACCTAGGAACTAATGAACCATTTTGTACTTTAACCCACTAGGTTCAATCATCTTTAATGCCTCCTGGAGACCAAGTGGGCCTAGGGGTTGGAGTAACTTGTGCCCATAGATATACTCCTTAGTTGCCAGAGTGGGGCTTTCAAATCCATTTGTCCCTCTGGACTTGCAAAGGTATGAGCCTATCCTTCCTTTAGGTAGAGGAGTCTTTATAGGGGGTGGCAAGGGCTAACTGTAGGGCCGCACAATTGCCTTGCAGAACCTTATTTCTCTCCCCAATAGTTCCTTGCCCAGGGGGCCTGTCGAGGGCAATTCCCCAACAGACAATTCCCCAGGTACTTTATTAAGGTCAATTTACCTAAAAGCGGGAGTACAAGAAGCTCCGCTGTGGGTGGGCCACCTTGCAGTCACCAACCCGTCCACAGCAAGGGCCTTGCCATCAGGCTGGGATAGCTCGGCTTCTGGCATATATTGTCATGTCAGTAACTGATAGTGTTAATTAATTTGATACTGTTTAATTCTCAGGAAACGTAGAGTGCTCAGATACTCTGTAATATAGCATCGTCTGGTATAGTTTTTAGTCATTTCTTCCATTTCAGACCTAAATCTTGATTATTTTTGGAAGGCTTGATAAAGATATATCAGCATGAATACAGCTCATTATTCAGATGTGAGTTATCTTGACATTCATTATTCAGTATTTAAGGGGGTTATGGAGGTGGAAGGAGCCAAGAAATACAAAGTTTTAGATGAAAAAACTATTAACCTTAATGTAGATTTTAGAGTTTTGCCTTGTAATGATTTTTCCCAACTGACAATCTACTTATCCCCAGGAGGCTTGATTAGATCTTTAATTAACTCAATCTGGAAGTGCAATGACCTCTAATTAAATTAAATTTTGTTTCTTCTCGCAGCAAAATAATGAACTTATTCAAATGAGTTCACAGCTATGCAAAATCAAAACCAATTAGAAGCTAATAGTGAAGTATGTCAATAGCTGTACAACAAACTCTAAAAAGAGAGGGAAGTTGTGTTTACTAAAATTATAAGGGCTAAACATTTGATTATTATAAATGAAGAAAATGTAAGCATGCATATGTAGTGAATATGAATAACTAAAATATATCTTTGCAAAAGTACATCAGGAAAACATTAAAAAATCTTAATTATTTTTCTGAGTGGTTTCCCTCAGTATTAATTTAGTTTGCTGTTACTTGAAACACTTGAATAAGTGCTAATTTTGAACTTCCTGAAAAATCAGTATGAGTCACATTTGAAACTTGTTACTACCCTTGTTACTGTAGGATTTAAAAACAAATGTGTAAGGTAAAAATGAAATGCTATGTTCTCTGGTGGATCTATTACTCAAAATTGATAGTCATATAAGGTCCATTAATCAACCTGTATGTAAAATTACATCAATGGAAATACAAAGGTCTGCTGGTCTCCGATCATTAAACAAAATATTTTGTCCTATGGTTTATGAACTTAAAGTATTAACTAATACTTTATTATAAATACATTTTATTCATACTAATCTAATAAATAAGAACTTTCTGGGAGTAGTTTATTATTTCCTCAATATTTTCAATATTTTAATATGTTTTGTTTGGTCTTTGATTGCAAAAAACACTTTGAACATTTAATGAGATACAAAACAAAGAAATATATAAAAAGAGTCTTTTAATGTCACAACCAGATACACTCTGCTTTTTTATTTAATACTTTTTTATGCTTAGTTTTATTTACAGAACTTTTTCTTTTGGTAAAATCCACATGAGGGGAAATGCACATACTTTACATGTACACTTTAGTGAGTTTTGAAAAAAGCATACATCCATGTCTCTTCTATCAAATGAGAACATTTGCATCATCCAGAATTTTCTCTAGCTCTTCTTTTCTATCCAATCCCACAATGCCATCTACTGACAACCACTCCATACTTTTTTTTAAGACACTGTTTTGCTGATTCTAGAACTTCATGTAAATGTATGTATATATTGTATGTATGTATGTGTATTATATATTCATGTAAATGTATATATACTTCATGTAAATGAAAACATACTCTTCTGTGAGGGCAATTCATTTATATTACTGTGTGCATCAGTATTTAAAAAGATTTCTGATTAACGGCTCATTCTATATGTATAGCAAAATTTGCTTCTATACTGTCAAATTGATAAACATTTAAATTTTTTCCTGGTTTTAATTATGAATAAAGCTGTGATAGACATTCTTATGCAAATTGGTTAAGCGAATATATATTTTATGTCTCTTAAATATCTAGGCACATAATATATGAATTATTCCGTAAGTAGAGATATTTTTCTAAAGTGGATGTACCATTTTATACTCTCACCAACAATTTAATTGTCCCAATTTCTCAAAGTCCTCATCAATATTCACAGTTGATGATCTTTACATTTTAGCCTTTCTCATTAATCATTAGTCATTGTTAATTTATTGTATATTACTCTGATAAATAGTAATTCAGTATTCTTTTTCATGAGATTATTTCCTCTATATTTAAGACATATGTTATACATTCTTATATATGAAAGTTTAACTTTTTCAGATAATACCGAGTTTTCCCTTTCTCTTAACATAAGCATAGTTTACTTTGATATATTTGTTTTATTTTACATGATTATTGATAAGGCATTTGGTATATTAATTTTTTATTTTTATTTCTTTTCTTTTTTTTTTGAGAGAGAGAGAATGAGTTGGGGGGTGGGCAGAAGGACAGGGAAAGACAGAGAGAATCCCAAGTAGACTCCACTCCCAGTGCAGAGGCTGACTCAGGGCTCAATACCACAACCATGAGATCATAACCTGAGCTGACATCAAGAATCAGACATTTAATCAACTGAGCCACCCAGGTGCCGTGGCATTTGGTATATTAAATAACAAGTTGCTATCTTCAGATATTTGGCATATTAGCAAATATTACTTGTCCTTAAGAAAAAAAATATAAAAATAAAGAAATCAAATAAATCATGGTATAGGAATTCCTGTGCAAGCCAAAAAAGTTATATTTATCATTAAGTATCAGGTTTTAAAAAGGATAAAGATAAATTTCAATTTGAATCTTAGTAAGTTTGTTACATGTACATCACAATCCCTATAAAGTGGACTGAAAAAGTTCTACTTCCCTTCTTAGACATAATGATATTTAAAAAATTATGAACTGTAGAAGATTTTTTTCTAAAACTTATTTCTTTGAACATTAACTATCCATCATGCTAACATACTGACCAGAAGCCTTATACTTGTGTGAAATGATAACTCTCTTAAGCAGAAGTAAGCATACTAAAAAGATTCATTCTGCTGAATTTCAAAGCAAAATCCATGCAGTGTATAAAGACCTCATACACTTTAGGATGCATTAAAAATCCATTTTGCCTAAAACCTACCTATTTAAGAATGATCATGGTGTTTGAACACACCATCACTAGCAATTCCCCCACAAGTGCTCTGAACAGATTTCCCATTTTATGAGTTGTATATAGCCTTCTTATCTAAGAACACTAAACATTGCATTGACTAACAGCATTAACATCTCCCTAGTAAATATCATATGCATTTGATTCTTACGTAGCTCAGACTAGATCTAAAGACATGATTAGTATTTGAGAAAACTATGAGGAAAAAAAAACCCACAAAGTTTCAGAAATAAAAATACCCGGGGAAAGTTAAATTAAGTGAAAAATATAATGTGGGCACAAGATCACTCCTACTAAATGTTAACACTAAAGACCATTAGGGAGGCTTGAGGGATCTTTGCCAGAAACATTTTTGAGCATGTTTTCGTATGTAATTGTGTAACTGAGTGAACATGACTGATTTGGGCACCCTACAGAGACATAAGAATACCTACTGAGATAAAACTTTACAAGTGATTTCTTAAAAGATAAAAACTAGATAAACATTTTAAAATATTGTTATTGCTTCAGTTTTTCTGTTCTTAGAAAACGGGCATAATCAGATTTTTAAACTTAAAAAGAAAAAGAAATATGTAAAAAATAAATATTCTATGATACTTGCTTGGTCAAGTCCACTTAAAGCATTAGAGTGATTTTAAAAATCGTAAGAGAAACTACCTTAATGTTTTCTACTTTACTAGTTTGCCGTCTTAAGTATAGGGTGTCTAACTACAGTCAGTGGAAGGATTTGCCAATATGTCATGGAAATCTCGATTCCAGTTTTCTTTGGAGCTCTACCTTCCGGGTGTCAGTAGATGACCTTGATTAAGGCTGGAAATACAGGTTTCAGGCAAATGACAATCCTAAAGACCTTGAATTTTATTTTGAAGGGTGAGTCCAGGAGATGCCCTTAATTTTTCTGATTGCTTAATTACTCAAATTGTCAATCAAGAACTGTCAAGTTTTGTTTCAAACACATCCCTTACTTGTTCACCTCTGCCCAGCTACAGTTTTCTAAGGCAAAATTCTAGACACATAAAGACATGAAAAATCAGCAATTAGTAGGTCACTGTTTTTTAGTTTTTGAAATTTTGTTGTATCACATTTATTATTTTCTTCAACAAATATTGATCAAGTGTGTAATATTGTAATAGCACTCTAGCTGGTCTTGTTAACTTGAACAAGTTAACACACTCCTTGTTTGATGACTTAAGGCCCTTGATCTGTAACAGAATTATTTGCTTTCTTTGAGATTTGCAGACCACTGGCCTCGGGGAATAAGGGACCAGAACTTTCCCAGGCCACAGAGGTTAACTAGTCTGCTTGAAGTCACCTCAGCTTTCTGATTAGCCCAGCAATCTTTCTGCAAGATGTTTTTTTTTTTTTCTTGACGATTTATTGGGGGAATAACCTTGGTTAGAGGTTCTCTGAAATCTAGCACTTTAATATTTTTTAATCTATAAAATGTGGGCCATTCCTGTCTGATCTATCTCATATGTTTATAAAGACCCAACATGATGATACAGGAAAGAGCCTTATAAATTGTAAGGTGTTACAGAATTTAAAATGTTATTAAGGCATTGGTTGAAGTTAGAGTAGGTAGAGATTGTGACATAAAGATATTTAAATGTTGTAAGGAGAAAATGAGAAAGGCCATAGAGATTATAGAATTGATCTCACAAAAATTTCAACATCCAGATCAATGACTTCTGATCTTTGAGTTTCTAGTGCCATTTTTAAAAAAATGTTTATTTTTTGAGAGAAAGAGAGAAAGAGAGAGAGAACGTCATCAGGGGAGGGGCAGAGAGAGAAAGAGACTAAGGATCCAAACCAGGCTCTGCACTGACAGCAGAGACCCTGCTGAGGGGCTAGGATCCACAAACCACGAGGTCAGACACCTACTGAAGTGAACCACGGGGGCACCCCAAGTTTCTAGTGTCATTTCACACCATACCATTCACAAGGCAGGCACCGGCATTTCTCTTGGGTAGATACCTAGCAGTGAAATAGCCAGATCTTGTGGTAACTTCATGTTTAACGTTTTAAGAAACTGCCAAAATATTTTCCAAAGAGCCTGTACCATTTCATACTTCCTCTAGCATCATATGACCTTTCCGTTTCTCCACACATTGGCCAATACTGGTTATTATCTTTCTTTTTAAGATGACCATTCTAGTGTAAGTAGTATCTCATTGTGATTTTAATCTGTACTTAATTACTAAGAATGCTGAGCATCTTTCCATATGCTTAGTCATTCAACTTGCTTTAAAGAAATGTCAATTCGGGGCGCCTAGGTGGCTCAGTGGGTTGGGTGTCCGGCTTCAGCTCAGGTCATGATCTCACGGTTTGTGGGTTCGGAGGCCCACGTCGGGCTCTGTGCTGACAGCTCAGAGCCTGGAGCCTGCTTCAGATTCTGTGTCTCCCTCACTCTCTGCCCCTCCCCCGCTTTTTGATACTATTGTGCACTGACAGATTGTTTTACTGTTCAGTCCTAGTACAGTTGACTCTTGAACAAGAATTTGAACTGTGCGGGTTCACTTATACCTGGGTCCACTTACAGGTGGACCTCAATAAAAATGGCATTGTAAATGTATTATTTCTTCCTTATGATTTTCTTAATAATGTTTTCTTTTCCCTAACTTACTTTATTATAAAAATACAGTATGTAACACATATAACATACAAAATATGCATTAATCAACTGCTTATGTTATTGGTAAGTCTTCTGGTCACCAGTAGGCTACAAATAGTTAAGTTTTGGGGGAGTCGAAAGTTATACTTGGATATTTTACTGTGCAGGGTGGGTGGGGTCAGTGCTCCTAACTCCAGCATTGTTCAAGGGTCAAGTGTATAAACTAATGCAATTGATCTTGTATATGGATACTATATCCTGCAACTTTGGTCAGGTTGTTTGTTTTAGTAGACTTTTATTATTTTTTTGTGGGAGAGGGCAGTTGTTTCCTTACTATATTCCTTACTATATATATCCTTACTATAAGGTTGTCTGCAAATAAGAAGTTTATTTCTTTCTAACATGAATGACTTTTTTTTTTTTTGCCTTTTTGTTTCTTTGTTTTTCTTCACCGAACTGAATAGAACTTTCAATGTTGAACTGAAGTGGAGAGAGAAAATATCTTTGCCTTTATCTCTATTGTAAGAGAAAGTATTTAATCTTTCACCAATTAGTACGCTATTATCTGCAGGCTTTTTGCTGATGCTCATTATCAGATTTTGGGAACATATGCTTACTTAGAAGTCCTTGCTTATTCTAATATCTGGGCTTCTTTGAAATAGTCTCTACCCTCTGCTGCACATGGATAACCTTTTATTTTTCCTACATTTTAATATTTTGTCTAAAATTGAACATTTTAGATAATAAAGCAACTATGGATCCAGATATCCCCTAGGCTTATTATTGCTGTTTTGTGTGTTTGTATTTTTTAGGGACTTCCCTTGTTTGATTCTCTAATATCTATCTCCACCACAGGGTGCTCAGCTGATTTCTCTGCTTATTTGTCTGTCTTCCCTCCTTCTTCCTTCCTTCTCTTCCTCCCTTTCTTTCTTTCATCTTTATTTCTATGCCAGTTATATCATGTCTGGGGCAGCACAGCTTACAGTCAGCCAGTGACTGATCAATGTTTGTGCTCAAACACTGTGAGCCAGTAAGATTTTCACTCATTTCTGATAGATCTGTGCATGAATTGGGGAATGCATTCAAAGTTCAGGCTGTTTGAAGAGGCATCTGGGCGGTTCAGTTGGTTAAGCATCCGATATTGACTCAGGTCATGATTTCACACTTGGTGGGTTTGAGCCCCATGTTAGACTCTGTGCTGACAGCTTGGAGCCTGGAGCCTGCTTTGGATTCTGTGTCTCCCTCTCTCTCTGCCCCTCACCTGCGTGCACTCTCTCTCTTTCTCAAAAATAAATAAACGTTAAAAAAAAATCAAAGTTTAGGCTGTTGGCAAATCTGCACAAACCTTTACTCTCTGCTGAGAACCTTCTTGCGCTAAAAACTCTGCCTGCACAGGCTTCACGTTCCATCATTATGTATTGATTTGGGCAGACATATATTTAGCTAGATGGTTTTAAGATAATTAAATTCTTTTCTGACTATTGTGATATGAACACATTTTGGCTGTCGTAATTGTCTTAGTCCATTTGGGCTTTTATAACACAATGCCATAGACTTGGTTTATACAAAACACATTCATTTCTCACAGTTCTGCAGGCTGGGAAGTCCAAAGGCACCAGCAAATTTAGAGTCTGAGGAGGGCCTGTTGTAACCTCCATAGTAAAGGGGCAGGGACCTCTTTGGAGTCTCTTGAAAAGGGCACTAATTCCATTTATGAGGGCTCTGCCCTCATAACTTAATCACCTCCTCAAAACTACTTCGAGATACTAACACACCGTAGAGTAGGTTTCAACATATGAATTTTGGGGAAACACAAGTATTTCGTCTGTAGCAGTAATTTCTCAAATCGTCTTTATATGCCCATGTAGCTAAAACATAGTGCAGTGCCAATATATTAAAATAAAAGCATCTCTCTTCCAAAGTACCAAATAGTTAAGCAAAACTTTTTACTGATTTTTTAAGCAATATAATCCAACTTCTTTTTCTGTGTATAGATTTATTAATGATATGTCCATAGATATGACATCTAGAAAATTAAAAAATTATAAAAAGTGATATTTAAAAAAATTATGGATTACATATAAATATGCACTGTTTAATATGGGAGAAATTGTACTTTTAACTCTTCAAATGTGTTACATTTGTGAATGAATAGACATAGTGAGGAAAAGCTCTATCTTAGTAAAAGAATTCAATTTTTGTAATTAAGACTGTGAGAGATTTAGAAAAATTGTTTACATTAAGACTTACTTGGTGTACAACAAAAGAAGCCATCTATGGTCAAACTGTGAGATTAAGAAAGGCAGAGAGGAGTGAAAAATATTTAACAACAAAAAACTTGTATTTTTGTCATCAAATTTTCCTATAAAAATGTAGAAGTAGACCACTTTTCTTTTGTATTTATTGTCTTTCCCTAGGTTAAATTATTTAACCACAGGGTTTTAACATCAGTGTCATACTGGCTCCTAAATTAATTTCCAGCCCAACTTTTCTGATGTTTTAATCAAACTATCAAGGTCATTCATGTAGGTAGATGCCCATGGTAGTATTCTTTGGTGAAACCAACTGGAATCAAAATGCTAATCCAGTCTGCATCATCTAGTGAATGCATACTTTATGTTTGGGAAGCAAAAGCTACGACTGCATGCCAGACTCGGGACTCCTGACAAGATCTAACGTGTTTCTCTCTCATGTGTGAATATACAATATATAAGACATTGCCCCAAACCAAATCTAGAAGATAAACTATGCTGGACTTTTGCCCTCTTGAGTCCCAAATCGACTAAGAAAATTACTATAGCCAAAATATGCCCATATCACAACAGTCAGAAAAGAATTTAACTACCTTAAAATAATGTCAATAAATATATGTCTGCCAAAACCAATACATAAATACCAATACCTGCCAATTTCTTTCACTTAAATATGACCACTGAAACAAATCTCTGTCACCTGTTTGGTTTCTCAGACCATTTTCCATCTGACATGTATGCTTAATGTTACACACAGAAAAACACTCAACAATCGACTATTAGTCAAGATATAACATGAACACACTACAGTCCCATTCAGAAGGAAGCACCTGACATTTCTGAGAGTTGGTATGGCCTCCTCAAAATTCTCCTCAAAAGGACCTCTAGCCCTTCTGTCCTCACTTCTTTCTATTCCACACACCTTAGTCATGTCCAATTGTATTTCACTTCATGTTGCTGTCCCAGAAAGAGATCATTACCTCTCAAGTAATGATAGGATGAAAGAGGTAGAGGCTTATATGGACTATTTTGAAAATTCAGGGTTTCATCCTGGCTATTACTAGACATGATGCATTTTTGTTTCTTCTGACTTAAACCACTGGCCATCCTGCTGAACCAAAAGGAAGCATAGAGGATTCAAACTTCATCTGGATACATTTTCTAAAAATCCAGCTACAACTCTTACACTTCCCTCATCTCTATGAAAAGTCTGAGTGTGAACAGAGGATGATTGAAAGGCAGGTGTAATTTATAGGTAATAAATAAGAAGCAGGATTTCTGGTGGTTGAATGGTGTAAAGGAAAATATGAGTTAAAAATGGTAAAGAAATAATTCTCCCTGTTGAAAATAAGAGATCTTTCCCCTTAAGGCAGCTAATTAGAAAACTTGCCATTGCAAGTTCTTTCTCTCTGAAATGTTTGTGAATCTTTTCAAAAGGTAAATAGGATTCTTGCTGGCTTTATGACTCAGGTGTGTCTTTCTCTAGGATCTGGGTTCCATCTCTTTGAAATGCAATCAGCAAGGAAGATAGGTCCCTATCTCCCAGTCTGTGGGAGGTTAGGAGCCTATCTTTAAGTTCCTTGTTCTAATTTGCAAAACAAATTTTCTGACAGCAATGAAGTTTATCTTTCCTTTGGATAAAGTCAACTAGCTAACACAATGGTCACCCCTAATTACCAACTGGATTTAAGATCAATGTGTTCTGTCAGTTCCTCTTATAGATACATTCTCAAGATCAGCAATAACTGGTCATCAAGTAAGTGGACTTGTATCCTTTACAAAAGGGTGAGAGGTATTTGTCATTGCAATTTCTCTGTGGATTGACTGTGATGTGCATCCCATTCTGGTTTAACACTTACTCAATAATAAAACAATTTTATTTCAATTCTACCTTTGAAGAGAGGTTTTCCAGTTTGGAAGGAGATTTTAATCTTTATTATATTTACCCAATGGCAGAGGTCAAAATCCTGGCACGCAGGGAAGAAATAATATGTTATGTATGTCCTGGGTGGTAAGGGAGGAGGAGGGACGTTAATTACCTCTTTCTTTCAGAACAGCTCCTGGAGCCTTCCTCACAAAGGAAAACACTCTGGTTTGGCTCTGTCAAACCACTACAGTAATCTTAACTTTAATGGAGTGCTGGTCTGTTATTCCTTCCAATTGGCTTTGACAATGAATTGCTCACTATTTGCCTTAACTTTATCAAGAATTCTGTTGGAAACAGCAGCAAACTCTGCACCTCTCACCCAAAGCACTTGTTGACACCACCAGGTGTCTTCCCTACTCCTGTTTGTCAGTCTGTTTCTCAGTCACTTTGTGGAATAGATGAGTGCCCTTTAACTGGTGGCATGGACACACAGGACAAATTTAACTGACTGAAATTAGGCAGTTCCAAAACAAGAAAAACATTCAATAGTTTAAAGTAAATTGTGGCTACTAAGACTTACCAGCAGCTAGGAAGTCACACTGGATATATTGGCATAATATGCTCCCCAACAAATATTGACCTCATTGTCGTTCCCCGTGATCTATAAATAACTACTGATTCCTATGGCATGATGTATGTATATGGAACTCTACGCTATGTATTTAAGCCATATGTTAACTTGTTTCCTTCTCAAAACACTAAGACTGACACTGTCGGGGAGCCATAAAAGAACTTGTGTTTAATTTTTTTTTTTAACATTTATTTGTTATTGAGACACAGAGAGACAGAGCATGAATGGGGGAGGGTCAGAGAGAAGGAGACACAGAATCTGAAACAGGCTCCAGGCTCCGAGTGGTCAGCACAGAGACTGATGCAGGGCTCGAACTCACGAACTGCGAGATCATGACCTGAGCCGAAGCGGGCCGCTTAACCGACTGAGCCACCCAGGCGCCCCAAGAACTTGTGTTTAAGAAAACCAGTGGATCATGTAACCCTTAGGTTATAATGACATCATCTCTAAAATTAGGACACCCTTGATATTTGGGAAGATTAATGAAGAGATAATGATTGTGTTATATGTCCACCCTGAGGGCAGTTTTACCTAAAATAAGAATCATCCATTTAGAAAAGAGAATTAAAGTTCATCTCTGACTTTACCTAAAGTCATTAATGACAGCAATTCAGCACTAGATGGCATCCAGATCAACCTGAATTCACTGGCTAGTATCATTAGGAATGAAATAATTGATCTAGGTTTTCTCCACTAGGCCAAAATTTTATTTGTTCAATTGACAATACATCCTTCTGTACCTGAATTAACATCTCAAGCCTAAGATAAGAGTTAACCAAGAAATTTAAGGTTAAAGCTATGTGGCTTTCTAAGGTAAATCCTAATGGCTTATGGCATTTGTTCTGTGACATTGGGATGCACTGTTATAGTCAAAACTGGAAGCTGGCTTGGAGTACTATTGAGAGAAGCTTTAATTAAATTTTGTGGGTCAGATGAATCAAAGTGGCCAAGAGAGGAGCATACTCATGGGAAAATGTGTCATAAACAAGATACTACAGAAATGAAAGTAAATATTATTGGGAGAAAATCCTATGGAGCTCCTGCATGCTGATATATTTTGCAAATGAGGCACTCCTGTCCTTTTGTTTTGGATTATTTTAAAAATATAATTATAGGGGGCATGTTTTTTTTTGTTTTTTTGTTTTTTTGTTTTTACTATCTAGTGTAATAAGGATAACGTCTCTTTCTGGGAAAATGGCCAAATTTGCTTGCAGCACATTATAAAATATTTGCATTTTTTCAGCTCATATTTCCTCAATTGTGATGCAAGCCCATTGCATGTATAGCATCTACTTGGGCTGCTCCCCATTGCTACCTGTAGAACTTTGGGGCAAGGGTACCCTGAATGAGCAGGAAGCTCATACTCCTTGCTATGCCATAAGTGGTAAAGTTCTTGGTCTACAACCAAGTCTCCCAGCCTTCACCAATGGTTGCAAATTTACTCTTTAGATTGAAGTAGGGCAAAAGCTCAGATGCTTCACAATTTTCACCAACTATCTGATGTTAAGATTAGAAATGACTATTGAATAGATTAAATTTTAAAATTAAATTTTAAATGCCATATCGAAATATTATATTCCCTTACTTAGGCAGGAAATCATCATTGCCTGTTTCTGAATGGGAACCAATCAACCTGGAATTCTGCTTTCAGAAGATTTATGTAATAATGGTAACTCAAAGGGTGTGAGAGTAAAGAGTCTCACATCATGGATAACTCTTAGAGAAGATAGTTTCTATAATCCAGGACAGAGTTAACAACGGTCAGTAAAAATCTTTATCCTAGACAAAGTAAGCTCCCCCTCTATTTACTATACCTTTTGTTATATTATATACAGCATGCTGTAATAAGATGATAATTGATTTTAAAATGAACTCTTAGTTATCTTATTCATACTTAGTTCAAATTCCTAATAAAAGGTGGTGTCTTTTTATGTACATTAGAATGATTGATATGGGGGCGCCTGGGTGGCTCAGTCGTTAAAGCGGCCAACTTCAGCTCAGGTCACGATCTCGAGGTCCGTGAGTTCAAGCCCCCGTCGGGCTCTGGGCTGATGGCTCAGAGCCTGGAGCCTGCTTCCGATTCTGTGTCTCCCTCTCTCTCTGCCCCTCCCCCGTTCATGCTCTGTCTCTCTCTGTCTCAAAAATAAATAAAAAACGTTAAAAAAATTAAAAAAAATAATGATTGATATAGTTTATTAAATTAAACTAAAACATTTCATCACAAAATAAAAATTTGGTGAAGTAATATTTATATCTGTTGTTTTGGATATTTTATGTCCCTTGTGATAAATTTATACTATCAGATAGTGACTTTTTTTGTTTGTTTCAGTTGACCATCAATTTTATTAAGTCTAAACTATGTTTAAGTATTGAAAGATATGACATGCCCAAACTAACAAATAAGTACAATTAGTCACAGCAAAAAAGAACACATATATTTTAATGTCTATGAGTAGTGGCCTAGTTTCAACTTATTGGTAAAAGGAATAAAATAAAATGTGTTTTGTGTAAGAAAAACTGGGCATGTCAAAAATAGGTGAAACACAGCTATGATTTATTTTTATTTTATTTTTTTTTATTTTTGAGAGAGAGACAGAGTGTAAGCAGGGGAGGGGCAGAGAGAGAGAGAGGGAGACACAAAATCTGAAGTAGTTTCCAGGCTCTGAGCTGTCAGTACAGAGCCCGATGCGGGGCTCAAACCCACAAGCTGTGAGATCATGACCTGAGCCGAGGTCGGACGTCCAACCAGCTGAGTCACCCAGGTACCCCAAAACACAGCTATGATTAAAGAATAATAAACTTTAACAGCAATAATAACATTTATCGCATCACTAATTTAATTATTTCTCATGCATTTGCACTACATGAAAAACATTATACATTAGTAAAGATATATTTAAATTCCCTAATCTGTTAGTATTAGTTTTTAATGTATTTTGCTAGGCTTTTGGAAAAATAATTTGAGCCCTGGTAAGCATATTTTTGCTCTTTAAATTCTCTGTAATTTTTAATTATAAAAAATAATGCTTTCTTGGGGGATTCCTGGGTGACTCAGTCAGTTGAGCATCCAACTTCAGCTGGGGTCATGATCTTATGGTTCTAAGTCTGAGTCCCACATCCCCACACTGGGCTCACTGTTGTCAGCATGGAGCTAGCTTCGGATTTTCTATGCCCCCCTCTCCCAACCTCTCCCCACCTTGTGCTCTCTCTCTCAATTTATATTTAATATTTAAATATTTTAAAAAATAAGTGATATCTCATATATCCCATCATTAAAAAAATACTAATAATGCTTGAGGCACCTGAGTGACTCAGTCAGTTAAGCCTCAGACTCTTGATTTCAGTTCAGGTCATGATCTCATGGTTTGAGAGTTGGAGCCCTGCGTTGGACTCTGTGCTGGTAGTGCAGAGGCTACTTGGATTTCTTTCTCTCTCTCTCCCTCCCTCTCTGCCACTCCCCTGCTCGCACTCTCTCTCTCTCTCTCTCAAAAAAAAAAAAAAAGATAAACATTAAAAAAATAAACATAAAATTAAGTAATGCTTTTTTAGTCCCTAACATATAGTGTCGAATGGTATGCTTCATATATGTAAAACAAAATAAGTAAACTAGGAATAGAGGACTACTTTTTCAACTTAATAAAGACTATCAACACAAAACCCTCCATTTAACTTCTTTCTTGATGTGAGAAACAAAAGGCTATTCCACTTACATCAAGTACACGACAAGGATTCCACTCTGACCCATTCCTTTTTAACAACAAAATGGAAGTCCTTCCTAATGTAATTATGTAAAAAGGAAATAAAAGTTACACAAATTGGGAATAATGAACTAAAACTGTCTTTGCTCATAGATGACTCAACTGTCTATGTAGAACATCGCAAGAAAAAAGAAAGTGATTCCCCCCCTCACCTGCCAAAAAATAGCCATAACCCTCCAGGAACCAATAAGTAATTATACTAAGTTTGCAGTATGTAAGGTTCATATACAAAAATCAATCATCTTCCTATATGCCAGCAGTGAATAGATGGATTTTGAAATTAAAACACAGTACCATTTACATTAACACACCCAAAAATGAAATAGGTATAAATTTAACAAATTATGTACAAAATCTATATAAGGAAAACTACAAAATTCTGATGAACAAAATCAAAGAAGATCTAAATGAAGAAGAGATATCCCATTTTCAAGAACAGAAAGACTCAATATTGTCAAGATGAAAGTTCTTTCCAACTTTATCTATAGATTCAATACAATCCCAATCAAAATCCCAGCATGTTATTTTATGAATACCAACAAACTGATTCTAAAAGCTTTTTTGGAGAATCGCATGACCCTAAATAGCCAAGACAACACTGAAGGGGAAGAACAAAATAAGAGGTATCATTTTATCCAGATTCAGGACTTATTATAAAGCTATAATAATTAAGACATTATGATATTATTATGAAAGAATAAGAGATCAATGGAATAGAATAGAGGACCCAGAAATAGAATACCACATGTGTAATTAACTGATCTCCAACAAAGGAGTAAAGTCAATATAATGGAGCAAAGATAATACTTTCAACAATTTGCACTAGAACAACTGGACATTTGTATGTAAAAGAAAATAAATCTAGATATCTTACATGCTTTACAAAAATTAACACAAAATGGATCACAGACCTAAATGTAAATGGAAAACTATAAAATCTCTAGAAGATAACAGGAGAAATTCTAGATGCCCTTGGGTATGACAATGACTCTTCAGATAGAACACCAAAGACATGATCCATAAAGGAAATAATTGATAAACTGCACTCCATAATTAAAAACTTCTGCTCTGCCAAAAAGAAAACAAACAAAAAAAAAAACAAAACTAAACAAAAAGACCCCCAAAAATAAAAAACAAAACAAACAAACAAAAAAACAATGTCAGGAAAATAAGACAAGCCAACAAGCCACAGACTGGGAGAAAATATTTTCAAAAGACACATATGATAAAGAAAAGTTATATCACATATACTAAAAGCAAAACAAAAAGCAAAACAAAACTGTTAAAACTCAACAGTGAAAAAGCAAATAACCCAATTAAAAATGGGACAAAGACCTTAATAGATACCTCTTCAAAGAAGATATACAAATGGCTAATAAACCCATGAAAAGATGCCCAACATCTCATGTCATCCAGGAAATGCAAATTAAAACAATGAGATACCACTACACACATATTAAAATGGCCAAACTTTGGGACATTTACACCAATAAGTACTGGTGAGGATGTGAAGCAATGGGAACTCTTTCTTACACATTGCTAGTGGGAATGAAAAATAGTATAACTACCTTGAAAGACAGTTTGGCAGTTTCTTACAAGAGCAAACATACTCTACCTTATGACCCAGCAATTGTCCTCCTTGATATTTACTTAAAGCAGTTGAAAACTTCAGTTCACAGAAAAAAATGGACACTGATGTTTATAGCAGGTTTAATTAGAATTGTTTAAACTTGAGGGGCGCCTGGGTGGCTCTGTTGGTTAAGCGTCCAACTTCAGCTCAGGTCATGATTTTGCAGTTTGTGAATTCAAGCCCCATGTTGGTCTCTGTGCTGAAAGCTCAGGGCCTGGAGCCTGCTTCATATTCTGTGTCTCCCTCTCTCTCTGCCCCTCCCTTGCTTTCTCTCTCTCTCTCTCTCTCTCTCTCTCTCTCTCTCTCTCTCTCTCAAAAATAAATAAACATTAAAAACATTTTTTAAATAAAAAAAATTGCTAAAACTTGAAAGCAACCAACCTGTCCCGTAGTTGTGTGGATTAACTATGGTACATTTAAACAAAATAATATTATTCAGTGCTAAAAAGAAGTAAACAATCAAGCCACAAAAAACATGAAGCAACCTTAGATGCATATGATGAAGTGAAGGAAGCCAATCATATTACATGATTCCAACTTTATGACATTTTACAAAGGCAAAACTACAGAGAAAAGAAAAACCTCAGTGGTTGCCAATCCTGCTATATATATGGACTTTGGGTGATCATGATGTACCAGTGTGGCTTTACCAATTGCATCAAATATGGCATTCCACTGTGAAGTGTTAAGGACAGGGAAGACTCTTCGAGTGTGCAGGAAGGGGGTATATTAGAAATCTCTGTACCTTCCTCTCAAATTTATTGTAAACCTAAAAAATCCTCTACAAAAATAAAGGCTTAGGGAAAAATAATTTCTTCACTAAAAGAAATAAATTCAAAAATAACCTATTTAATCTTTTGTGCAAGGCTTGGTGCCTCACATTCGGTGTCCTCAGAGAAGGGCTATAGTAATATTTACATCACCAGGGCTTACCCGATCTCAAACAGCAGAATATAAACTTGATGTGTGTATGCGTTTATGTCTGTAGGAATTACACATTGGACAGTCATTTTATATCAGAAATAGTACTTAATAGCCCTCTACAAAGATGCATGTTTGAATCCTTAAGTTGAATTTTTTGTTTCCAAGCTAGGAAGAAGAAAAAACTTGACTATGTGTATGTATCTACAAAAAGAAAAGAAAAAAAAGAAATTGGCAAACATCATAAAACATGGTCATTCAAATAAAAATATTAAAATATTCACTTCTAAATTTAGGAACAAGAACAAAATGCCAAACTATTATATTTCAATTAATAATACTAGCGGTCCCTGTTACAACATTAAAAGAAAATAATTACAATTTTTGAAGAATAAAAATATAACTATCATTTTAATGAATATGCTTATTTACATTGAAACCAAAAGGTAGCCATGGAAATATTATTGAAATGAATAAGATATTTAGCAATATTATGGTTAAAATAATACAAAAATTTTAATTGCATTTCTATATATGTGACAGTTTAAAATGAAATGAAAAAGAATCTTTGAAAAAATAGCAACACAAAATACAGTTGATTGAGAAAAAGTTTAATGAAAGTATAAAAAAAATCAATATGGAAAAATATAAAAATATTATTCAATGAAGTTAAAAATAAGAGAGTAATGATTTCTTATTCATGGGTAAGAAAACTATGATAAGAAAAGATAGGGTTCAGTAGGCAGAGAGAGAAAGGTTAGGACCTGAGGTCCCTGGGTGGGGAAAAAAATATTTTGGAACAATGTTGAGAGGGTCTGACTACAGCAAAGCCCCTCGGGCATAAAGTTACTCTTAAGAATATAACCAGACACCACCTACTGCTCCTCAGGATTGGCTCAGGAATTGGATAAAAGACCTAACCAAAAATAAGGACTAGACCATAACACTGTATGACCCACAAGGAATGATACGGCCATAGACCATCCCTCATACAATGGAATCAAGCCATCAGGAATGGACAATTCAGGACCTACAGCTATCAAGCCAGTAAGGGTTAGACCTGAGAAGGAACAAGGGGGAAGGAGGGGAGGGTGGACCAGAACCTTACAAAACAAGAACACTTGCCTATGGTCATGGCATTCACTTCTGAATGCCCCAACTCTGTAAAGAGAGCTTTCATACTATTCTTCCTTTCTGATCTTACACACTCTAATAAACTTTTGCCTCCTGCTCATTTTGTGTCCACCTCTTCATTCTTCAAAGCAGCAGGACACAAACCTCGGGTGTTGAAGTAAAAAATCTGACAACACTGTATCATAAAAATATAAATTGTCCCTAAATTAAATAGTAAATTCAATACAATTCTCCATCATACTTCAGATAGTTTTTTTTTTCTTTTTTGTAGAACTCAGCAATATTTTCAATTTTAAATAAAAATGATGGGACAACATATATAAAGTCAGAATTAAAGTTGGTTTAATGTTTGCTTCAAAAGGGCAAATCTAAAATCTGGCTTTTGTCCAGACTCTCAGAAGGTAACCTCTAAACCCTTGAAGGGTTGAAGTTTCCCTAGTGATATGTGTCTTTGTTATTCACAATGAATCCTTCAGGCTCAACTGATAGCTGATAGCTGCCCTAATGAGAGGGCTTACTGTTAATGAAGGCCTGTTTCATCATTTCAGAAATTGGCATGAATTAAATAAGACTAAGCTATCTGTTAAAACTTTTAGACACATAAGGATGCTGCTCTACAATATGCACCCACATTGTAAGATTCATTAAGGCAGGTGGTTATGATGACAATGAAATATTTAATGTTGATTAAAATATCTTTTTGGAAGGCAGCCTTATTAAGAACTTGTATGATAAAAGACATAAGATTGTGAAGTGGCATAAAGGAGTTAAAGATATATTAACTCTTACTAGGAGGCACCGCAGAAGGTGACTTTAAATTAAAACCTGTGCTGATCTTTCAATCTTTCTGAGAATCCCAGGGCATTAACAAATGATGACAAAGCATCCCTAGGCTTGCAAATAATTGTATAAATTATATAATAGGCCTTCAACACTGGTTTCAATTGGATTTTTGTCCAGAGGTAGAGAGATACATAGATGAATACTTAAAATTTTTAGGATACACATAAAATAATAATTTTATTATATTTATTCATAGTTTTTGAATATGTACTTTTTCTAGAGATTCTTCTTTTTATGGAAATCAAAGAATTTTGCTCATCTTGAAGTTTCTCTGATTTCTGAGGCAATGTTGGAAAGTATTTATATAAAAGAGCTAATTTTTCACTAATGACTTGATCCTCATTGATTTCCTCTTTCAAAGATTCCTTTTGTAACTTTTATCTGAACCATAAAATTAGCAACTGATTATACATTTTCTGTTCAAAGATAGCTCAAAGCAAAACTGTGGGTTTAAAAAGATTGAGATCTTCCTCATCTTTTTTTTTTTTTGTATATTTCCCTCATTTATAGGAACTTCTGACTCAGAAATACTAAAATTTCAAGAAAATGGTTCATCATGAGTGAAACTATACAACAGTGGTCTTCTTCTTCTATATTTACAGTTTTAACTTTTCTGCTTTATTTGGGTAAAAAAAACCCTTTGTTGTCTGTTACTGCTACATAAACCAGACACGTCAATAAGTTTATTCATATCAAAGTTTAGGTGTTGGTTGTACAAATCACCTCCATAAATTTACTTAGGAGTACCTTTTTTTTTAACGTTTATTTATTTTTGGGACAGAGAGAGACAGAGCATGAATGGGGGAGGGGCAGAAAGAGAGGGAGACACAGAATTGGAAGCAATCTCCAGGCTCTGAGCCATCAGCCCAGAGCCTGACGCGGGGCCTGAACTCACTGACCACGAGATAGTGACCTGAGCTGAAGTCGGATGCTTAACCGACTGAGCCACCCAGGCGCCCCTACTTAGCAGTACCTTTTGTTAGAGTACTATTCATAGTGTGTTCTGAGAAGGAACACTGATCTAAATATCACCATAAGTTTTGCAATAGACTGAGCTGATGGCTAAAATTTTGGGCTGGGGATGGTACTAATAACCCCAAATGGGATTTGTTAAAGACTGGTAAATTACCATGAGGATTCATTTCTCTGTGACCTCGGTGACCTTTGAAGGGAAGCAGGAGATCTGTTGGAAGTTTCCTGAAGAGATTCCACATATTAATATCTTTGAGGCCAAGCCTCTGACCTTCCGTGTACTGTAGTATATATATTCTGAACCAGAAAGTAACTGAGAGGAATTTATTCTACCGACTGTGATCAGAGTTTCTCCTCTAACATCCCTTATCCTAATACACTTGCGTGGCAAGTTCTGAAGGACCTCTGAAGTCCAGGTCAGTGTGACTCAGGTAGTTACGGTCTCCAGATCTCAAACATTAAAATCAAGGTTTCTT
The DNA here is from genome assembly GCF_018350175.1 of Felis catus. Taxonomy (NCBI): domain Eukaryota; kingdom Metazoa; phylum Chordata; class Mammalia; order Carnivora; family Felidae; genus Felis; species Felis catus. The sequence continues at coordinate 107,181,980 of NC_058371.1, forward strand.
CAGGGCTGTGGTCCTTTCTACCGTTTAGGGCAGAATCTGCTTCCAAGATTCTAGTTTGTGGTTAAATTTGGTTCTTTCACACTGTAAGAATGAGATTCCTGTTCCCTCACGGATTCTTAGCCTAGGATTCTGGTCAGCTTCCAGAGGCAATCCTCATTTTGTTAATACAATCTATTGTCAAATTGGCTAACATACAGCGTATAAAGTGTGCTCTTGGTTTTGGGGGTAGCTTCCCATGGTTCATCGCTTATACAACACCCAGTGCCTATCCCAACAAGGCCCTCCTCAATGCCCATCACCTGTTTCCCCCTCTACCCCACCCCCATCAACCCTCAGTTTGTTTTCTGTATTTAAGAGTCTCTTATGGTTTTCCTCCCTCCCTCTCTGTTTGTAACTTTTTTTCCCCCCTTCCCTTCCCCCATGGTCTTCTGTTAAGTTTCTCAAGATCCACATATGAGTGAAAACATATGATATCTGTCCTTCTCTGACTGACTTATTTCACTCAGTATAATACTCTTCAGTTCCATCCACGTTGCTGCACGTGGCATGATTTCATTCTTTCTCAGTCACTCCTCATTTTCTAGTCTGGTACTCCTTCCAGATTCAGACCCAGTAAGGAAGGACTGAGTTCTCTAATTTCTTCCTTCCCACATCTTTATCATTCCAACCATTTCAAGTTTAAAGCACTACTACTGTGAGGTAATGTTTTGTGTCACCCTGATTCCCCTCAGGCCTTGAATGAAAATACGAAAATGTGTTGTTTACACCAAGTACAACTCTTAACCTTGCCAACGGACCAAGGAGTTATTTCAACTTTTGAAAGCATTCATCTTAGACATTCACATAGGTTATTGATATCACAACTTAAGATCATACAATTTCTTTCACCAAATTTTGGAAAATATATGATATAAAGCATGCAACTGAAAACACTTCACCTTCATACAATAAGTAAAAGGGAATTTATACATGAAGTACGGCAGAAACATTAACTGCACTGTTCAAAGAATTTTACAGGATTCAACTGAACATAAAAGAAGTTATAAGAAGAAATACACGTGAGAATCCTAACACTATCCTCATTGAGAGACTCTGGATGTGCACCTAGAGAAATTTAGCAAAGATAAACTTACAGAAGTAAATAAAGGTAATTGTGACAAAAATAATAAAGATTCCCCAGAAAAATTGATGCTGGGCAAAACTTTACAATGAAGGAGCTCACAGTAATACTTCATGACATTGGGATTTCAAAAGATAAAATGTTGGAAATTGATGTAAGTTTAGAAAAGATTATTACAATTCATTAGGACTCACTATCAAAATATGTGGCAAGAAAATGAAGGTAAGAACTGTGAAGGAGTAATAGCAAATTCGCAAAATTTTTGTTTTTTGGTTTTTTTTTTGGTTTTTTGTTTTGTTTTGCTTTGCTTTTTGATAAGAAGTAAAACACAAATTTCTCAAGGTTTCTAGTGTTTAAAGTGTAATAAATGCTTTTTCATTTCTCCAACGTGTGAAAGCAATGGCAACAGAGTTTTAATTTGCAGAGGTCATGGAACAATCATAGTTTTTCCAGTTGGTTATGAAGATCGTTTGCCCAGTTGCAGCTAGCATGGTTATTTTTCTCATTCCACACTGGTTTGGAGTGATGCCTGCCTGCACATTCCCAATCCCTTTCTCCCATCCCTTCTGCCATAATTGGCATAATTTTCATTTTTGTATATGCTATAGGCACAAAATACATTGTTTCTATTTTTGTTTTAAACTACTGGTTATATTTTGGGGTATTTAGAAATAAGAAAAAGCGATTTTACTTCCATATTCCACTTTAGACACTTCATTTATTTGTGTAGATACAAGTTTTACTCCATATCATATTTCTGTGTGAAAAATGACCTTTAATATTTCTTATTCAATAGGGCTATTGATGATGAATTTTCTTAGTTTTTGTTTTTCTGAGGAAGTATTTTCACCTTTATTTTAAAGCATATTTATATTGGAAACAGATTTCTGGCTTGACATTTTTTTCTTCTCACAACAATGTAAACATGTCTTCTTACTTGTGTGGATTCTGATGAGGGTCTGCTATAATTTTTATCCTTTTTCCTTTTGTAGGTAATTTGAATAGGTAATTTCCTTTTATAGGTAAACCTCCATCAAGGTTTTCTCTATGTCTTTGGTTTTCAAGAGTTTGTATATGATTTGTCTAGGTCTTGGGCTTTAGGTGTTTTTGTGTTTTGCTTGTTCTGATATTTTTCCTGCTTGCTGTTCTCTGAGCTTCTTGTATCTGATTTGATGTCTGTCATTAGCTGGAAATGCTTACCTATTATTCTTTAAGTAATTCTTTTGCCCTGTTTTCTCCCTTTTCCTCCTTCTGTGATTCCAATTTATGCATATGTTAGGTTGTTTGATTTTGTCTCACAACTCTTAGATCTATTGTTTGACTATTTTTACCTTTTTTTTTCTCTTTGCATTTTTTAATTTAATTAAAATTATTTATTCCCCTCTTACAAATCAAATGATTCTTTCCTGGATTCATTGTATAAATTGATTTACATATTGATGACATTCTTCATCTGTTAACTTTGTTTTTAATGTATACCAGTTCCATTTTATTTATTTATTTCACTTTTCTGCTAAAATTACCTGTACAATATTGCATGCCACCTATCTTTTCAATTAGAGATTTTTACACACCATAATTTATTATAGTATCATATTAACAAATATGATCATAGTTGTTTTAAATTCCTTGTATCATAATTTCAACATATTTATCATATCTGACTTTCTGGTGATGGCTTGGCCTTTTCAGACTGTGCTTCTCCTTCCCGTTTTGTATCCTTTTTTGTGTGAAAATAAGACATTTTATGTAGGATGGTAGATAATAAATGTTGTAGACTCTAAGTCTAAAGTTCTCTTTTGGCCAGCAAAAGAGTGAATGCAGGATTGAAAATGAGAGATGGCTAATGTCTGGGAAAAGACAAGAGCTCCGAATAAGGGTCCTTGCCCCATTTTTATTAGGATCAGAAGGCTTACAAACATGGTGATGGATGTGCACAAAGGGACAATGTATCTGTGAACATTAACTTGTGGCCATGAGGGAAAGGGGGTCTTGAGGATATCTGTGGTTGGGGGTTTGGGTTAATACAAAACAAAAGCCAGGTGCCGGGCAGTTGGGAGAAGGGTTGTTTACAGGGGACATGAGGCAGCATCTCTGTTTATCTCAGCCTAGGGGGTGAGACAGATAGGGGGAGTAACCTCAGGGTTGACAAGACACCTTTTCTTTCATTAATCATCTCTGATCTGGGTTGCTTTGCCTGAAGCGCAGTCCATAGTTCAATTCACCAATTTACCTAACCTGAGCCTATTCTCCTATAAAAGCAGCTTTTTGCTATAGTACTAAATTTGGGGTGCTTCCACCCTGAAAATCTAATCTTGTTTATTTCATATACCTGCGTATTGGGCACCTTTGTGCCATATGTTTTTAGGTCTTTGCCTCTCCCTATTTTGGGGGCTCTTCACCCTCTCTTTTTTAGGGTGCATTTGCACCTCCTTAAACCTGGAACCTTTGTGCCTCCCTATCCTCAGGGTGTCTTTGCACCCTCCTATTCTTGGGGTGCCAATCTGGTTTACCCAAACTCGGGTGTGAGCATTTTATGATCTTGTATTTCTTTATGCCTTGTCAACCCATTGGTGTAAGCCCGGGGAATTCCTAAACTTATCCCCCATAATAAGATTTTTGTTTTTGTTTTGTAATGATTAGCAATGAACGTGTCCTTTCTTCTTCTAGGCTTTGGGTGTTAAATCAGAATTTGAGCTTGGTTAAATTTTGTTGTTTTATTTGCTCCTCTGAGTGCACCACCTCTTCAAATTCTTCAGAAAATAACTTGTGCTGAAGAGAAACATACTTTGCAGGAGTATTTCTCAGTGTCTGCTTCTCTCTTGGCTTTAGATCCTAGCTTGTACAGCTCGCAGAGAGACTCTAGTAGTTCTCCTTGGCACTTGCGGCAAGGCGGGGTGTCAGTGGTTTGGACAGACATTCTCTGACACTCTGATTAAGTCACTGTCTTAAGCAGGCATGGTGATACTGGGTTTTGAGAGTGTGGACTTCACAAACATCCTGTCCTTCCTTAAGCAGTAAAAGGAGCCTATCATCTGTTGCTGCCATCCTCCAGGAGTGGACATGTTTTCCCCTTGTTCTCCTCCCCAAGCTGTAGCAGGTTTCCCCCAGTAACCTCAGAGAATTCTTTCGGTTGCTTCTCCTCTGTAGGTTCAGCCTCTTGATTCTTAAGGAGGCAGGGAAAATGGGTAAGGGTGGAGTTCCTGTGGGGGCGGGTGTTTCTCTCACCCCAGTCACTGACTGGGGCAAGTGGCATTCTCAGGATGCTACCTACTTTCCTGTGAAAACCTGAAGGAAAATCCTGCAAATAGATGTGAGAGCCCCTATAGCTATGATCTCCAGCAGTTTCAGACTATCATACTAGTGTATAGCTGGCATTTTGCAATTTATTAAAAATTTCATGCTGAGGGCACCTCGGTTGCTCAGTCAGTTGAGCATCCAACTCTTGATTTGAGCTCAGGTCATGATTTCATGGTTCTGAGAATAAGTCCTACATTGGGTCTCTGCTAACAGCATGGAGCCTGCTTGGGAAACTTTCTCCCTTTCTCTCTGTCCCTGACAGCGCTCTCTCTCTCTCTCAAAATAAATAAATGAACTCAAAATAAATAAATATATTCCATATATATATATATATATATATATATATATATATATATATATATAATCAGGATGAATCTTCTCTCACAATTAAATGGTATTCTTTGAATCTTCTCCAGGTAATAAAGTCCATAGATGCTGTTTTTTCCTGAACTGGACTGTTATTCTCATGATAGCAAGTTAGTCATTTGTCTTATACCCCCAAAGAGTCAAGAATCATTATAATTTGCAATTTCTCCAAGCAATTTCTCTTACAAATATGATAGGATGCTTGCTTTTGCTTTCTACATTGCTAAGCTTGCATAGCTTTTTAAATGAAAACTAATATTCTTTTCAATTCCAAAACTGATTACTTTTTCCTATTTCTCAATCTAGTTTTGAACCATCAATAAGTAAAAATTAAATAAGGTAATTTAAACTTATTATCTTACCATGTGAGAATGTTAAACAGTAACAAACACCTAATGTTAAAGCATTACAGTGTGAATCAAGTGTAATCTAGTAGGAAAAATCATGGATTTTAAAGAGCAACTAAAACTACTTTTCAGTTTTCTCATAGGAATGATACAGTGGCATAATCCCAAATAGGCATAGTTGGACTTTTAAAAGCATAAATTAAGAAAATAATTAGTAAAAATAATCTCTTCATTGGTTTGATATTACTAAATTATTAGTAAATATTAAAATTATTAAAGTAAAATACAATTATTAAAATTATTAAAGTAACATACAATTTTGATCAGAAACCTAAATTTTTAGAATTTGTGCATTTCACTTAGTGTTTTTTCTTCCTCTCATGACTTGGTAAGAAATAGGCTATAGTTCATATAAATAATACTTGAATATTTTTAACATTTTATATAATACCCATTTTAAAATGCACCAGTTATCACTAAAAACTGAATGCTTATACAAATGAAAGAGGGATAGTTGAAAGTCAATGTTCTTGAAAAGACACATTTCTCATTAAAGAATTCTGCAATCAGAAAATGCACATAATGTTACTGGTCCTGGTAAATCTGTAGTAAAAATAATGAATTAATCACTTAGTAATCTGGTATGAAGGGTGAGAAAAGTAGTGAAAATAGCTAAGATAATTAGCTAAGGGAAATATAAGATGAAAATAGATAAAATATGATATAAAACATGAGAAGAGAGGGTAAAAATGTCGAGCTTTATAATGCATTCAAATTTAAATTGTTATCAATTTAAAATATACTGTCATAAGTAAAGATTGTCATGTGTAAGCCTCATGGTAACCGCAAAGCAAAAACCTATACTAGATATACCAAAGATGATGAGAAAGGAATTTAAAAACGCCACTAAAGAAAGTCATCCAACCACACAGGAGGAGAGAAAGAAAAGAAGAAAAGAGTTGAACTACAAAACAGCCAGAGAACAGTTAACAAAAGAGTAATAATACATACCAATCAATAATTATTTTAAGTGTAGATGGTCTAAGGTCTCCAAGCAAAATACATAGAATGAATAAATAAAAAAATAAAGAAACATACAACAATGACAAAAACAAAACCCCTCCATAGGCAGACTATAAGAGAGTCACTATAGGTATAAGCACACACAGACTGAAGATAAAGATAGGGAAAAATATTGTCCATGCAAATAGAAACCAAAAGAATGCTGGGGTAGCTATACTTACATAAGAAAAAGTGTACTTTAAAACAAAGGCTATAATAGACAAAGAATGGCATTACTGGTACAGTATGGAAGTTTCTCAAAAAGTTATAACCACCTTATGATCTGGCAACACCACTTCTAATTACTTACCTGAAGAAAACAAAAACACTAAATTGGGGGAAAAAAACTCTGCAGTGCCAAGTTCATTGCAGCAGTATTTACAATAGCAAGCCTGGAAACAACCTAAATGCCTATCGATGAATGAATGGAAAAAGAAATTCTGGTATATATATGCAATGGGATACTATTCCCATAAAAAAAGAATAAAAAAAAGAATGTAATCTTGCCATTTGCAACAACATACATGGGCCTTCAGGTCATTATACTAAGTGAAATAAGTAAGGCAGAGAAAAACAAATACCATATTGTTTTATTTATACGCGGAATTAAAAAATCAAGCAAGCAAGCAGGCAAACAAAAATTCACAGATAACAGAGAACAACGGATTGATAGTTGGCAGAAGCAGAAGGTGGAAGGTGGGTAAAATGGAGAAGGGGTCAAAAAGTATAAAATGCCAGTTGTAAAGTAAATAAGTTATGGGAATAAAATGTATAGCATTGTAAGTATAGTTAATATTATATGAAAAAAAGAAAATGCACACTGTTATTAAGAACCACACCTAAAATTTCCTGCAGTTTAGCTCCACAAAGTAAAAGGTTTTGAATTAAAAAACATATATTTCTTTTTTGTTGAAGCGATACAAATAAAATAACTCCTGTATTCCTTCTAATTCATAAGAGTGGAATGAATCTTTTTTTCTTTGTTTATTTATTTTTGAGAGAGAGAGAGACAGAGCCTGAGTGGGGGAGGGGCAGAAAGGGAGGGAGATACAGAATCCAAAGCCAGCTCCAGGCTCTGAGCTGTCAGCACAGAGTCCAACTGGGCTCAAACCCACAGACCTTGAGATCATGACCTGACCTGAAATTGTAGGCTTAACTGATTGAGCCACCCAGGAGCCTTGATGAATGAATCTTAATCATCATTTCTCATGTAAATTAACATCAGAGAACCCTGAAAATGTCTTACAGTTCAACAAATTTACATGTAAATACAGATATGAGTTTAGAAAAACAGCAACTCAAGGACTGTCCATTGCAAAAGACAGAAACTGCTTAATGATAAATTTGCATCTCTGTAATTAAAACAATTCTAACATATCAAAGTATTCTTCACTTAGCGTAAAATACCAATACAAACATTAAACAATGTGAAAGAAGGAATGAATAATTTTCAATCTCTTCTCCTTTATTGTTTTCATCATGGTGTGTGTTATTTTTTTTCCCAACTTTCCATTATGCACACTTAAAATATATTTAACTATAAATCTGCTTGTCTCTCTCCAGGCTATAATTCATTGTGTGTACTTACAGCCTCAAAAAAACTTCCTCCTGCTTGAGTTACAAACTTTCATTGGCAGAAATTAGAGAAAATAATTATTTTGCCTAATATGAAGATCACGTAAGTCTTCTGCTCTTCTGACTCCCTACAACTTCTGTTTTTGTTTATTTGTTGTTTTACAGATTGTAAAAGTTGTACTTAAATCCTAAAGTTTATTATCACTTCCCTTATTTGACAAATGAGAAGACTTTGGAGACTTAATGATATTATTTTAGAATTATACAACTAATAGAAGTCTCAAAATTGTCAAAATACACTATATCCTCTCCTCTTTGACACCAAAAAGTGTAGTTGCAGTAACATTAGTGATCCCAGGAACTGAAACTGGGTGCATATTTTACTTATAGCTTCATACTGATAGTATTATACGATGATATATATCTTTGGATATACAATAAAGTTCCTACATGTATGATAAATGACGGAGAATAGCAGACATTTTAAAAAGATCTACTTTTTAGAATGGTTATAAAAGGACACTTTGATAATGTGAGAAAAATTTAATTGTACTGGTTCCCATCACTCTATTAGCCCACAATATCACAAAAATTATTGTTAAATTACTAGAGTACAGATTAAAGACAGTAGACTAAAGATGTAGAGAGATATGATGAATTTTTAAAAACCAAGCTTTTTAATGTATAAAAATTCTTATCTTCCCAGTTTGTTCATCACAAAAAAATATTCATTCTATATTTTATTCTCAAATATGCAATATATACTTTGAAATGGAAATAATACCTTGGGGTAAGTGATAATGAACTCCTTTCAATCACATTTTATGGTTATGACCTTTATTCTGACAATAATTTAACATTTTAATTAAATCTGAAGTCATTATCTTTTCTAAAAATTTGTCCTTCATCCCTCTTGATATAATTTAATGAAGTAATTTTCCATCCCAATCTGCAATATCTGGTTATGAATCTTAATACCATTTTTCAATGAAATGCTTCTCTGTTATTTATCTTAAGACAATCTTTGAATGACTGGAAAATTAAGAAATACTTTGACTTATCAAATAGTTGAATAATATAAAGTTGTGGTAAATGTATATAATTAGTCCATAAGTGTAAATGTGTTTTAAACTGACCTGACATGCAAATAAATTATGTGCAAGTAAAATTCTTTAAACTTTATGACTCCAGAACTTCACATTATCTTAGAGAAAAAAAAATGGTGAGAGAGAGAGAGAGAATGAGGGACCAAGAATCAGACTCTTTAACTATAGGGAACAAAATGATGGTGATGGCAGGGGAGGTGAGTGGGGGGGGAGGGGAAATAAGTGACTGGGATGAAAGAGTACACTTACCATGACGAGCACTGAGTAATGTATAGATTGCTGAATCAATATATTATGCACCTGAAACTAATATAACACTACATGTATACACTAAAATTAAAACTAAAAGACTTAATAAAAATAATATCTAAAGTCAAAAAACTGAGTTATTTGAAGTCTATAGCCTAAAAATGGAAATTTATTTATTCATGTATTTACTTGAATTAATTACCCACTAGGTACAACAGTACATTTTGTCAAAAAAAAAAAAACATTCATTGAAAAAAAATCTGTGACTCTATGTATGAGTACTATAGTGGTTGTTTGGATTGTAGCATTCATGTTATAATGCAAAGATGTGCTTGAAAGTGTAACACTGAATAGAGACAGTAAAAAAAAATCTTTCTCTAGTCACATAATAGGGAAACCACAGAAAAATTCGTGTCTTATTTTCTATTCTTTTACTTTCAACTTTATGCCCTATGTCCCCTGTACATAGCATAAGATTATTGATAATATATGGTAATGGATAAGTTCATAGGCTTTGTAGTTAAATGCTAGAACTTAAATTATAGCTTTACTGTCTTATAAAATTTAACTTTTTCCTACCAGTTTTCTCTCTATAACTTTAGACATATATTAATATAATTCACATTAATATATTAAAGGTGAAAAGTATATGATTATCTCAAAAAATAGAAATATATTTATTATAAATCAAAATCTATTTGAGATTAAAATTAAAAAATTATCAAAGACTATCTTATTAAAAAAACCCGGAAGCTAATATCATACATTATGCTGAAATAGGACAATCATATCACTTAAAATCAGGAATGAGATTAGAATGCCTGCTGTCTCCAATTTTATTAAATAATGTGTTGAAGGAACTTATCAAAGAAATAGGACAGAAAAAGAATTTGAATATATTTAAGGATACACAACACATATTCCAAGCAATCTTTTTCTGCAAGATAAGATCATTTAAAGACATTATTCAAATATTAGATTGCATCATATTCTCTATTTAAAAGCAATATTTTAAAAGTAGAATCCATTATAATAGAGATAGTTTAATAAATTGTTTGACAATATCAACAGTTATTTCTTACATAGTGGTCTGGGTGAAAACTTTGGAGTAGTTTTAAGAGATCATGGAGACATTATGGTGGGTTTGCTGTAGAAGACCGCTGGCCTTGTGTGTTTGGCTATATGTCCACACAAATGGCTAAGCATATTGTACACAAAGATTCTTGATGTTCTTGAACAAATTCCTAAAAATGCAGCATATCAAGAGTATACAAAACAGATCATGAATGAGAAACTGAACATGGTTAGATGGAATCAGATGTTAAGAGATTAGAAGACCATCTTTAGGGTGGCCAATTAGGAGAGGTGATTCTTCAGGCTGAAAATGAACTAAGTCTGGCAAGAAAAATGATTCAGTGGAACTTTTAACTGGAAGAGCCTCCTGCCAACCAATGGAAATGGCCAATATAATAATCATTAAATGACTAATGTGTTCATGGGAAACAGATGCAATTAAATGTACTTTTATGTTAAAGATGTTTCTATATTATTGACAACTTATAACCAAGAAAACTAATGCAGAACATATTTAGGAAACTTGTTAATATTGATGAGTATGGTAATGGGGACTTGTGAATCCAATTTTGATGTGTAAAGCATTCATTTAAGTTATTTAAAAAATAGAGACATGATGGAATAAAAGGAATAGAGAAAATAACAGTAACTCATAAGACAGCAGAGTTTTCAAGCAAAAGAGAACACTTATTTTTGCCTTATCTTGTTTGGTTTGCTCTATGCTGATGGAAAAGACATAGATTTAAACATATTTTAATTAATTTGAGAGAGAGAGAGAGAGAGAGAGAGAGAGAGAGAGCAGGGGAGAAGGGCAGAGGGAGGGAGAGAGAATCTCAAACAGTCTCCACACTCAGCATAGAGCCCAACGTGGGCTCCATCCCACAACCCTGAGAGCACGACCTGAAGCTAAAATCAAGAGTCAGACGCTCAACCAACTGAGCCACCCAGTAACCCCTAGAAATGATGTAGTCTTGAATGAAAAACTTTTAGTGTAGAAAAGACAAGGGAGAGTTGGTAGAATGATGTTCTGAAGTAGAGAAGCAGAATGGACCCCACTGCACAAGTGAATGAATTGGTTTTATATAGGATAGTGGAAAGTGCATCTCTGCTCGAAGTGGAAAGGGAAAACATGTACTGAGAATGTACAGTGACACTGGGTATGAGAAGAACTGCCCAGGTCTGTGTACTGCTGTCACTTATAAGAAAAAAAAAAAGTATTCTCTGGTTTACATTTAGATATTGGCCCTGAGAAAGAAAGAAGAACCAAGAATAATACCAGTTATTATCTTGGACTCAAGGGCAAATCAACTAATATAACTAGAAAATTGGGTGGAGAGGTTTGTGCAGGGGTTGGGGATGAAGAAAACCAATTCTATCAGCTTTGGCTTTTTGTGTGAGATTTTATTTTATGAATTCAGAGTAAAAACGTTTAGTTGCTTATAGGATATAAGTGTTTGGAGTTAATAAATCCTTGTAGGGGTGCCTGGGTGGCTCACTCGGTTGAGCGACCAACTTTGGTTCAGGTCATGATCTCATGATTCATTAGTTCGAGTCCCACGTCAATCTCTGCACTGACAGTGTGGAGCTTGATTAAGGTTCTGTCTTCCTCTCTACCCCCCCCCCTTTCTCTCTTAAAATAAATAAGTAAACTTATAAAAAAAACTAAAATAAGCAGAAGGAATTACATCAAACTAAAAACTTATGTCCAATGAAGGATGCCATCAACAAAACAAAAATGCAATCTACTAAATGGGAGCTAGACTGGAAAATTGTATACCTCATAGTGGTTAATATCCAAAATATATAAAACACTTGTATGAGTCCATGTCAAGAGAATAAATCACCTGATTTAAAAATGAGCAGAGGATTTGAATAGACATTTTTCAAAGAAGATATACAGATGGCCAACAGGCACATGAAAAGATGCTTGACATCACTAATCTTTATGGAAATAGAAATCAGAACCACAATGAGATATCACCTCACACAAGTCTGATTGGCTATTATCAAAAAGACAAAAAAATAACAAGCATGTGAAGAAAAGAGAACCCTCATTCACTGTTGGTGAGAATGTAAATCAGTGCAGAGTGTGGAGATTTTGCAAAAAAAAAACGCACAAAAAAACAGACAAACAAACAAAAAACAGAATTGCCATATGATCCAGTAATTCCACTTATGGGTATTTAACTAAACCAAAACAAAACAGACCAAACAAAACAACAACAACAACAAAGTAAAACACCAGTCCAAAGAGATATAGGCACCCCTATGTTCATTGCAGGATTATAATAGCCAAGATATGGAAGCAACATAAGTGTCCATCAATAGATGAGTTAATAAAGAAAATGTGGTACACACACACACACACACACACAATAGAATATTAGCCATAAAAAAAGAAGAAAATATTGCCTTTGGCAACCACATGGATGGACGTGAAGGGTGTCATGCTAAGTGAACTAAGACAGAAAAAGACAAATATGATTTCGCTTGTAGGTGTAATGTAAAAAACAAGTGAATAAACATAAAACAGAAACAAACTCAGATACATGAATCAAACTTTTGGTTAAGAGAGTGGGGAGGGACTGGTGCCCAGGCAAAATAAGAAAAGGCAATTAACAGGTATAATCTTCTATTTATGAAATAAATAAGTCATAGGGATGTAATGTAGAGCACAGGTAATATAGTCAGTAATACTGTAATAACTTTGTGCAGTGACAAATGATAACTATGGTGGGAATCATTTTATAATACATAAACATATTAAATCACTATTATGTACACCTGAAACTAATAGGATATTGTGTGTCAATTACACTTCAATTGATTCAGTGTCTCTCAGGTGATTACATGTCTGTCCACTGAATTTCAATAAAAACTTTTTAATGTTTATTTATTTCTGAAACAGAGAGAGAGCATGAGTGGGGGAAGGGCAGAGAGAGAGGGAGACACAGAATCAGAAGCAGGCTCCAGGCTCTGAACTGTCAGCACAGAGCCCTACGCGGGGCTCGAATTCACAAACCGTGAGATCATGACCTGAGCCTAAGTCGCTCACCTGACTTAGCCACCCAGGCGCCCCACCACTGAATTTAAATAAAAAAAAATATCTCTTAAAATGGTAGGAATAAATGCAGGAGAGACTAGAGGAGGAGGGGGAAGAGGAGGGGGGGAAATTTCACGAACTCCCTCTAACTTCTTCTCTAACATCAATATTACATGCCATTTTACCTAGAGTTAACTCCAAGTAACTCAAAACATGAAAAATGCTCATATTACTTGTTCCAAATCAAACTATAACCATTAAGTTTAAGTTTGAGCAGCATTATTTATTAAGTAAACATTACAATTTTATGATAAGTTAAAAGATACATAGGAAAAAGTTATCACATTGGGGTCTATCTTCTAAATGTAGCTAATGCTGAAGTTTTAGAGTTATTTTAGATATTTCTGACTTCCTACTACCTCCAACATGTTTATTAAAATTATAATATTTCTATCAATATAAAAGCAATTAAATGTACACAAGAATAATTTCAGAGTATTTTTCTGACAGATTTAGGGATTAAAAAAGCAGGTTCTATAAGAAAGTAGTGGTTATGAAGAATCTGTAACGGATCTTAGTTCATAACAGTAATATCAGAGGAACGAAACTTTTATTCACATTGTTGCCCTCATTCTAATCCAACATGATTTTTGTTTTTGTTTTCTGTTTTAACACTAGAATCTCAATTTGAAAAATTGTGTCATAAATCAAGATGAAGAGGAGGATTTAGGAACATTAAAGTCTTTTATAATGACTTGTGACATTTAAAGGGCCAGGGGTTTTTTTGTTGTTGTTTGTTTGTTTAAGAAGCTAATATTTTAATTTAATATTTTTTCAAGAATTAGTCCTATCTAGGATGCCAATTAAAATATGGTAGAAATAATTGGAAAATCTCCTTTCTCCAACAGTAAAATATTAGTATAACAAAAATAACACCACAATAATATCTACCTACTATATTTAAAATATGTTTTTGAAAGCATGGAAACTAATTCATTCCAGACATGAAAAGAGATTTCAAAACAGTATTATTGATTTTTTTCTTTTATTTGTATTTATGATAAATTAGGTAGATCTATTGCTTGAAGCTACAGTTAATACTAAATATTTGATGAATTATATTAAGCTAACCCTTTCTGAATTTAATCATTCCTCCTTTAAGTAGTGTAGCAATGACTTGATAGTATATTCTTAGAAAAGGAACTAAAATCAACATGCAACTTGAGCTCATGTTTAAGGAAAAAATTCCATTTGTGGGTGAATGCAGGTGTCCCTGTATTTTTCCCTCAAGATTTTATTGGCTATTACTTTGCTTGGAACTTAAGCATATGAATAGACACAATTGTTGAAAGGCATAAATAAATGGATATGCCTGTGAGAGGCAGTGTTTAATTACCTATATTGTCTCTTTACATATGTTTTATCAAAAGTGTTTTACTCTTTAAATACCTATCACTTTTCTTCTGATTTTTAAATTATGCACATTATATATAATATGGGGAAAGAAAAAATCCCAAGAACTATGTTTTTAAATGATGCAAATTTAGAAGAGATTCAAACTATCTTCTTAGTCTTTTTGATGTTTACACATGCAATTATATTGCATATGTATAATATATATTTGATTTTTACATACAGCCTTACATATAAATATATATACCTGATGTTCATCTATCTATGATCACCTAGTTCATATTCTTCATAATATTTCCTTCAAAAAAAGGTAAAATGGACTATATCAGAAATAAATATAATGTAAAGATAAACTCACTGGGGAGAATATTTAAAACATATTGGGCCTCCTGGGTGGCTCAGTTAGTTAAGTGTCCAACTTCGGCTCAGGTCATGATTTCATGGTTCGTGAGTTCCTGCCCCGTATCAGGCTCTGTGTTGACAGCTCAGAGCCTGGAACCTGCTTCAGATTCTGTCTCCCTCTTTCTGCCCTTCCCCAGCTCGTGCTCTGTCTGTCTGTCTCTCTCACAGATAAACATTAAAAAAACAAAAATAAAAAAAAAAAAAGTAAATAGCAGCCAGAAAATTAACGAAGAAGATTGAAACTACACCTGCGGAATTTGAAGTATCACAGAAACTTCAGTAAATTTACCATTTACTCCTACTGGATTCTTCAGACTGAGCTTAATGGGAATGAGGAAATAATTTATTTAAAAAGTACAAAATTATATAATAACAAGGATAGAAGGATATTTAATATGAATGAAAGAAGACATTAAAAATTCATAAAATGATACTGAAGATTGTAAGATCTTTTTGAACAAATGGGAAGAATGCTGTGTTCTTAAGTGGAATATTTAACAACATTAACAATTTCAAAACTTATCCCCAGTTTTTTTTTTTAATTTGATAAACTGATTTCATTTTTATTTATTTATTTATTTATTTTATTTAAATCCAAGTTTGTTAACATATGGTGTAGTAATGGTTTCAGGAGTAGAATTCAGTGATTCATCACTTACATGTAACTCCTGGTGCTCATCCTAAGTGCCCTCCTTGACACCCATCCCTCCCACCTGCCTTCCTTCCAGCAGCCCTCAGTTTGTTCTCCTTATTTAAGAGTGGTTACCTTATGGTTTGCCTCCCTCTCTTTTTATCTGGGTTTTCCTTCCCTTCCCCTATGTTCATCTCTTGTGTTTCTTAAAGTTTCTGTGAAAGAGTAAATATTTCATTGAAACAAAACAAAAACCCATGAAAAACTCTCAGGAAACAGGAAAGGAAAGGAAAATTTCCTCAGAAAATACCACATTACTGTAAACAATTTAATATCATCGTAGGGTAAAAGTAGTAATTAGATACATGCAGAAAAATAAATAAAGACTCCAGAAGTAGTTTTGTAATATATTACTCTGAATTTCCATTTTGCCAATATCCTCAGGGTTTGTATATACGCATCTAACTCTTTTAAATAACATAAAATGCCAAAATGTGGATGTATTTTCATTGTGATAAATATTTCCAGATTATTTTTAAAACTTTTGTAGCAATGTACAGTTCTGCAATAGTGTTTTGTTTTAAGAAGTTAGATTCTAAAAGCAGAATACTTGAGTTTGAATTCTAACTCTACCATATACTTGCTGCCTGAACTTGTACAGATTAGTTTACCTAATTATGCCTCAATTTTATCATCTGTAAAGTTAATAGTAGCCAGCTTTGGGGTTATTTTGAGGATTAAATGACTCAATATTTATAAATACATTTACATAAGTGCCTGACAAATAAAAGCACAATATAAAACAATACTAAATTAAGAATAGTGATGTGATGGGATGCCATGATAAGGCTATATGAATTAAACAAAATACAAAATAATTAGCTTATTAAAATTATACATTTTTCCTGGGCTCCTGAGTGGTTCAGTCTGTTAAGGGAACGACTTTTGCTCTCAGTCAGATCCTAGTCTCGCTTACAATTTGTGATTTCAAGTCACACACTGGGCTCTGTGCTAGCAGCACAGGGCCTGCTTGGGATTCTCTCTATCCTTCTCTCTTTTTCCCTCCCCACTTTGCACATTCTCCTACTCTCTAAGTAAATAAATAAATTAATTAATTAAATCAACATGTTGTACACCTTATACCTACATAATGTTATATGTTGATTATATCTCAATGAAGCTAGAGAAAAGTAAAATTGCACATTTAAGAACATAACACAAACCACAATAGTAATAACTCCATAATTTGTATATTTTACCCAAAGATGCGAAGGATATGCTTCAACCTTATAATATTGCTTTTTTTTCTATTTTGTCCTTTGTTTCATTTAATCATTTGCTTAAGTTACCATAGTGAGTAGAATGACATTAAAATGAAAGGAAAGTATTAAAATTTTTCTTCATCAATCATTGTGGTATGTTTTTGTAGTTAGCATATTAATCGTACAATATGGGAAGTGCTGTCATGCTGAAATTATGCATTATTTATATCGCTTTTTTGTGTTTTATGCTCTTATTTTGATGAGTATTATTATTTACATGTTAAAATACAATATTTTTAAGTTACCAATACTAATTATAGAATTTCACATATATTCTAGGCTATTCCCTTGCTTTATTGAAGCTTTGGAAACATTTGTCTTTATCCACTACTAAAAGCTTACTATCCATTCACCTCAAAATGCCTCCTGGTAATTGGGAGTACATTCAGGGACTTTACCAGTAGAACTTGATACTCCCAAACTCTAGATGCTAATTTCACCAGCACTTGAGACATGACTCAGCCCCATCTTGGATATTAGAATCTTTATTTGCAATGCAATTTTATTTGATAGAAATTATTTTAAAGTTTCTGGGAGTCTTCTTTACTGGACTTTAATGCTTGCTTAATATAGAAAGAAACTTTACTTTTAAACCCTGTTGATGTCTTTATAGGGAAATAATACACAGAAATAGCCGATAGGCTAGCTTATATGAGCTTATGTACTTTCAGCAAATAATTCCCTTGCTTCTCTTTCTAGTTATGCTTCTGTGGTAATTTATAAGTTTAGCAACTTTGTTGAACATAATAGAACATATAATATACCTTGGCATCTTATGACGTTGCCTGTCCTGCTTGATTTTTTTAATTTTTATTTTTTACATTTTGTTCTACTCCATTATTCTGCATAAACTACAAAGAGAAATTTCTTTACAATCCCTCCTTTCATTGTCTATTTGATTTATGCTTAATTCAATTAGATTCATTTATTTATTTTTTTTAAACTTTTTTTTTCAACATTTATCCATTTTTGGGACAGAGAGAGACAGAGCGTGAACAGGGGAGGGGCAGAGAGAGAGGGAGCCACAGAATCGGAAACAGGCTCCAGGCTCTGAGCCATCAGCCCAGAGCCCGACGCGGGGCTCGAACTCACGGACCGCGAGATCGTGACCTGGCTGAAGTCGGACGTTTAACCGACTGCGCCACCCAGGCGCCTCTCAATTAGATTCATTTAAACCAATATATGCCATACAAGTGTTATGTGGCAAAATTATAATTGGCATAAGGGATGCACTGATGAACAAAATAGGAAAGCTGTCTACACATAGTGTGAATCACAAAATAATGAAACAATTCAGTATCACTTGGCACCGACTGAGTTTTTAATGAGTATTTATGTAATGTGTATATATGAGGCCTCATATAAGCCACCCATTTTTTAACATTTAAAACCAAGTTGAAGAATAAAACTTGCCATTTAAAATGAACAGTTTTCAATCAGAGAAGTAATGTTTGCAATTCCCTAGGAGAGCGTAGTAGTATACCCTGAATCAAGGAGAGGAGGCAAAAGTCACCAACAGGACTTCACAATTTCTGCCTTTCACTTTTTTTCATTTATTTCTCTGAAGTTAGCCTACAATTATATATCATTGAAAATAGCAGCAAATGTTTGCAAACCATCCTAATTTTGTATATTTGTATTGAATACTGACTGAGAATTTACAGATTTCTAACTGCAGACTTCTTCCAGCATCATTTTTAGAAGCCCAATCAATAAATGTATGTTGGAATGTTAAATGTTACAATTTATTTTAAGGAAGCTCTACATCCAACATGGGGCTTGACTCAAGGCCCCAAGATCAGGAGTCACATGCTCTACCAACTGAGACAGCCAAGAGCTCCACTACTGAAAACCCTTAAAGAATATGATATATACTTTCAAGCGTATTTCAGAATATGCTGTTTGCAGTATCAAAAAATTCTAAAGAGAGGCACTGACAGTTTTCTACTTCAGTCTATTTGTCTCTTTATTGTTACTTCATTAATAAGCTGTGGCAATATTTAGACATATTTGTTTAAATTAGTCCCAATACCATGAAGTTATCTTTCTTAAGATAAAGATAAAATCATCTAGTATTGAGAAAAAAATTGAATTTGGTTTTGAATTGAATTTGAATTGAACTATTTGAACCATTACACATAATAATGTCTTAAGAAATTATGTATCTTATTTTCAACAATGATATAATTTTGACATGAAAGCTATACATTTCCTACCATGAGTGCTCAAATCCTGATTATATACCAATATGTACTATTTTAGCAAATAATTAAAAGGATATGCCTATACTGGCAATATCCTTGGCAGAAAGGGATACTTGTGTCTTATTTAATGAGGGTATTCTCTACCACTTTAGTCTCTGTGAATAAAGTTTCCAATACATGATTAATGCATACTGAATCCCCCAAATCCTGAAAATATTCTATCATGCCAAATAAAATAGTTATTAATAATTGCAATAAATCTGAAACATGGTATTTCAGGAATAATTAGAATTATCATCTATCATGTTGCCTTCACCTATGTCAAAATCTGTTTCTTAGAATGCAGGTTATTAGTTTAATTCTTTATAAAATTATACATCTTTTAGACTATTCACTTGATGCTCATTAACAGTGTATACTCTTGACAATATGTGATATCCAAAAATGTGATAAAAAATGTGTTGCTAATAAATCAGCTTTCTAAGCTATCATATTTACTATTAATTTTATAGCTGAATTTATATGTCAAATAACAGAACACCAAAATATAAGAAGCAAAAACTGTTAATAGTACAGGACATACATGAGATAAACAATTGAAATTGGAAACTTTACTGTCATTTTAGGAAAGATTAATTATACCTTAGACTGTTTCCTTTTAGACGTATGGTTCACTTGTGACTGACTTTCCATTTTATTTTCAAACAGTTTTATACAAATGAGGGAATCTAATTATCTTATACTTAAAATTTCATGACCTAAAGTTTAATTCTCTTGAATTTAAATGGGGTCATTGTATTCCTGTTTGCTAGTACTCAGCTATGAAACCATGAAGACATCCCCCACTTTCTAAACCCTGGATACGGCTCTATACTTGTGCTACATATATATTTTTATTACTTAAAAATTTTCTTAATTTCAGCTTTAAGCACCCCAGACTACCCTGTATTATTGCTAGTAGAGTTCTACTGTTACTGAGAAAGACTGAGATATTCAGTAAAATGAAGTTTCTTTTAAAGTCACATTCAGTAGTACTAATAGAAATTACTAAATTCAATACAGTAATCACTTTATATAGTTTTATTAGAAAATTGAAAACTAACAACATTTCACATTTAAGCCTTTTCTACTCATTAGTTCAATTACTTCAAAAGGCACATGAAAAATAAAGGTCAACATTTTCACTAATTAACAGTTTTTATAAGTCAGAGTGTAAATTTAAAAAAATATATATATGCTTGGGATGTTCTGTTTTGTAAGCATATTTGTGATGAACTTGAAAATAAAGTGAAATTTTCAAATACACTTTGTCTAATATATTTTCTTGGTTTGGTGAAAGTAACACTGTGCTTGGAATGCAGTGCAGAATAATCATTCATTATGTTCTTTTACAATGTTAGGTTTTCTTTAAATTCAGCTTAACATATCTTTTTAATTGAGACAGTCCAACATGTATTGCTATTTGGGGTTTTTCCTTCCCTGTAGAATAAGAAATGTTATATTAAAAAATAATTTTTTAATACAGAGAACAGTTTTATGTTGCCAGAGGGAAAGGAGGTTGCAGTAGGGCAAAATGAGTAAAGGGAATTAAAAAGTAGAAACTTACAATTATAAAGTAAATAAGTAATGGGAATGAAATGTATAACTTAGGGATTATAGTCAATAATATTGTATTAACTTTGTAAGAGGACAGATGGTCAATAGACTTACTGTGATTACAATTTTACGATGTATAGAAATGTGAATCACTAAGCTGTACATCTGAAAACTAATGTAATATTGTATGTCAATTACACCTAAATAAAGAAAAATTATTTAAAAATCAGAAAATTTTAATTCTTTAATTTCAGGATTCTTTAAATGTCCATTTTGAGCTCAATAACACATCTATAGACTTCATGGTTTTTGAGCCTTAAAGAAATAATTTATATCTTTAAGTATTAAAAACCCTAAATATCATAAGAGAGTTACAATTCCATCATCCACTGGACAGAATAATACCAGCATCATGATTAACCAATTAAAATATAGCACATTTTTATCTATCTTTTTTTTTAATTTTTTTTCAACGTTTTTTATTTATTTTTGGGACAGAGAGAGACAGAGCATGAATGGGGGAGGGGCAGAGAGGGAGACACAGAATCGGAAACAGGCTCCAGGCTCCGAGCCATCAGCCCAGAGCCTGACATGGGGCTTGAACTCACGGACCGCGAGATCGTGACCTGGCTGAAGTCGGACGCTTAACCGACTGCGCCACCCAGGCGCCCCATTTTTATCTATCTTAATGTCTGGGTCAGGACATACATTTAATATTGTTTGTTTGTATAAAAAAATATAAACAATTTCCTTTAACCAATAAGGAAATAGAGGACTTAGAGTTTACAGCATTTACCCAAATTCTCTGGTAAATGACAGCGCTGGAATAAGAATGTAAGCAATTGACCACTGAGTCTGCTGTCTTATCTACTATCTACATGCAGACCCTGTTCTAAGTCTCAGTTACTTTATCTATAATATGGGGAATGATAATGGCCACATCAGAGTTTTGCAAAGATTAAATGAAAAGCAAAGCATTTGGAACAGTGTTCCATAAATGTCAACTTCTATAAATACTGTTTGTAATCATATGCTACATTGTCAGTGATAATGAAGAGGTTAGCATTAAGACGAAAATATAATGATCAACAAAACAGATTAGGCAATAGGTGATATATTTCTATGAAGATCTATTTCATCAAACACGTCAAATAATTCTTTACGAATAAGCATAAAGAATTTGTTTTTTTACACATATGATTTAATTGAAGAGTTACTGCTCATAGTTTAAAAAATAACAAATTTCCAGCTTATTAGCTTTGAAGATCTATTTTATCAAACACGTCAGAGAATTTTTTATGAAAAGGATAAGGAAATTTTTTTGCACATATGATTTAACTGATGTTACCATTCACAGACTAAAAATAACAAATTTCTAGTACACTGCTTATTATCATTTAAATATTCTCAGAGGTCCTTCCATAATATTTAGAAAAAATAATAAGGTAGGGAGAAAAAGATTTTACTTTATATGTTTTTAGTAATATTAAACTATGAACTCTTACTTTAATATTTGATTTCCATGACAATCTTATGTAGTAACCCCCATAATGCATAATACCTTGGAAAGTTAGTTTTGAGGTGGTCAGGTTTGAATACACTAAAACCACTTTATGGGAAAGAGAATTAAAAGCCTGTCTTATAGGGGCGCCTGGGTGGCTCAGTCGGTTAAGCGCTGACTCCAGCTCAGGTCACGATCTCGCGGTCTGTGAGCTCGACCCCGCATCGGGCTCTGGGCTGATGGCTCAGAGCCTGGAGCCTGCTCCCGGTCCTGTGTCTCCCTCTCTCTCTGCCCCTCCCTCTTCATGCTCTGTCTCTGTCTGTCTCAAAAATAAATAAACGTTAAAAAAAAAATTAAAGAAAAAAGAAATAAAATCCTGTCTTATAATGCATTTTCATTTATGCTTCCAAGAAAAACAAAACACTGAGGACATAATTAGTGTGTGTGTGTGTGTGTGTGTGTGTGTGTGTGTGTGTGTATATATAGGATATGATAGAGATAGACATATTAATATAAATACTATATTTTTTATAAAAAAGGATTCCTTTGCAATTAACATTCATGAAATTTTGACCTATCTTTAAAAACAAATAAATTTTAATATTTGATATATTGTTTTCCATCTCTCCACCAATTTATGGAAAATGCAAATTTTATATTGGCATTTATTTATTTGCAAATGTTTATAAAAGAGCAAACTTATTTACAGATATGAAAACTGGGCAGTTTGCAATTACATATACACATGTAAAAGTTTATTATATATTATATATAAAGTATAAATAAATATATATATTTATAACATGTAGTTCCAAAATTTGAGGATTCAGATTCAACAATTTACATTTAATAGAAAGATTAAAAGCAGTTTTTGGAGTTCTTAGTGCTTACTTAATATTTGCCCAATAGATGTATAGCATTTTAGGCTGATGAACATTGGTAATGCCAGTCACATGTGTATTTAGACTCATGAGGAAGCTTTTTATCTACAGTAACATTAAGAAATACATATTTTCTCATCATAGTCCAACAGTTTTTCAGAAAATGATTATAATGCAAATTAACACTGCTGAATCACTAATTTCTTCATCATATCATAGTCACTAATTTGTTTTATTTACCCTAGACTCCAAGATCTGCATTCCAAATGATTAACAATTACAATTGTGCATTACAAATTAATGCTATATATGTGTAATTGTAAAAGATGGTATTTCACAATTGGTTTACTCCTCAAAGCCTTAAAAATTTAGATACCCAGTATTAGCAGGTTTTTGTTTTTGTTCTTGTTTTTTTGCTATACACAGACACATTTACACTCACACCCCCATTACAAATAAAGACTTATAGGAAGAAAGTCAATATATTTTTATAAAATATGTTCCCTGAGGAAATTATTTAAAAACAAAAGAAAATTCAAAGTTTTAAATGCATATAACTATTACAGAGCCTATTGATGGGAATCTCATGTTTTATTTAGGTCCTTAAAGACAGCTATTTTCTGGACCATATCCCTCAATCTTTGCTAATGCTTCAGTGAAGACAGAAAGAAGGACTCAAGATTGCTGTTGGTAAAATGTCACTGAACAATTATAAAGGCTGAAGTTTTATAGTTTAGGGTTTCATGAAGGGAAAAAGAAATAATCAATAGACTTTGGAGTGTGGATTACAGTTACTTGGAGTGATGTAAGTTCAACATCTCTATATTTTCTAATAATGGTTGTGCATTAAACTAAATTTGAACTTTTTCATTGATATATAAAACACATAACAGAAGAATATGTGTATGTGCTGACTACATATTTATATTGGACACTATTGAACAAACAATTATTTTTAAAAAGAAAGCTAAAAAGTGGTGCCTGGGTAGCTCAGTCAGTTAAGCATCTGACTTTGGCTCAGGTCATGATCTAGTTTGTGAGTTTGAGCCCCAGGTCAGGTCTATAATGACAGCTCAGAGCCTGGAGTCTGCTTCAGATTCTGTGTGTCCACCTCTCTGTGTCCCTCCCCTGCTCATACTCTTTCTCTGTCTCTCCCTCAAAAATAAATAACATTTAAAAAATTTTTAAAAAGCTAAATGGAAAGTCAGGAATATGCATGCAATTCATTCTCCCATCTCATGCAAACATTTGGTCTTTAATCACAAGACATACAGTTAAAGTGTATTATATACAAGCTTGGTAGGTTTAAATTATCATTTCTAAACTATAAATTAACAAAACAATATTATTATATAGTTAAATTATTACTTGATTATTTGCCAATAAAACTGAATAAAGGTAATTCTCAGTTATCTTTATATGTAGTCTCATACAAAATTAATCAGTATTTCTATAGCTTAATTCTTAGCCTTGATTGTGTACCTGAAAGAATTGTTTATAGCATAATGTAAGACTGCTAGTGATATTGAGAATCAGTCTAGGCACTAATCAGGTTAAAAGATTGTAAAAATTAAGGTCAAACAGGAAACTGGTTAGAGTAGATCATCCCCAGGGCATACAGATCTTCTTCAACTCAGGATGGGGTTCTATACCAATAAACCCATCAGAGGTTGAAAATATCACAACTCACAAGTGAATTTAATACAGACATACATTGGAGATACTTTGTCTTTGGTTCCAGACCACTACAAAAAAATGGGTATTGCGATAAAGTAAATCACATGATATTTTTAATTTCCCAGTGCATATAAAGTTATGTTTACACTATATTGTAATCTATTAGCATTAGGTATATGAAAAACAATGCATATACCTTAATTAAAAAATACTTTATTGCTAAAAAATACTAACCATCATCTGAGCTTTCAGCAAGTCCTCTTTTTGCTGGTGGAGGTTCTTGGCATGATGTTCATGGCTACTGACTGATCAGGGTAATGTTTGCTGAAGGTTGGGTTGGCTGTGGCAATTTCTTATAATGAGACAATGAAGTTTGCCACATTGATTGACTCTTCCTTTCATGAATGATTTCTCTGTAACATATTTGTAACATATAACATACATTTCTCTGTAACATATTTGATAGCATTTAATCACAGTAGACCTTCCAAAATTGGAAACAATCCTCCTGCTTCTGCTTTCTCCACTAAGTTAGTGTAATATTCTACATCCTTTGCCATCATTTCAATAGTCTTCACAGTATCTTCACCAGGAGTAGATTTTATCTCAAGAAGCCATTTTCATTAATCATTCTTAAGAAGCATCTCCTAATCCATTGAAGTTTTACATGAGATTGCAGAAATTCAGTTACATCATCAGGTTCTACTTCTAATTCTAGTTCTCCTGCTATTTTCTACCTTGTCCGCAGTTACTTCCTCCACTGAAGTCTTGAACCCCTCAAAGTCATCCATGAGGGTTGGAATCAACTTTCAGCCTTGTTAATGTTGCTATTTTGACCTTTTCACATGAATCATGACTATTCTTAATGGCATCTAGAATGGTGAATATTTTTCAGAAGATTTTCAATTTACTATGCCCACATCCATCAGAGGAATCACTATCTATGAAAGCTATAGCCTTATAAAATATATGTTTCCAATTATAATCTTTAAAGTCAAAATTACTCCTTAATCCATGGGCTGCAGAATGGATATTGTGTTAGCAGGCATGAAAACAATATGAATTACATTGTACATCATCAGAGCACTTGGGTGACCAGATGGATTGTGAATGAGTTATTTTTATAACTTGGTTATAACTTTGGTTCTAATAAAGTTATTTGTCAATAACTTCCTCACCTTTGTCAGCATTCATAGAATTCAAGAGAGTTTGGACTTTCCTCTGGATGAAGCCCTAGCTTGAGGGAATGCTGTGGCTGGTTTGATCTTCTACCCAGCCCACTAAAACATTCTCCATAACAGCAATTAGGCTGTTTCACTTTCTTGTCCTTTGTGTGTTCGTTGGAGTAACACTTTTAATTTCCCGCAAGAATTTTTCCTTTGATTCCACAACTTCACTGTTTGGTACAAGAGGCCTATATTTTAGCCTATCTTGGCTTTCAATATGCCTTCTGCATTAAGCTTAATTATTTCTAGCTTTTGATTTAAAGTGAGAAATGTGCAACCCTTCCTTTTACTTGAATACTTGGAGGCCTAGCATTATTAATTGGCCTACTTTTACAATCATTGTGTCTCAGGGAATATGGAGGCTTGAGGAGAGGAAAGAGATGAGGGAATAGCTGGTGGGTAGAGCAGTCAGAACACACACAGAATTTATTAAGTTTGCTGATTTATATGGATGTGGTTTGTGGTACCCCCCACCATTACAACAGTAACCTCAACGATTACTGATCAGAGATCATAACAAACATAATGATAATGAAAGAGTTTGAAATGTTGCTAGAATTGCCAAATGTGACACAGAGACACAAAGTGAGCAAATAATACTGGGAAAATGTACAGAAATATTTCTTCAACACAGGATACCATAAACCTTAAATTTGTTAAGAACACAACATCTATGAAGCACAATAAAGCAAAGGGCAGTAAAAGGATGTCTTTCCATTTACCTAATCTACAGAACATTATAGTTTAGTCTAGCCTATCTTGAAAGTGCTGAAATACTTTTAAAGATAGGCTAGACTAAAACCATGACATTAGCCTACACTTGGCCAATAAAGTTTTGAATATTTCATGTAATTTATTCAAAACTATTCTGAAAGTGAAAAACAGAATGGTTGTATGGGGATAGAATGGTTGTAAGTATATTAGTGGTTTATCCTTGTGATCATGTGGCTGACTGGTAGCTGTCCTCGTTGTCCCTTCCCAGCATCATGAGAGAGTAACATACCCCATATTGTAGCCTAAGAAATGATCCAAATTTAAAATCTGAAGTATGGTTTCCACTGAATGTGTATCACTTTTGCACCATCATAAAGTCAAAAAATCGTTAAGTCAAATCATTATAAGTTAGGTACCACCCATACTTGAAGATTTGTTTTAAGAATGTATTAATCCAATTTTCAGGAGAAGTTATCCTAGTGTCGAAATAGTAAAATCAAACCCAAATTCCTAGTTTGCGGGAAGGGATATGCAATACGTGTAATATGTAATATACATATGTGTATATGTAATGTATGCAATCGATACAGGGAACTTGAGAAAGTTTTTGCTGTTATGAATGCAACACTAAAGAAATATCAGAATCAAACAAAAAGAAACAAGACTTGTAAATTCCCTGAGCAGATAAAACCAATTGAGTCATATAAACAGAGCTTAATTTAGCTTATTTTGCAAGGCACGCCAGACTAACTTGACTGGGTCACTTCTCACTTGTGTCTCTGAAAACACCAGTAAAACTTAAACTTTTCTCTTAAATTGATATAAGGTGACCACTAACTAATTTATTATCATGTAAGAAAATTCTAATATTGTAAACAACACTGTGAAGAAAAAACAACCACTGTTTCTTCATGTAAGCTGTATGTAATAGTATACCTTCAAGTCTCATTCCATGTTTGCTTTGAGTGCTCCTGGTTGGCAAACTGTCTTTTTGGTATGTGCACAATAAAATTTTACTAATTACTACTTGGGTGATTCATTGGTTTTACTTCTACTATTTCTGAAATTTTGACAGGAAAAAGGAGAAGGGAGAGAAGCAGAATGTATTTCAGTATGACTCCAGTTTTAATATCATTTATATTCGTTGGAAAAAAGTAAGTTGGACAAAGAGAAATAAGAGAAAGAAAAAGAATTCCAATGAGAGAAATTAAATGTAAATATATTGTTTAAAGTTTAATAAAAGTTAAACTTTAAAAAAACGTTTAATTTAAAATGAAATGATCCACAAATATGCAAGTAATGGTAATGAATTGTTAAGCTCTAATTATTTACTAAGAATGAAAAATTTTCTCCGAATGGCCCTGAGATCTCTCTCATTGTCTTTTCTAATGATGTATATAATCTCTGGACTGGCCAGCTCTTTGCTTATCTCCAGGGACATGTCAAAGTTTCTGTTGCTGACTTGTGGATAAAATGAGGCTAAATAGAACAGTAAAAGTTGAACAATTAAAGTCAAAACTCCACTGCCGCACAGCTGGTTTTAGGATGTGTACACTGATGATGGAAGCCACAAAGAAATACTCAGAAGCACTTATCTTTGAAAGAGGACAGGGAGATTTCATCTATTCTTTCAAGCTATAGAGATTGATCAGTAACTAGCCAACAGTCAAGAGATGCAAGGGAAAACGTGAGGTTTCTGTAACAGAGGCAGATAGAAGTATTGGGAAGGCTTGTAAGTAGGAATGGTTTACAATTGTATTAGACTAGTGAACTTCACATTGAAATCTTAGCAAACCCCAACTTTTAATAATTATGGATTCATTCTCTAATATGAAAGTTTGCAAGATCAATGAGCACAGGGTAATTATATTCAGAAAACAGAACAATACTAGAGATGAGGTGGTTTGCAACATTTAAATTCTCTAATATTGATTTGTTTATTCAGGATTTCATCTAGACCTCTCTGGTCGACAAAAAATATTTAACTCCTTATGAAATGGCAACTTTCAGTATTTGTTCCTAAGATAATATTTGCCAACTTAAAAATGCTATTAGGAAAATATCAATCCTATTCTTTCTTACATATACCAAATATCTAAAAATCATCAATGGATAATGTATTATGTTAGGTGATACAAATGTCATTATTATTACTAATTTAAATACTATATCATATACCATTAGTTTACACAATGATAATATTAAATTGCAATTAAATATTTGATCAGAATTAAATGAAAGGCACAATTTTTGATTCATTAGTTAAATCAAAAATAGTCATTGAGTTGAACAGATCCCGTTTACCTAATGTCCAAACAAAATTCACTACGTTAACTACAGAGAAATAGAATTTATCTTGAAAAGCCAATTGACATTTAATTAACTAAAACTAACTGTTTACATGTAAATTACTTATCTGAGCAACCTAATTGGAAGTGTTTCTCTGGTGCTTTTATTGATTTGACTAACAACTCTAATTTAGTATTTCATCAGATTTAGCTCTCTAGAGTAACACCAACAAGCTTTATTATAACCAAATCACATAGCAAGTGCCTCAAATAATACTTTCTGCATAGGCAAATATTAGTCTTATCCAAATTCACAAATGGTTTCATATTATACTAGTACTATCCCTCTAGTTGAACTCATTCAAAAACATTGACTAAGGCTAGAAAAATGTTAATTTTTAAAGACTTATAAATAATAATTAGCAGTATTAAATTTTGGTCATGGAAGTAGGGTTACTAACTGTATTTTATATTTCAAATCTACTGAAAAGCCAGTATATTTTTTTCTCAGTGCCCAAACATTGAAGCTATTTAAACTGTAAATTTTAAGCTCAATTATTACAAAGAATGGCAACATACAGCTAAAATATAGTTTGGCACAGAAACAGCTATTGGGATTAAAAGTTTTACCATCCATCTTTGTGTGACATTTCATAAAGAGCAGAGTCTAGTCAACTAATCGTTCATATATCATCAGAATTTGAAATTAAATACTTCAATTATAGAAATAAAGATTTTTTAAAAAAGAGAAAGAAAGCATAAACTTTGTTGGACATCTTTAAACCCCTTACTTACTATTAAACATGTATTTTCCACATTTTTACTGCTAAGTTAAAAAATGATCTTCACCTAGCTGTAATTGTTCAATTTCTTCCAAGCTTATTATGTACCTACTGTTAGAATACATCATTCCTCTGGTTAAAGATTCTTGCTTTCCTGCCTATGAAAATGTTACTTAAACACATTAAACTGATGTAATGAATTAATTTAATATGTATATATGCACCATTATTTCAGGTAGCCTATTATAACTTCATTAGAATCGATTACGGAATGAATGTGTGCCCCCCCTCCAAATTCATATGTTGAAATCCTAACACTTAACATGATGATATTTAGGAGGCAAGGCCTTTGGAAGGTCATTATTTGATGAGGATGGAGCCCTCCTGAATGGGATTATTACTATAAGTGTTCTCTAGCCCTCTTTCTGCTGTGTGAGCATACAGAGAGACGGCAGTCTGCAGGTGGGAAGAGGGACATCACCACGACCCAATCATTCAAGTGCCTTGATCATGGATTTCACAACCTGAAAACTATTTTTTTGTTTGTTTATGAGATACTCAGTCTATGGTATTTTGTTATAGCTAAGATAGGGATGAAGCATTCATTTTAAAAAAAGGTAAGCTTATCTTTCATTTCATAAATGGGAATCAAATGAAAGAAAAAGTTATTCCACTTGATTTATTTTCAATATTATTTGATACCATATAGTACATACATTTTTTCCTACCAGACAAGTAAAATGTTGCTTATTTTCATTCATTGAACTCAGATGTAAAATTATATTTACCGGTAATCCTGGCAATATGAAAACCCTCACAAGTTTAGTCAAATAAGGAAATATAAGTCTGCTTATTCAGGGTTGTTAATTATAGGATTCATAAAAGAAATGCCAGGAGTTTAACAAACAAACAAAAAGCAAAATCAGATCTATGAATACAGAGAATACACTGATGGTTGTCAGAGGGAAGGGGTTGGGGGATGGACAAAATGGGTGAAGGATAGTGGGAGAAACAGGCTCTCAGTTATAGAATGAATAATTTGATATTTATGGGAATTAAGGACACAGTACAGAGAATGTAGTCAATGATATTATAATAGATATGGTGACATAGTAGCTACATTTGAGGTGAGCATAGCACAAAGTATAGAGAAGTTGAATAATTATGTTGTACACTTGACACTCAGGTAATATTATGTGTTGACTGTACTCAAAATAATAACAATAATTAAAATAATAATTAATAATGATAATAATAATAGAAGAAAAGCTAGGAGCCTGGATTTGATGAGGATGCAAATACATATTGAATTCACTTTCATCCCTTCAAACCTTTCTAAAATAAAATAATTTTCACATGAAATAGGATTTGGAAGTTAATGTCTATGATGATTAATTCTATTTGTCACCTTGGCTAGGCTAAGGTGCCCAGATGTTTGTGCAAGCAGGAATCTGAATGTTGCTGTGAAGGTATTTTTTATTTGTTTTAAATGTTTATTTGTTTTGAGAGAGAGAGACAGCGAGTGTGCGTGAGCTCATGAGTGGGGGAGGAGGAGAGAGAGACAGACAGAGAGAGAGAGAGAGAGAATCCCAAGCAGGCTCTGTTCTGTCAGCGCAAAGCCCCACATGGGCTTTGAGGGGCTTGGACCCACAAATAATGAGATTATGTCTTGAGCAGAAACCAAGAGTTGGACGCTTAACCAACTGAGCCACCCAGGCACCGTGAAGGTATTTTTCTTAGATGTGAATCAACAGTTCAATCAATAGACTTTGAGTAAAGCAAATGACCCTCCATAATGTGGGTGGGCCTAGTCCTCATCCTTAAGTTTAACGCCTTAAGAGAAAAAGACTATAGTCCTCTGAGGAAGAAGCAATTATGCCTCTAGACTGCCACTGGACTTGAGACCACATATCAACTCTTTCTTAGTCTCCGGACTGTGAGCCTGCCCCGCAGATTCTTTCTCCCTCAATAAATAGAAACACACACACACATATACATACACATCCTATTGGTTCTGTTTCTCTGGAGAATCCTGACTAATATAGATTTCTTCAGCTATATCATACCATTAAAGAATAAAATAAAATAAAATAAAAATATATAACATAATATAATAAATAAAATAATATAATTACATAATATAATCATATAATATAATCATAAATAAAATAAAATAAACATGCTTTCCTCATGGCTGAAGTTGCAAAACTGGAATTTCACCACTTCTTATCCAATCTGTTCTTAAAATCAACCTGTAGATTGGATAAGAATCAAAACAATCTACATCAATAAGGAAAGGATTGCTAAATTTCAGTGGACCCCTGGGGTTGGAATCTATATTATAATGACAGTGAGAAGTAAGGACAAGGAGAAGTATTAAATAAGGAATGTAGATAAACCTCTTATTATGTCTGACTGTGATGGAGAAGAGAGAAAACAGGGGTCAAGAGCATATTTCACACATTTTTATTTTTAAATAATATAAAATATATACGGGACTGTTAAAAATGGTCAGAATATCTTTATAACCTTCATCCAGATTGGTCAATTATTAGCATCTTCAGCCATAAAAACTTCAGTGTATTTTGCCTAATAAAAAGGACACTCTCCTAAATAACTGCCATGCAATCATCAAACTCATATGGCCCAGATTCCTAAATATGTGATCTTGAGCAAATTAATTAATCTCATCAATATTTAGGTTTCTCACCTTTAAACTTACCCTAAAAAAATTAGATTCTTTGGCTTTAAGATTATAGTAAAAATCTATACAAAGAATTTTCATATGACTAAGCTAATATAAACCCTGGAGTACCTCCAAAATTAGTAATGCTTAATTAAACATAGATGAAGACAGTAATGACATAAGAAAAAAATAATTTTTAGAAAGAAAGAAAGAAAGAAAGAAAGAAAGAAAGAAAGAAAGAAGAGAGAAGAATAGAAAGAAAGAGAAAAGAGCTGACATCCTTGATGATGAAGAAATTTTTTGATAGGACGGGTTTGGCAAAACTTAGTAGCTATTACCTGCTCTCAGACAGCCAGAAGAACTGGCCACCAGATTTCTCAATTATGGCTGCTAGCACTGAGTCTAACTAATTTCTCAGTAGCACTTTTCCACATGGAGAAGTTCAAATAGCATCAACAAATCCTTTATCAAAATCAAGACCTTGTAACATTGAGAAAATTACAAGTGTTGTAATAAAAAGCAAGCAAACAAACAAGACAGAAAAATTCAGGGATCTTATTGCTGATATTAACTGATATACAGTCTATAAGCAAATTTCCCTAACGGTCTCAAATATGTCTTTCATGCCATTTTTTTTTCCCAATCTGGAATTTAATCCAGAAGCATGGATTGCATTTAGTTGCAATGGAGAACAATTTGTGTGTGTGCTCACGCTTACATCGTAAGAGGTAGTAACTTAAAACAAAAGAAAGAAATGGGGGAATTAAACATTAGAATTGCTTAAATTGCTAGAAGGATGGCATCTAGCACCTGTGTGCATGATCAGCAACATAAAGTAGATTTACCCAGTGCCAATACAAGTAAGTTTTAGTCCTCCTTACAGGAAACTGGTGCCTATTTTCTCAGTAAGTAGAATGTGTATTTATATACTGAATGTTAGGGGAGAGTTTGTAGGGTCATATGTTTAAAAGTGTTTGGAAGATTTTTACAAAGAAGGAAAGAATATCCAATGGGAAAAGGACAGTCTCTTCGACAAATGGTGTTGGGAAAACTAGACAGCAACGTGCAAAAGAAAGAAACCGGACCACTTAATTAAAGCGTACACAAAAATAAATTCAAAGTGGATTAAATACCTAAATATGAGACTTGAAACCATAAAAATCCTAGAGGAGCAGACAGACAATAACCACTTTGGTACCAGCCATAGCAACTGTTTTTTAGATATGTCTCCATGAGTGAAACAAAAGCAAAAAAAAACTACTGGGACTTCATCAAAATAAAAAGCTTCTGCACAGTAAAGGAAACAATCAACAAAACTAAAAGGCAGCCTGCAGAATGGGAGAAGATATTTGCAAATGACATATACAGTAAAGGACTAGTATCCAATATATACAAAGAATTTATAAAAACCCCCAAAATGAATAATACAATTAAAAATGAGCAGAGGACATGAACAGACATTTCTCTAAATCAGACATCTAGATGACCGACAGACATATATAAAGATGTTCATCTTCACTTACCATCAAAGAAATGCATACCAAACTACAGTGAGATACCACCTTACACCTGTCAGAATGGCTAAAACCAAAAACACAAAAATAGCAGGTGTTGGTGAGGATGTGGAAGAAAAGGAACCCTCTTGCACTGTTGGTGGGAATGGAAACTAGTGCAGCAACTGTGGAAAACAGTATGGAGTTTCCTCAAAAAGTTAAAAATAGAACTACCCTGTGTTCCAGCAATCACACTACTGGATATTAACCCAAAGAATTCAAAAAGATACATGCACTCCTATATTTATAACAGCAGTAACAATGCCAAGATATGGAAGCATCCCAAGTGTCCGCCGACTGATGAATGGATAAAGAAGATCTGGTGTGTGTGTGTGTGTGTGTGTGTGTGTGTGTGTGTGTAATGGAATATTATTCAGTCATAAAAAAAAACAAGTGACATGTTGTCATGTGAAATAGCATGGATGGAGCTAAGAAGTGTAATGCTAAATGAAATAAGTCAGTAAGAGAAAGACAAATACCATGTGATTTCACTTATATGTGGAATTTAAGAAACAGAACAATTAAGGGGAAAAATAAGAGAGAAAGAGAGAGACAAACCAAGAAACAAACTCTTAATTATAGAAAACAAACTGTTGGTTACCAGAAGGGAGGGGAGTGGGGGGGATAGGTGAAATAGGTGATGGAAATTAAAAAGGGCACTTGTCATAATGAGCACAGGGTGATGTATGGAAGTTGAGTTACTATATTGTATACTTGAAACTAATATAGCACTGTATATTAACTGGAATTAAAATAAAAACAAAAAAATAAAGTGCTTGGAAACTTTTGAAATAGTTGTGAAAAAATGAGAAAGATAGCTAGTGAGGAAAATGAAAGTCTGTCCTATAATATTGGGGAAAACATAAAGTTGAATATTTCAAATTTCATGGTGGCAACAGTCTTTTAAGGTTGTATGGTTTATAGTGATAGAGATAGACTAAATACATAAAGGGTGGGAACTAAGGTATAAGCTAGAAAAGAAGTATGTGTGGAATAAATTTAAAAAATAATAGTCTAAGATGTCAAAGTTAGCATTGAAATTATCCATAGGCCAAATAAAATATACAGTGAGGTAACTGAACAAGAAAGGTGGGATGCAAAGAGAAGAAGATATTGCAGAGATATGATACAGAGGCTTGTGTTGTCAAAATAAGAACAGATGTAGCTGTGAGAATGGACATGAGTGACATTCAGTGAATATGATGCTGACCAGTCACTATGCAGCTGTGTGTTACTGGAAATTCCACATGGAATTTGAAGTCAGCCAAATGATAGCAAGTATTTAAGTACAGAGAGACATAATATGATTTCAAAATTCTGCAATCATGAAAGCAGTTCACCTGGCAATAATGAGAAGGTAAAGAAGTGTGCTCCAACTTCATATGTGAATCTTAAAGAAACAATGCTACTTTACAAAAGATGGATGAGGCTAGATGTAAAAGGCAGCATTTGGACATCAAGTACATCAAGTACATGTGAAACTCCAATTTGCATCTAAAGGAGCATGTGAAAAAAAAATAGCCTTTCCCTGAGGATGCAGGAAAGGAAGAACCTAATTGCCATTATCACAATGAGATGAAGAGTATGCAGAGGAAAAAAAAATAGGAATGAGAGTTTGTTTATCAAGGGATAGAGGGTCCAAAATGTGTAGTGAAATGAATGAGGGAAGAAGAAATGGTGGGGAGCTGGGTTAGCAAAAAATAAAAACAAAACCAAACATAAACAAAAAACACAACCATGTTTAGAAAAAAGTATGATTGTGGAAAAGACAACAATGGTAACTGGTAGTATGATTTTCCAAAGCATTAGCTAAGACAGGTGGATTAGCATTCACTTAGTTTTTAGAAGAGTCAGCAGGGCTGTTTATGAGCTGTAGTCCTGATGGTGTTATATTCTCTACTTAGTGACGGGACACCAACATAATTTGAAAGAAAGTAGTTGAGGTTCAGATCTACTCTATGTTTTGTTTTGTTTTTTAATTGAAGCATAATTAATGTACAGTGCTATATTAGTTTCAGGTGTACGATACAATGATTTAAAATTTCTATATATATATTCATCAAGATAAGTATCCTCTTGATTCTCTTCATCTATTTCACCCATCCCCCCCAACCACTTTCCCTTTGGTAACCACCTGTTTGTTCTCTGTTATTTGTCTGGTTTTTGTTTTTGTTTTTTGTCCTTTTTCTTTGTTTGCTCATTTGTTTTGTTTCTAGATTCCACATATGAGTGAAATCATGTGGTATTTGTCTTTGAATCCACTCTAAGTCTCATATGTGTTCTGAGCTTCTAGATCCAGGCTCAGAGTTTACTGCTACTTGCATTTACACTCATAGTTTCAGAATATTGAAATTTTGACTTTCAGAAAAGTCAGAAGTTATGTAAAAAGAAAATGGAGGCCTCTGTCTGCTCAGTGTGACATGTTATAGTCTAAGTGACGGGGTAAGGGGCATGGTGAGGATATTCACAAAGACTGAGGATGGATGTAATAGGGGCAGCCCAGAAAAGGTTTTCAGAGCCTGAACACAGATATTCAGAACCTCGAAATAGAAAGAGGGCAGCAGAAGTGATAGGACATTGTTTATACACAGTGGGATGGATCAAATACCTAAACTTATAATAGTCAAACAATAATAATAAATAGATTTCTCACTGTCAGAGAATGGAGTTGCAGAAAAGTTTCTACTACATGTGGTTTCTGTGTAAATTTATGTTTTCATTTCTCTGAGATAAATACCCAAGAGTGTAATTGCTTGATCTTCTGATAAGTGCATGTTTAGTTTAATAAGAAATTATCAAACATTTTACAGAATAGCTATAACACTATACATTCCCACAATCAATGTATGAATTATCAGTTTCTCCATATCCTTGCCAGTATCTGTTATTACAATTATTCTTCTTCCTTAATTTCAGTTGCTCAATAGATTTAGTGATATCTTACTATGGTTTTAATTTATATTTTCCTAGCAGCTAATGACATAAAATACATTTTATGTTTATTTGCGATCTGATGTCCTACTGGGAAAAACCTGTTGATTGCCTTTTGCCTGCTTGCTTTTATTTCAGTTTTTCTCATTATTGCCAAGTCAACTGCTTTCATGATTGCAGAATTTGGAAATCATATTTGGAAATCATAGTTTCAGGAGTTTTTCAGATATCCTAGTAACAATACTTTTCTCCAATATTTGGTTTGCCAATGTAGTGGAATATATTTACATTTTTTTTAAATTTTTTTTTCAACGTTTATTTATTTTTGGGACAGAGAGAGACAGAGCATGAACGGGGGAGGGGCAGAGAGAGAGGGAGACACAGAATCGGAAACAGGCTCCAGGCTCTGAGCCATCAGCCCAGAGCCTGACGCGGGGCTCGAACTCACGGACCGCGAGATCGTGACCTGGCTGAAGTCGGACGCTTAACCGACTGCGCCACCCAGGTGCCCCGGAATATATTTACATTTTACATTTAAATTCATGATCCATTTTCAATTAATTTTTGTATACAGGGTGAATGATAGGGTAAGGTTTTTGTTTCGTTTTTTTTTTGTTTGTTTTTGTTTTTGTTTGTTTTTGTTTTTGCCTAAGTGTGCCTAATACTCGTGAATCACTTATGTGGTTGATATTTGCCAAAACTCTTTGGGAAAAGAGTACACATTTTTCAAATGAAATAAACTTGACATTTAAAAATTATATAATTGTATCTCTAATCTGTGTATCATCAGTTTATTTTTTCCTCATTTATTCACCCTAAAGATATTTGTTACTTTATACTACTTAGTTTGAAAGTTGTTTTTCTTTTTTCTTTTTTCTTTCTTTATTTAGTTTTTTTCAAGAGAGAGAGAGACAGAGCTTCAGTGGGGGAGGGACAGAGAGAGAGGGCGACACAGATTCAAAAGCAGGCTCTAGGCTCTGAGCTGTCAGCAAAGAACCTGATGCAGGACTCGAATCCACAAACCATGAGATCATGACCTGAGCTGAAGTCAGACGGTTAACCGACTGAGCTATCCAGGTGCCCCGAAAGTTTTAAGGACACAGAAATTTTTAAAAACTGGATCTACCAAAAAATGTCACTGTCAAGTTAATTTGAGAAAAAGTAATCAATAATTTCATTATTGTTTAAAAATCAATATACATAATTATTAGGGATCGACAATCCTTGACAGTTGAAGAATACCAAGAAAGGGCTTCTAGAGAACTTTAGCTTTTTGGTTTTAGCCTTTCATTCTAAAAAGGTGTATGTACTTTTTGTTAACTAATTAAGATTCTCACACTAAACCAGATTTCACATCATTATTATCACAGGCAGCCTTTATTTTCAAAGAGGAAATTTTTTCCCTATTATAGTTATTACAATCCACTCACAAAGTCCAATTTTGTTCCATTATATAGTTTTCAATTCTCCCCCTTCCCATCTCACCAAAACTGCCATGTGATGGAATACACTAAAAAGAAGGAGGAAGGTAGCTTGCCCTTGTAATTCTGTTTGAAGCATACACTCACATTCTCCATTGTGGATAATTTAGTGATGCACACACACAAACACACAAAGACTCATGACTCTCTAAATTTTGGGATTTAATTCATACTGACTCAGATAATACAGATCTATACTAGCTGAATAGATCAAAAGCTATGTGTATTGTTAAAGCAATACTCTTTTCTTCTACTAGAGATCTAAAATAGATCTTGCCAACATTTTATTGGTGCATTGCATTAGTATCTTCCAGTTTTACAAAATCTCATGCTTATACAGCTCAAAAGAGAAGATTAAATACAACTCTGCTGTGTCTTTATAAGGAATTCTGTAACTAACTCTGGTATAAATTGGGCATGAAATGAATGTATTACTGCAAAAGTGTGAAAATAAAACCCATTATAAACTAGAAATTAATCGTTGCAATGGCAAATCATTTTGTAAGCTACAGGGTTTTCTTTGAGACTGTTTTGCTTTATACTTTTAAAACTTTTGCTGAAAGCAATCATATCTTTTCTCTTTACTTTTATTACTTATAACTTTCAAATTAATGTTTACCTCATGTATTTGGCATATCTTTGAAAAACTAATTGGTTTTTAAAGGTCTCTTGATTTGGTGTCTATGCTCTGTATTCACCTTTTATATATCTTTTTAAAATGTCTATCCTATAACATGGAGTTCTCATAAATAAAATATCTAGTAAAGCATAATCATGCAAAATTAAATTGTCTCTCCTTGATATATAAAATAGAGTGGATCAATGCTCTATAACCATTGAAACAAATTCCCGTTAGTTTTACCCTATAATCTAAAATTTCCTTGTGTCATAGCATGTGGTTAGGGTATGGGAAAGTAGCCAGCCAGTGCATTTATTGTCTATTAAGTGAGTTTACGTACATTTAGTAAATTTGGGAGGCCATGATTTGTTATTCTGAAAAAATTATCAAGTTAGAGATTAATGTGTATATGTAATATCCCTCTTTGAAATTTTAAAACTATTTTATATACTTCTTTTGTAAAATGTGCCTTGTGAAATATGTTTCATGGCTTTTAAATCTATCATATTAAAATTTTATAAAAGAAAGAAGTTTCTACTTGAACATCATGCATGCATTTGTGTAAAATAATGTCCAGTAAAAAACATATTTGTGAATAAAAATAGGAATTAGGGCCAATCATACTTTATAACCAAAATACATGTACATGAAAGTACACAAATAAAATCTAACACATTAAAACATCTAACACATGGGGTGTCTGGGTGGCTCAGTCTATTGAGCATCTGACTCTTGATTTCGGCTAAGATCATGATCTCACAATTCATGGGTTCATTCCCCATGCTGCGCTTTGCACTGTGCATGGAGGCGCCTTGGGATTCCCTCTCTCCCTCTCTCTCTGTCCCTCCACTCCCCTCCCCAAATAAATGAGTAAACTTAAAAATTACAAATAAAATAAAATGTCTAACACATTTAGAAATATTATAGTTGGGATGCCTGAATGCCTCAGTTGGTTAAGCCTCCCACTCTGGATTTCAGCTCAGGTTATGATCTCATAGGTCATGATCTCCCAGATCTCACATCAGGCTCAGTGTGTAATGTGGAGCCTGCTTGGGATTCTCTCTTTCCCTCTCTCTCTGCCCCTCCCCTACTCACACTCTCTCTCAAAATAAATGAATAAACATTTTAAATTAAAAAAACAATATTTCTGATAGCTTTCCCAAATTTACTGACCTGATGACAAACTTTCTGCAGAGTTGGATGTTAACCTAGAATTCTTAGACTAAAAGTAAAACTTAAGAAAGTCTGTGGAACAATTTTGGGAAAATAAAACCTGCATACTATAGCAATATCTTTTCATATCTCTGGGAAAAAAAAACTAATGACCCTAAAATATTGTGAGGGATTAATCTATATTTAAGACCTTATTGTTTGTGGAAATTCCATTTAAAAGACGATCCATTGAGGACTCCCTCCCACCCACCCATACACAACAAATAAAAATGTGGTATTATCATTGAGTTCTACTGTGGTTGTATAAAATGATCTGTATCCTCCAATAAAAATCAGCGTGGAGCTCAATGCAGGGCTCAAACTCATGAACCATGAGATCATGACCTGAACCGAAACCTAGAATGGGATGCTTAACCAACTGAGGCACCCAGGCTCCCCTCAGAAATGTTCTTAATAGCTGCACTGGGGTGGCTCAGTCAGTTAAGTGTCTCACTCTTGATTTTGGCTCAGGTCATGATCTCATAATCAGGGGGGTTCGATCCCCACATCAGTTTCTGTTGACAGCATGGAGCCTGCTTGGGATTATCTCCCTCCCTCTCACTCTGCCCCTCCCCCCACCTTTTCTCCCTACCCCAATTGCTCTCTCTCTCAAAATACATAAATAATCTTAAAAAAAAAAGAAATTTTCTCAATAAATATTTATTGAAAGCCATCTAAAGGAAAAAAAAGTCAATATTAAAATTTGGAATTGAATATAGGCACAACTTATGTCTCAAATAATTGTATATTCTAATAAGAAATTTCAGTCATGGAATTGAACAAAATCAAAACAGTGGATTAATGCTTATCTAAAATAGGAACAACATATGGGAGCATAGAGGAGGGAAATTTAGAGTAAATTACAGGTTAAGTGAAGGCTTTCAGATAGCTAAAATACTTAAAATGGGTTTGAAAACAATAAGTATACATTCAATAGTTTAAAAAGGGTCATGTATCCTTTTTGAAAATAATAAAATGACATTGGAGGATGGCATTATATTTCACCCAAAACATGCCACTTTGACATAAGGACTATTTTCAGCTGAAGTCACTTGAAAAACAGCAGATGCATGAAGGGCATTCTAATCTCCCTTTTTCTTTTTGAAAACAGGAGATAAAAACTTCCATGTAAGAGATGCCTTCCCTATAGCAGAAAAAAAAAAAATCTTCAATGGGAACCACAGTTGAGAGAAGTCTGTACAAAAAGACCTTGTTAAAATTATTCAATGTTATCTTCCTTTGGACTCCCCGCATAGCTTAGTTACTTTTCCACATTTACCTCTTTTTGTTCAATCTAGTGTAAAAACAGTTAGCTTTTGCCTCTTCTTTGAGTCTTCATTCCTTATGAAGTCTCTAGTGTCACATAAAACTTATATTAAATGAATTTGTATACTTTTCTCCTGTTAATCTGTTTTATGTCAATTAAATCCTCAGGCCAAGCTCAAGAACCAAGAGTGTAAAACTAAAATAACAACAATGATATTAGCCTTTAAACCATTTACAAAAGATGGAAAAAAATATCATCTAAAGTTAGTTGAAAATATGTGAATGTTAACTAGGATATTTAAATTAGAAATAGAAAAAAGGGATTTAGAATCCATGTATCTTGGGGCACCTGGATGGTTCAGTCTATTAAGCATCCAACTTCAGCTCAGGTCATGATCTCACAGTTTGTGAGTTCGAGCCCCGCGTTGGGCTCTGTGCTGACAGTTCAGAGACTGGAGCCTGCTTTTGATTCTGTGTCTCCATCTCTATCTGCCCCTCTCTCACTCCCGCTGTCTCTCTCTCTCTCAAAAGTAAACATTAACTTTTTTAATAATCCATTTATCTTGATGAGCCCTGAGAAATACATAGAATTATTGAATCATTCTATTGCACACCTGAAACTAATAGAACAGTATGTTACTTATACTTGATTTTTAAAAAAAGGTTACAAATAAAATAAAAACAAATAGAATTTCACATTTTTTATCTCAATAATGGCATCTTACAAAAAGTCTCATAAGAAGAGTGACTCAGAACAAAATGACAATTAAGTATAGCAGCCAAACACACTCAGAAACTAAAATAACATTTAAAATAAATAGAAAATTTAGAAGTTAGAGTGGAT
Organism: Felis catus; assembly: GCF_018350175.1. Lineage (NCBI taxonomy): Eukaryota > Metazoa > Chordata > Mammalia > Carnivora > Felidae > Felis > Felis catus. The sequence goes on from NC_058371.1 coordinate 107,224,451, forward strand.
AAGGTAAAGTAGAGCATATATTGAAATTTTCTGGGCTTAAAATTATGACCTAAAAACAATGTTTCAATTTCATTTATTTTAAATCACCCAAGAAACAAGAATAATGAAGAATCTAGTTATCTGCCTTAGTTTATTTTATTCATCTTCCGGAAGTATGTATACTCCTCTTGGTTTAAGAAATAATTTTTTGAGTTCTTAAAAATTCAAAATATTGCAATTGCTTGTATATCTTAGTGCAAATTTAGACTATTAAACTCTAATACATTCAGAATTTATTCTAAAACATAGAAAATTAAAGCTTTTCCATTATTTTCCATAAACTTAGCATAAAGTTAAATTAAAAAATACTTTAAATTATACTTTATTTAAAAATATTTTATATAATAAACTATTAATTATTTTTGTGCTATCATTTAAAAAAGGAGCTCTTTTGGCATGATTTTAATAAAAAATACTCTGGATTACAATCACAGAGAGAATGCTACATATAGATGTATATTCTGAATTGCTCACACCTTGCCATGTAGAAAGTTTTCACAAAGAGCTACAGGCGATGATCATAGTTCATTCAGAGTTGACAAGCTTACATATTGGTTACACACTTAATAGAAAGATATATGGTAAAATCTGTTCAACTTTGCTAGAATAAAGAGATGTCAGAACTATGTCAAACAGTTAATTTTGAAAAACAGGGGTACCTAGGGGGCTCAGTTGGTTAAGCGGCCAACTTCAGCTCAGGTCTTGATCTTGCAGTTTGTAGGTTTTATAGCCCAGCATCGGGCTCTGTGCTGACAACTCAGAGCCTGGATCCTGCTGCATATTCTGTGTCTCCCTCTCTCTGCCCTTACCCCGCTCGTGCTCTGTTTCTGTCTCTCAAAAAGGAATGAATGTTAAATAAATAAATAAATAAATAAATACACACATACATAAGAAAAACAAATAGATGTACTTAAACTTGTCCAAGTAACTGCCTGTAAAAAAAAAAAAAAAATTCAAACATATATTTGGAAGCAGTTATTTGGAAAAGTTTCTAGCATCTAGAAGAGACTCAAACATTCCTAGAGCCTCAGTGTACTAAAAAGTGGCATGTAACTAACCTTTGATTCATACTTCATGCTGGCCAGGATGTGTTTACATTGTTTTAGGAATTTGCAGGGAGTGGCTCTGTAAAGTAGGTGGGAGGAGTCTAATGGAAAGCCATAGGGTCTTCACCATCAGGAGCATCATGAGCAATGAAGTACCAGCAAAATTTGCAACTTAGATTGGGGGTGTTCTTGTCTTACGTGGTGTTCATTTTATGGCAACTGTGTTTGTGCTAAAGTATCCTTGCTTCCTTAGTATCTCTCTGTTAATCACACACTATAATTCTGCTACCAATATAGCATAAATACCTCACCTACAAAACTCTTATGACACCTTATAAAACTTCAAAAAGAAATATTCTAATCTTCTAAGTCAATTTCCATATGAAGAATTTCAATGCAATTTGAAAAGGTAATCAAAATCATTAAAATATAATATGCACTGATTAGGCTTTAAAAACAACTGATTGATATCAGTGAAGATAAAAATTTTGAGCTGAATTTTTTAAAAAATGAACATTGTGATTGAAAATGAAATACAATTTAGTTCATACAACCCAAAATTTATTTTTTCCTTTTAGATCATCATATTTTGGTAACGTATAATTTTCTTCCATGTAACCATTAAAATCAAGCACTGAAAATCAGCATGTATATACATTTATTTAAATCACTATATTACAAAGTATTACTCCAGAAATATAAAAAGAATACTAGACATGTTAAATTATATTTTTCCACTATACAAAATATACATTTTAACTTCTATCATTTCCTATTTTGTGTTTTACATGTATAGAAACCATAAGGAAATATTTAATTCTGAAAGTTTACACTAAAATATATTGATATAGGTGCATGCTCAGAAAAGGCTTGAGAACACTGTTATAGGTATTAGACTAGATGTTGAATTTGACTAACAGTATTTAGGTTAATTAAGACACGTTTGCCTTCTTCACACAAACATAATGGATACTTCAACAGAAGTTTAAGATAGAAGTGAAAGGCCAATCTTAGAAACAATTCTGAGATTGAACTAACACGAGGTGATATTGCAAATATAAGTATAAAGGTTTTGGCTTTGTTATGCTGTTAACTACAAAATGAAATATAAGAAATAGGTCAAATTATAGGGGATTGAATATAGGAAAATATGTATGGCAGTATAAGGCCTGAGAGTAGATAAGGTCACCCAAAAATTAGATTTAGAGTATAAAAGTTGTCTCTAAAATTATACCAGAATGTATTTCACATATAGTCACAGAATTATTTATTCACCAAATTAAATCAGCAAAACCCATAAACTAATAAGAGGGAAAAATTACAGTGGCACATTTTAGCTTTCCTGACAGTATACTGTAATGAGTAAATAAAATATCTCTAGAATCAGAACTTATTTCCAAATAATTAACTTTGTTAATCAGTGAATTTGTGACCAGAATGAATTATTAAACCTCACTATGCTTCTATCATCCATTGTGTACATGGGAATATTAATAAGATTTAATAAGATTAATAAGGATAAAACTTCTAGTCCTGCACCCTTCACAACTTTTCATTTTTAAATTTACACTGCTACTTTACATTAGAGATATATGTTCATGTAAATTAAAGTATTCATTAAATAAAGACTTTCAAATACATTGAAACAAATATTTAAAAAATTATATTATGGTGAACAAATGTATATGTGTGTATATATTTAAATATTATTTTTTATTGTGACAGGATAAATGTTATGCTTTAAGGGCTACATTTTCTGTGGAAAATCACGATCTGGAATCAATTTGTTTGGTTCTATTATGTTGTGGGAGAAGTTTGCTCTTAGGGCAAACTTTTGTCAGCAAATGAATACTTCGGTTTAGTGAAAATACAGTAAACATTAAATAAGACATCACAGTGGTTGTAGAAGCAACTTCGAATATACAATTCTCTATTTTCAAGTTAGAAATTATTTTTTTTTAATTTTTTTTCAACGTTTATTTATTTTTGGGACAGAGAGAGACAGAGCATGAACGGGGGAGGGGCAGAGAGAGAGGGAGACACAGAATCGGAAACAGGCTCCAGGCTCTGAGCCATCATCAGCACAGAGCCCGACGCAGGGCTCGAACTCCCGGACCGCGAGATCGTGACCTGGCTGAAGTCGGACGCTTAACCGACTGCGCCACCCAGGCGCCCCTAGAAATTATTTTAAAAATATTTCCAGAGAAGAAATACATGTATCATGATCATATGATCAAACCTGAAACCATATAGGTAATTTATATCAGTAGAAGAAAGTCCTTAATCCTTGATTCTTTTATTGTAAGTATCATGTAAGGGCAAATATAAAGATATGAATGATGTCTATGACCCCAGAAAATACAGGCATACCTCAGAGATTTTGCAGATTTGGTTCCAGACCACCGCAACAGAGCCCATCAAAAGAATTTCTTGGTTTCTCAGTGCATAAAAGTTATGTTTGCACTATACTGTTGTCCATTAAGTGTGAAATAGCATTACGTCAAAAAAATGTATATACTTTAATTAAAAATAGTTTATATCTAAAAAATCCTAATCATTATCTAAGCTTTCAGCAAGTAGTAATCACTGATCACATATCACCATAACAAATATAATGATAATGAAAAAGTTTAAAATATCCTAAGAATTACCAAAATGTGACACAGAGACACAAAATGAGCAAATGCTGTTGGAAAATGGTATCAGTACACTTACTTGATACAGGATTGATGCAAAACTTCAATATGTAGAAAAAAAAACAGTATCTGCCAAGTACAATAAAGTCAAGCACAATAAAACGAGCAGTGCCTATAGAAATTTTCAAGTGACCTCTGTCTTCATCCTGAACTACATTTTAAATCACTGCTTAAAGTTATGAGTTGTTTTTACAGACACACAATCTTTTGTAAGATTATAAATAAGTAATGAAAATTATGGTCCAAGTAGCACATACTATCTCTTCCTTATTAATAATTCTCTATTGTATACAGCCACATTGCCATATTTTCCTATACACTTCTTTATAAAAGTGTATTATAGCTAAAGGTATATATTCTTATATGATTATTTGCCTGACCTATATTTTTTCAATAACTGAATTATCCAGGAAAGCAATAATATATCTATTTGGCTCTGTGCTTTATTATTCTAACACCTGACACATAGAATGCTCTGCATTTTGTTAAATTTATAAGATCACATATATGAGAGGAAAAATCTAGAAGACAGTACGTTCTCAATACTTATGATTACAGATTTTTTCCCTTTATTATAGCTAAGGGCAGCAAGGTGTTTAGTTACATATACTTTTGAATACTTTAGATGTACTTAAGAAAAATCATCTCATGAAAATATCAGTTGGTCTATTGACTACCTGCCAAATATCCTGTTGTTCTTGTCATGATTAGTTACCATATTGTTTTGGTTTCCTGAATTATATTAAATTTAAATTCTATATACAAACAAAGTTATATAGAGAAAAAGGACAAAAGTTTGGAAGACACAGAATATATTGACTAAAATTTCACCTATAAAATATATGACATTAATGTTCAACTAGAACTACTAGAAGATATATGTGAAGGTGGGGGGTGTACATACGTATACATATATGTACATAAATACATATGTACATATACATGTATATATATGATTTACCATTATATTTTTATTTTTAATTTTTTTAATGTTTATTTATTTTTGACAGAGAGAGAGAGACAGAACATGAGCAGGGGAGGGGCAGAGAGAGAGGGAGACACAGATTGCAAAGCAGGCTCCAGGTTCTGAGCTGTCAGCACAAACCCGATGCGGGGCTCTAACTCACAGACTGTGAGATCATGAGCCAAAGTCGGACACAACCGAATGAGCCACCCAGGCGCCCCTGATTTACCATTATATTTTTCAAGTCCACTGTTATAAAATAACTTTTTTAGTTGAACAGGAAAATTATAAAGAATGTGAGTCATTAGGGTTGGATAAATACTTTACATAACTCATCTCTATATTTTTAAATAAGTAATTGGTTGTAAATAAAAATTTACATGGAATGAGTGTTAAAAGCCTTATTTTCTTTATATTTTATCATTTAATATAATTTTTAAATGTTCAGAGAGTACGTATAAGAAAATAAATTATCTAAAGCAATAATTTGAATACATATATAAAAAATATCCAGAAAAATGACAAAGGTTTATTCAGAGAGATAGGAGTTCTCTTCCACTTACATATTGTTGCCAACATCTTAAAAGCTACAGAAGAAATATCTAAAATAGCGATGACTAAATAAACTAAGCAACTCTTTCCTTTTGAAAGAGAACAACTACTATGTCTCAGCTGATCACCAATGCATGTTAATTAGTCATTTTACCAGTTTTATAGTTTGGTTCATACATTATTATAATAAATGGTATATGTCATTTTGTATTAAATTTTTGAAACTTATGGTTCTGTCTGCTTATTTCATCCAAGTAATTTATATTATCCTTGAGTAACATTAAATTTACCTTGCAGAATTGTTTTACCCCATGTGGTTTAAGGGCTATTGGCCCCAGAATCAATAGTGTCTTGCTGAGGCAGTAATGTATTCTGTGCATCCAATCTTATTCTTTCCACTTGAAAAGACTTTGTTATTTATCACAGGAAGAAAGAAAAAGGCTGGCTTTTTGTTTTGTTTTGTTTTTCACTTGACAAGGCAAACAAAGGTGAAGCATATTTGGAGAAAGTTGCTTCCTGAGAAGAAAGCTGGCCTTGAGGAGAAGCTGGCCCTTTAGAGTCAGATGATGACTTTCGGTGAACTGGCTAAATCTAAACACACCACGAAAATTGTGTGACACTGTTTTTTCAAAAGCTTTTAGGCTTCTCTTTGGCTACAAACTGCAGGCTTAATGTAACTGTTCTCTCTCCCAGCTAGTGGGGACAAAGGCAATAATACTAGTACTTTAGGGCATAGTGCAAATCACTCTTACAGAATCTAAATGTAGAAAAACGACAATGGATACAACTTACTATTCTCAGTTGTAATTTAAAAAAAAAAGAAAGAAAAGAAAAAAGGGAAAAAGAAAAAAATGCAAAAAGCAAAGTTTCTTTTTAACCTCAAATTAGCAATGAAATGAGTATTTTTTTTCAAGTCTATGCACATTTAGATCCTATCAGGCAATTTTTGCTGTGCTATTATTATTCCTTCAGAAACATGTGCTGATAAAGCTAGCTTTTGTCATAAAAGTGAGTTTTACCTACTGAGATTGTTTAATGATATTATTTACTGAATAGACTGCTTTATCCTAAAAAAGCGAATGGTCACTGAATTCAGTCACGGCTCTAGTTTATCCTCCACGATGTTGGTGAGCATTCTGAAGTGAACATGTATCCAACCCACATCTGGAGGGAAATCGCTTAAAGACACGTTGGTGCCTGTTTTTCTTTCCCTCTGCCATATACACATACATAGTTGGTAATTCATGACAGTGACAGTTTGCAATCTGTGAACAAAATTTTATCTGGCTTCTTTCTATAATCTTGAGCTGAAAAGAGCCTGTTTGCAAAAGTGGCTGGTGTTTTCTCTTTGTTCCGGCTACCACTTAGAAAGCTCTACTTTCACGCAAAAAGTTGCCCTAAGTTGCATGCAAAATGTGCCATCCTGCAACTCTAAATATTTCTATTTATCAGGGAAGGAATGAGAATTTTCTCTGAGATTTAGAATAACACCCAAATCTATAAGATAGCACTTTGGATTAAAAAAAATATTTTATTTTTATTTTTTTAAATTTTTTTTTCCAACGTTTATTTATTTTTGGGACAGAGAGAGACAGAACATGAACAGGTGAGGGGCAGAGAGAGAGAGGGAGACACAGAATCGGAAACAGGCTCCAGGCTCCGAGCCATCAGCCCAGAGCCTGACGCGGGGCTCGAACTCACGGACCACGAGATCGTGACCTGGCTGAAGTCGGACGCTTAACCGACTGCGCCACCCAGGCGCCCCTAAAAAAAATTATTTTAAATTTTATAGGAGATAGGAAAGCTTGGAGAATCATTTGGAAAATCTAAATACTTACTTTGCCTGTTCAAGAAACAGGCAGATTTTATTTCATATAATATATCAATGTTGTCTCTCTTTTATAATAATGGGAGTAGAGAGGATGAGATTCAATGCTAATATAATTAATATTTGGAAGTTCTGGCTTTTCTTGCAGCTGGCAAGAAGAAAAAAAAGGTAAAGAAAAGGAAAAGTAAAGATAAGTAAAGAAAGGAAAAGAAAAGGAAGGAAAGGGAAGGAAAGAAAGGGAAGGAAGGAAGGAAGGAAGGAAGGAAGGAAGGAAGGAAGGAAGGAAGGAACGAAGAGAGAGGAGGAGACAGGGAGGGAAGAAGGAAGAAAATCAAAGAAAAAAGAATGATGTAGATAGAAGAATGTAAAATAAATATCAAAATTAAGTTTGAAATTACAAGGAAGAATAAGACAACTTATCTACTATCTTTGTGAGAATTTTATCTTTGCCCCTGATGGGAGAATGATTTCTAAACATTACAAGTGTTCAAAATCTGTTGTAAGAACGAGTGCCTGAATCTCTTAGTGTCTTGCACAAAATTTCACATGTCTTTCATATTACACATTCAAGGGACAATTTAAGGAACACATAAATTCAAGCCCATTAGAAAGGAAGAGGAAAGTAATATTTTGTATCTTCTACGTGCCAGGCACTGTGATGGTAATTTTACACAACCTTTTCATTCAGTGTTTCAATACTATAGTCAATATTTCCAAGAAGCCTCTTACCATGCTAGTCCTTTCTGTGGCCTTACCTGTCACTACTCTGACTAATATACATCCCTAGTATCAGAACACTATTAAGTAGGCTGTTTATAACCCATATCTCCTATCTGAAACAATGTTGTTTCTTACTCCTCAGGTTTAGTGAATAAATGTTCAATTATTACTAACATAAAGCCAGTAGGTATTTTTTTTTTGCTAAAAAGCAAATAATTAAATAAGCAAAGAAATAGGAAACAAAACCATTCTCACAAGCTAAATAACACCACCATACCATTATTGTATTTGACACTTGAAAAATACAAAAAAATAATACATGATTTTTTTTTCTAATTCTACCAACATTATATTGGCATCAATGGTTGACTCACTAACATGGAAGACAGTACACTGGGATGCAAAAAACAGAGGTTGAAATATGTTAAAAGATTCATTCATCTCTACTTCTATTTCTGGTTTCAGTACCTTTAACAGTAAAGAGAATCATGCAGATAATAGACATATGTAAATTTATATATAAATATATGTATAAAATATAATGTAAAATATAAAGAGGTAGTCTTTTTTACATAAAGAATAAAGATTTTAAAATATAAAGGTGCAGTCTTCTTTTTCCCTGAAAGAAATGGAATAGATATCTATTTTTTCTTTCCATTTCCTTCAGGGAAGCCAATTTGTTGAACACGCATTTGTTCACCATGTTCTTACGTCTAACTAAATCAAAGATTATTAATTGCCTGCATACTGTTTGTATATTCTGTGCTTCTCCTATATTTAAATCTTTTATGCTAAAATTTGGATAACTATAAATATATTAGATCTTCCAAGTTATATTATCTCCTATGTTAGAATTTCTTATTTCTTTATTCTCCAAACTGTAAATCATTATTTATATTCACTTGGTCTCAGGTTATTTTAAAATGCCAATCACTGAAATCTGAATATTTTCTAATTGTTGAAGTAAATATTACTTGCATTTTAATAATTTGAATTACATTCTTTTGGAGGGATTATAAATAGATACCAATAATTTACTTGAGGACTCTATTATTCCCTGGAAATGTTTTGTTTTAATCTACTTGGTAGTTACGGCCATTTCGAAAATATGTAGGACTGTTAAAATATAATTAAAAAAATTTTTTTTTCATAATTTATTTATTTTAGAGAGAGAGAGACAGAGACAAAGACAGAGCATGAGTCATAGAGAGAGAAAAAGACACAGATTCCAAAGCAGGCTCCAGGCTCCAAGCTGTCAGCACAGAACCTGATGCAGGGCTCAAACTCATAAACTGTGAGATCATGACCTGAGCCAAAGTCAGACGCTTAACCGACTAAGCCACCCAGGCACCCCAAAATATAATTTTTCTTAAAGTATATATTCAACAGTAACAGTGTATTAACTGATCAAATTGACTAGTTTCTTCTCACATAAATAAAAAAATTTTTGCGTGTGTGTTTTGATTAGATATTGAAAAACTATGGATCTTTTTAAGAAAAATGTTATTCTTTACTATCAACCACAAAAAGTTGGATCCAGCTTTATATAATCTTAACTATAGATTTATTATCAGCCAAATTCCATTAATGGTGTGCAAATCCAAATATAAATGCATTATTAACTAAGTGGGACAATCAAGTCTGTCTCCAGGAACACCTCCAGTTTTTCCTAAAGTATTTATTTTTACATTCTATGAAAAATACATGTCATATTATGTTCTTGACAATCATGAAATGGGGGTTTGTTGCACAGGCTTTATGTCACACCACACTTTTTGCAAGATATACACCATGTTTTGTGCTTGATTCCTGGCTCTACCCTGTGACCCTTTGAGTCAAGGTGTAATTCTCACCTAGTTGTGCTTTATTTATATATTTTTTGGCAGGCATTAAAAAAAAACTTTTTATGTTTACAGGGGCTAAGGTTAATTTTCCTACATCCACGACATGAAATAGAAGAGAATTACGTGCGCTAAGGCCAAGTGTTACAAATCATAACTGAGAAATCCTTACTGAGAAATGCTAACCTTGCCACATCTTGTATTAATTTTTATTGTTACTAAATCCAAGGGGTAAGCATTGCAGGAAATGTTAAATTCCATAGAATCAGGAATTCAAACAGTTTTCTCTTTAGAAGATCTTTTGAAATTCATGATGCCTTAGAAAGATTCATCTTTAACTCTCTTTCCAGGTCCTAAAAGAGTAATTTGCCAATCAAATTAAAGAATAATCTCCTTGCTGTCACTCCATTCTGTCTTTAAATTTCATCTCTCTGATTACTTTCCCTCTATTTAATATTCTCACTGAACTAGTACTCTGGTCTTGAATGTTTCATGGATGAAAAATGTCTTTAAGGGATCAGATATATCATTTCCCAAGACATACTCTAGAAATATATTAATTTTTTGTTGCCATGTAACAAATTACCACAACCTTAATGACTTAAAGCACATTTCCTATACTTCAGAAATCTGGCATAGCGAGCCTCAGATTCTGTGGCCAGAATCTCACTGGGTTGCAATCTAGTCATTGGCCCGGGATGCAGTTCACAACAGGTCTTCCAAGTTTACTCATAGCTGACAGAATTAATTTCTCTGTGGTTGTGACTTGGGTACTAGTGTTCTTGCTAGTTGCTGACCAATGGCTGTTCTCTCTTCAAAAGTTTACCCACATTCCTTTCCATATGCCCCTTCCTTTTCAACCCAGCAACTGCAAGTCAAATCCTCTTATGTTTCAAATCTCTGAATTCTTTTCTGCTGCCAACCTGAGAAAACTCTGCTTTGAAAGGGCTCATATAATCAGGTTCACAGTGTAATTTCTCACTGGTCATATACTTTACCATAACCCAGGAACTGATGTCTCATCATATTCACAGGTTACATACACACACACACACACACACACACACACACACACACACACGGAGGGATTTACACAAGGGTGAAGGTCATTAGGGATCATCTTAGGATTCTGTCTTCCACAAGTGGTGAAGTGAAGGATATAGGAGTTGACGTTACTATGTACTCTTACAGTGTATATTTGAGAGTGATCTCTAACTTCTATGATGCTTTCAAACATTTGTACTCAAATCATTTATATTGCAATGGTTTGAACACATAAATCTCTTTTAATTTTAAATCACAAATTTAACATTTAGCATCTCTTAAACAGACAAAACAAAGAAAGCATGTATCACCATTCTAATGGCTATAAATCTTACTACTTGTTATATATATATATATATATATATATATATATATATATATATATATACTGAATCTAGTTTAAAAACCTAATATTATGGACCAAATATTTTTCTGCAACATATTTATTTTATTATTTAATGGTATTTTGTATATCTTCCCCAGATTGCCCATTCTAAAAAAGAAACAGTACCATCACAAATAATTCTAAGTTTAGAGTTCTGGAAAATCAATAAATTGATTCAGAATCAGCGCAGGTGTCACATTTCACCAAAAAACCTGACTTAACAACAAGTGGTATAACACTTGACTGGGTCTCTTTTAGTGGGGAGATACTGTTTGCCATGATAAAGACCTTCAAATAATACTCCAAGGAACTGAACAATTTAATTAGTTTAATTTCTTAATTTCTCACCATGTTCTAGATATTTTCCAGATACAATGCTTGCTTTTCACATTTTTTTAGATTTATTTCTTCACTATATAATCCGATTTTGGAACCTCCATAAAGAATTTGTCTTGTTGGTAAATCAGAAAACTTTGAAAAGTTTTATTCACTATATTCAAATTTTCTCTGTCATCTTCCATTCAAACTACCGAATTATGTTTTGCTCAATAAAAACCTTAATTCCACTATTCTACACCCTTGGAGAGTATTGTCTTTGACAGTTTTTTTTTTTTTACTTTATTTTAAATTCTGATCTTGCACTTTATATTATGTTGTATTACTTTGCAATTTAGTCACTGTCTTCTGTTTTAAACTCAATTTATTTTTACCTATTTTCCCCTGTGCTTTTTAGAGGGCATAGAGACCCACAGTAAATATTTACTAATATTTTTCTATCTGGTCAAAACAAGGAATTTTCCTAAAGATGAATGCTTTTATGCATAATGAATGCAATACTTCACTTCCCATGTGGTACAATTTAGTTTTAGAAGTGCACCATTTATTTTGGCTTCATTTTCTCATGTTTGAGTATCTATCTGTCCAAGCATTCATTGAGAAAAAAATACAGAGTGAGTGGAAGGTCTTTACTGCTGTCACTGTTCTTCACTTGTGTACTTTCAGCTTCCCACCTCAGCTCTAGATCTGAAGCGCACTTTGAAAATAAATAACCTATCTTGAGAAAACATTTTCCTGGTGTTGGTCTATTCCATTGAGTTGTAATCTTCTGCTGGTATGGCTTTAATGTTTTTTTGACATTTTGAGAGTACGAAATAATTAACATTTTCGTACAAAAAAGAATACTTTTCCAACATGTGCGGAGTTTTGTAATCTTCTACACTTTGCCCTTACACTGATTTTCCTAACTGGTTATGCTTTCCATGTTTTTCCAAACTATATGTCTCGATTCCATGCCGGGTCATCATATGGCAAGACAATAAATGGAAAAGTTGAATAGAATATGACACAATAAAGTAGCATGGTTCATGTTGGGATGAGCACTGGGTGTTGTATGGAAACCAACTTGACAATTAATTTCATTAAAAAATAAAAAGTAAAAAAAAAAGTAGCATGGTTCATTCTAAAATAGTTGTCATGCAGCTGGGTGTTATGTTAGCTTGCCAGGGCTGCCATAACAAAATACCACAGACTGTATAACTGAAACATTATTAATTTTTTTCTCATAGTTCTGCAGGCTAAAAGTTCAAATTCAAGGTGTTGGCAGTTCTCATTTTTATGAGGTTTCTTTTTTTTTTTTAATTTTTTTTTCAACGTTTATTTATTTTTGGGACAGAGAGAGACAGAGCACGAACGGGGGAGGGGCAGAGAGAGAGGGAGACACAGAATCGGAAACAGGCTCCAGGCTCTGAGCCATCAGCCCAGAGCCTGACGCGGGGCTCGAACTCCCAGACCGCAAGATCGTGACCTGGCTGAAGTCGGACGCTTAACCGACTGCGCCACCCAGGCGCCCCTCATTTTTATGAGGTTTCTTACTTTGACTTGCAAATACCCACGTTTTTAATGTGTCCGCACATGGTCTTTCCTCTATGTTTGTGTGCATTCTTGGTGCCTACCTGTGTCTAAATTTTCTCTTCTTACAAGGACACCAGTCACACTGGGTAAGAGCTTACCCTAACAGCCTCATTTAAGTTAATCATCTTGTCGAAGGCCCTATCTCCCAATATGGTTATATTTTGAAATGCTGGATGTTGGGATTTCAAGATATGAACTATTTTTTTTTGGGGGGGGACAATTCAGTCCATAGCACTTGGGTAATACTTTGTTTATTTCTGTTTTATTTTATTTTTTAATTTAGAGATACTCTACATGTTTAAATAAATAACAAACAGAAAAAAATTGAGATATATTATCTTTAACAACGTAGCAATTATTGTAAATTTTCTCTAGACATTGGCCGTTGGTCCACCTTAGCCTTTAAAATATGAGAGTGGTATCTACATTAGAAATTCAACAGTGGTTTTAGAAGTGCTATGTGAGAAAGTACTGCCAGATATTGAGTTCAATGAGAAATCTTATTCGTAACATATTTAACATTTATTTATTTTTGAGAGAGAGAGACAGAGAGAGAGAGAGAGCATGAGTGGGGAAGGAGCAGAGAAAGAGGAAGACACGGAATCCAAAGCAGGCTCCAGGCTCTGAGCTGTCAGCACACAGCCTGACTCAGAGCTCAAACCCATGAATCCTGAGATCATGACCTGAACTGAAGTTGGACACTTAACCCATTGAGTTACCCAGGTGCCCCTTTTAAGATATTTTTTTTTAATTTTTTTAATGTTTATTTTTGAGAGAGAGAGAGAGAGAACACGAGTGGAGAAGGAGCAGAGAAAGCGGGAGACACAGAATCCAAAGCAGGGTCCAGGCTTTGAGCTGTCAGCCACAGAAATGTGGGGCTCAAACCCACGAACTGTGAGATCATGACCTGGGCCAAAGTTGGGCACTTAATCGATTGAGCCACCCAGGTGACCCTTTTAAGATATTTTAAATTGGAATTTAATCCTATTTCCTACCCACTCTGGGTATCTATTTATCTCCGCTCAAAATTTTGACACTATGGATGTGTCAGAATTCTCTCCTTGACAGAGTAGTAGCTTTCTTGGTTTATGCAAGTAATCTAATTGAAGATATATTATCAGTTTCCTGTAGGGTTTCAAACCATATACAGTTGAGAGAGTCTTCCCAGCATAGCATAGCACATTCTTTAGAACAAGGCTTTCTGGGCTTGAATCCCTGGTCCACCACTTAGAGTGCTTTCTGTTTTGTAACAGGGTGACAACAGTAGTACTTATAGAGATTTTATAATGATTAAGAGTCAATATACAGAACACATATAATTGTGTTTGACAATAAAAATCTACATGATAATTTTAAAAATAAATGTTGAACACATAGTTTTCCCCACTATGATCTACAAAGGTATTAGGCTGTGCATATTCAAAAATATTTCTACAATTGCTGACAGCATTATCCTCTCCCTGTATATTAATATGTATTCCTAATTTTCCTTGCTTTCTTCATTCACAATTCCCCTAGGCCCCTAATCATCAGGTGAATTTTGGATTCTGATTAGTTTTATCTCAAATTCATAAATTGTGTAACTCCTCTTGTCTCCTGCTTTCTAACTTCCCCTCTGTTAAATTCCATCTAAATTCAGTCATCTACATCAGAGCCAGATGAAAACATTTAGAGGCATGAACTAAAGATTTTATGGTGCTTCTCATATATAATTCAAACCAACGCATAACTAATCATAAAAAAGGGAAAGTCACCAAAATTCTACTTTAATATTATGAAATAAAATATTAGTTTTATCATAACTACACCCTGGCTTTTATGATTCCTTAAATTAATGCTTAGGAAGCTTATTTGGTAATTTAGTCATGACTTATCTCTTTTATGGGTCTCTTTCTTTCCCATTTCTCCACACCTTATGCATTCTTTGTCTCCATAAAGTCAGAATGTCCTTGAATATATTCTGAGTTGTTTTCTCCCCTTATTTACTCAATCCATGGATAGATGGAATGATTTGTCTGATGAGCAAATATTTTGAAGTCGAAATGCATAGCTCAGCTCCACCTGTTTTCTCTGCACTTCGTCTGGGGTTTAAGTCCTCCTTAGCATTTAATAATAACTTAATCTATATGAATTTCAGAAATAGATATACTTCCCATTCCACATGGAAGTAGATACAGATTCCAGTGCTGTCTGTGACTAGATGATTAACCTGGGAAACATAAGGACGTCCAATCAAGTAACAGCATCTAATGTAGTATGCCAGGATTATAGGTGATATTTTTATTTCTATTTTTGTTCTGTATTTCATCAACCAATTTTTAAAAGATGAAAGCATGAAAGAAGAATGTGTTTATTAGGGGTCCTTTTTATGATCCTAAGAATTTTTTTTATTTCATTTTGCTTTTCATTTTCTATTTCCTTTTAAAATCTTGTGCTCTTTTTAACATCATTTTTGACGTATTATTATACATCTAGAGCTGTACTCATTTCTGGGATAGAATAGTAAACAATGTAAGATCTTTTACCTAAAACAAATTTATTTTAAGAGATACAAATATTTTTAAGAAACAGTTGTTATTTAGCTCCTATATAAGGGGTATTTACAAAGCACAAAAATTAGGGCAGATAGCAACCAAAGCTAAGTAGTAAGTAAATATAGTTTTGGGGAAATATGGAGGGACATATTTATTCCAAATATTTCTTAATGGGCAATTGATGGTTTACAACTATGTCCAGAAAAAAAAAATGTGACTTGAGCCACAGTGAATAATTCAGCGTCAATGCTATGTAAAAAAGGAAAGAATACAAGTTTAATGTATAAAGGTGGAAACTGGCAGGAGTAATTTAAATGATTACAAGATTTGAACTACCCTGGGTGTAAGGTAGTGCATCTAAAATATACAAAAGTTAGTGTCTTTTTTCTGTACCTTTGGGTAGAGCAACTGTCCTTAAATTATGTGGCTTCTCTTTAAAACAGAAAATCATCTCTTCTGGTTATTACATAGCAATAAATCAACAAAAATGTGTGTTCCCATTCAGATGCCCTCTTTCTGAAGAAATCTAAGTGATGGTACCAATACTTCAAGCTAGAAGCAAAGAATCCAGTTTCTTGGAATGCTTATATGACCTGGACTTGATTTTCCTATTATAGTTGTGTAGACAGTTGTAGGGAAAAAATCTTTCTACATAATATATGCCCACCACATCACATGTCCTGAGTTCGGAATTATGAGTTGTTAGTTGATGTCACTAAACAGTCACTAAGATTTTTTTTTTCACATGAATGTCTGAGTGTCAGAGTTTAGTACAGAAAGTACTTCTAAAGCCATGAATGTTTTTAGCAACATCTAACCGTATAAAATAAATGAAATTTCATATTTTATGCCATTCACAAAAATCAATTCAAGAAAGATAACTAATTTCATAGTGAATGCCATGTTTTAAGAAACCTATAAAAGTACTATACTATTGTTATGATAGTGCAGAATGAAAATATTAGGGCAAAGAAAGACAAAATTTATACTAAAACTACATAAAATTAAGAATTTCTTTTCAAAATATAACTTGAAGGTATTGAAATGACAAACCAGAACTAGAAGACATCTACAATATTTGTACAAGGCAAATGATTGCTACACAATATATAGAACTCCCAAGAATCAATAAAAGACAGCAACACATTAGGAAAATGAGCAAAAATGCATTAGCAGGCATTACACAGAAGAAGAAACACAAATGATCAATAATGTATGGAAAATTGTTCAACCTTATTTGTAATTAGAGACTGCAAGTTAGAGACAAACATAATGAGGTAACATTTCACTCCCAGCAAATTGACAGAAAAATATAAAGTCTGTGATAGAAAGGTTCATCAGTATGCTCTAGGAATGAAAATTGTTATAAGCACTTTAGAAAATACTTTTGCACTAACTACTGAATTTGAAGATATGTGTACTAGTTGACCTATTTCCCAGAACATACCTGTGTAATGCTCTTTTCCATGTGCTTCAGGATGAACGTTCAAGAGTACTCAAAGCATCATTTCCTGTAATAAGAAATAAAGAATCATAACCCCTTTATCATTCAATAGTGTAATGTATAAATGCATTGTAGTATACTCACATATATTAAAAAGTGGATTACTTTATAGATGTAAATGCAGTGAATTAAATCTTAATGTTGATATTGATTTTATATTGATAGTAATGTTGATTTTATAATCACAGTGTTAAAAAAAGCCACATATTTATATCCCCTAAGATGCTACTTAGAGTTCAAGAATAGACACAAATAAATATAAAACTATAAAAATTGGCAACATATAACAGTAATTTCAGGTTATTGAGTTCTTGAGAGTGAGGGAAATATGAAGTTGAAAAGCACACAGTAACAGTTAAGGTACTGGTAACATTCAGAAATTGCATGGTGGATATTCAGATGTTATTTGGTTATTATTCCTAAAACTGTATATAAAATGCAAAATAGGGGCGCCTGGGTGGCTCAGTCGGTTAAGAGTTCGACTTCGGCTCAGGTCAGGATCGGGCGGTCCAGGAGTTCGAGCCCCGCGTCGGGCTCTGTGCTGACTGCTCAGAGCCCGGAGTCTGCTTCCGATTCTGTGTCTCCCTCTCTCTCTGACCCTCCCCCGTTCATGCTCTGTCTCTCTCTGTCTCAAAAATAAATAAAAACGTTAAAAAAATTAAAAGAAAATGCAAAATATATTTTGTATGTAAGATTTTAATTAGAACAAATATAAGGATATATACAATATAGTTTTATACATAAACTTACTGAAGTAATGTGGAATTTTATAACATTTTCACCATTGTATATCACATTAAGATATTATAGTAAATCATATATAGTTATACTTAAGAGATTTCTGTTAACTATTAATAATTTTTAAATATAGTAGATGAATTATTCTGAGGACCAAATATATCTATGATATGTGTGTTATAAATTAATTATACACTTTATATCTCTCTAGCTTCTAGAAAAAATTTCTAGTGGCTTTCAGAGATGGAAAAATGCTGAGATTATTTGGTTTATATTTGATGAAAGAAAACAAGTTAGTGATATGGAATCTCAACTATGGCTTACTGAAAATAAAGTTGTTTCCTATACAGCCTTGACATCAAGTTGTAAAATCAACTTTTTGGTTTTTGAAAGGTAATGATATAGTGATGTATAATTAAGGCTAATAGGAAATATTACTGATCAAAATATGCCATAAATATTTATAATTGGATTTTTCAACTTTATTTTACCAAGACATATTAAATCACAAAACCTATTCTATTTAGAGGTTTTTGTGTGTGTGTGGTGTGTGTGTGTTTTGGAAGTTATATTTGTCATATCAGTTGACATCACAATACCAGTATTTTTCAAGGCTGCTATTATCTTGGGCACCATACACATAAGAAACGGTCTGAAAAACTTAGATGCAGCTATGTGTACAAATGTAAAAATTAAGCATATATGCACATAAATATAAATCAAGACAAAGGAGTAGTTATAATTTAGATGGAGTTCTGAGGAGTATCATGTTCATTATCTACTTTAATTTTAATTGAATAAATTTGCATTGAATAAACTTAAAAAAAAACCTGTTTGACAGATATGGTGCAGGGAGAGTTAATAAAGTTTAGAGGGTGACATAGGGCTTGGATTGGGATCTAGATAGGACCACTACAAACCTGAGTGAAACAGCTCTAAGAAAAATTTTTCATAAACTTAAAAATCTACAAGCCTCACAAAACTAGTAACTATACAACTATTTTCATGAAGTTTCACAATCACTAGATACATTTAGTTGAAAGTTACCATAGTTTTGAAAAATAAATGTAGAAGAGAAGAAAGAGAATAAAACTATACTAATAAAGGGACACAAGATAAATTAAGAAGTGAAAATGAATAAAGGGTGCCTGGATGGCCCAGTCTGTTAAGCGTCTGACTTAGGCTCAGGTCATGATCTCCCGGCTCATGAGTTTGAGCCCTGCATCAGGCTCTGTGCTAACAGCTCAGAGCCTGGAGCCTACTTCAGATTCTGTGTCTCCATCACCATCTGTCCCTCCCCACTTATGCTGTCTCTGTCTCTCTCTGTCTGTCTGTCTCTCTCTCAAAAATAAATACATATTTAAAAAAAAATTTAAAAAGAAGTGAAAATGAATGGATGACAATAAGAGACAATGTCAAAACAACACAAGGGAAGAGGGAATAAGACAAAAGAATTCCATTTTGGGATTTAAATTTGTTTTAAATCAATACATTATTCATATCTGAATCTATTTTAGCTCATGGCTAGAGTGGAATGTCATAGATAGGTTCCTGAGGAAGTTATCCTTAAAGTTTGATTTTTTTTTTATGTTTGGGCCAACACAAATATTTTTAAACTCAAATAATCAACTGTAGATTTTTTCTTTTTTTTTTTTTTAGTCCTCTGATTAGCTGATTTTATTTATTTATTTATTTATTTATTCATTTATTTATTTTTAATATATGAAATTTATTGTCAAATTGTTTTCCATACAACACCCAGAATCAACTATACATTAAGAGCTAGAAAACTAAAATATTATTGAAAATATAAGAATAATTTTAATGAGGTAAGACAAAAGTCCAACATAAAGGGCATATATAGAATGGGTCATCAGTTAAAATTCTAGTCAGGACTTAACGTATCTGGGACAAGTCATTTAACTGATACATTTCAGGTGTTTTATCTTAAAGTGGTTAATGAATTTGGAGGGGGCTCCTGGGGGGCTCAGTCAGTTAAGTGTTTGACTCTTGGTTTCAGCTCAGGTCATAATCTCACGGTTCATGGGTGCAAGCCTCACATGGGGCTATGTGCTGACAGTGCAGAACCTACTTGGGATTCTCTCTCCCTCTCTGCCCTCTCTTCCTGCTCACAATCTCTCTCTCTCTCTCTCTCTCTCTCTCTCTTTCTCTCAAAAATAAATAAACATTAAAAAATAAAATAAAGTTAAAATAAAATAAAATAAAATAAAATAAAATAAAATAATAAAATTTGGAGGTTTAAAAATTATAAACAAAGATTATATTCATAACCTACATAGCATGCTGTATCACAGTAGGTTTTCCTTAAATGTCTGTTTCTCAATTACTTTTCCATCTGTATTTTCAGAATAGAAACATAAAACAAGTTTCATTCAACACATATATATACTGAAATCAAGAACTCAAATATCAGGAAAGATTACTTAGGCACTGTTATATGAAAAAGAAACTAATCTCTAATCTAGTGTATGCAGAGTTTAAGATAAGTAGATATTGAAGATAATACAGTGGAAACTCAGTGTTCTCACAAATTTTTCTATAAAATGAATTGGCTCATTTTAAAACCAAAGCATTTTTTTACAACTAAATCATTTTTATAATATTATCAAATTCAGAAATATATTTTCATTCAAAACAAAATAATTAAGTTTCTTTATAAATATTATCATGAATTATAAGAATTATTTTATGAAATACTCATCTAAACTAAAGAAAGTCTTTAAAATTCTATTTCAGTTTGAAGTAATAAAGACAAGAAAGCTATATATTTTATTCTACTTTCAAGAACAGAGGAAGAAGAGAGAACCATCAACTTTCTCTATTTCAACAAAGATATTGTGCAAGGATTCATACTTTTCAGAAGTCAATAGTTGTCAATTTAAAATTTATGAACACTATAATACATTATCAGGCAAGGCACATAGTTTATAATTTCCATAAATCAAATTTGAATGCTCCTATTTATGGAAAATATAATTCTCTGAATTTTAAGTTTATAAAAATATCTTGATAAAATCATATTTTCAAGGGTAATTTTGCAATAATAAAAATGGAATAATATTGCATATTTTTTAACATGCCTCCATACTGAATAAGATATAAAATTGGAGATTGCATAATATTCTCAATTTCACACTCTATCAAATTTACCTTTTTGAAGGTTATATAACTTCAAGGCATATCCCTCTTCAGCTTCCAGCAAGGGAATACTTTACTTATCTTAACTTTCATTGTATCCCCTAGAGACAGTCTCAAGGCTGAACCATGGGGCTCATTATTTAGCACTAAATAAAGCATTAAAAAAGGGGGGGAGGCTCAATTCCTAAATTATGGAAAACAAAATGGTCAAAAAATAACTATTTTTAAAAATTTTTTAACGTTTATTCATTTTTTGAGAGACAGAGAGAGACAGAGCGTGAGAGATGGGGGTGGGGGGGTGCGGGGGGTGCAGAGAGAGAGAAGGAGACACAGAATCCCAAGCAGGCTCCAGGCTCTGAATCTACAGCACAGAGCCCGACTCAGGGCTCGAAGTCACAAACTGTGAGATCATGACCTGAGCTGAAGTCAAATGTTTAACCGACTGAGCCACCCAGGTGCCCCCAAAAATAACTTTTTAGAAAAGGAATATAAAATATTTTATGTTTGCTTCTACGTCTGGAATCATTAAGAAAAACAGACACGTCCAAACTAGCTTTATATAGGGAAGTTTATTATAAGGAAAATGATACTTTTTTTTTTTTTTTTAAGAAACTTAAATACCATAGCAAGGTCTAACAACCAAAAACACCTGAAAACTACCAGGAAAAATATGTTCCATTTTCTAATCACTAGTCTCCATTTCCTTTGGAATATTTGTTTATTTATCTTTCCCATTTTTGCAATCCAGCTTTTTCTATTTACCTTCTTGATCATTAGGGCCCCAAAATCCTTCAACATGGAAACTCTAGATCCAATTTTCTTCATGTTCCAACTCCTAATTTTTGTGAGATGGCACCTGTTTGGTTGTATTAGGTCACATACTTATCCCTGAGATTTCATGTGTGGCTAGGAGGGTGGTGTTGGAGGGGAGTTGCAGATGACCCGATTTTATACAAGTAAGTATTGCAAAAGCCAAGTGTCTCAGAAGGAGGCATGGTCTGAGTTATGGAAGATGGAAAGTCCTCAGGAAAGCGGACATTTGGTAAGACACTCCAAGGGCTGTATGGGTATAAACACTGACAAAAACTGTTGAATATATTAAAGTAACTTGGCTTCTTGAGGCTTCTTAGAAAACAATTTATATTGCTTATTTCCTAATGATTCTGTTATCATTTTTCCACCTGTTAGTCGCTTATTCATTTTGTTGAAAAGGAAACTGTTGTATAAAATGTAATTGTCTTGTGCAAAATGACATAAAACCTAAGATTAGAGTGAAAGCAAGATCATTGGGATAGGAACAGAGGAAGAAAAATCATGAGGAAACTGGAAACATCACTTTCATTTATTTTGCTATCTTGCTAAAATTAACTAAAAACAAAACAAAACAAAATAAAATGGTTAACTGCCTTTTTTTGCATTTAAAAATTTTTTTCTTTATATTCTACTTTAGGTAATTTGTTGTTGTTATACACTAGTATTTCATTCTGATACCAGACAAAAGAAAAAATTAGTACTATAAATGAAAAATTCGATGCGGCATTTGAATAAGAAAGTGTTATCAGAAAGCAGATAGTGAAATGCCAAATGCCTTATGCCTTGCTCAGTCTCCTTTTTATATAAGTAAATGTAGCAGTTTCAATTCACAAACAACATTTGAAGTCAAGAGAGAAAATGTACAGCCTTCATGAAGAGCAGCCATGTTCTCTGTCAGTATTTCTGTGTTTTTCTCTAGCACTTTCAATTTTGCTAAGAATAGTTTTCCAATATTATGCCTTAGTATCCTTTTACATCTGTTAAGAAGTAAGTATAACCATTTTCTTTAAAGATAGAGAAAATGAAGAATAAACATATTTTATGACAGCGTAGATTAAATAACAGATTCATATTCTAAGGAATATTGCTTCTTGCTGGTGCTCATATTTTATAGTTCAAGGGAAAGTAAAAATATACCATGTACAGTAATGCACAAAGATATCAGAAAGAATATCATTTCTGACTATTATAAGTATATCCTTGGATATATTTTTTCTTTTAGCAATTGACTTGTATCAAATAGAACAATAAAATTTTGTACCTTAACAATTTTTACTTTAGGCTTGACTTAGTTATTTCCAGGTTTTCAAAATAGTGTGTAGAGGACAAAAAGGTTATTTATGAAATAAGTGGAGTGTACTATCTCCTTAAGGATATATTTTATTTTTTTTTAATTTTTTTTAACGTTTATTTATTTTTGAGTCAGAGAGAGACAGAGCATGAACGGGGGAGGGGCAGAGAGAGAGGGAGACACAGAATTGGAAGCAGGCTCCAGGCTCTGAGCCATCAGCACAGAGCCCGATGCGGGGCTTGAACTCACAGACCGTGAGATCGTGACCTGAGCTGAAGTCGGATGCTTAACCGACTGAGCCACCCAGGCGCCCCAAGGATATATTTTTTTAAGTAAATATTTGGCAATGTGATAAATTAAAAATAAGAATGGATTAGAAGATAGATCTTGGCCCAAAGTTTGATTTCAGTACTTTCTTGCCTAATGACTAAAGAAGACCCTTTACCTCTGAATCTCACTGGTTCATCTGTAACATAACACTGATACCATATTTTCTCAACTCAAATCTACAGATTCTTTTTATGTCTCTGATATTTGATTAAAATGCTTAATTCTCCCACATTACTGCCTCACTGACATGCAAAGGATGAAGCATGAATTTACTGCCTTTGCTTAGGTGAATTGAGCCAAAGATCAGAGGTATCTGCTTGTTTTATTCTTAACTCAGTTTGATGTACTTCCTTCCATTGGTATGAAAATTGTCAATGTTTTAGAAGAGGTCAGAGGGAGGAAAGATAATGTGTGAATGATTTTGAAAGACTGGTAATTAGGTGCTGAATCTCTGTCACAAACAGGCCTACAAATTGACCTTCAAGAGAAGGTAATCATCAACAACCTGTAACTAAAAGAGAAATTAAATTAAAAATCTTAAATAACAGATTTGTCCAAATAGGAAATGGAAATAAGTCACATGTATTCTCCAACATGCTAATCTCTAATGTTTCCTGTCAATTCTAATGTTTCCATGTTAGGATTTATCAAGAGCCTCTCACACACACAAAAAAAACTTGTCCAATTGTTAGCAGTCCTCCTAGCTAAGGAAGGCTTTAGAAGTCTTAGCAGAGTAGGAACCTTATTAAAGACGGCACAAAATTAAACATTGATACTGAGTACGAAAATGAATATGTGGCTATTTATCTTATTATTATTTAAATGGTATTTTAAAATCAGGCTTTTTCAGGCTTAATTTAAACAAAGTAAAATCCACCATTTTTTAAGTATACAATTAGATAAGTGTTAAAAAATATTATAGATGTGTGAACATCACCACATTCAAGCTATATAACATTTCCATCAACCCCCTAATTATTCTCCTGCCACTGTGCTATCACATCACCACCCAGACCCTGACCACTGATTTGTTTTTCCCCTCTGTAGTTTTGACTTTTGTAGAATTTAAAATAAATAAAGTCATACAGTATGAAATATTTTATGTCGGGCTTCTTTTGCAAATGTATCTATAACACTGTGTATATCAGCAAAAGTTTCTTTTATTTCTGAACAATAATTTACATTAAACCAAATATATATAAACCAAAATTTGTTCATCCACTTAACAGTCGATAGATAATTCAGTCATTTTCAGGTTTTTTAACAGTTTCATTGAGAGATACTTTACATACCATAAAATCCACCTGTTTCAATGACTTTTAGTATATTCACAGAACTATGTCACCACAATTTAAAATATTTATTTTATTTTATTATTTTATTTTATTTTACTTTATTATTTTATTTTTTTTGAGAGAGAGCATGAGCATGTGCATGCACACATTCACAATGAGCAGGGAAGGGGCAGAGGCGGGAAGAGAGAATTTTCAGCAGGCTCCACGTCCAGCTTGGAGCTCTAAGCAGGGCTCAAGCTCTGGACTGTGAGATCATGACCTGAGCTAAAGTCAAGAATGGGATGCTTAACCAACTGAGCCACCCAGGCACCCCTTAAAATATTTAATTAGCCCAAAAAGAAATCCCTCATTTTTAAGCAATCACCTCCATCCCCCTTTCAAACTAGCCCATCTTCAGCAACTGCCAATCTATTTCCTATCTTTATAAATTTGCCCATTATTCACATTTTATATAAATAGAGCCACACAGTATGTAGTCTTTTGTTTCTTTTTTAATGTTTCAGGTTTTTTTTTTAAATAGCTGGTTAACATATAGTTTAATATTGGTTTCAGGAGTAGAAAATAGTGATTCAGCACTCACATATAACACCTAGTGCTCATCATAAGTGCCCTCCCATCTCATGGTTCATGAGTTTGAGCCCCACGTTGGGCTCTGTGATAACAGCTCAGAGCCTGGAGCCTACTTCAGATTCTGTGTATCCCTCTCTCTCTGCCTTTCCCCTGCTCACGTTCCATCTCTGTCTTTCTTTCAAAAATAAATAAACATTAAAATTTTTTTAAAGTGCCCTCTTAAATGTCTATCACCCATTTAGTCTATCTCCTGCCCAACCCTCAGTTTGTTCTATATAGTTAAGAGGCTCTTTATGGCTTGTCTCTCTCTCTCTTTTTTTCTTTTTTACTTTCCCCTATGTGTTTTGTTTCTGAAATTCCACATGTGAGTGAAATCATATGGTGTTTGTCTTTCTCTGACTGACTTATTTTGCTTAGCATAATACACTCAAGCTCCATCCACATCATTGCAAATGGCAAGATTTCATTCTTTTTGATGGCTATTCTATTCTATTACTCAGCCATCAAAAAGAATAAAATGTTTATAATATATTATATATATATAGAATAGAATATTATAGAATACAGTAAAGAATAGAATATATGTATAAACACACACACCACCACCACCAATACCACTTTTTTATCTATTCATCAGTCAATGGACATTTATGCTCTTTCCATGGTTTGGCTACTGTTGACAATGCTGCTATAAACACCTGGGTGCATGTGTCCCTTCAAAGCGTTTTTGTATCCTTTTGGGTCAATATCTAGTAGTACAATTTCTGGGTCATAGGTTACTTCTATTTTTAACTTTTTGAGAAAACTCCATACTGTTTTCCAGAGTGGCTGCACCAGTTTGTTTTCCCACCAACAGTGTAAGAGTGTTCGCCTTTCTCTACATCTTCGCCAACACCTGTTGTTTCCTGTGTGGTTAAATTTAGCCATTCTGTCACACGTGAGATGATGTCTTATTGTGGTTTTGATTTGTATTTCCCCGATGGTGAATGATGTTGAGCATCTTTTCATGTGTGATTGGCTTCTTTCATTTAGTATGAGATTTCTAAGGTTCATCCATGTTGTAGCGCATATCAGTACTTTATTTATTTTCATTGTCAAGTGTATAAATATATTTTATTTATCCATTCATCAGTTGATGGACTTTAGGATTCTATCCACTTTTTAACTTTTATGAATAACACCCTTACAAACATTTATGTATAAGTTTATTTTGTAGACGTGTGTTTTTACTTCTTTTGGGTACATATCTAGAATTGGAATTGCTGGATTACTTGATGACTCTACTTACTTATTTGTTTCCAGTTTGTTTTTTGTTATTTGTTTTGCCTCCACAAATACAGATACAATGAGATTCAATTAATAGTCTCTTATCAGAAATAGTTGGGGGTTTTGTTTGTAAATATCACAAGTGGAATTTCTATATTGTATAAAGTTAATATTTGATTTTTTGGGAAATTATTTAGCCAGACTGTTGTCCAAAATGATTGCAACATTTTATACTCCCACTGTAAATAGTTCTAGATTATATTTATTCTTTCTACCATTTTGAAAAGAAATGATTGCTTTTGTTTCCCTTGCTTTCAGCAATGTGTCTAATAAGAAGTTGCTGTGGCTGAGGTCAAAAGGTTGCTGTCTGTGTTCATCTCTAGGATTTTGATAATTTCCTCTCTCATATTTAGGTCTGTCATCCATTTTGCAGTTAGTTTTGTGTCTGTTGAAAGCAAGTGGTCCAGTTTCATTCTTCTTCATGTCACCATCCAGTTTTCCCAACATCATTTGTTGAAAAGACTGCCTTACTGCAAATACTGAAAGTTTGACTTCTTCCTTGCTGATTTGGATTGCCTTTTATTTCTTGTTGCTGTCTGCTTGCCGAGGCTAAGACTTTCATTACTATATTGAATAATAATGGTGGGGGGGGGCATCCTCATCTTACCCTGACTGTAGGGGAAAGCCTCTAAGTTTTCCCCCATTGAGGATGATACTAGCTGTGGGTCTTTCTATGTATGGCCTTTATGATGTTGAGTTATGTTCCATCTGTCCCTACTTTGATGAGGGTTTTTACCAAGAATGGATACTGTATTGTGTCAAATTCTTTTTCTGCATCTATTGACAGGATCATATGTTTCTTATTCTTTCTTTTATTAAAGTGGTATATGACGTTGATTGATTTCTGAATCTTGAGCCACCCCTGCAGACCAGGTATAAATCCCACTTGATTGTGGCAAATAATTCTTTTAATGTATTGTTGGATTCAATTTTCTAATATCTTCTAGAAATTTTTTGCATCCATGTTCATCGAGATATCGGCCTGTAATTCTTTTAAGTCGGATCTTTGTCTGCTTTCGGAATCAAGGTAATGCTGGCCTTGTACAATGAGCTTGGGAATTTTCCTTCCATTTCTATTTTTTGGCACAGTTTGAGAGAAATAGGTATTAATTATTCTTAAATGTCTGATAGAATTCCACTGGAAAGCCATCTGGCCCAGGACTCCTGTTAGTTTTGAGTACTAATTCAATTTCTTTGCTGTTCATATTTTCTATTTTGTTCTGTTTCAGTTTTGGTAGTTTGCAAGTTTCTAGGAACTTATCCACTCATTCCAGATTGCCGAGTTTTTTGGCATAAAATTTATCACAGTATTTTATTATAATTGTGTGTATTTCTGTGATGTTGGTTGTGATCTCTCCTCTTTTATTCATGGTTTTATCTATTTGGGTCCTTCCCTTTCCTTTTTGATAAGTCTGTATAGGTGTTTATCAATTTTGTTAATCTTTCAAAGAACCGCCTCTTAGTTTTTCTGATCGTTTCTATTCTTTTTGTTTATTTCCATACCATTTATTTCTGCTCTAATCTTTATTATTTACCTTCTTCTGATGGCTTTAGACTTTATTTGCTGTTCCTTTAGATGTAAGGTTAGGTTGTGTATTTGGGCATTTTCTTGCTTCTTGAGATAGACCTGCATTGTTGCTATATACTTCCCTTTGATGACTGCCTGGGGTGCATCCCAAAGGTTCTGGACTGTCGTGTTTTCATTTTCATTTGCTTCCATGTATTATTTTTTATTTCTAATTTTATTTTCTGGTTAACTCATTCATTCTTTTTAGTAGGATGTCCTTTGACCTCCTTGTATTTGCGGTCTTTGCAAATTTTTTCTTGTGGTTGACTTCAAGTTTCATAGTGTTGTGGTCTGAAAATATGCATAGTGTGATATCCGTCTTTTTTGTACTTGTTGAGGTCTGATTTGTGATCCAGTATGTGATCTATTCTGGAGAATGTTCCAGGTGCACTTGAAAAGAATGTGTGTTTGCTGCGTTAGGGTAAAATGTTCTGAATATGTCTGTTAAGTCCATCTGGTCCAATGTGTCATTCAGAGCCATTGGTTCCTTATTGATTTTCTGCTTAGGTGATCTGTCCATTGTTGTAAGTGGGGTGTTAAAGTCCCCTACTACTATTGTATATTTATTGGTGGGTTTCCTTATGTTTTTTAATTGATTTATATAATTGATGACTATCAAGTTGGGGGCTAGAATGTTTTCAATTGTTAGATTTTTTTCCCTAGATGAAAGGACCCCTTAATTTTGATATAATACCTTTTTTTTTAATCTCTGGTACAGTCTTTGGTTTAAAATCTAGTTTATCTGATATTAAGTATGACTACTCCATCTTCCTTTTGACATCCATTAGCATGATGATTCTTCATCCCCTCACTTTCAATCTGGGGTTATCTTTAGGTCTAAATTGAATCTCTTGTAGGTAGCATGCAGATCTTGTTTTTTGGTTTTGTTTTTTGTTTGTTTTTTCTTCTTTGCTTTTTCATCCATTCTGATACCCTGTGTCTTCTGATTGGAGTATTTGGTCCACTGACATTCAGATGATTACTGAT
This sequence comes from Felis catus, assembly GCF_018350175.1. Classification (NCBI taxonomy): domain Eukaryota; kingdom Metazoa; phylum Chordata; class Mammalia; order Carnivora; family Felidae; genus Felis; species Felis catus. The sequence goes on from NC_058371.1 coordinate 107,253,591, forward strand.
AGATATGAAATCAGTGTCACTGTATTACCTGTGAATTCATTGTTTCTGGAGAATAACTGTTTCTTTCTATTCTTTCTTGTTTTTTGTCTTTCTTTCCCACACAAAGAGTCCCCTTTGGTATTCCTTGCAGGGTTGATTTAGTGGTCATGAACTCCTTTAGTTTTAGTTTGTCTGGGGAACTCTTAAACTCTCCTATTCCTAACAACAGCTTTACTGGTTAAAGTACTCTTGGCTGCATATTTTTCCTTTTCACTGTGTTAAATATATCATGTTACTCTTTCCTGGCCTGCCAGGATTCTTTGAAAAGATCTGCTGCTGACCTCATTTATCTCACCTTGTACGTTAGGAATTTATTTTCCCTTGCAGCTTTCAGGATTATTTTGTTATCTCTGTACTTTGCAAAGTTTACTATGATATGTCTTGGTGTTGGCCAGCTTTTTTTGAGTTTTATGGGAGTTCTCTGTGGCTCTTGGATTTGAATGTCTGTTTCATTCCCCAGATTAGGGCAGTTTTCAGATACAATTTGTTCAAATAAACCTTGTGCCCCTTTTTCCATCTCTTCTTCTTCTGGGACTCCTATGACACAAATGTTGTTATGCTTCATGGAGTTGCTGAGTTCCCTAAGTCTACATTTGTGATCCAATATTTTTCTTTCCCGCTTCTTTTCAGCTTCATTATTTTCCATAATTTATCTTATGTATCATTTGTTCATTTTCTCTGCATCATCCAGCTAGTATCCTTATGATTGCTGTTTTAAATTCTGGTGCAGCTGCCCTGGAAAACAGTGTGGAGGTTCCTCAAAAAATTAAAAGTAGATCTACCCTATGACCCAGCAATAGCACTGTTAGGAATTTCCCCAAGGGATAAAGGAGTGCTGATGCATAGGGACATTTGTACCCCAATGTTTATAGCAGCACTTTGAACAATAGCCAAATTATGGAAAGAGCCTAAATGTCCATCAACTGATGAATGGACAAAGAACTTGTGGTTTATATACTCAATGGAATAATACTTGGTGATGAGAAAGAATGAAATATGGCCTTTTGTAGCAACGTGGATGGAAATGGAGAAGGTTATGCTAAGTGAAATAAGTTATACAGAGAAAGACAGATACCATATGTTTTCACTCTTATGTGGATCCTGAGAAACTTAACAGAAGACCGTGGGGGAGGGGGAGGGGAAAAGAAAAGTTACAGAGAGGGAAGGAGGCAAACCATAAGAGACTCTTAAAAACTGAGAATAAACTGAGGGTTAATGGGGGTGGGAGGGAGGGGAAAGTGTGTGATGGGCATTGAGGAGGGCACCTGTTGGGATGAGCACTGGGTTTGTATGGAAACCAATGTGATAATAAATTTCATATTAAAAAAATAAATAAATCCTGGTTCAGGCACATTACTTCTATTTATTTTGATTGGCTCCTTGGCCATGACCTCTTCTTGTTATTTATTTTAGGATGAATTCCTCCATCTGGGCATTTTGTCTAGGTCTCTGTCTTTTGTGTGTTAGGAAAGCCTATGCCTGGTGCTTTTCCAAGAAAGCAATCTGTGGTCAGCAGACCTGGTGCATACAGGGGTGGGGGTGCTGTGCTGGTCTTTGGGACAGGAGACTGATGCTGCTCTGGCTGTCAATCACACTTGCCCTATTAAAAAAGGCACCTGCAGAGTGCAGGGGCCTCACGCATTGTAAGGGGCTCAGGCTTACATTGTGTGTGTTGTGCTGCTCACTGAAGTACATTGGTGCTGATGGAAGGGATAAAAAATGGTTTGGGCCCACTCTCTTCCTTGAAGGGGGGAGTTTTCACCTGCTATTGTTCAGGAAGCCCTCAAGGAAGAGGGAACTATCTCCCCTCTTGTGTCCCAGGCTTCCATCAGATGCCTGCCTTCACTCTGTCTGAGTCTGAGCCCTCTGCACCCTTGGTGGTGGTGCAGTGCTCCTGTGTTTTATCTCAGGTGCATGGCTTGATTCAAAACTTCAAATATTAGGGACCTAGTACTTCTTGGACCTGCAGTGATCCTCTGAGGGAGTGTCTTGCTGTGCTGTGGCTGGTACTGGTTTGTCCCAGAAAAACAGTAGTACAACTAAGTAGAGGCTTGGATTTTATGGTAAAGGTTAGCAAAATGCCCTAGTCTTGGTTAGCTGCCCTCAGCAGGTGTCTGTGTTGGAATGCTAATTAACACACCAATTCAATGGTGACTACAGTCTCTTTCGTCCCCTGGAGCAGTGCCACCTCTTCCAAATGTATTCCAAGATGGGGAAGTGTCTCTCCCAGTGCAACCCAGGTGATCCTCAGATCATGGTGTCTCCTCTGGTGCCTCTGCTCTCCTTCTCCTCAGGAGCACCACTATGCCTGCCAGACTCCACCCGGGTGGTGGTACCGACTTCTAAAACTTCAGACTTTATGTTCTGCTGCTTATAAAAACTTGAGATAATCAGCCATTCTGGTTTTCCCAGTAAACGGTTTTAGGGAAATGTTTTTCTCCTGCAATTTCCTGAATGCTGCTTTCTCTCTCTACCCCCACGACTCTCTTTCTATCTCTCCTCTCTGTTCTCTGGCCATGATCAGGGCTCCCTCCCCTTTGCAGCACCTGAGATTCTTTTCTCCCTGAAATGAAATCACTGCACCTCCTAGATTCCATGATGTGGCCTCTTTTCTCCCACTAGTTGTGCAGTTTGTTCTCAGTCCTCAGATCGATTTCCTCAGTGTTCAAAATGGTTTGATAATTATCTAGCCATGTTTGAGGGACAAGGCAAGCATAAGACCCTACTCTGCCATTTTAACTCCCAAGTTGTAGTTATTTTAAAAAAATGATGTTCAATGTCATTTTCCTTTAACTGTTTGAAATATTTAATGTATATTTGATGTATATTTAATACATATATATACATATATATGTGTGTGTATATATATATATATATATATATATATATACACACATATATAAACATTTTGAGATATAGGATGGTATTTTCTTCCTCTACAGAAAACTTATGATTGCTTCTGTCAACATCTAGGTATAATAACCGTCCCAGATCATCTTAGTACAATTTCAAAGATTTATATGTTTTATTTCTGGCATGACCCATGTTGTTTCATTTCATCCTTGGTCCTAGTATGCCATTTGGGCCATCTTTCTTTGTTTTCTGTTTTGTTTTGTTTCAATTTAATTTTAGTTAGTTAACATATAGTGTAATATCGGTTTCAGGAATAGAATTCATTGATTCATCACTTACATATAACAAACACTGCTCAACACAAGCGTTTAGGGTCCTAATCTAAAACTTGGAGTTTTACTGAGAAAGCCATTCCATATTGGCTCTAGACCCCAGATTTTTTTTCCTCTTCACTTTAGGAAGTTTTGAAAAATATTGCTAGTTGCTTGGTTTCTGTCACTCAGCTAATCTTTTTGAATTAGCAGACTACCCCAGGAAAAGAAAGATTCTAAATGCAGGATTCACAACTCTATTTGTTCTCTGTCTCTTAAAATTTGGTCCTGCAAATGTTGGCTACATTAGTAGGTCTCAAATTTCCTTCCTTCCTTCCTTCCTTCCTTCCTTCCTTCCTTCCTTCCTTCCTTCCTTCCATCTGTCCATCCTTCCTTCCATGCTTTCCTCCTTCCTACCATTTATCCATCGTTCCTTTTATTCTCTCTATAGTCTTTCTTGTTGTTTTCATTAGTAGTTAGTCCAAATTTCTTAACTATTACCAAAATATTAAATCCTTTGATTAGATGACTTTTCAAAATTATTCATATTTGATGATCTTATAAAAATACATCTCAAAACTAATAAGAACAAATTTAGAAAACAAAATTTGGAGGATTTACATTTTAGATACTGATTGGCAAATACAATAAAAGATTTAATTTTTAAACAAAAGAAGTTATTTATCAAGATAACTGCATTCGTGTAGTGTAAATAACAATTTTAGGAACTTAAAAAATATAAATTAAATGATTGCTTCTAGGATTAATTTTCCTCTCTGTATTATGACCCAAGTAAACTTGAACATTAATTTTCTGATAATAAACAAAGTATACCCCACCCCAGAACTTCACAGGTGTTTTAATTATAATGTGTGCCCTAGGTATTCTTTTTAAAAAAACATGAAATTTATTGTCAAATTGGTTTCCATACAACACCCAGTGCTCATCCCAACAGGTGCCCTCTACAACACCCATCACCCACCCTCCAGTCTCTCCCACCCCCCCATCAACCCTCAGTTGTTCTCAGTTTCTAAGAGTCTCTTATGTTTTGGCTCCCTCCCTCTCTAACCTTCCTTTTCTTTTTTTTTTTTTCCCTTACCCTCCCCCATGGTCTTCTGGTAAGTTTCTCAGGATCCACATAAGAGTGAAAACATATAATATCTGTCTTTCACTTTATGACTAATTTCGCTTAGCATAACACTCTCCAATTCCATCCACGTTGCTACAAAAGGCCATACTTCATTCTTTCTCAATGCCAAGTAGTATTCCATTGTGTATATAGACCAAAATTTCTTTATCCATTCATCAGTTGATAGACATTTAGGCTCTTTCCATAATTTGGGTATTGTTGAAAGTGCTGCTATAAACATTGGGGTACAAGTGCCCTATGCATCAGCACTCCTGTATCCCTTGGGTAAATTCCTAGCAGTGCTATTGCTGGGTCACAGGGTAGGTCTATTTTTAATTTTTTGAGGAACCTCCACACTATTTTACAGAGCGGCTGCACCAGTTTGCATTCCCACCAACACTGCAAGAGGGTTCCCGTTTCTCCACATCCTCTCCAGCATCTATAGTCTCCTGATTTGTTAATTTTAGCCACTCTGACTGGCGTGAGATGATATCTGAGTGTGGTTTTGATTTGTATTTCCCTGATGAGGAGCGACGTTGAGCATCTTTTCATGTGCTGTTGGCCACCTGGATGTCATCTTTAGAGAAGTGTCTATTCATGTCTTCTGCCCATTTCTTCACTGGATTATTTGTTTTTTGGGTGTGGAGTTTGGTGAGTTCTTTATAGATTTTGGATACTAGCCCTTTGTCTGATATGTCATTTGCAAATATCCTTTCCCATTCCATTGGTTGCCTTTTAGTTTTTTTGATTCTTTCCTTTGCAGAGCAGAAGCTTTTAACCTTCATGAGGTCCCAATAGTTCATTTTTGCTTCTAATTCCCTTGCCTTTGGGGATGTGTCAAGTAAGAAATTGCTACGACTGAGGTCAGAGAGGTCTTTTCCTGCTTTCTCCTCTAGGTTTTGATGGTTTCCTGTCTCACATTCAGGTCCTTTACCCATTTTGAGTTTATTTTTGTGAATGGTGTAGGAAAGTGGTCTAATTCCATTCTTCTACATGTTGGTGTCCAGTTCTCCCAGCACCATTTGTTAAACAGACTATCTTTTTTCCATTGGATATTCTTTCCTGCTTTGTCAAAGATTAGTTGGCCATATTTCTGTGGGTCTAATTCTGGGGTTTCTATTCTATTCCATTGGTCTGTGTGTCTGTTTTTGTGCCAATACCATGCTGTCTTGATGATTACAGCTTTGTAGTAGAGGCTAAAGTCTGGGATTGTGACGCTTCCTGCTTTGGTCTTCTTCGAAATTACTTTGGCTTATTGGGACCATTTGTGGTTCCATACAGATTTTAGGATTGCTTCTTCTAGCTTTGAGAAGAATGCTGGTGCAATTTTGAATGGGATTGCATTGAATGTGTAGATAGCTTTGGGTAGTATTGACATTTTAACAATATTTATTCTTCCAATCCAAGAGCACGAAATGTTTTTCCATTTCTTTATATCTTTTTCAATTACCTTCATAAGTTTTCTATAGTTTTCAGCATACAGATCTTTTAATCTTTGGTTAGATTTATCCCTAGGTATTTTATGCTTCTTGGTGCAATTGTGAATGGGATCAGTTACTTTATTTGTCTTTCTGTTGCTTCATTATTAGTGTTTAAGAATGCAACTGATTTCTGTACATTGATTTTGTATCCTGCAACTTTGCTGAATTCATGTATCGGTTCTAGCAGACTTTTGGTGGAGTCTGTTGGATTTTCCATGTATAATATCATGTCATCTGCAAAAAGTGAAAGCTTGACTTCATCTTTGCCAATTTTGATGCCTTTGATTTCCTTTTATTGTTTGATTGCTGATGCTAGAACTTCCAACACTATGTTAAAGCACAGCAGTGAGAGTGGACATCCCTGTCGTGTTCCTGATCTCAGGGAAAAAGCTCTCAGTTTTTCCCATTGAGGATGATAATTGCTGCGGGCTTTTCATAAATGGCTTTTATGATGTTTAAGTATGTTCCTTCTATCCTGACTTTCTGGAGGGTTTTTATTAAGAAAGGATGCTGAATTTTGTCAAAGCTTTTTCTGCATCAATTGACAGGATCATATGGTTCTTATCTTTTATTAGTGTGATGAATCGCATTGATTGATTCACGAATGTTGAACCAGCCCTGCATCCCACGAATGAATCCCACTTGACCATGGTGAATAATTCTTTTTATATGCTGTTGAATTCAATTTGCTAGTATTTTGTTGAGAATTTTTGCATCCATATTCATCAGCGATATTGGCCTGTAGTTCTCTTTTTTTCTGGGTCTCTGTCTGGTTTAGGAATCAAAGTAATTCTGGCTTCACAGGATGAGTCTGGAAGTTTTCCTTCCCTTTCTATTTTTTGGAACAGCTTCAGAAGGATAGGTATTATCTCGCTTTAAATGTCTGGGAGAATTCCCCAGGGAAGTCATCTGGTCCTGGACTCTTATTAGTTGGGAGATTTTTGATAACTGATTCAATTTCTTTGCTGGTTATGGGTCTGTTTAATTTTTCTACTTCTTCCTGTTTGAGTTTTGGGAGTGTGTGGGTGTTTTAGGAATTTGTCCATTTCTTCCAGGTTGTCCAGTTTGTTGGCATATAATTTTTCATAGTATTCCCTGATAATTGCTTGTATCTCTGAGGGATTGGTTGTCATAATTCCATTTTCATTCATGATTTTATCTATTTGGGTCATCTCCCTTTTCTTTTTGAGCAGCCTGGCTAGAGGTTTATCAATTTTGTTTATTTTTTCAAAAAACCAACTCTTGGTTTTATTGATCTGCTCTACAGTTTTTTTTAGATTCTATATTGTTTATTTCTGCTCTGATCTTTATTATTTCTCTTCTTCTGATGGGTTTAGGCTGTCTTTGCTGTTCTGCTTCTATTTCCTTTAGGTGTGCTGTTAGATTTTGTATTTGGGATTTTTCTTGTTTCTGGAGATAGGCTTGGATTGCAATGTATTTGCCTCTCAGGACTGCCTTTGCTGCATCCCAAAGCATTTGGATGTTGTATTTTCATTTTCGTTTGTTTCCGTATGTTTTTTAATTTCTTCTCTACTTGCCTGGTTGATCCATTCATTCTTTAGTAGGGTGTTCTTTAACCTCCCTGGTTATGGAGGTTTTCCAGACTTTTTCCTGTGGTTGATTTCAAGCTTCATAGCATTGTGGTCTGAAAGTATGCATGGTATAATTTCAATTCTTGTAAACTTATGAAGGGCTGTTTTGTGACCCAGTATGTGATCTATCTTGGAGAATGTTCCATGTGCACTCGAGAAGAAAGTATATTCTGTTGCTTTGGGATGCAGAGTTCTCAATATATTTTCAATTCTATCTGATCCACTGTATCATTCAGGGCCCTTGTCTCTTCATTGTTCCTGTGTCTAGATTATCTATCCATTACTGTAAGTGGAGTATTAAAGTCCATGCAACTACCATATTCTTATCAATAAGGTTGCTTATGTTTGTGAGTAATTGTTTTATATATTTGGGGGCTCCCATATTCAACACATAGACATTTATAATTGTTAGCTCTTTCTCATGAACAGACCCTGTAATTATTATATAATGGCCTTCTTCATCTCTTGTTACAGCCTTTAATTTAAAGTCTAGTTTGTCTGATATAAGTATGGCTATTCCAGCTTTCTTCTGACTTCCAGGAGCATGATAGATATTTCTCCATCCCCTCACTTTCGATCTGAAAGTGTCCTCAGGTCTAAAATGAGTGTCTTGTAGACAGCAAATAGATGGGACTTGTTTTTTTCATCCATTCTGATACCCTATGTCTTTTGGTTGGAGCATTTAGTCCATTTACATTCAGTGTTATTATAGAAAGATATGGGTTTAGAGTCATTGTGCTGTCTGTAGGTTTCATGCTTGTAGTGGTGTTTCTGGTACTTTGTGGTCCTTGCAACATTTCATTCACAGAATCCCCCTTAGGATCTCTTGTAGGGCTGGTTTAGTGGTGATGAATTCCTTCAGTTTTAGTTTGTTTGGGAAGACCTTTATCTCTCCTATTCTGAATGACAGACTTGCTGGATAAAAGATTCTTGGCTGCATATTTTTTTCTGTTCATCACATTGAAGATTTCCTACCATTCCTTTCTGGCCTGCCAAGTTTCAGTAGATAAATCTGTCACTAGACTTATCAGTCTCCCTTTATATGTTAGGGCATGTTTATCCCTAGCTGCTTTCAGAATTTTCTCTTTATCCTTGTATTTTGCCAGTTTCACTATGATATGTGGTGCAGTAGATCGATTCAAGTTCCGTCTGAAGGGAGTTCTCTGTGCCTCTTGGATTTCAATGCTTTTTTCCTTCCCCAGATCTCAGCTATGATTTGTTCAAGTACACCTTCAGCCCCTTTCTCTCTCTCTTCCTCTTCTGGAATTCCTGTTATATGGATATTGTTCCATTTGATTGCATCACTTAGTTCTCTAATTCTCCCCCCATACTCCTGGATTTTTTTATCTTTTTTCTCAGCTTCCTCTTTGTCCATAATTTTATCTTCTAATTCTCCTATTCTCTCCTCTGCCTCTTCAATCCAAACTGTGGTCACCTCCATTTTATTTTGCACCTCATTTATAGCATTTTTAAGCTCCTCCTGACTATTTCTTATTCCCTTGATCTCTATAGCAATAGATTCTCTGCTGTTGTCTATACTTCTTTCAAGCCCAGCAATTAATTTTATGACTATTATTCTAAATTCTTGTTCCGTTATATTGCTTAAATCGTTTTTGATCAATTCATTAGCTGTCACTACTTCCTGGAGTTTCTTTTGGGGAGAATTCTTTCATTTCGTCATTTTGGATAGTCACTGGGGGTCGCAGAACTGCAGGGCACTTCCCCTGTGTTGTCTGGAGTAACTTGTGTTGGTGGGTGGGGCCACAGCCAGACCTGCTGTCTGTTCCCAGCCCACCTCTGGGGCCATAGTCAGACTGGTGTGTACCTTATCTTCCTCTCTCCCAGAGTCGGGACTCACTGTGGAGTGGTGTGGCCCCTGTCTGGGCTACTTGCACACTTCCAGGCTTTTGGTGCTGCTTCTATGGTATGTGGCATATTACCCAGGGTGGATCTGCAAAGTGCACAGGGGCAGGAGGTGCAGGCTCAGCTCCATTAGCCATTGGTGGTTCCCTGCAGGAGGGGCCCTGCAGCACTGGGAGGGAGGCAGGCCCGTTGGAGGGATGGATCCACAGAAGCACAGCATTTGGTATTTGTCTACTACAAGAAGGTTTGGTGAATTGGTTCCTTTTTGGGGTTTCTGCTGGGGGATGAGAGAGGGAGATGGTGCTGGCCAGCCCCTTTGTTCCCTGCTGAGCTGAGCTCTGTCTTCCAGGGCTCAACACTTCTCCCTCCAGGTGTCCTCTTGCCCTCCAGCTCTCCGAGGGGAGCTGTTCACTTATAACATTCCAGATGTTAAGTCCTGCTGGCCCTCAGAACTCATGCAGTCTGGCCCGTCCGCTTTTGCAAGGCAGACTTCATGGGCCCTGCCTTCCTTGGAGGGCTGCCCCTCCACTGCCACGGCTCCCTCCCGTCAGTCCGTGTAGCACGCACCGCCTCTCCCCCCTTCCTACCCTCCTCCGTGGGCCTCTTGTCTATGCTGGACTCCGGAGAGTCCGTTCTACTAGTCTTCTGGTGGTTTTCTGGGTTATTTAGGCAGATGTAGGTGAAATCTAAGTGATCAGCAGGACGAAGTGAGCCCAGCATCCTCCTATGCTGCCATCTTCTATTTACTATCGCCCTACGCATTCTTGAAACATCCTTCCTGGAATGTTTAAGTGAATGTATCTATAGCACATATTAAGTTTAAATATTTGATGCAATCTTTAAAAATATTTTAACATCTAATTTTAAAAATAATATGACTATAAATCTAAATTCCATATTTTTTAGAATATAATAAAACATTTTTATGTGCAAGATGATATATTTTTTAATGTTTATTTATTTTTGAGAGAGAGACACAGAGTATGAGTGGGAGAGGAGCCGAGAGAGAGGGAGACACAGAATTTGAAGCAGGCTTCAGGCTCTGGGCTGTCAGCACAGAGCCCGACACGGGCTCGAACTCATGGACTGTGAGATCATGACCTGAGCCAAAGTGATATGCTTAACCGACTGAGCCACCCAGGCGCCCCTTTGCAAGATGATATTTTTAAACATTTAAATATTTATTTAATTTTATTTAAAATCTTACTTGATATTTTGGAACTGTTACTTTTTTAGGCCTCAAATAATTGTATTTCAATGTTAAAAAAGAGTACATAACCTCAAAAGTTAATGGGAATATATTTTCTTGATTTTAATCTAGTAACTGCTCTAAGTTTAATTTTCTCAGGAGAAAAATGATCCCAAAGGGAAAAATCTGTCAGAAAAATTGTATCTCACACATTTTTCTACAAGTGACATATGCCAATCATTCAGGTTTCTAGTACTTTTACTGTTGTTTTACCTGTGTTACAGAGAATTTTTACCTCAGAATGACTTTGTTATAACTGAAATATGATTGACAGTAGTTATGATCCTCTTTTTAGATTCTTAATTCTAGCAAACATTTTTAATAAGTATCTAAACATAAAACATACATACTGAGTCAGTGATCCCAATAAATTGCATCAGGGTTGACTCATAACATTTGATGATTCTGATTAAGAGAAGACATTTAATTGGGGTGAAAAAGGAACTGAAGCGTTGGACAATCTAAACCAGATGGTATTAAACCCATTTCCAAAATATAAAATATTAATTTTTAAATGTTTTAAAAGGAATTAGTCCTCTGGTAATGAAATTAAGTTTCAAGTATAGAAATCAAATTATGTTTCACGGACAGTAATTTGCTTTATTTTGTAACCACAATAATTGAGATAAAAGGTAGGGGCTGATGATGCTGTTAACACAATATTTGAAATTGATTATTTAACTTTCTCTCTGTTGTACGTGTCTGAATGATATCTAAACATGTCCATCTTTGGTACTATAAAATAGTCAAAAGCTCATCGATGTTACTATTTCAGAGTAAAACTAGCTCTCCGAGGTGTATCTAGGAAATTTATTTTTTCCAAAATGTAGACATTTTTATCCACATGTATACATGCACATACACATTAGTGTGTGACTTCTAATGTTTTCAATGTTTTTAAATATATTTTATAGTAAGTTTGTGTGATTTTTTTCCCATGGAAGGACATTTTTCATATCAAGGCAAAATCACTATTTTGTAACATTACAGGTATAATTTACATTTTTTCGCTATAAAGTATTAATTGATATGCCCTATATTGTAGAGTGATTAAAAAATAAAGAACAAGTGGGGTGCCTAGGTGGATCAGTAGATTAAGCGTCTGACTTCAGCTCAGGTCATGATCTCACGGTGCATGAGTTTGAGCCCCGTGTCAGGCTCTGTGGTGACAGTTCAGAGCCTGGAGCCTGCTTCAGATTCTAGGTCTCCCTCTCTCTCTGCCCCTCCCCTGTTCACGTGCTGTCTCTCTCTATCAAAAATAAACATTAAAAAAAATTTTTAAAGAAAGATTGAGAGATCAGAAGATATCAATCATATTTTTAAACTAAAGTTATACTACAAAGTAATATCATTTTCATCTATAGCACTATGTCAATTGTTATTTTTCAATGGCTTTTTGAGTTATTAAGCTTAAATTTAAACTTTTTGTACAGATTTCTATATTCCTATGCTGACAATTTGAATGTGTTCTTACATCCCTGCCAATGTAAAAAATAAAAGATGCATATTAACATGTAAGGTGACTTATTTTTCCTTTTCTTAAATGTATGTTATATATCAGACATTACCTTTCACACTAGAAAAATCACTAAAGAACTTTTTGGAATACTCATACAAAAAGAAGTTGAAGTTTTAAAATATTTATGTGAAAATCGAAAACAAATAACATACTCCCAAAATATGGATGTTTAGAATTAAGTAATTTTAGTCTAGATATTTGCCTATATTGTATTTATTTATATAATATAAATGTAATCAAATATTAGTAGTAGCTTATTAAATTTATTCATAATAAATTAAATAATAAATTAACCCAATGTAATCAAATATTAGCAGTAGCTTATTAAATTTATTCATAATTTTATTCAAGGGCTTATATTGTTCATATTTTGTTCAGCAGATGGGTTGCTATTATAAAGAATGATTAAATCTATACAGTCTTACTGAATTCAGTACACTAGAATTGCTATTAATCTTATATCTACAGTGCTTTAAAATATGAAATGGATTGTATGGATTTCAAGTTACCTAGGCAGTGAAATAACCAGTCACTCATATAACCTGGTTAATCTTGGGTAATTACCCCAAATGGCTATAATACTAATTAAAAATTAACTTCAGTTCACTTATTTTTTTTAAATGGGAGAACACTTTCAAGATTAACAGAAAGTACCTTTCAAAGCAAAATAATCACCTCCATCTATTTTGTCATTTTGATGCAATTTATTCACTGATGCTGATAAATTAAAATTAAAAAAAAAAACTGCCAGCATGACTGTGAGATCAATGCAAGTGAAATATTTTGTTTACAATTTAACCTCCATTTCCCCTAGACTTTGCAGTTTTAATACCTATAGCAGTTGCATCTGACTCTATTGATCTAGTTGAAAATTAAAGGGCAAATAAAAAGCAATGAAACATTCTCATCCAGGGTTTGCTTGATTAATTAAAGCATGGTATGTTCCATGAAAACAAAACTTCCTATATTTGTTTTTATTTAAATTAGAATCACAGCTGAGAAGTATTAATAAATCTTAATAACTGCTTATATTGTTTAATGTTATATGGTTTTCACAGTACTCTGATATGTAAATTATTGAATTTGCTAATAATTTAGCAAAAGACTCAATTAGAGAATTACAGTTCACTGTAGCCCTTCTAAATGCAAGACACTAATATTAAATTCTCCATAGAAAGAAGTTTACTCTAACAGTCTATATTATATTTGCTGTCTTACAAAGGTATTAAATGCATCCTGAATATTATCACACAAAAAGAAAACCCAAAGTTAACAAGAAAATATATTTTCTTTTTTTTTAATAAATTTTTTTAATGTTTATTTATTTTTGAGACAGAGACAGAGCATGAACGGGGGAGGGTCAGAGAGAGAGGGAGACACAGAATCCGAAGCAGGCTCCAGGCTCTGAGCTGTCAGCACAGAGCCCGACGCAGGGCTCGAACTCACGGACCGCGAGATCATGACCTGAGCCGAAGTCGGACGCCCAACCGACTGAGCCACCCAGGCACCCCAAGAAAATATATTTTCTACTTAAACTTTGATATTTCTTAAAACAATCAATTTCCATTCTATGAATATTTAAATGTAATCATAGAACAGATCAGATCATAGAACAGGATTGGTAATCATGCTTAATATGAATTACCATTTAATGAGCACCTATTATGTACAAAGTGTGCCAAGCACTTTATACATTGTCTTTTATTTTCAAAATGTTGTAGCAACATGTATTATGACTCGTACTGTATAGCTGAGAAAATTAGAAAGATTATGCTGAGTGTCCCAATGTACAGAAGAATAAATGAATACATTGGAATTCATATAAATGTTGGCTGGTTGGTCCCTAAGCTCACAATATCTCTATGGGATCTACCTGCCAACAAATTATTTTCATATTATTCACTTTTCCTTTGAATATAAGACTACTCAGATGATAGAAAGTAGTTGCTAGATACAATTTTCCTATACTTTCCAGATAAGTAACGGTTGAGAATTTCTGTCCTTTTAGTATGAAAGTTGCACGATCAAAGAAGCAAAACAGAATTTCCTCTTTTTTTCTTTCTTTTTTTTAACCTGCTCTAAAGGTAAACTTAAATAATTTTATTTAAATGTATTAAATGTATAACTGAGTACAGTTTTAAAATACAACAAAAAATTTATCTAAAGTGGTTTCTTTGAACATATAGATTATTTTTTGTCCAGAATATCTGAAATATTATATAATGTTCTCTTTAAGAATAAGTTTACTATAAATACCATTTTAGACCCATTATGCCTTCTATATTTCCTTAATTCCACTTCCCTCAAAAGCTCCAATAAATTCTTGTCATACCCTCACATCTTGCAATGTATTGGCAACTGCCACAGCCAAGTTGTAGGCAGGCAAGTTGCATAGCTTTGAAATACGACCATCAAGACATTGAGTCACTAGGAGATGAATGTTCAGATTGGAGAAATTAATAGCTTAATTTTTATTTTTGTCAATATTGTATATTTCACTTATCAGCCAAATATATATTTGATTGATTTTTGTACAAAGAATCAAAGTACTTAATTGTATGAATGAGATAGCTTTTACAATAAATGCTGTATAAACATTATACATTTATATGGGAAAAAATAAATGTCCATGCTAACCTAAAAAATATATATATATAAAATAACCTAAAGACACTCTCAGATTGAAAGGGAAGGGATGGACAACCACCATGCTAGTAGATGTCAAAAGGAAGATGGAGAAGCCATACTTACATTAGACAAACTAGATTTTAAACCAAAGACTGTAATAAGAGATGAAGAAGGGCATTATTTCATAATTAAGCATTCTATTCATCAAGAAGATCTAACAATTGTAAACATTCTTGCCCCAAGTTGGTAGCCACCAATTATATAAATCAAGTAAAAACAAACGTGAAGAAACTCACCAATAAAAATACATTAATACTAGGGTACTTTAAGACCCCACTTACAGCAAAGGACAGATCATCTAAGCAAAAATCAACAAGGAAACAATGGCTCTGAATGACACACTGGACCAGATGGACTTAACAGACATATTCAGAACATTTCATCCTAAAGCAGCAAATACACATTCTTTTCAAGTGCACCTGGAACATTCTCCAGAATAGATCACATACTGGATCACAAATCAGACCTCAACAAGTACAAAAAGACTGATATCATAGCATGCATATTTTCAGACCACAACACTATGAAACTTGAAGTCAAGCACAAGAAAAAATTTGCAAAGACCACAAACACAAGGAAGTCAAAGGACATCCTACTAAAGAATGAATGGGTTAACCAGAAAATTAAAGTATAAATAAAAAAAATACATGGAAGTAAATGAAAATGAAAACACGACAGTCCAGAACCTTTGGGATGCACCCCAGGCAGTCATCAGAGGGAAGTATAAAGCACCAATACATACCTGTCTCAAGAAGAAAGAAGGGTCTCAAATACACCATTGAAACTTATATCTAAAGGAGCTGGAAAAGGAAAAGGATAAAAAACCTAAAGGCATCAGAAGAAGGTAAATAAAAAAGATTAGAGCAGAAATAAATGATGTGGAAACAAACAAAAAGAACAGAAAAGATCAGTGAAACTAGAGCTGGTTCTTTGAAAGAATTAACAAAATTGATAAACCCCTAGCCAGACTTATAAAAAAGAAAAGAGAAAGGACTCAAATAGATAGAATCACAAATGAAAGGACGTATCACAACCAATACTATAGAAATACAAGTAATTATAAGAGAATATTACAAAAAATTATATGCCAACCAGTTGGGCAACCTGGAAGGAATAAATAAGTTCTTAGAAACATAGAAACTACCAAAACTGAAACAGGACAAAACAGAAAATTTGAACAGACCCATAACCAGTGAAAAAATTGAATCCAGTAACCAAAACTCTCCCAACAAATAAGAATCCTGGGCTGGATGTCTTCCCGGGAGAATTCTACCAGATATTTAAAGAAAAGTTAGGGGCACCTGGGTGGCTCAGTCGGTTAAGCATCTGACTTCAGCTCAGGTCATGATCTCGTAGTTTGTGAGTTTGAGCCCCGCGTAGGGCTCTGTGCTGACAGCTCAGAGCCTGGAGCCTGCTTCTGATTCTGTTTCTCCCTCTCTCTCTGCCCCTCTCCCGCTTGTACTCTGTCTCTGTCTCTGTCTCTCTCTCAAAAATAAATAAAACATTAAAAAAAAGAAAAGTTAATACCTATTCTTTCTCAAACTGTTCCAAAAAATAGAAATGGAAGGAAAATTTCCAATCTCATTCTACAAGACCAGCATTACCTTGATTCCAAAACAAAAGACCCCACCAAAAAGGAAAATTACAGACCAATATCCCTGATGAACATGGATGCAAAACTCCTCAACAAAATGCTACAAATTGAATCCAACTGTACACTAAAAAAAATTCTTCAATAGGAACAAGTGATCTGCAGGGGTGGTTCAATATTCACAAATCAATCGTGTTACACCACATTAATAAAATAAAAGAATCATATGATCTCGATAGATGCAGAAAAAGCATTTGACAAAATATAGCATCATTCTTGGTAAAAACACTCAATAAAGTAGGGATAAAAATGGAACATACCTTAATAACATAATAACTAGCCATATTCAAAGGCTAGTATCATGCTCAATAGGGAAAAACTGACAGCTTTTCCTCTACAGTCAGGAACAAGACAGGGATATCCACCCTCACCATTATTATTTATATAGTACTGGAAGTATTAGCCCCAGCAAGCAGACAAGAAAAGAAATAAGAGGCATCTAAATCAGCAAGGAAGAAGTCAATCTTTCACTATTTGCAGACAGCATGATACTCTATGTAGAAAACCTGAAAGATTCCACAAAATTTACTAGAATGGATACATGAATTCAGGCAAGTTGCAGCATGTAAAATCAATGTACAGAAATCTGTTGTATTTCTATACACCAATAATGAAGAAATAGAGAAATCAAAGAATTGATTCCATTTACAATTGTACCCAAAACCATAATATAAAAATATTATTAAAATGATTATACTACCCAGCAATATACATATTTAATGCAATCCCTAGCATTTTTCACAGAGCTAGAACAAACAATCCTAAAATTTATATGGGACCACAAGGTACCCTAAATAGCCAAAGCAATCTTAAAAACAAACAACACTCAGCCATGTAAAAGAATGAAATCTTGCCATTTGCAATGACATGGATGGAGCCAGTGTGTATTATGCTAAGTGAAATAAGTCATAGAAAGACAAATATCTTATATTTTCACACATGTGGAATTTAAGAAACAAAACAGACAAACATGAGGGAAGGGTAAAAAAAGAGGGAAGCAAATCATAAGAAACTCTTAACTATAGAGAACAAACTGAGGGTTGATGGAAGGGAGGTGGGCTGGAGATGGGTTAAAATGGGTGATGCATATGAAGGAGGGCACTTTCTGTGTTGAGACTGGGTGCTATAATGAATGGTAATTAATGATGAATCACTAAATTCTTCTGAAATCAATATTACACTTTGTTAATTAACTAGAATTCAAATCAAAATTTGAAAAATAAAATAAAAGAACTACAACTTTATGAGGTATAAACACAGTACAATAAATTGCATATTTAAAGTTTAGTCATTTTTGACAAATTAATACATCCTTGAACCATCACCATGATGAAGACAACATACATTTCTATTGCCTCCAAAACTTTCCTTGTGCCCCATTATAATCACCCCTGTTCCACCTCCCATTCTTAGGCAGTCACTGATCTGGTTTCTTTCACAACTGAATTTTATTCAATTAAATTAATTTTACATATTCTTTTGTCTAGTTTCTTATATTTAGCATAGTTATTTCAAAATCCTTACATATTATTTTCTGCATCAATAATTCACTCATTTTATTGCCAAGTAGTGCACCATCAAATGCATAGAACAAGTTTTCCATTCATTTGTTGACATTTGATTTGTTTTCAAGTTAGGGATTTTGTAAATTAAGTTTTTATATACACTAATATAAAATTCTTGGGCATGTTTTTGTTTAATTTGAGTAAACACTTAGGGGCACAATGCCTGGGTTGCCTGGTAGGTGTATGTATATTTGTAGTTTCCCCATGTCCTTACCATCAGTAGTTTTGTCAGTAATATTTTAATCTTACTCTTTCAAATAAATGTATCAAACATCAAAAATACGTATTTTGCTAAATATACCACTTAAATATAATGCTCTGTCCAAGAAGACTTCACTTGCAAGACTTGAGGAGATCCTTTCTGAAAACAATCTTGAAGTAAATATTTTTTAAAGAATACCAATAAAGCCAGAAGGAAATGTGTAGATAATAAGAATAGATGATTAACAAAAATTCATTGACTGAAAGAAGAATTTAAGGAAATAAAAAACATAGTGAATGATTCTCGCAGTATGCAATGGCAATGGTGATGATGTTAAATATCCAGAGGTTGAGAGGCACCAACAGAATCCTATCCCTTCTTTATGGTGAGGCTGAAATGTAATCATTCGTGAGAAGCCTTTTCTTGTTCACATTTAAGGTTTACTTCTGCTTTCTATTGCAGAGTGATTTCCTCTATAATTAATCCCATAACACTCTGTCTTTTGATTTCTCATTTTAAGTCTTCTAATAAAGGGGAAAAACATGCTGAAGATCCTGATTTCACACTTAGTTAGATGGCTAGACAATCACCCAACTATATTTCGCTTCTATAAAATGGAGATAACTAACCATTTCAAGGATTCTTACAAGGGTTAGACTGTTGAAGCACTGTGGATATTTCCACTATAGTTCCTTATTTTTTCTGATCACAAGGTTATAATGTCCTCACAACACTGAACAGATTTATGTTTTATTGAATAGATGCAAAAAGTGAATATTTGAGTTTTAAACACACACACACACACACACACACACACACACACACACACACACACACACTTCTTTGGCATATACTCTCATGAGTGAAAGTGATTATTCATCCAGTAGACCAGTAAAATATTCATATACTGTTGGGATTAAACCTATTTTGTGATACTTCATGGGTTATACTCTTTCCAGTAAACATAATTCACAACAGCAAAATAAGACTTGAAGCATATCCTGCAGTGGGTGACAAATAACACCTGCCAAACTATAATGCCAGTATCTCCCTTAATAGAACAATTTTCAATAATTTGCTTTAAATCTGACAGAAGACTTACTGTTGGGAACACAGTGACAGGCACTTTATAATGAGATCAGCTGGTACTCATAAGTGGTTGAATTCAACCCAATATCTACCCCAGCCATTTACTCTTATAAGACTGCATGTCAGGTACAATTCGCTATTGCTATACATCCAGAGTCCAAAGTAGAAGCCAGTTATATCCATGTAATCCTACCCATGGAGTGACTTAAATCATGCTACCCCAATTAGCAATACATCTTTTTCTGCTTTTCATGAGGGAGAGTCAAATTCAGTTTTAATCAAAAATTCGTAATAATAGATGTTCACCCAGTATGATTCCAAAGTTTGCATGGCAACATCTGAAATATAAATCCAACAGCTGAACACATTACAACAGCATAATCTCCCTTTAATGACACATTCTTGCTTTTTGTTTACTTTTATTTTTGTGGCAAATAATTTATCTGTTTGCTCCACAGAAATCCAAATTCTTATTTTAATAAAAATAGGTTTTTTTTCCTATTTAAAATAATCTGCAGCCTTATCTTTCTCTGAAGTTAATGTGCTTTGACATTGATGGATATGGAAATAGCTAAAATCATTGGCAATGTGTTAAGAAATATTTTGTTTGGTGGGGGGGGAACCTGAGTGGCTCAATGAGTTAAGCATTTGATTCTTGATTTCAGCTTAGGTCATGATCACATAGTCATGAGATTCAGTTCCTCAATGGGCTTTGCGCTGGGCATGGAACCTTATTAAGTTCTCTCTCCCTCTCTCTCTCTGCTCCTCCCCTGTTCACATACTCTCTCTCTCTCTCCTCTCTCTCTCTCTCTCTCTCTCTCTCTCTCTCTGTCAAAAATAAAGAAATATTTTTGAAGTCTTATGATAATTTATAGATAACCAACATCACTGTTTGTGGTCAAATATAGTTATTTTGAAATATGACCATATGAAATATCCTTAATCTATTTAATGGGCTGGAATTGTTTAAAATTTGTGAGCATTTTACTTTGTATCCCAATGGTTCATTGCTGTTTATACATTTATCTAGCTGTCTTGTATTTTATCCCTGTTCCATTACTATTTCTCCCAATAGTTGTTAAAAAATGATACTGCTTGGCACAGAAACTGATCTGTATAGTTATGCTATAAAAATATGGTTCTGCTTGTTGCTGAAGAATTATGACTTTTCCCCACCTGTGCTCTTTTGTGTGGCTGAAATGGGAACCAGATACCAAATTCTTTACTGAAAACATTGAAAACTATTTCTAGACCCATTGTGTTCATTTTGGATTGCTGCTATAACAAATCACCACAAACTCAGTGACCTAAAATAATACAAATGTATTATTTCATGTTTTAGAGATCAGAAGCCTAAATGTGCTCTCAGGGCTGCATTCTTTTTGGAGCCTCTAGAAGAAAAACAAAACAAACAAAAACAAAAACAAACCTATTTCTTGTCTTTTCCAGCTTCTAAAGTCTGTCTCCCTCTAACATCCAAGATAGCAGTTTATATCTTTTCACTCTCCCCGCACTCTTCCCAACATTTGACCTCCTGCTCTCTCTTATAAGAGGATTGGGATTACATCAGGCCCAATGGGATAATGCAGGATAATTTTTCCATCTTAAGGACCTTAACTTAATCACATTTATAAAGACTTTTTTTTTTTTTTTTGTCATATATACGTTCTCCCAGGCCTCATGAAATCTAAATAACTCCATGTCTTTTATTGGAAAGGAAACTTTACATAAGTTTATAAAGCCATGATTATCCTAGAAAATTCCTTAAATTCACCTATTTAGCTACTTCCCAATAATAATTCATTATCTCCACCTTGTACCACTTTTGGAGTGCTCCCTACAAATGTCTTGATGGCCCAAAGCTTTTCTTATACAAGCCTAGAAAATGCAACACCGTTCTTGATTCCTCAGTGTCAAGCCAAAGTTGTGGGAAGTTTCTAACCCCACTCTAACCAACAGGTATGGACTATACAGGTAAAAACCTAGCACATGTCTTTCTTTTTGTGAATCTAACATGTTTCATTCTTATTACAAAACACCATGGTGTTGACAAGGGAAAAATTTTTTGCGTTCTAGTTTTCTATATCTTGTGTCCATTCTTCATAAGTAAGAAAGCCTCTTAACGTAGTTATCAATGGCAGAAGTAGTACTAATCTATAACGTAGAAGAACTTATTGTAATCCCTTGTCTTAACATCTGCATATATATTTTAGTCAAAAAAGTTGCATGTAAGTTCCATTTGTATTTTGTGTTTGTTTTTCTTATCTTAAAATTTATTTTAAATTTCAATTTTGATATTAATTTGTTTTATTTTGTTTTTCTTTTGCTAATAATTAAGAGTATGAAATCTAACAACACTTTCTTACTGATAAAGTAATTTTAAAGCATTTGAATCATTAAAACTATTTTCTTGAAGTTTAATTTAAAAACTATGTTGATGATGTAATGTATTACTTTAATGAAATAACTGTTATTCATGAAATTAGCAAATATTTAGTGAGTGAAAGATATTTTGCTAGGCAGAAAAAGAGAGAATGACTATATTATAGTCTGAGTTCCCAAGTGGTAATCTAGCACTAATATTTTAATGAATAAATTAAAATCATAGGGAAGTTATTCATGCTTAAGGAAACAAAAGATGATCAGTTATTAAGGCAAGAACTCATCTTCTACATATTTTAAACAGTAATAATTTTTGTTGAGTTGAAACATAGTTTAAATAAAGGGCAGACAGTTGATATTAAACTTGGACACTTTGGTGGTATATTAAGAGCTATAACTTCAAATGCATAAAGAGCCAATGAAGGTTTTGAACAGGTGGATGATAAAAACCTTCTTTAGAAAGATGGGTCTAGGTTCAGAATTGAAGATGTACTTCAGATAGGAGAAGACTGTAGGAAGAATTAAAAAATATAAAGTTTTGAGGTGGCCATTATGTAAACATATTTGGGGACATTTGAAAGAGATATTGCCCAGGTAGAATCAGCAGAATATATCTATTCATAGAAAATGACAGGAAGTCGTTTCATCCTTTGTGGTTGGCAGAACTGTGTTATGAAGAAAAGAGAGTAGTAGTGAAAAGTTCCTACTATGTAGGCTCAGAAGAAAACTACTTCCAGAAATAGTTTTCTGATTGCTTCTTTCTTTCCTAGGAAACTTCATGTAGTCTGTTAAACAACTAGATTGATGATCACTCCTAGATTGTGGGAAACTAAAATGAAAGTGTCTTTCCACACATGGAATAAAGTTGCACATTAGACATCAGTGTTCTTTTCCCTCAAGGCCAGTGTGATTTATTGTCTGTGGTCATTGTAAGAGCAGCTGTGGCTGATGCTGGGATCACTCATAGGTGATATAGCAGCTTCTCTGGGTACTTGCATTTCACAGAAGCAAAGCACCATTGGAACTGGGCCACAGAAGACAGATTTTCTTCCTTAACTGAGATCCTGTTACAGTAATCAATTCCCCTTATATGAACCTTTCTAGAATACTCTCAAATGGGCTTAATTTCATCTTGACGAAAATTCCCACATTGCTATGTTCTTGTGGAGTTTCTGGGGATGGGGGAGATTAAATTGTATGAAATTATAGTGTAATGCATTAATATCAGTATATCTTGGGCTAGTGCCCTATGTGTAGGGCAACATTATTCAAGATCATTTTTGTAAAAATGTCCTGCATGATTTTTTTCTTATTTTTATTACTTTTAGTTCCAATCCTCAAGTTCATGATTTATATAGAATCTACCTCAATAGCACTCTCAAATATTCAAGAAAGAGCAATCATTTAATTATGTGTTTCTCAAAGAGCTGATAGCTGTATGCCAGATTTGCATAGATTACGAGAAACATACTGCTTTACTTTGTTTCCCAAGGATGCAATGTGTGTTTCTGTGGGATTCAGAGTTTGCTAATCTTGGAGATATCATTTTACCAGAAGCTAAAGAAATTATTTTTAGATATTATGCCAGGGTCCTAAGAAAATGACTTTTATCCACTCAGAACATACAATGCATATGCTATTGGAAGACCTTTTCAAAGAGTGCAGTGTGGCCATATATGAGTGAGATTCTACAGGGCCTAACAATGTTATCCTTGGGAAGGAAGTAGATTTACACATCCCAAGAAAGATTGCTTTAAAATCCAAATCACCAAATGTTAAAGAAAATAGTGGCTACAATACATACACTGGATTCATAATACCAGTATACTGAGGAAAAATATGCTATTTGCATATTAGATGAACTACTCTTTTCTTCCAGGATTGGTAGAACAATGGCTTCAAGAATTAGAAATGACCAATTCCAGATATGAATGATACATAGTCAACAGTGATTGATAATCAAGGTTCTGTAGTAAGTAGTGATTGATTTAGCCACAACCTAACAGAAATTAATAACATTATAATATAATAAAAATAGACTATTATGAGAGTTCACCAAATGAGAGATAAATTAATGAAACCCCAGATCCAAGAAGGGAATGGTTTTCGTATGACAGAACTCAGAAATCCTATTGAATGGTGGTAACCTTTCTTTGCTTCTTTACAGAGGTCTCTAAAATACAATCTCTTGGGGTACCTGGGTGGCTCAGTTGATTGAGCATTGACTCCTGGTTTTGGCTCAGGTCATGATCTCACATTTTGGTGACTTCAAGCCCCACATCGGGCTCTGCACTGGCAGCATGGATCCTGCTTGGGATTCTCTCTCTCTCTCTCTCTCTCTCTCTCTCTCTCTCTCTCTCCCTTTCTCTCTGCCCCTCCCCCACACTTGCCATCTCTCTCAAAATAAATGAAATGAAATGAAATGAAATAAAATAAAATAAAATAAAATAAAATAAAATAAAATAAAATAAAATACAACCTCTTTCTTAGTTTGGCAGTTGGAACTATTACTTAATTTCCAGCAGGTCAAAATTGATTATCAAGCTAATATTTTAGCTACATATATCAAAGCATTGTTTTAAACCTAGGAAACTGGGGAGAATCTCACACTTGTTTTAGTAAGTAATATTTGTGCTCAATTTTCACAGCAAGGGAAAAGAAAACAACACTGAGAAAAAAGGGCTGGTCATATTCCTGGAATTACCAGAGATGCAAATTGTAACATCGTATATCAATTTTTACCTATCCTCAGCAACTCAAGATTAGAAGAAGTATATTTCCTTGGATACTGGTATCCTAAAAGAAGAATGAGTCTGGGAAATCCTTCCAAGTCTTCTGAGAGAAATTGCATTCTCCTCAGTATAACTGAGAGAAGTGTGTTGGGCTAGGGGAGTGTGTAAAACTGTTCCAGGTTTGCTCCTAAAACATTTTAAGCTTCAAAATCAGAAGAATAAGTATTTAAAAAAAGGAATGGAAAGACAATATTTTTTTTCAGAATCTTCTCTGCTGTTGGTATCCAGATAGTAGACTAAGTAGAAGAAAAAACAAAAAACGCAGGGATACTAAATTGAGTGGGATGAATGTGGAGACAAAGAAACTAGAAAGAGTGGGTGAAATGCTGGAGTTTCACAAAGAATTTAAGGCTCTGGTAAGATGTTATTAATCGGGCTCTCTATATTATTCATTGATAGACAGATAAGCCAACCCATGTGGTGCTGATGAGAGACTACTGGCCTAAATTAAGTGCAGAAACAAGTTTCTGATGTATTTAAGTATTTCCAGTTATATGTAATATGTAATATGTACAATATGTAATATGTACAATATATGTACAATATGTAATATGTAATTGTACAATATGTAATGTACAATATGTAATATGTACATTGTAATTGTAATATGTACATATTGTAATGTAATATGTACAATGTAATTGTAATGTACAATATGTAATGTACAATATGTAATACGTACAATATATGCACAATATGTAATATGTACAATATATGTACAATATGTAATATGTATATGTATATTGTATATGCACAATATATGTACAATGTGTAATATGTACAATATATGTACAATATGTAATATGTAAATGCTCTGGGCTAAGAAAGTTTCCAAGTGATTTGCCTTAATAATATTAGGGATATTGTAGTCCATTTGTAATGAGTCCATTTTTGTTATATCTATACTAGAATTGTGTTGTAGTTATACAATAATTTGTCCACAATAGTTTCTTTTATATACTGTTGTCTTCATTGGAATATAACTAATAACCACTAATTTTAGGATTATACAATCTAGGTTCTTATCATGATTTTCCATTTTAACTTCATGTCTATATAATAGCTTTGAATTCTCCTATTAATCAGATAGCAGTTGGACTGTACCCATCTTTCTTGCAATGGGGCAATAGTAATAAGTTGCTGACCATAACAGATTCGTTTTTCAAAATAAATACAAATGGGAAATTTTTTGTATTATATACGAAAATTCCTTTCAATCACTTTTGATGGATAGACTTGCCGTCAAAATGTCTTTTTGCAAATATTGGTACACATAGTCCTCACAATTTGTATAGTTAAATAGCTGAGAATGTAGTAAACATCAACACCCCTAAATTGGAAAAGAGCTTAATGATGGTGGTGCAGTTGGTCAAATATGATAAAATTTCAAAAGCAAGGAAAACGTGGGAGAAAAAAAGTCATATCTAACCATGAATTTCAGCTAACAGAAATATATTCACATAAAGATTCAAACTGATTTAATGTATATATTTTTTATTTAAAATATATCTGAACCTATACTCTATACATGTCCCACATAAACATAAAGATAAAAGAAATAATAGTTTAACAACATAAACTCATGCGAATTGTACTACTTCCCTGCTAACCAGGCAAGTCTATGGCCATTGAATCGATACATCTAGGACATGACCAATATTAATGACAATCTCTTTGAAGACTGGTAGTGTATACGTAAATTTGCATAAATGAGTTAGTTTTTTAGATTATTTTGCCTCTTCAACTAATTTCTAGATATTTTCCTATATCTTCTATAATGATACTCCATATTATTAAATAATTTAACAATGTGTAATTTAAGGGTTAATGACAACATTTCTTTTTTCTCTACATGGAAGAAGGAAGAGTCAAGATTATAATTTATGGGCTGTTAATATAAAACATTCCAAAAGTGAAGCAAATATAAGTAAATAGAGGAGACAATCTGTATAGAATAAAAATAGTATAAATGAAACTCAAATTGTCTTCTTACTGTGGTAAGAAACTAGCATTTAATATCATCATTTATAATAAGAGAAAACAAGTTTGTCCATTTTATTATTCTACTTAGTTCACTTTGAATAGTAAAATATAGTATACTGGTTTATAATTTCCCAGGTAAGTATTAAAAAATTAATGGTAGCATATTACTAAAGTGCTTCTTCATCAAATTCTCCAAATTCATATAAACTAAAAAGAATTCCAAGGTTGATTCCATTTCTACTCTTTACAGTGCTTCCCAGAATTCTTCCATGACGTTTTTTGTTTTTTTTATACAAGTGTTCATATTCCTAAACCACTACTTTCAATCTTCTTCTCAGGTTCTTTCATACTCTCCTTGAGTGAAATAATCCATAATTATAGCTTCATCTAAAATCCCACAGTTAGGTCATCCCACTTCCTAGGCCCATTTTATTTTCCCCTGTAAACTATTAGAAAGTTTCATATCTACCCTCTCAAATCTTAAAGTTGTCATCCTCACTTTTAGACTTGTCCAACAACCTGCATTCCTTATTGTGGTGAATATTAGCACAGTCTAAATAGCTTTATAGAAAATTTACGAATGGGCCACAAAACACCCTTTAAAATTTTTTTCTTTCTTTTGAACATAAAGTTAACTTTATTAAAGTGTCTACCTTCTTTACCAGGACCATATACTTTAGGGAGGCTGGCCTCAGCTCCAACCCCCATAGGGTGGGTACAAATGGATTTAACTCAATCACAGTAGAAATACTTAACTTACCAGAAACTGAGTTTGTTATTGAAATAAAGGCACATTAATAAATGAAGAGAATCTGTTAAGAGTCTTCAGGGCAATGATTTTTTTTTTTTCTGGGAAAGACATACAGGACTGATAATCTTTTGTCCCCTCGTTAGTTTTTGATGTGATGTCTAAAATGTAGAGGTTTTCTAACATGATGATAAATTTATCTAACAAAGTTGACAAAGAAGTAAAAGTGATAAGCTGAGTATTTAATGACATCACTAAGCCACTGAATTAACTAACCATAGGCTTATCATATACTGGGACTTCTTATATATGTATTATAATTTCCAGTGTCATTATTGATGTAATTATAAGTAATTTTCTTTTGTAAGTTTAATTGAAAACATCCTGATATAAATGTCTATGATGGAAAAGTGGGCATTATCCTGCACACCATCTTAAAACAGTTCTCCTATTGTTTCTAAATGATACATTCTATGTATCATTTGAATGAGATATTTCCTCTTTGTCAAAATCTGTGCTACTTCAGTTTTTAAAAGAAATCTGTAATTGAAGCATCTTCTGAAATCCATAGACCTAACCCACATCAAAAAAAAAAAAAAAATCAGGTTGTTTAATATGATAAACACTTGAGGGTTTTATTTATCTTTTTTTTTCAAATTAGTAAACATTATTAGTAATGCTTAGTACAATCTTGGAAAATAATAGATATCTACTTTCTTGAATGAATGAATGATTATATAATAAGTTATGTTAAATATTATGAAAAAGATTGATTTGTATCTCCTGGCTTTAATGGTAATGGATATTAGAAAAAAAAAAACACTTCTTCTATTTTGCAGATACTTTTGTGGTAACCCAAGAAAAATGTTTTAACATTTGTATCTTGTTTATATGCAAGTGTAAACTAAATTCTTGAAGTAATACACCTAATAGAGTAGAGAGCAAGATGAAGTAAAAGATCTTATGTTTAATTTATGACTCTTCTGCATTGGATATACAGTGTTCAACTCTAAACAGTATAAACTTCAGTCTCCATGTAAGTATAATAATGATAATTATACCAAATATTGTTTCATAGCACAATAAAATGAGATGAATTATATTGAACTCCTCAGAAAATGGATAAAGTCTATAAAAATTTGTGTATTAAGTGTGCATATTCTATTATAAAAAATCAATGTAAATTGCTAAAAACTGCTATGTCAATGGATGACATTATCATTTGAAGTAATCCAGCACATTTAAAGAAAAGTAAAAAAAAAATGATAATTTATATTGACCAAACTCAATTGAAACTTTCAAAAGCTCTCTCTACCAACCGTTTGGACGTCCTTCTCTTCTCCCCAAGCATAAATGAAGTATGTGATTTTATAAAGTGCTAAACTATAAAGAGGCTGCTTGGTGATATTCAGAATTGTATTGTAATGAGAACAGATCAATTTTCCATCATCTTTCTCCTGGGAAGTCATGAATCAATAATAAACTCACTTCTACAGAAAATAACAAATCATTGTTTAAAGGCCAGTTCTTCAGATAGCTCATGAATCATCTATAAAGTGTCGTAATAAAAGCAGTAAAAGTGATAGCATTAAAAACATCGCTTGATAAAGTTTTTACACAATGCAATTAAAAACACGTATGGACTTTGTGAGGTGTGTCCCAGAGACTTAACTCAGGGAGTGAAGAACAAGTCCTTTCAGCTTGAGAATATTACATGCTACCCATCATGTCCCATCCAGTTCCTACCGAAGACAATTGGAAAGTTGTCCAACCAAGTTAGAGGTACCAGGACTACCTTAGAATTTGTCAAAGCAAGTTAGGGAAGTGTCTATATAATATTTAAAATGTATGTGTTTGAAGTAAAAAAGAAATTTGAAGGTAGAGCGCGACTAAAATTGATCAAACATAGGGTAAGGGAAGAAAAATACACTAACAGGAAAAATGGAAACAGACATGTGGAATGTTGAATGAGAAACTGTATATAATGTTAATCAAAGCATCACAAATCTTGCAAGGAAGGAAGGAAGTGTAGTAAAATGATAGCCCAGAAGGTTGGAGATCATGCTATTCCCATGCATGAGAAAATATATTTAAAAAACTAAATGTCAGTGGAGAATGTCAGTGGAGGTGGAATGGAGCCATGTTAACCACAACCACCGTGTGGTTGCAAGGTTGTACCCTGCAAAGGATCACTTGGATGAGGGTAGCTTCTCAAACAAGTGTGGGGCTGCATCAGTCCTGAGGAAGAGGCCTTTCTATAATCAGTTCTGCCCAAAGAAGGACACTTATCTAATATACCCAAAGAACAGTGCTTCCTCCTCCTCCCCTTCCTCCTCCTCCTTTTCTTTTTTTCTTCCTCTTTCATTTCTTCCTTCTCCTTTACACAAAGGAATAAAATATGCTTGATGTAGCCCTCTCCCTCCTCCCCTGAAAAATGGAAATAAGGTTATAAGAAAGAATGACAAAATGTTTAAAAGTCAAAAAGTCTAATCAGAACTGTGAGAAAATATGTATTTTTTGTGGTAATGTTCAAGGGTGGATATAAGATGACTTAAGTATTTCAGTGGATAATTAACAAAGGCAGCAGCCAGAATGGAAACTGACAAAGTGTGCAAGAGACATGTTCATGTATAATGAAGCTTAATTTGGTTACTACTTCAATGTGGTGATTATAGAGAAACAAAGTCTTTGACGTATAAAATATTTAACCAGAAAGACTAGTCAATATACTAATGTATGTTGTACTAATGTACAATGGTACTATTAGTCACCAAAAGAAGGGAGAGGTACTTTGTGGGTAATAGCACATTACTAAATATCTTATGTTTAAAGAACATATTAAAATACAAGATGAAAACTAAAGTGTAGATTGTGAAGCCATCTGCATAAATTTGGGGATAAACCACCTAATATAAACTTGATTAAATAATTCACTAATATTTTTTTTTCATTATTTCATTTATAAACAACAACAACAACACATTTTCTCAGGTCCTGTTCTATATCAGTCACCTAATAACACTGTAGAAATACAAACAAGAACATTAAAATGCTACTCCATAGATACAGACAGACCAAACCTGCAAACTCACAAAAAAGTTCATTAAGTCTCTAAGAGAGAATCTACATACATACTGCAACATACAGTAGCATTCTGAGATTCAACTCAAAGTATTTTTGGCTTTAACATTAATTTATTAAAATCAATATGAAAAATAATGGGCATTGTTAAATTGAGAAAAATTTTAATGAAAATGCTCTTAGGGGTATAACGTATGTCATGCTCATTAAAGCATTAAAAAGCAGTATGTTTTTGAGATGGCCTCGCACCTTCTGACACCTTCAACCTAATTTCTAAGAGTAAATGCAGTGTTACCTGTGAAATCATTACTCACAGAATTGTTACTTATGAATCACAGATTTATAACTGAAAATTCATAAATTAGGGTCTGCCTACAATGGTTTTAAAATACTCCAAGACTATGAAACTTTTAAGGAAATGCAGATGTTGTCAATTTACAATCATTTGACTGATTTTATTTTTTTTTACTTTATGATGGTGTGAAAGCGATAAGCATTTAGTAGAAACTGTACTTCAAATTTTGAATTTTGATCTTTTCTCAAGCTAGTGATAGGTAGTAGGACACTCTCATGATGTGGAGCAATGGCAGCAAGACGCAGCTCCCAGTCAGCCACATGATCATGAGGGTGATCAACTGCTACTCTTATGATAATTCTGTACCCACACAACCATTCCATTTTTTTCACTTTCAGAACAATATTCAGTAAATTACATAAGATATTCAACACTTCGTTATAAATTAGTCTTTATGTTAGAAAATTTTGCCCAAGTATGTGCCATGTATGTGCTCTGAGCACATTTAAAGTAGGCTAGGCTAAGCTATGATGTTTGATAAGTTAGGGTATTAAATGCATTAATTTTTTTTCATGTTGTTATTTATTTGTGAAATAGGGAGAGAGAAAGAGAGAGAGAGCAAGCAAGCTAGCAGGGGAGGGGCAAAGAGACAGGGAGGGAGAGAATCCCAAGCAGGCTTCACGCTGTCAGCACTGAGCCTGGGGTTCAAACCTGTGTACCATGAGATCATGACCTGAGCTGAAATCAAGAGTTGGACACAACCAACTGAGCCACCCAGGCGCCCTTAAAAGAATTTTTGACTAATGACATTCTCAACTTATTTTTAAATTTATTTTTATTTATTTATTTATTTATTTATTTATTTATTTATTTATTTATTTATTTTGAGAGAGAGAGAGAGAGAGAGCATGCATGTGCTCATGCAAGTGCAGGAGGGACAGAGAGAGGGAGAGAATCCCAAGAAGGTTCCATGCAGTCAGCACAGAGCCCCAGGATGAGATCATGACCTGAGTTCAAATCAAGAGTCAGACACTTAACTGAGCACCTGGTGCTCCACAACATTCTCAACTTATGGTGAGTTTATCTGGGTGTAACCACATTATAAGTGGAAGGATGTCTGTATATAACAATATAATAATTGATATTTGCATGAAAACCTCCTGTATTTCTTCTAAGGTAATTTTGTGTTTTGTACATTGTATATGAAAATTGATTTAAAACAAACATTTAATAAAATATCATTCCATTCAGTTATGGTTTTCAGTGATGCTAATAGATTACAAATAGAAAGGAAAATATATCCAAATGTGCAAAACTATCTCAATGGCACCAGCAGATTTATAATCTATGACTATGTCTGTGTCCTTCAATGTGACCATCATGCCATGCCTTACAAACACAGGTATGAATGAACATAAAGAGATTCTGTCAGGAAATCATTATATGACTTGTTAGTATACTCTCTCTCACAGTGGAGTAGAGTGAAAATTGCTTGGGTGAGAGCTTGCCAAGTTGATGGACAAGAAAAAGTTTATACCCAATTTGTAAACATACTGTAAATTGTACCTATCCAGAACTATTTAAGAATTCATACTAATGATAATACTGTATTCATGTGTGTTTTTAATTTTTTTAATGTTTATTTATTTTTGACAGAGAGACAGAGTATGAGTGGGGGAGGGGCAGAGAGAGAGGGAGACACAGAATCCAAAGCAAGCTCCAGGCTCTGAGTTTTCAGCACAGAGCCCAACACGGGGCTGGAACTCACAGACCGCGAGATCATGACCTGAGCCAAAGGCAGATGCTCAACTGACTGAGCCACCCAGGCACCCCTCATGTGTGTTTTTAAAGTGGGAAGTACAATTGTTTAATCAATCTGAGCTTGTATTTTATAATGATTAAGGTAAAATTTCTCTAGTTCATCCCTGGAAAAAAAAAGAAGTTCCTTAAATATCTGAAGTTATTTCATCTATTTCCTTGATGATAATAATATTCACATTCTTAAGTGATTTCTATCCTATATGTTTAAAATTGAAGGATATTGAAGCAATGAAAACAAAAGAGATACAAATATCCTCTTTGAACATGGTACCAGAATGATTTGGAAGTCAACTTGTAGTTTTGCTTATTTGCGTGTTTGCTTTTGTTGTTGTTGTTGTTGCAACACATTACTTATTATAAGATTAGGAATTGGGTCTATTTCAGTTTTGTAATTATTGTTTAATAATGGGTTAGCTTATCTCAATTTCACATTTCTCAGTCAGTTAAGCGGCTGATTCTTGATCTCAGCCCTGCTCAGTATCTCCAGGTTCATGAGATGGAGCCCCACATCAGGCTCTGTGCTGACAGTGAGGAGTCTGCTTGGGATTTTCTGTCTCCTACTCTCTCTGCTCCTCCCTTTTGCTCTCTCTCTCTAGCTAAATAAATATACTTTAAAAATAAATAAACAAATTTCACATCAATCCCACTGGTAATTTACTTATCTCTTGTAGATATCTTTTAATATTTTTAAAATTTAGTTAACATACAGTGAAATATTGGCTTCAGGAATAGAATTTAGCGATTCATCACTTACACACAGCACCCAGTGCTCATCACAAGTGCCCTCCTTAATACCCATCATCCATCTAGCCCATTCCCCCACCCACCTCCCTCTACTGTCCCTCAGTTTGTTCTCTATTGTTAAGAGTCTCTTGTGGTTTGTTTCCCCTCTCTTCTCTATTCCCTTCCTTCCCTTATGTTCATTTGTTTTGTTTCTTAAATCCCACATACGAGTGAAATCAGAGAAAGATCTCTTATAGATTTTAATAACAAAAAAGTCATAAACTTGAAGTAAAAAAAAAAGCAGTACTTCTTTATACTATTTGCAAGCACTGACAAATTTTGTTTTGGGAACATGTTAACTAAATCTTATTTTGAAAAATATACTCTCCAAGCATAATAAGTTTTCTGGGATAATATTGTACATTGATTTTAAATTGCTAGCAATATGGCTTCACATTAACAATGTTTGGTTCAATTGCAAGTCACATTCAAAATCTAAGATGTTTTATTCTGCCCATTTAATGTCTGCCAACTAGAAACTTTCAGTTTAATGATGATAAATGGACAGGAACTTAATTACAAATTCTAAAGAAATATCTTGTATTATATCCAGAATAAAATGCAGTGTTTAGAATAAGGTTGAGAGTAAATATTGGTGGATAAGATAACTACATTCTCTCATATAAAATAGAAATAATGTGTCAAATTTAAGTAAACTATGTTAATCTATGAGGAGAATATCAGTCAGTTGTCAAGTTGAGTAATAGATATATGTATGTTTTAGAATAAATTTTATTGTTCATTTCTAAAAATATTTCATTAATGATGCTTGATTAATCAGCTGTACTGTTGCTTAAAACAAAAAAAAATGGATAATAAGCATTACTTCTCAAAACACATAAACATGAAAATATCCTAGAACTTTATCACTTTTTTAAAATTTATACATCACTTTTACTTTCAAAATGGCAAGTCAAAAATATTTCTGAATAAAGTGATGAAAGATACCTCTAACATGTTGTCCTTTTTAAAATGAGTTGAACATAACAAAAATAACATAATTAAGCCTTAAGGTATGCTTTTGTTTTGAGCCAAATAAGGTTAGGATCCTGGAGGGACAAATATTTTTAAAGACCTTGTGTTTATGCAAATCTTATAGAAGCCATGTAACACAGCCACCGATTTCTTACAGGTAATAACATGTAAAATTATATCATTCTAAGCCATCTCAGAAGTATATTATACATTGAAATATTGGGAGAGGGTCATATTAAAATGATGAACCAGACAAATCTACCATATTTACAATTATCAGAAAAGCAGAAACCGCTCCAGATATCTCCCAACTTTTGGAAGGGCTGGAAATAAAACATGAAAAACCAAACCAAATCAAACCAAAAAAATCTTTAGTCAATTACAATGAAGTGTTTAAAAGAAAGGAAATTTTAGAATTTACTAAATTATGCAGTTAAAACAATATGAATACATGATGAGTTTAGTAACTAAAGATAATATAGTTGCCTTTAATGACGTTAGTTGGATTAATCACAAATGCAAATAACTAAATTATTAGTTCAACTTGCAAAGTAGAATATAAGGAGTTTTATGACCCCCAGAAGACCTTGATAGCTAGATAAAAAAACTCATTCATGTGATCCTTCTGAATTCAGAATATTAAGTGAGTTGATGATCTCACCCATTTGCATCTGTGAAATTGATTTATTGTATTGATTAGGAAGCATGCAGTTCCAAGCATTTACTACCTAAGAGAATTTGGGTTCCTCAGAGTCTTTAAATTCCCCAGCTTCCATCTCCACTGAGCTCATTTTGCAAAAAGCAGCAGCAGTGCTTCCCTTGAAAGATGAAGATTTCCTGGCTTTAATAATTCATAATTCCCTCACCTAAGGAAGCTTCTTTGCAGTGTAAAGTTGATTCTCCTCATGCTCTACTCCTCACTGCTTCTAGGATCCTCCTTACAATCTGATATATGCCTGTTTCTAGGAGAGGTATGAACAGAGGAAGCTAAAAAAACCCCAAACTTTAGGAAAGTACTGTGTACCTAAACTCTATGGATGCTAGAAAAAAAGAGAGACTATTATAATTTTATCCCGAGGTTAATTTTTAAAAATGAGGGCCTTTTCGGACCAACTAGATTCAGTGGACTACATGAAACACAAGACTGGTTTCAGTTGCTCCATTATTTACTTGATTAGTCACCTGGAACGTGGTCTCACAGACTAAAGTGAGAAAATTAAAGAAAGCAAAGATTTGGGGGATACTGTCACCTGTGCCCAAGCTATGTTTGTGGAGAGGGCTCAGAGCTCATCAGTCTTGAGGAACATATTCCTAAGGAGAACACTAGCTTCTATATATAGAAGTTAATGATGATAGGGTTTATTATCCTGTTGGGAGATGGTGTAATTGAAATTTGTTCCCAGATTTTAGTAAGAAAATATGCCCTGGGACAAAAAAGATCACATACTTGTACTATAATGCTAGAAGCAGTAGACTGCAAAAGAGGTAGTGTTGGTTAATCAGAAGGATTATGTCAGAAAGAATCTCTTATGTTGCTTAATTGTGCACAGAGTTCCTGGACTAAAATAAATGGGCTGCTCACTTGATATTCTTTTAACTGGTATCACTAAAATTATTCCACCTCTATTAACAGAAGCCTAATCTTGAATCAAAGACTGGAGTTATATATAGCCTCTTACACACTTTTTAGAATTAAGTGAGTTCATATATTCAGGATCCACTGAAAGAAGTAAATATTTGGTATACTTGAAATTTTGTCTTAAGATAGTCATAAAAGTATTCTAAGAAGTTTCATCTTGTATTCCAGATTTACATAAATACATAGTGAAAGATTATGCAACTAGGGTACTCAGAATGAAATCTCCTCTCCAACACAGAACGTAATAATAAATTTAGTTATACAATTTCTCCCTGATTCTCCTGAGCTATATAGTCCAACTTTCAACTAGGGTCAAGAAAAGGTTGTCAAGATTGCGATGGGCACACAATGTGTGTCTATTTTCTGATCTAGTGATAGAGTCACTGAGGAGAGTTAAAATAGTGTGGTATTTTTATACAAAGAAAATTGGGAGTCAAATGAAAATCTCTGGAAAAGAAAAATCGTTTTAGCCAAAATAGATCTTTTAACAATCTTCCTCTTTCATCTCAGAAAAAGAGAGGAATAGAAGACACCAATATTGAGAGGGAGGTTCTATATACATGTAACATATATATTGGAAATTCTTATGTCAATAGAGAACAGTACAGCCAATGGTAACCTTTTATTTTTATTTTTTTAAATTTTTTAAATGTTTACTTATTTTTGAGAGTGAGAGATGCAGAGCACAAGCAGGGGAGGGGCAGAGAGAGAGGGAGACACAGAATCGAAGCAGGTTTCAGGCTCTGAGTTGCCAGCACAGAGCCCAACACGGGGTTCGAACCCATGAACTGTGAGATCATGACCTGAGCTAAAGTCAGACGCTTAACCAACTGAACCACCCAGGCACCCCAGCCAATGATATCTTAAACTGTGTTGCTTATGGAAATATTTTTCATTCTGAGGATGGTAAAATATTAGTGACTATAAAAAGTTTATTTTATCCTACCATATGATTATGCACGGAATTAGGGAAGTAGATTAAAATTGAATAGAATAAATTCAATAGAATCACTGTGGCATATTTGATATTTTAAATATTCATTGGGATATTAGAAATAAAAGCTATTATTAATTATGACTATGAAAAAATAAAAATTTTCCTCAAAGTTATGAAAGCAATTCCTACTGTACTTTAAAAAATAATTTAGAATTTTTTTAATGTAAAGTATTTTACCCTGCACATGTTAATTTGGTTCCAGGACCAAATAGGGACAACTAATCAATGAAAAAAATAATATTGATATGGTAGGATTTTTTCAATGTTTTATTCATAGCACCCTTAAAACAAGCTAGACATTGCATATAAGGAATCAATTTGGTGATATGGAAATTGTAAGGCTATTATCTTATACTTTAAATTTTTATTGTAATGAATGGTTGTTAAATATTTATTCCTTGATGATTTACTTCCTTGATTAGTTTGTAAAACTTACTCCACTTTAAAAATGAGCAAACTGAAATTATTGATTTATTTTACATTGGATTATATAGACATTCACTAATGCTGGGGTGGAGGAGGAGACAAAAAGTCATCTAGAAAAAATAGAAGGAGTCTGCATGTTTCATATATTTTGAGGTGGTATAGGATAAAAGAATAGGAGAAGAAAATACTAGCAGCCTTTCTTTTAAATGTTCAATTATTTGATATTTAACATCTTTTACAGTGTTCTCTGATTTAATCACACATTTGTAAATATATAACTTTCTTTTATGCCTTGAACAACTTTCATCTTTTCCCATTGTCTTTCACATTAAAATATGCAATATTTTCTTTCAAGTACGTAAATTATAGAAAGAGATTCAAAGGAGACGTTTTAGAGACTATACTTTATACATAGAAATATCCCTAAAGATCATGTAGTCTTCCTGGCTTTGTTTTTGTTTCCCTACCACACAGACTACAGAAATGACGCCAGTTTCCCTATGACCCTTGAGGTTCTTTCCTTCTGACCACATATAAAGGAGAAAAAAAATAAATCTTATGTGTGTAACTCATTTTATTTTCAAGAATAAATATAATCTGCATCTGTTATCTGAAAGAAAGAAGATGATAATGAACAGCTGAGGCTTTGGGAAATTCTGAGGAAACCATGCAGAAGCTCTAAGAGAACAGAGGTGTGACCTTAAACAGATGTTAGTATTCACCGAATGCTTTTTTGCCTATAGCCCATGAGGTACATTAGAATTTATTTTAACAAATAAATTAAAATATTAGTTTGAGAAAGGATCAAACTGATTTGGGAAAGGAGAAAAACTATCTGGTACTTCTTACCCAAATTAACCTAGTAGCTGAAACCTAAAAAAAAAAAAAAAAAAAAAAAAAAAGTCATTCACAATGGTGAAAAGATTTGATGCATCTTACGTTCTTAAAAATGGTCTCAAGAAATGTTTTTTAAAAAACTGTCTTCATT
Organism: Felis catus; assembly: GCF_018350175.1. Lineage (NCBI taxonomy): Eukaryota > Metazoa > Chordata > Mammalia > Carnivora > Felidae > Felis > Felis catus. The sequence goes on from NC_058371.1 coordinate 107,291,732, forward strand.
TTTTGAAAACAATATCCCAATTAAAGCTTATTTTCTTATTTGGTCAGAAACTTATTTCTGAAAACTTATCTATATTACACTTTATACTTCTACTTTTTATTTCCATGTTTCAATATTCTAGCCTTAAGTTTATTAACATATTGAAGCTGTAAAACTTCCAAGCAATTCTGACACTAACTACCTGGAGTTAAGTGGAACCCACAAGTTAAAGGCATAATCCCCCAAAAGACTGCCCTCACTTAGAATGTCAGCTAAAGATTTGAGAGTCCCCAGGTCACCTGCTCTTCTGAACAACTCGGAGTGTTTCCATCTCCTCAGTTTCAACAATCTGATAGAAAGATACCAAACTCAGGAAAGCACTATATTAATGACCATATTTTTATTATAAAGGATACAAATCAGGAGCTGGCAAATGAAGAGTATAAAGGGCATGATTTGTAAGGGTTCCAAATAAGGAGCTTCTGTATCTCCTCCTGATGGAATCAGGGCATATTCGGAAACAGAACATGGGATCAAGCTGCAATTATGAACAGCCATTCCTTTGGTGAGAAGATAAACCACTTTTCCTGTGGAAAATTGATTTTAAGGTAGCTACTCCTGCTGGGGTGGGAACTCCTTTCCTTAGATGGTAATTTCCAGGTAAACTAGAAAAGACCGCTTTCAAATTTACTCTAAAATCCTATTGGCTACCACACATAACATAATATGTTCATTTTTTTCTCAAATAGTGAAATGAACACCTTTGAGGTGCCCTGCTCATTCAAGCCATTCAAAAACCCAGGTTAAAGAAAGCTTTGAACTCTTCGAAAGGTGGTTTCCACTGTAAGTCTGGATATTGACATCCAGATGGCAAATGGGTGTAAGAGATAGAATGAAAGTATTTAAGCCAGATTTAGAAGTGTTGTACATTACACACACTGACCCTTCATTGTTATGAAACAAGGAAACAGGTTTGATAAAGAGGAAGCCTCTGTGATTAGTTATCTAATGCTACATATCAAATTACTCTTAAAGGAAGCAGCTTAAAAAACATAAATATCTGTTATATCACGGTTTCTGTGGGTTTAGGGATCTGGGACTACCTTAGCTGGGACCTCTGGCTCATAATCTTTCATCAGGCTTCAATTAACTAGTCATCCAGGACAGCAGTCATCTCAAGAATTCATGGGAAATATTCAGTTATAGGTCATGATATCTGCCTATGAGTATACACACATGGACCTCTCCAAAGGGCTGTTGCAAGACAAAGCACCTGACTTCTTCCAGTAGAAGCAACTTAAGAGATGAATAGAGTGACTAATGTAGGAGGAAGCCAGTCTTTATATGATCTAATTTCAGAGGGGAAAAAACATTCCCACCACTTTTACCATATTATATTCATTAGAAGCATGTTGAAATGTCCAGCTCACATTCAAGAAGAGGGGATTTCACATGTTCTGAAATGTAAAACCTTTCAAGAAGTATTTGCAGAGTACCTGTTATGTATATAACAGTGGGCCAGTTGAGGAAAAGGATGTGATTAAATAAAAGGAGAAAGAAGAGGAAGAGGAAGAGAAGAAATAACTACAAATAAGCATGAATAATAAAGAGAATTAAGTCCTCATCAGATCCAAAAATTTGCTTCATGTTTAGATTTTGGAATTTCCAGCAGACAGTTTTCATCTGAAGAGTCTGCCTACCAAATTTTTCCGCAAAAAATGAAGAGATACATTACAATATAAAAAATACAATGAAAACCAAATTTTAGTCTATAATGTTGGGTGGGTTCATGTATGGGTTTTGTATTCTGTTTCACTGATCTTTGACAAAGCAGGAAAGAATATCCAGTGGGAAAAAGACAGTTTCTTCAACAAATGGTATTAGGAAAACTGGACAGCAACATGCAGAAGAATGAAACTGGACCACTTTCTTACACCAAACATAAAAAATAAACTCAAAGTGGATGAAAGACCTAAATTTAACACAGGAAACTATCAAAAACCTAGAGAAAACAGGCAGAAACTTCTTTGACATTGATCTTAGCAATTTCTTTCTAGGTATGCCTTCTGAGGCAGGGGAAACAAAAGCAAAAATAAGCTATTAGGACTTCATCAAAATAAAAGGCTTCCACATAGTGAAGAAAACAATCAACAAAACTAAAAGGCAACCTACAAAATGGGAGAAAATATTTTAAAATGACATATCTGATAAAGAGTTTACAAAACTCAATCCCCCCAAAATGAATAATCCAGTTAAAAAATGGGCAGAAGACATGAATGGACATTTCTTCAGGAACACATGCAGATGGCCAAAAGATACATGAAAAGATGCTCAACATCACTGATAATCAGGGAAAAACATTTCAAAACTATAATAAGATATCACCTCACATCTGTCAGAATGGCTAAAATCAACAATACAGGAAACAACAGATGTTGGCAAGGATGCAGAGAAAGGGGAACCCTCTTATACTGTTGGTGGGAATGCAATCTGGTATAGCCACTCTGGAAAACAGTATAAAAGGTCCTCAAAATGTTAAAAATAGAACTACCCTAAGATCCAGAATCACACTACTAAGTATTTACCCAAAGGATACAAAAATACTGATTTGAAGGGATATAGGCACCCTGATGTTTAAAGCAGCATTATCAACAATAGCCAAATTACAGAAATAGCCCAAGTGTCCATCGACTGATGAATGGATAAAGAAGAGGAGGTATGTGTACACACACACACACACACACACACACACACACACACACACAATGGGATATTACTCAGCCATAAAAAGAATGAAACTTGCCATTTGCAACAACAGGGATGGAGTAGAAGGCAAACTTCTAAGCAAAATAGGTCAGCCAGAGAAAAACAAATGCCATATGATTTCACTCATATGTGGAATTTAAAAAAAAATAAAATGAGCATGTGGTAAAAAAAAAAAGAGAGAGAGAGAGAGAATGGCAAATCAAGAAATAGACTTTTAATGTTATAGAACAGACTGATGGTTACCAGAGGGAAAGTCGGGGGTGGGGGGGATGGGTTAAACAGGTAACGGGGATTAAGGAGGGCACTTGTGATGAGCACTGGGTGCTCTATGAAAGTATTGAATCACTGTATTGTACACCTGATACTAATATTACACTGTATGTTAACTAGAATTTTAAAAAATCTTTAAAAACTGTTGGATGGAGTTTTCTTAGGTCTAAAATGTTGTTTTACATTTAAGTTTGGCAATTTCCAGGATTGAACTTTACTTTTTAATTATAAACCACTGCAGGCAGTTTGAAAAACAAAATGAAGTCACAAAGAGTTTTGTAATATTGTTGAAACAAGGATATTTGGTTTAAAAATAGAAAAAGTTTAGCAATAATAAACCGAGAAATAAGTTTATCTTAAATTCTATTCTAATGTGTAGTAATTAGTAAGTATAATTTATAAACTGTTTCCATATCTTATATCATTTTGCTTTACAATGTTTCTCAATTACCATAATTTTTATCCAAATTATGGTCTTGAGAAAAATAATGTTTAAAATTTTAGATTAATTCAATTACAAGAAGAGCCTATGTATGTTTGTCTTTTTTTTTAATTATTTTTTATGTTTATTATTATTATTTTTTTTTAGAGAGAGAGAGAGAGCACAAGTTGGGGAGGGGCAGATGAGGGAGACAGAATCCAAAGCAGGCTGCAGGCTCTGAGCTCTCAGTATAGAGACCGATCTGGGGCTAAAACTCACAAACTGTGAGATCATTACCTGACTGAGTTGAACTCTCAACCAACTGAGCCACCCAGGTGTCCTTAATCCATCTTACTATCTCACAGATAATAAATTCATTTTACCCAGAACCCCAATAAACTAAATACTTCTATATTTAAGTGTTCTGCTTTATATTTTTCTTTAATTAATGAGTATATACCTAAAAGGATAAACATATTTCTAATGATATACTTGCATTTTCTAAGATAGAGCTCAATTATATGTTTCACAACTCAAAGATGTAAATGCACAGGCATTAATTAATGGATTTTTCCTGTGACTTGAGTACATTACAAAAAAGAAAAGATGAGAAGACCCATGAGTTATGAGACAACATTTTGAGTAGACAAAAAGTCTGACTGAATAGCGAGTGTGATTTATGAGGTACAGAAACATTTACCCCAAAAGCAAATACTTAATCAAACAATTTCAATGCAGACAATTCTACTTGAAGTTACGCATGCATTTCTAAATTTCCTTTTAAAATGAAGAGATGCTATGTAGGCATAACTTGACAACATTAAGTCATTCTACCTATGGTTAGTGGCATGCTGGTAAATGTTTAACAATTAGTTATCCTGAGAACAAAAATCGCTCATATATTCAACCTCTAACACTTGTTAATTTCAGTAGTATAAATATCCTCACTATAGTTTATTTCAAGATACTAACAAGAGGTCACTGAATGCAGAGTTGAGAAGAAATGTTAAGTAGCTCACCATTATATAGCATTTCCAACACAAATATATATGTATACACCCTCAAGAATATAACTGGTAAAATGTAGTAAGATAATTGGAATTTTTGAATATTTGTTCTGTTTTAATGTAATTAATTATCTCTTTATAGTCTAGTTTTTGGCAATGACTAACTTCAAAAATCAGCTTGCAAAGTTCTTAAAAATATTAGCAATCCACACATCTGAGCAAGTATGCGCCAGTTCAAGCTCACTAGTGACTGTAATTCATTTTGAGATATTCATTTGCAATAGGAGACAATGATAACAAGTCTGTGAAATCACAGTCTGTGAAATGGTCAAAAAAGGAGATTTATCTGGTGATAATAATGAGGTTAGCAGAAATTAATTGTCTGCTTAGAATATTTCATAGAATTGCTTAACATGGTAAATTGGAATGGGCACTATTTACAGTGGTAATCTAAATAACCCATTCTTGCATAAATTTAATGTTAGCATTTTTTTTCAACGTTTATTTATTTTTGGGACAGAGAGAGACAGAGCATGAACGGGGGAGGGGCAGAGAGAGAGGGAGACACAGAATCGGAAACAGGCTCCAGGCTCTGAGCCATCAGCCCAGAGCCTGACGCGGGGCTCGAACTCAGGACCGCGAGATCGTGACCTGGCTGAAGTCGGATGCTTAACCAACTGCGCCACCCAGGCGCCCCTAATGTTAGCATTTTAATCCATCAATCCAGCAAGTAAAATTTATATAAAATGAGTTCTCATATGTATCTCCATTTTCTGTTTGTTATTATTAAACATTAACCATATCTTGACATCCCCTTTTATCAATGGCTAAATCCAATTATTTATAAATTTATGCAAATTAACAATATCCCTAATATATATTTCTTTATTTTTCCTTTTTTTTTCTAAGGCTCAATAACAGGTTTATATTGTTTTAGAATGAAGGATTGCAAATATGTTTTTTCTGTTCTAAATATAAATTTCTATTATTAATGTAGATCTTAGAAAACTAAAGTGACCAATAGACTTCTTGTTAATGTTTCAAAAAAAATTTTACCGTTTATTTATATTTGAGAGAGAGAGAGAGAGAGAGAGAGAGAGAGAGAGAGAGAGAGAGAATCCAAAGCAGGCTCTAGGCTCCAAGCTGTCAGCCCAGAGCCCAACACAGGGCTCAAACTCACAAGCCATGAGATCATGACCTGAGCTGAAGTTGGATGCTTAACCAACTGAGCCACGCAGGTGCCCCTTGTTAATGTTTTTTTTTTTTTTTATACATGATCATCAGTCACAGATTCTCTTAATTTAAAATCTGATAGAGCCAAATAGAAAATCATTAAAGTCTAATCACTTTGAACTTTGTGCTCAAGTATATTGTAGAGAAAATAATTGTGAAATGAAACTAATTTGGTTCCATTTCTTGACGTTTTACTAATTTCCCAAAATTTTTAGGACACGAGTTTAGCGACTGGGAGGGGTTCAAGATGGCAACGTAGGAAGATCCTGAACTCACTTTCTCCCATGAACTGTGCTCACAGCTCAGAGCCTGGAGCCTGCTTCAGATTCTGTGTCTCAATCTGTCCCCCCCCCTCCATCTGTCCCAAAAGGAAATTTAAAAAAAAATTAAAAAAAAAACTGCCTATGGAAGTAAGTTCTTCTGGAAAAAACTTGAAAACTAGATGAACAGAGCCTCCACAACAACAGATGAAAGGGCAGCATCAAAAGTAGGAGAGGCAGGAATAGAATTCTGGGAAGATGGTGGCATAGGGGGATGCTGGGCTCATCTCATCCCGCTGATCACTTAGATTCCACCCACATCTGCCTAAATAACCCAGAAAACTGCCAGAAGACTAGCAGCACGAACTCTCTGGAGCCAAGTGTAGACAGGAGGCCCACAGAAGAGGGTAGGAAGGGTGGAGAGGTGATGTGCAGTACACGGACCGGTGGGAGGAAGCCGAGGCGGTGGAGGGGCAGCCCGCCTGGCGAGGCAGAATCCCTGACTCTGGCTTGCAAAAGCAGAGCCGCCGGGCTGTGTGAGTTCTGACAGCCAGGGGGACATAACATCTGGAATGTTAAAATTCAATAGGTCTGCTCACTCTGGGAGAGCAGGAGGGCGAGAAGACACCTGGAGGGAGAGTTGTTGAGCCCTAGAAGACAGAGCTCAGCTCAAGAGGGAATAAAGTCACTGGCAAGCACCATTTCCATGTCCCATCCCCAAGCCAAAATCCCAAAGGGAACCAGTTCCTGTCACCGAAAGTGCTTGCATAGCACAAACACCCAATACTGTGCTTCTGTGGGTCCATCCCTCCCACGGGTGTGCCTCCCTCCCGGTGCCACAGGGCCCCTCCTGCAGGGGACCACTGATGGCAAAGCCAGCTAAGCCTGCCCCTCTGCCACTATGCACCTTGCAGATCCACCACAGCTAATATGCCAGATCCCATCGAAGCAGAACCACAAGCCTGGCAGTGTGCAAGTAGCCCAGAGAGGGGCCACACCACTCCACAGCGAGTCCTGCCCCTGGGAGAGAGGAAGACAAGGTACACACCAGTCTGACTGTGGCCCCAGCGGTGGGCTGGGGACAGACAGCAGGTCTGATTGTGGACCTGCCCACCAATACAAGTTACTCCAGACAGCACAGGGGAAGTACCCTGCAGTTGGGAGCCACCCCAGGGACTACCCACAATGATGAAACGGAAGAACTCTCCTCAAAAGAAACTCCAGGAAGTAGTGACAGCTAATGAATTGATCAAAAACGATTTAATCAATATAACAGAACAAGAATTTAGATCAATAGTCATAAAATTAATTGCTGGGCTTGAAAAAAGTAAAAACAACAGCAGAGAATCTATTGCTATAGAGATCAAGGGAATAAGAAATAGTCAGGAGGAGCTAAAAATGCTATAATGAGGTGCAAAATAAAATGGAGGTGACCACAGCTCAGATTGCAGAAGCAGAGGAGAGAATAGGTGAATTAGAAGATAAAATTATGGAAAAAGAAGAAGCTGAGAAAAAGAGATAAAAAAAATCCAGGAGTTTGAGGGGAGAATTAGAGAACTAAGTGATTCAATGAAATGGAACAATATCTGTAAAATAGGAATTCCAGAAGAGGAAGAGAGAGAGAAAGGGGCTGAAGGGGTACTTGAACAAATCATAGCTGAGAACCTCCCTGATCTGGGGAAGGAAAAAGGCATTGAAATCCAAGAGGCACAGAGAACTCCCTTCAGACAGAACTTGAATCGATCTTCTGCACAACATATTATAGTCAAACTGGCAAAATACAAGGAAAAGGAGAAAATTCTGTAAGCAGCTAGGGATAAACATGCTCTAATATAAAGGGAGACCATTAAGATTAGTGACAGATTTATCTACTGAAACTTGGCAGGCCAGAAAGGAATGGCAGGAAATCTTCAATGTGATGAACAGAAAAAATATACAGCCAAGAATCCTTTATCCAGCAAGTCTATCATTCAAAATAGAAGGAGAGATAAAGGCCTTCCCAAACAAACAAAAACTGAAGGAATTCGTCACCAATGAACGAGCCCTACAAGAGATCCTCAGGGGGACCCAGTGAGACAATGTAACAGAGACATCACTACAAGCATGAAACCAACAGACATCACAATGACTCTAAACCCATAGCTTTCTATAATAACACTGAATGTAAATGGACTAAATGCTCCAACCAAAAGACATAGGGTATCAGAATGGATAAAAAAACAAGACCCATCTATTTGCTGTCTACAAGACACTCATTTTAGACCTGAGGACACCTTCAGATTGAAAGTGAGGGGATGGAGAACCATCTATCATGCTACGGGAAGTCAAAAGAAAACTGGAGTAGCCATACTTATATCAGACAAACCATACTTTAAATTAAAGGCTGTAAGAAGAGATGAAGAAGGGCATTATATGATAATTACAGGGTCTATCCATCAGGAAGAGCTAACAATTATATATGTCTATGCGCCGAATATGGGAGCCCCCAAACATATAAAACAATTAGTCACAAATATAAGTGACCTTATTGATAAGAATGTGGTAGTTGCAAGGGACTTTAATACCCATTTACAACAATAGATAGATCATCTAGACACGGGATCAATAAAGAAACGAGGGCCTTGAATTATACATTGGATCAGATGGACTTGACAGATGTATTTAGAACTCTGCACCCCAAAGCAACAGAATATATTTTCTTCTAGAGTGCACATGGAACATTCTCCAAGATAGATCACATACTGGGTCACAAAACAGCCCTTAAGAAGTTTAAACAATTGAGATCATACCATGCACACTTTCAGACCACAATGCTATGAAACTTGAAATCAACCACAGGAAAAAGTCTGGAAAACCTCCAAAAGCATGGAGGTTAAAGAACACCCTACTAAAGAATGAGTGGGTCAACCAGGCAAGCAGAGAATAAATTTAAAAATATATGGAAACAAATGAAAATGAAAATACAACAATCTAAACGCTTTGAGATGCGGCTAAGGCAGTCCTGAGAGGAAAATACATTGCAATCCAGGCCTATCTCAAGAAACAAGAAAAATCCCAAATACAAAATCTAACAGCACACCTAAAGGAAATAGAATGAGAACAGCAAAGACACCCCAAACCCAGCAGAAGAAGAGAAATAATAAAGATCAGAGCAGAAATAAACAATACAGAATCTAAAAAAAAAAACTGTAGAGCAGATCAATGAAACCAAGAGCTGGTTTTTTGAAAAAATAAATAAAATTGATAAACCTCTAGCCAGGCTTCTCAAAAAGAAAAGGGAGATGACCCAAATAGATAAAATCATGAATGAAAACGGAATTATGACAACCAATCCCTCAGAAATACAAGCAATTATCAGGGAATACTATGAAAAATTATATGCCAACTAACTGGACAACCTGGAAGACATAGACAAATTCCTAAGCACCCAAACACTCCCAAAACTCAAACAGAAATAAATAGACCCATAACTTGAAGACCCAAAACTTGAATAGACCCATAACCAGCGAAGAAATTGAATCAGTTATTAAAAATCTCCCAACAAATAAGAGTCCAGGACCAGATGGCTTCCCTGGGAATTTCTACCAGACATTTAAAGCAGAGATAATACCTATCCTTCTCAAGCTATTCCAAAATATAGAAAGGGAAGGAAAACTTCCAGACTCATTCCATGAAGCCAGCATTACTTTGATTCCTAAACCAGAAAGAGACCCAGCAAAACCAGAGAACTATAGGCCAATATTTCTGATGAATATGGATGCAAAATTCTCAACAAGATACTACCAAATTGAATTCAACAGCATATAAAAAGAAGTATTCACCATGATCAAGTGGGATTCATTCCTGGGATGCAGGGTTGGTTCAACATTCGCAAATCAATCAATGTGATCCATCACATTAAGAAAAGAAAAGATAAGAACCATATGATCCTGTCAATCGATTCAGAAATAGCATTTCACAAAATGCAGCATCCTTTCTTAATAAAAACCCTCAAGAAAGTTGGAATAGGAGGAACATACTTAAACATCATGAATGCCATCTATGAGAAGCCCGCAGCAATTATCATCCTCAATGGAAAAAACTGAGAGCTTTTTCCCTGAGATCAGGAACACGACAGGGATGTCCACTCTCACTGCTGTGGTTTAACATAGTGTTGGAAGTTCTAGCATCAGCAATCAGACAACAAAAGGAAATCAAAGGCATCAAAATTGGCAAAGATGAAGTCAAGCTTTCACTCTTTGCAGATGACATTATATTATACATGGAAAACCCAATAGACTCCACCAAACATCTGCTAGAACTGATACATGAATTCAGCAAAGTCGCAGGATACAAAATCAATGTACAGAAATCAGTTGCATTCTTAAACACTAATAATGAAGCAACAGAAAGACAAAGTAACTGATCCCATTCACAACTGCACCAAGAAGCATAAAATACCTAGGGATAAATCTAACCAAAGATGTAAAGGATCTGTATGCTGAAAACTATAGAAAGCTTATGAAGGAAATTGAAGAAGATATAAAGAAATGGAAAAACACTCCGTGCTCATGGATTGGAAGAATAAATATTGTCAAAATGTCAATACTACCCAAAGCTATCTACACATTCAATGCAATCCCAATCAAAATTGCACCAGCATTCTTCTCAAAGCTAGAACAAGCAGTCCTAAAATTTGTATGGAACCACCAAAGGCCCCGAATAGCCAAAGTAATTTTGAAGAAGACCAAAGCAGGAGGCATCACAATCCCAGACTTTAGCCTCTACTACAAAGCTGTAATCATCAAGACAGCATGGTATTGGCACAAAAACAGACACAGAGACCAATGGAATAGAATAGAAACGCCAGAATTAGATCCACAATAGTATGGCCAACTAATCTTTGACAAAGCAGGAAAGAATATCCAATGGAAAAAAGACCATCCCTTTAACAAATAGTGCTGGGAGAACTGGACAGCAACATGCAGAACGGAATTAGACCACTTTCCTACACCATTCACAAAAATAAACTCAAAATGGATTAAGGACCTGAATGTGAGAACGGAAACCATCAAAACCCTAGAGGAGAAAGCAGGAAAAAAAAAAAAACCCTCTCTGACTTCAGTCGTGTCAATTTCTTACTTGACACATCCCCAAAGGCAAGGGAATTAAAAGCAAAAATGAACTATTGGGGCCTCATGAAGATCAAAACCTTCTGCAATGCAAAGGAAACAATCAACAAAATAAAAGGCAACCAATAGAATGGGAAAAGATATTTGCAAATGACATATCAGACAAAGGGCTAGTATCCAAAATCTATAAAGAACTCACCAAACTCCACACCCAAAAAACAAATAATCCAGTGAAGAAATGGGCAGAAGACATGAATAGACACTTCTGTAATGAAGACATCTGGATGGCCAACAGGCACACGAAAAGATGCTCAACATCGCGCCTCATCAGGGAAATACAAATCAAAACCACACTCAGATACCACCTCACGCCAGTCAGAGTGGTTGAAATGAACAAATCAGGAGACTATAGAGGCTGGAGAGGATGTTGAGAAATGAGAACCCTCTTGCACTGTTGGTGGGAATGCAAACTGGTGCAGCTGCTCTGGAAAATAGTGTGGAGGTTCCTCAAAAAATTAAAAATAGATCTACCCTATGACCAAGCTATAGCACTGCTAGGAATTTACCCAAGGGATACAGGAGTGCTGATGCATAGAGGCACTAGTACCCCAATATTTATAGCAGCACTTTCAACAATAGCCAAATTATGGAAAGAGCTAAATGTCCATGAAGTGAAGAATGGATAAAGAAATTGTGGTTTATATACACAATGAAATACTACATGGCAGTGAGAAAGAATGAAATATGGCCTTTTGTAGCAACGTGGAACTGGAGAGTGTTATGTTAAGTGAAATAAGTCATACAGAGAAAGACAGATACCATATGTTTTCACTCTTAAGTGGGTCCTGAGAAACTTAACAGAAGACCAAGGGGGAAAAAAAAGGCTAGAGAGGGAGGGAGCCAAAACATAAGAGGCTTTTAAAAACTGAGAACACAATGAGGGTTGATGGGGGGTGGGAGGGAGTGGAGTGTTGGTGATGGGTATTGAGGGCACCTGTTGGGATGAGCAATGAGTGTTGTACGGAAACCAATTTAACAATAAATTTCATATTAATAAATAAATAAATACATAGATAATAAAAAAAAGAAACCAAGTGAATAAAGTATTCCAAGCAAAAAGAAGGGAAAAAAAAGTAGGAGAGGCAGATGTGTGGTCCCACAAAATAAATCAAAATAAGGATGGTGAGCCACAGGTGGGAAGGTATCAAAAATGCAGAACTTTTCCTTGGGAATTGAAGGGTCTGTGTTCCACATCAGGCAGGTCAACCTCTAGATCCTGCACAGGAGAGACAAAGCCCCAAATGCATGGCTTTGAAAACAATGGGGATTATATTCAGAAAAACAAACAAATGGCAACAACAACAACAACAAAATCCAGAACTGTAGGGAAAGGAGAGTCCATTCCTAAAGGCTCACAGAAAGATTCACTTGCCCCAGGACCCAGCACCAGCTTGAAAAGTGCATGAGCCGTATACAAGGGAGGCCTATTTAACTAATCTTAAAATATCTGCCAGAGAGGCAGTTAAGATTCTTTAGGAATGGAGACACTGGCAAGGGCCATTTCTTCAGTCTCATTCTAACTTACAAGTGCCAGCACTGGTGGGTACCATTTTGAGGGTCTCTAACCTGTTAGCACTGGTGGTCATGCCTTCATAAGGGTCCAGACCTAACCTACACCAGAGCCCTATGTTACAGCTGAGTTGGGTGAGAGTCCTGCCCAACCCTCCTGCTGCCTGCAAGAGACTCACTTCAGAAGGAAAGACACACAAATTGAAAGTGAAGGAATGGAGAAAGATGCAAGTTGTAATAAAGAGAAAGCTAGTATAGCTTTGTTCATATAATACAAAATACACTTTAAAACAATGACTGTAATAAGAGACAAAGAAATGCAAGAGTGTCACAGGGGAAGATGGTAGAGCACAAGGATCCTTAGTTCACTTTCTCCTGTGGACTCACCAAGGCCACAACTACATATAATGCAACTCATTCTGAAAACAACCTGGAAGCCAGTAAAGAAGGTCTTTTACAGCTAAAGATATACAGAAGGGTACACATTGAAAAGGGTAAAAGAGCCAGAGATGTGGTCAGCCTCCAATGTGGCAACCCATAAGTCCGAGGCACATGGGGTTCCTTCCTGCACTAAAGGTGTGGAGTTCCTTCCCTGAGGAGGGAATCAAGCCCCACATCAAGCACCCATACCCTAGAGGCCTAGACCAGGAATACAAGCCCCCATAAAGTCTTACTCTGAAAATAAGCAGACTTTATCTCCAGGAGCTTTGAAAATCAGTGAGACTTTACTCCAGGAGAGCTGGAGAGAGAACTACAGGAATTGGAAATCCTGCTCCTAAATGGCAGGCACATTATATCACTTGGTCCCAGACCCAGCATAGAGGCAGCAGTTTGAAAATGCTTGGCTTGGGGCGCCTAGGTGGCTTGGTCGGTTAAGCGTCCCACTTCAGCTCAGGTCATGATCTCATGGTCTGTGAGTTCGAGCCCCGCATCGGGCTCTGTGCTGACAGCTCAGAGCCTGGAGCCTGTTTCAGATTCTGTGTCTCCCTCTCTCTCTGCCCCTCCGCTGTTCATACTCTGCCTCTCTCTGTCTCAAAAATAAATAAATGTTAAAAAAAATTTAAAAAAGAAAATGCTTGGCTTATACATGGCTGGCTGGGGACACAAGCTGAAGAAGTAGAAATCTGTGGGAACTTTCTTCAGAAACAAAAGTGCTGGAAGGAACCACTTTTCTTGCCCCCGCCACCCCACCCTACTTTATCCTAGATAGCTGGATGGAGGTTGAAGCCAGTTCTGGTATGCTCCATCTACCTTGCTAGCACTGCTCACCCAGTACTGGCATTCACGTGTAGTGCTACCCCACCTGATGTGCCTTCTCTAATAGGTGTCCTCCAAAGCGGATCCTGTCCCACCATACTTGGCAGACAGCCCTGCCCAACCAGTGCCTCTTCAAAGCTAGTCCTCCACCAATGAGGCGAGCAATCCTAACTACCAGCATGTCCATAGCAGCTTCCTCTGGGCCTCTCAGTCAGCTCCACTGGGTGTCAGCCCTACTCACCAGTGCGAAGAAGTAGTCATGGCCAGTCACTGCAGCCAACTGGGCTGAATGCCAGCTCCAACCACCATCATGCTCACAGCAGTCATGGCCCAGCCACAACAGGGTGAGGGATGCATAAAATAAAATCATCAAATCATAAGGGGAGAAAGCACAAGTGAAAGGGACAACGAAGGAATACAAAACACCCAGAAAATAATTAATGAAAAGGCATTAAGTCCCCATCTATTAATAATTACTTTAAAGATAAATGGGCTAAATGTTCCAATCAAAACACATGAGGTGACTGAATGGGTAAAAAAATAAGGTGCATGTATATACTTTGGAAGATACTCATTTCAGACTTACAGACACATAGGGATTGAAAGTAAAGGGAAGACAAAGATATTCCTTGCAAACAAAAGCAGAAATAAAAAGCTGTGGTAGTAATACTTATATCAGACAACATATATTTTGAAACAAAGACTGTTATAAAAGATCAAAAAAGGGTGTTACATAATGATTAAGAGATCAATCCAACAAGAATGTATAACAATTATAAACATCCATATTCCCAACATAGGAACACCTGAATTGTTTTATGGAGAAATTAATAGCAATACAATAAGAGTAGGCTACTTCAATGCCCCACTTACATCAATGAATAAATGATCCACAGAGAAAAACAATTAGGAAATAGTGGGTTTGAACAACACATTAGACCAGATGAACATAGCAGGTATATGCAGAATATTCCATCCCAAAACAACAGAATACACATTCTTTTCAAGTGCACATAGAATATTCTCTAGGGCAGATCACATATTAGGCCACAAAACAACTCTCAATAAATTAAAAAGATTTAAATCATGTCAACCATCTTTTCCAACCACAATGGTATCAAAGTAGAAATCAATTACAAGAAAAAAAAAACCTGGAAAACACTTGGAGGCTAAACAGCATGCTAGTAAACAATGAACAGCTCAATGAAGAAATCAGAGAGAAAATTAAAAAAAAAACAAACACTGAAATAAAGAGGATCATGAAAGTCTACCATAAACAATTATACATCAACAAATTGGACAACCTAGAAGAGATGGTAAATTTCTGGAAACACACAATCTTCTGATACTGAATCATGAAGAAAGAGAAAATCTGAACGGAACAATTACTAGTAATAAAACTGAATCAAAAAAGATGGAAAACTGCCACCATTTTCAGATGACATGATAATATATATAGGAAACCTTTAAAATCTCCACCATAAATCTTTTAGAATAAATGAATTCAAGTAAAGTTTCAGGATATAAACTCATATACAGAAATCTTTGGCATATATACCAACAATGATCAGAAAGAGAAATTAAGAAATCAATACCATTTACAATTGCATCAAAAGTATACAATACCTAGTAATAAATTAAGCCAAGGAGGTGAGAAAACTGTACACTGAAATCTCTAAGACACTGATAAAAAGATGTTGAAGAAGACATAAATAATTGGGAAGATATACCATGTGAATGGATTGGAAGAATTAATATTGTTAAATATCCATATTACCCAAAGCAATCTACAGACTCAATGTAATCTCTATCAAATTCCAATGGCATCAGCTGGGAAATACAAATCAAAACTATAATGAGATATCACCTCACACCTGTCATAATGGCTAAAATCAACAACCCAGGAACAACAGATGTTGATGAGGATGCGGAGAAAGGGGAATCCTCTTACACTGTTGGTGGGAATGCAAACTGGTACAGCCACTGTGGAAAAAATTATGAAGTGTCCTCAAAAAGTTAAAAATAGAACTACCCTAAGATCTAGCAATTGCACTACAGGTACTTACCTCAAGGATATAAAAATCCTGATTTAAAGGGATACACGCACCCCAATGTTTATAGCAGCATTATCATTTGCTATGGGCAAAATTATGGACAGAATCCAAATGTCCATCAACTGATGAATGGATAAAGAAGAGGAGGTATATATGTATACAGTAAAATGTTACTCAGCCATAAAAAAGAATGAAATCTTGCCATTTGCACCAACATGAATAGAGTTAGAGGGTATTACGCTAAGTGAAATACGCCAGTCAGAGAAAGACAAATACCATATGATTTCACTCATATGTGAAATTTAAGAAACAAAACAGATGATGATAGGAAAGATAAACCATAAAAGAGGGCACTTGGTTTGATGAGCACTAGCTGTTATATGTAATTGCTGAATCACTGAATTCTATCCCTGAAACTAACATTATACTATATGCTAAATAAATGGAATTTAAATAAAACTTGAAACAAGCAAACAAAAATTCAAAGGGCACTTTTCACAATGAACCAATAATTCTAAAATTTATATAGATCCATAGAAGACCCCAAATAGTCAAGAAAAGTCTTGAGAAAAAAGAACAAAGGTGGAGGAATCACATCCCAGGATTTTAAACTATATTACAAAGGTATAGTAAGTAGTCAAAACAGTATGGTACTGGCATAAGTCAGATATACAGATCAATGGTATAGAATTGTAAGCCCACAAACAAACCCAGCACACAATTAATTTCTCACATGGGAGCCAAGAACATGCAATGGAGAAAGGACATTTTATTTTATAAATGGTGCTTGGAAAACTGGACAATTGCATGTAAAAGACTGAAACTGGACTATTATCTTAAATCATACACAAAAATTAAGTCAAAATGCATTAAAGACCTAAAGGTAAAACCTGAAACCATAAAATTCTTAGAAGAAAACAAAGATGCTTAAATTCTTTGGCATTGGCCTTAGCAATGTGTTTGTGAATCTGATGTCAAAGGCATGAAAAACAAAAACAAAAAGAAACAAATGGGACCACATCAAACTAAAAATCTTCTGCATAGCAAAGAGTACCATCACTAGAGCAAAAAACAAGCTACTGGGAGAAGATATCTGCAAATCACATCTCTGATAAGGGTTAATGTCCAAAATAGACAAAGAACCCATACAACCTGACACCAAAAAAATTAAAAAATAAAAATGGGCAGAGGATCTGAATACACATTTTTCCAAAGGTATGCAGAGGGCCAACAGGCATCTGAAAAGATGTTCAACTTTACTAATCGTCAGGGTAATGCAAATCAACGCCATAATCACATATTATCTTCTACCTATTAGAATGTCTATTATCAAAAAGACAAGAAACGCCAGCTTTTGCCTTATGCTAGGTGAAATAAGTCAAATGAGTAAAGACATAGTACTATATGAATTCACTCACTCATAAGTGGAATCTATAAAAAATGAAAACAAAATTCAATGAACAAACAAAACAATCAGAAAACATAGATACAGAGAACAGATTGATGGTTACCAGAGGAGAAGGAGAATGGGAGATGGGCAGAATGGATGAAGGGGGTCAATGCTATGGTGATGGAAGGTAATTGGATTTTTTTTATGGTGATCATTTGGTAGTGTATACAGATATCAAATTATAATGTTGTACATCTGAAACATATATAATATATACCAATTTTACCACAACAAAAATGAGTTTAGTTATTCCAGTGCTTTAAATAATTTATATATAATTTTAATTCAAATATGCTATTAATATATTCACATAAACTTTATTTTCATTCTGAAATGGAATTGTCTCATAAAGCAGGTGATTGTTCTCAAATATGAAGGACTGGGTGGACTGAGAGCACAGCACACACCTACTAGGGACTGTTAAGAATGCAGAGCACTTACAGTAATATTTTCTTAGAAAAGTTCACAGTAATTCATAGTTTAACTTAATCTAAGCCCCATAATATTCAGAGCTAAATGCTTCAGGACACCTAGGCACTGAATAACAAATGTTTCCTTCTAGAAAGTGATTTTGAAAGGTTCAGAGTTACTGTTTTGTTATCAAAACCATCAAATGTCTGATTCTGTTTCCTCTATTTAAGCCAAATTAATTTTTTTGCTTCATAATTATTTGAAACGGGTCACTTTTGTCAATCAGAATAATTTTTTCCTTGATATTTTGTACTTCAGCTACTTGAAAATCCAAATGAAACATTTCCAAGAATTCTTTCATGAGGGAGTGTAAATGTATCAATGGATACCCACTCAGTATAAATGTATTATTTATTCGAATATTTGTGATACTTAATTTACATTTTTGTACCTGTGCTCTTCAGTTGTTGTCGTAATTTGTGTTTCTGTTTGTGAATATGCATTTATGATATATTTTTATTTGTATTTTTTATTTTAAAAACTTTTTAATGTTTATTTTAGAGGAGGGGGCAGAGAGAAAAGGAGACACAGAATTGGAAGCAGGCTCCAGGCTCCAAGCTGTCAGCACAGAGACAAATGTGGGGCTTGAACTCACAAACTGTGGGGTCATGACCTGAGCTGAAGTTGGACATTTAACCAACTGAGCCACCCAGACACTCCTATTTTTTTTTTTTTTATTTTAAAGAGAGAGTGAGAGTGGGAGACAAGAGCAGAGGGAGAGAGGGGGAATCCTTCATGGTCAGCTCAGAGTTGGACGCGTGGCTCACTCTCATGATCCTGGGACCATGACCTGAGCCAAAATCAAGAGACAGATGTTAAATCTACTGAGCCACCCAGGTGGCTGCATTTATGATATTTATACTACTTGAAAAATTAATCCCTATATTGTTTAAATAGTGGGTATTTGAAAAATGAGGTTGACACTCATGTACTTACTCCTTCTTTGCCTTTATAAAATAGGTCATATTATCCTAATGTTTCACATACTTGAGAAGTTGTTCCTGCTCCAATAAATGTTTCTGATATCCATTGTAGTTTGGTATCTCACAACGCCCTACTAATGCCATGCAACTCATCTCCTGGCCTTTCCTAGGGAGTTTCTGTTACCATGTTGCTGGATCGACTCAATGCCCTATACCATGAAGGATTTGAGTAACCATGTCTTCAAGACTGCAGACTGCAGGATGTCAGGAAGGGAGTGCCAATGTCCCTCAGTTGTCATTGACTCTTCTGCATTCTGTGGCTCCTGCCATAAATGCTTGCCTCTGCTATTGGGGATTTATTTTCAGCAGACGCCTCATGAAGGGACCACTTTATATAATCTGGAGGTATGAGGGACTTAAATTCCTAAAGAGTAAGTGCTGACTCACAAGAGACAGAAGATGGGAAGAAACAAAAAGATGCTTATTTTTTAATTCATTCATTCCCCCTAACGAAATAGTCCACATGCAGTTTTTCCAAATGCCTCTTGCAAGTACTCCTGCATTATACAGCAAGTGATGATATTTTGTGTAAAGATGTGCCCTGCTCTGTAATTAGATATCTTGCCTGCTTCCTGAACATACCTTTTATTTCTTCATTCATTCCTTCCTGAGATTGCGGACCCCAGTTTTCTGGGCAGGCCCAGCTAAGACATTCTTGAGTAGAACTGAATTATACTTCTCTATATCTATTTAGGAAATTAAAAGAAAAAAAAGAGAAATATGGATAATTATATCAGTTTCTATTAATGAGTTCCAAACTTATATGTCAAATTCTTACCCTCATGAGATGAACTATACATATAACTCTGTTGCAGAAATTCCCTGTTTAGAAGACAAACATGCATCTGTAGTTCAGCAAGTTCAAAGGAGAGTTCAGCTTTTCACTTAACCTGATCCCCCATTTTTATTTCATATTGCTCTGAGAACTTTGTTAAAATATATTTAGATTTGTCTCCAATACCCTATCTCATGTCTGTAAGGAAGATACAATCTTGCATTCATACCAGTACAAAGAAGTGTACATTTTCATTGTTATATTTGTACC
This sequence comes from Felis catus, assembly GCF_018350175.1. NCBI lineage: Eukaryota > Metazoa > Chordata > Mammalia > Carnivora > Felidae > Felis > Felis catus. The sequence continues at coordinate 107,311,608 of NC_058371.1, forward strand.
AGAATTCTGCCTAATTACCTGTCACCATTGAACTGTCACTCTCATATCATTTAGTTCTGATCTCAATCATGTTCCTTAGAGCTGTTCTAATCCTCTGTCTTCCAAATACCCTGATATTGGAAAACAGTTAATTTCTTTAATTTGCTCCAAATTCCAGCTGGATACTTGGAATATATTTTACTCCAATATATTCTAAGTTTTTTATAGATGTAAAATACATTTGAAGGATCTTAATTGTCACTGTAAAGAACTGAGTATAGTTGGTCCTACTGTTTAGATTGTCAACCACTTGTGTTTCAGGGAATCTAATTTTCTAGACGTCTCAAAAACTCCAGCTTCATTCTAGTCAACATTTCTTATGCGGTTGTTTTAACCAGACACTATTTTCAATGAACGTTCTGCTTATATCACTTCCTTACTTCTGGCAATACAACACTGAAGCACTCTCACTGTCTTCATCTTACTGGTGAGAAAGCTGAGGTTTTTCCCAAAGCCATAGCAGCAGTAAGGGGAGAAGGTGGGCTTTGTGCCCAGGCAGTCTGGCTCTTGAAACCTCTCTTAGTCATCAGACAGAGTGGGGTTTTCATTTGGTTGGTTGTTTGCTTGGCTAATATAAAGCTACTCAGCATCAGGACTGGATTTCTTCATCAGCAAAACTGAGGTCAATAAAAGCTTCCTTACAGGATTTTTGAGACAATGAAATGGAATGATACTCATAAAAGTGTCCAATCTTACAGCACACTGGCAATTGCAGTATTTATTATTAATCGTAGTTGTAGTATTTATTATTACTGATAGCTGTAGTATGAAGTCATTCTAAAGAAATAACCTGAGATACAAAGAAAGATTTATATAGAATGAAATTAAAGAAGGTTTTATTATTATAGTGAAGATGAGAAACTGCCTAAATATAACCTAAGAAAATGTCTATAGGTTATGGAACATAAAAGGAAAATTATGCAGCCAGTAATATTATCTTTAAAAAAATTACTACCTTGGAAATGTTTATAATGAAGGAAGTGGAAAAAAGAATAAAAATAGTGTGGAAGCAATCATATACCAACACACTCAAATATATGACTTTAAGGAACTGTTAAATGTTATCACTTTTTATTTTTGGCCTATGGAATTTTTTTTGTACCTTTTGTGTTTTTCAGATTCTCTACAATGAATACTTATCAATATTATGTTATAAAATGACATATTTATTTATACATTAATTTAAATTTTGATGTCTGCACAACATTAGAAGAAAAGTGACATTTTATATCCTGATATGGCATTTAAAATTTTATGTTATTATGCATTATAAAACTATTATTCAACTACATTTTAAAAATCTATTTATTTGTTAATAATGTCATTAGTTCTTTTCAAGAGTATACTCATCAGAAACCCAAATTATAGCACTGCATGAAAATTTCCTTTAGTAATTTTCATTAAGTAGACCATTCTTTTATTTTTTAAGTATATGTATTTGTTTTGAGAGAGAGAGAGAGTGGGGGAGGGGCATGGGGCACAGAGAGCGGGGAGGGAGAATCTCAAGCAGGCTCCACATTCAGAGCAGAGCCAGAGGCAGGGCTCAATCCCACAAACCATGATCATCACCTGAACCAAAATCAAGAGTCACATGCTTAACCAACTGAGCCACCCAGGTGCCCCTTAAGTAGATCATTCTGATTCTGTTTTATTATCTGTCCTAAGCACTGCTACATTTTTTTTTCTGGACAGAAATAATATAAAGCTCAATGAATAATTTTAAAGTACATAATCTCTCTAAAATGCATGCAAGACTTCTAAGAATTGTAATCAACATGTGAATCCAAATAAAGTATTAACATAAGTAAACACATTAAATAATTACGTTCTTGTCTCTATTACATGACAAAATTGTGAATCCTGTTATTGAGCAATGCTTCCTCTGTTCAATCTCATGAAATAGTTCTCCTGTCCCTTGGCACTAGCTGTGAGCCCAGGAAGGAACCTCAATTCCTCCACTTGGCCTCTCATCCACCAGTAGGATAGTGAGCTTCTTCACAACATGGTGGGTCAGGGCTCCAAAACAGTGGAAATGAGCAAATGCTCCAAGGCTTAAGCCCTAACCTCAGAAATCAAATTGTATCATTCTGCCAAAATGCAGTTACAAGGCCTGACCAGGTTCAAGGAGTTGAGCAATTGACTCTGCCTCTTGAAGTGAGAAGTAGCAAAGTCATATTTCAAAGGAGCTGAGGAGGAATTATTGTGGCTGTCTTAGAAAATGTTTTCTCATTGTATCCTATATTTCCTAAGCAGTCTACGGGGAGGTTGGAGGCCAACCCAGAAAAAACGTGGAACACTACATTTTCAAATGTTTTTTTGTGAGTTCTCTATCTGTTATGTATATTTGCTTGGCACCTACCATTCCCAGTGAGAAGGGAACTCTGGAAACAATAAATAATAACCTTTCATACAGGAAAGGTTCAGGTAGAATTTCCCCCATGCATCTTCCTATGAAAAAGAGTCAAAAAGTAGCTGAGTTTTTCTATTATTCAAGAGGCAAAGTGCATAGACATCAAAAAGGTGAAAGTACAACAATGAATATTTACTAAGATACTATATTTAATATTAATAACTATTGTAAAAGATTTTTAAAAATCTTGTCATGTTCTTTGCCCTCAGGAAGTTTCCTATCTGGTTGACAAACGTAACATACATATTTAAATTATAAAACAATTGATTATATAATAGATACAAAAATATGCATACAATTTACAAAAATTATGGTTTGGATAATGTCAATCACTGAGAGTTAAAGTTTTTGTTTTTGTTTTTTCTTCATTTTGTGGACAAAGTGGAACTTGAATGTGAAAGGTGATTTGGATTTGAATAGTTTGTAAAGAACATAAAATAAATTTCATATGAGAATAGCCAGAGTTACATAAGATAAAGAGGATTATTTTAAAACAATAAAATTATATTTGAGTAGATATGTAAGACAACATTAACAATTTTGAATTGAGACGATAATAATAACAACTGATAAAATCATCCCCCTATTTACCTGGTTGTTCAGTCTAGAAAGGTAGTGCCTATCTCTAATTCATATCTTTCAAACACCTCCCTCCCACATGTATCTAAGAGCAATAACCAACACTTAACTGAAAAACTTCTACCCTCCTTTTCAAATCATTACATGTCCCTGTCTAATAATGGAAACAACAGTACATTTATTGTAAGCACAAATGAATGGTTACAGGTAAGGCCTTTAGAATATGATCTGGAATTTTGTAACATTTAAATAAATGTTATTGTTATTACTATTAATATTTACATTATTATTACCATTATACTTCTGTATCAATTTCATCCACTTATCTCCATCTTTATAGCAACTATCTTATTCTAAAATACTATCTTTTTTCCTAATTCGTTTATAATGGCCTCTTCTCTCAGATTCCACTTTTGGCTTTAACATACATTTTCCAAAAATCAGTGGGATAAATTTTTGTTAGTATAATAGACTTTATGTCAATTGTAAAAAGTCATACTTTATGTGTATCATTGTCTTTCATATAATGTGTATTTTAGCTTTGGCTGTTTTTTAAGATTTCCAACTCATCTTTAGTTTCCAGAATTTGTTGTCTATGTGTGTGGTGGACAGACCCTAAGATTACCCCAATGATTTCTGGCCTCCTGGTGTTCATATTGTTGTGAATTCTTATCCCCATGTGTCTGAGCAGGATCTCTGACTTGCTTCTAAACAAAAGAATATGGAAAACATGATGAAATGGCACTCTCAATGAAATTTGATTGGGTTACACTATATGGCAAAGGTAATGGGATGCCATGTCTATGCTATCACGTTAGAAAAGACTCTATATTAGCAAACCGGGGCTGGACAGTCTCCTGAAAGGTTTTATGCAGGAAGGGTAAGCCGCCATGTTGAGGGAGTCCATAGGAAGCAATTGTAGATTGCCTTTATTAGCTGCAGGCAGCCTGTAGCTGGCTACAAAGATCTGGGGTTCATTTTCCCAGCCACAGAAAATGAATTCTGCCAAAAACCTATATGAGCTTTGCAGTAGGTTATTCCCCAGTCAAGCTTCCAGTAGAAAATGTAGCCTGGCTGTCACATTGATTGCAGTCCTGTAAGACCCTTAACAGAGGACCCAGTTAGGTCAGGCTGGCACTCTTGACCCATAGAAATTGTGAGATAATTAATGTCTGCTTTCTAAGCTGATAAGGCTGCGGTATTGTGTGTGTGTGCATCAATATCTATCCCTATAACAGCCTTGACTTTAGTACTTTATTTTGATTATGATCTACCTTGTTCATCCTTTAAGAAGGAACAAGAACCAATGCTGACTATATAATCTCTAAATATATTAGGAACTCATATTATCTGTTTAATTTTCTCTTATTCCCATTTATTTTATTACATTCCACAAAACCTCCTGAAGCTACATGACAGAAATCACACTTCAACTGCAGCACACATTTTTATCTCCTTGTTTTTAACCTTTTTCACTATGCTGAGAATAATTAGTCATGTCATGCAAATTGATAATGTCATGAGAAAAAAAGCAGTAAGTCTCTTTTTCTCCTATATCACATCCAGAAGCAGGTGGAGTTTGTCTCTATGGGCCCCAAATATTTAATTCAAACTTCATATTAGTTAGCAGATTGCAATGTTTATAATGGGGGAATTGAATACAAAACCTAGAATAGGACACATGGAATGATGATACACATATATGTGTGGTTCCTTGACTTCTGGATCTGTAATGAATTTGCATTAGAACTCTATTTTAAACCTTTAAAATTTTGGACAAGGAACCCTTTTTATAACCCCATTCAAAGCTCATGACTTAAGTAATTCAAATATCTAAGAATTCTAATTTTATTAAATGTTCAACAAGAATAAATATATATAAAAATTTTTAAATGTTCCACAAGAGGAATGAATAAATAAATATAAAAATAAAATTAAACTTGGTGTCATATCAAAGGTTTTTAACTTTTTATCCTCATATTAAATTTTGTTGAATACCTTTAACTTTCTCACCTCTCAAAAAATAATTGCTCCCATTTTTGCTGAAAAAATAGCTATCTCAAAATAGAGTACCCTCCAATATCTAGAAAAACCGCATCATTACTGCAGTTCTTATAAATGGATAGTCCATTACTTTAGTAAATGATAACTGCATCTGCCCATTTCAGCAATCTCCTCTGGTGATCTTCTGTGAATGCTGCCCAGTATCCCAATTTCCTCTCTGTCACTTACGGCATAATAAAGAATTAAGTATTGGAAAGTCCATTTCTTTCCTTTTTTTTTTCTCTAATTACAAGGGAATAAGAAGACATTACAAGCAGGTCAGGGGTATCTAAATAGCCTACAGCAGTTAATTTTTTATTTAAATAAAGCTTTTTAAAAATCAGTTCCAATTTTTTAAATTTTTATTTCATTTTCATATTCTTGTCATTCTTATATGTTCTTGTATAAGTATTAAGTAATACTTGTAATAACTATAGATCTTATGAAGGTAATTCATATGAAGAGTCACATCTTCTGTAGTATTACCTCCCCTTCCATATAAGGCCAACTGAAGATTCCCTGGCATATCTGAAAGTTTAAGAGCAGCCACATGGATGAATGTCAAAATAAGCAAACTTCTCACATGTTTCCACATACCACTCTCAAGATTCTCACAGAAGGATCTGAGAAGTATCTTTCATAAATGACCATTTCATAAAAACCTGAGATGGAAGGCAATTAATAAACTAGATGATTTTAAAGTTACAGCATTCACATCAGACTTGGGCTACGGCTCACTTAATAGTTTTCATTTGCATTTTTCATGAGGAAGATTTTGGGAGCTAGAACATTTGGTCATAAAAATTAGCACTCATGTTTTCAAATATAAATCTTAAGCTTAATAAAAGTTCATTCCTTTCATGAATTTATCTGAATTCATCATTAATAACTTCAGCTAGACAGAAAAGTTCAAAGTAACAATTAAATTTTTATATTATGCCGTTCTCTGGATTCAGTTGTATTCACTCCTAAGATCTCAAATCATGCTATTGAAATAGCCCTAAAATACAGGAGCTATAAATAAATATAAATTAATCAAAGCTTTTAAGTAAATTATGCAGGTATAAAATGGAGGGTTTCAAACTGCAGATTTTCAAAATCTATTATTCTGAAAGATATGAATAACTAGAAACATATGGGGATGAAGCATAATACCAAATAGTTGATTTAAATGTGATTCTAGAATATGCATTTTCCCCATAAAACAGAGTTAAATTTGGAAATCAGAATTAGTGGAATATAAAAATTTGTGTATTCTACATATGTAAATTATCCATGATAAATAAGGTAAGACATAAGAAATTTATAATGAAATTACACTTAGGAAGATTCAGTATGATTGAAGTGTAGAAAACAACTATCAAAAGATATTAACATGAGTAGGCTGGCTTCTTGAATGATAGACCAGTGCAGTTAAACAGTGCCTCTTGCTCCAGAGGGCTCCACTTTTGGGGTTTAATTCTCTGTAGTAGTCATCTTGAAATTCTTAATTTTATTTTTAAATTCCTAAGTGAAGAATTTTTAAGGTGAAGTTCTAATGAGACAATGGATCATGTACCAAGGTCCTAGAATTTTAGCCCACATACCATATCACAACTTCCCAACTGTCCATTTCCCTAAAATAGGTTCTTAGCCACCTGCCCCCTGTCTCCCCGGACCCCACTCTCACCTGATCTCTCTCACACAATCTCTTTCCCACAATGGCTGCCACCCTCCACTTGTGGTGGTAACTGGATCACATCAGCACGTGGGAGAAAACCTTCATTTTTCCATTTTGTTGTGCACTCCTGGTGGGGGTCTGGGAACAGTCCTGGGAAGAATCAGGACTTCGCACACCCCATGGACTCTGCTATAGGGCAAGGTGACAGCTGTCCTCTCTCTGGGCTGCAAGACCTATGTTGTGTTTAGCAGGCAAGTCTGCAGGTGCCTCTTGCTCAGTAATAATCTTGGTACCAACCGCATTCTGGCATAAATTCCCTGCCACTTGCAAAAAGCACACATTTTAATTTTTCACTGACCCTGAAAATTATGCGGTCCAATATGATTATGAATTTGAGTATAAATGCATTAAGCAGTTTGAATATGAAAAAATTTTCTACATTATTATTATTGTTATTATTATTATTACTACTACTACTATTTTGGCCTGATAGTTTTTCACTAGCTTGATTGTTTTGAACTTCAAACTCAATGCTCAATGATGTTAGTCATTATTGGATTACTAGAAGTTCATCTCACACTCCTTTCTCCCCATCCCTCCAAAAAAAACACACACACTTATCTCTTTACCCTAAGCCCTTTCTCAGTAATTTCTGTTCAGCCTAGTATCTACAGTCAAGCCTTCAATCCAGAGTACATCATACACTTTATTGCCTATAATTTATCTCACATAGCTATACTCAGGTTATTTTTTTTTATTTTACCCTAATTTGATTCTGCCATTGCTCACCTTTATTATCTTCATTCATCATTCAGGTTTTGACATAAATGTCTCTTTTTTTTCTAGTAATCATTATGTGTTATCCCATGTTATGGCCCCTTCCCACTCTGTTGTAAACATTTTCTTATCTCTCTGATAACCATGCACCAAACTATTAAAGCCTCATATTCTCCTATCTTTTATCTTATAATGTTTACTGTTATATTTTCAAACACTGGAAAAATGTCTTGTCTCACTATGTATGTTGAACACTATCTGGTGGAAACTTTTTTGTACATAATAATGTTCCCATACCAGCTCAAAAATGCCAAGTAAACTCATAACATTTCCATACACATTTCTTAATATATATTTTCCTAAGGTAATTGAGAGTGTATGTCCTAGAATTAAAATGCCTGAGTTTGAAAATGACCTTCACCTCTTAAACTGTGTGATGTTGTGCAATTGGCTATTCTCTGCATGTTTCTTTCATAAACTATAAAATGAAGATTAAACCGATTATGTATCCCATGAGTTTGCTATGGGAATTAAATGAGATTGTGTGTGTGAAGTCCTTACAACTACATCTTCAATGTTAGATATTAGGATTTTACTATGTGTGAAACAATAATCTGGGCATCAAAAATGAAAAAGATGAAAAAATATAATCTTATATGCCTACATTTTTGTAACTCACAATAAATGATGGATATAGACCCCACTGTGATTCTGAAATAAGGGAAATTGTAATGCTACAGAAGAGATAAAATTACACAGTATAAAAGGGAGTTTAAATTAAACAAGAGTGGTTTTGAAACACTCTTTGGAATAAAGAAAATTTGAATACTTCTTTAAAAAATGTAGAATAGAATTCTCCCATTCCAAACTACTAGAGAAATTGTTGGACTCAAGAATAATGGCAAGGACAGGGACTTCACTAAAAACACTAATGGGACAGGTCTCCCTAATGTTACCAGAAAAATAAAAATAATGAGCAACAGGCAAGAGCGTGTTCTCTCAGTATCATACCTTTGTGGAGAAACTAGCCATCTATCCATTTACCACGGTCCAAATGTTATCTTTGGGATGTCTGTGTGGCTCAGTCAGTTAACCAAGTCTTGATTTCCGCCCAGGTCATGATCTCATAGTTCGTGAGTTTAAGCCCCTCATCAAGCTCCACACTAGTGGTATGGAGCCTACCTGGAAGTCTCTGACTCTCCCCTGCTCTCTCTCTTCTATCAAAATAGATGAATAAACTTTAGTCAAGAATAAAAAACTAAATAAAATGTATCTTTGAGCTTTCAAAGATTAAAATACAATACACAAATCTTTACCACTCTAGCCTTCTTGCCTGTACAGGAAACAACCAAGTGGTACCAGCATTTATAATGAATGGACACATCAGCGTTAAATTGTATACATCCTTCATGTATATAATTATGTATATGTACATATAAATGTAAATATTATATGTAAGTATATTATATATTAATTTCTAATCTTTTTAATGTATTATTCCTAATTTGATAGGCTAAATGACTATCCCGTAAACTCATTTTTCGATTCAACGTTTATTTATTTTTGGGACAGAGAGAGACAGAGCATGAACAGGGGAGGGGCAGAGAGAGAGGGAGACAGAATCGGAAACAGGCTCCAGGCTCTGAGCCATCAGCCCAGAGCCTGACGTGGGGCTCGAACTCATGGACCGCGAGATCGTGACCTGGCTGAAGTCGGACGCTTAACCGACTGCGCCACCCAGGCGCCCCTCATTTTTCGATTCAAAGTGTACATATTCATTTGATAGTAACCATAAAACAATAATAAAGAGAAAAATTTGTTTAATGAAATATTTAAAAAAAAAATAAACCACCAAAAATAAAATAAACTGCCAATAAGATACAGTTTTCCTCATAAAAGTTTATAACTAGAAGGGACCTGTAGAGATAATATGATCCAAATTAATCTTATGTAATAAGGAAAACATCTAAAGCTGGAAAAGATTTTGAAATTTCAAAAATGGTTAGAAAAATAAAAACTCCACTGCAAAAAGGTAAGATTAAAAAGATAAAGGAGGTAATTGAGAAAAGAAGAAAAGGCAGGTAACCAGCAAATGTGTATCAATGCTAATCATTATGTCATGCAACATCTTCTTCAGTAATTATTCAAACTCCCTACTTGTAGTATATAACAATAAACTCTGTACTACTAGCTTTTATTTGTAACTTTTTATTTATTTTTTTAAATGTTTATTCAGTTTTGAGAAGATAGGGAGAGATCGAGCCCAAGCAGGGGAGGGGCAGAGAGAGGGTTAGAGAAGATCTGAAAGGGTCTCCACAATGATAGCGGAAAGCCTGATGCAGGCTCTAACTCACAAACCCCGAATCATGACCAGAGCCAAAGTGCAGGCTTAACCCAACTGAATCACCCAGGCGCCCCATTTTTAACTTTTTAAATTTGCTTTTGCCCTTGCAAAAAAAAAAAAGCTCTTTCTTTTTTTTCTTTCTCTCTCTTTATCTTTCTTTGCATCAAAATACTTGCAAGATCTTGGCAAGATCTTGGGAAATTTTCAGCTGAGATACTGTTCACACAATCTACTGTAAATTTATAGACATTCAATAATGTATACAAATTACAAAAAATATTTGAAGTATCGGCTATCATTCCATAAATTTAAAGGCTAAAAAGTGGTTCTTCTATCACTCTATACAATAAAAATAGCCTGTAATACTGTAATTATCTAATGCACAAAACTCTGGCATTCAGTTAATTATGTACTCATTCAACCTTAGTAAAACATAAGCCTTTCTAAATTAATTGAAGAATTACATTAAATATAAAAAGCAAGCTTTTCTGGGAATCAGCAAACATTGTATTGAAACATTATTTCCAAGCTTGAAATTATAATTATTGAAGCTAATCTTTACATCATGCCTTAAAAATCTGACTTTCACACATTTAAAATACTGAAAAGAGGACTTGTTCTCAACAAACAATATTACTCTTAATACCAAGCAATGGGTCTCTAGTTGACATTTTACACTTACTATAATTAAATATATACTTTTAAAGTGCACTAACTACTGAAAGATTTCAACATGTTAATAGCACAAATATTCATCCAGAGTCCTCAAATTTAGTTGGTATTAAATTTTTCTGGCAGTGAAAGACATAATGTATATTTAGAGCTGATTGTCTACACAAATCTGTTGATTGTATTATTAAAACCTTGCTTCCCAAACACAGTCACAAAACCACTGGAAAATGTCAAATAAATATAAAGGTTAAAATGGAGTTTTAAAAGGAATATTAAACATGTTTTGATAATATGTGTATAATATTTAACACATTTATATTTTCTAAAGGAGAAAAATTTCAAATATCTAAACATTTCTCCATATTTTTTTCTTCTATAAATTCCTTCTTCTATAAACTATATATTGTACTACACAGATATACATACTGAGTCATACAGTTCTATAAAAGATGAAGTCAAAGAGTATCTAGTAAAAGACTAATCAAAATAAGATGACAGATATTTCATTATACAAAATTGGCACAAGTTATCGACAAAGAATTGATGTTAAAATATTTTACTTTCTGAAGTGCAATCAAAATTAAGGAAGAATTTCAATCTTTAGCTTGGAGGAACATTCAGGAATGAAAGATTTATTGCTAAAGCATGCTCAGTGGAATTTGGTAATGGTAGTTGAAATTAACTGAGAGTAAATTTAGAGGAGAATATGATTTTTCCTTAAGGTGTACATCAGCTAGTAAGTACTTCATTCAAGTCAATCATCATAATCATTAAATTAAAATCTATCATATAAACTCAGGGAAATGGAAAATAAAATATGTATGGATAGAGAACAGGTATAGATAACAAAAAATAGAAAAAATGACAAATACGGTACAAATGATAAAATTTGTCACCTTTGGATTATTTAGTGATGTTTTTTAAGATTAGGTTATGGTTTACTTTGGTTAAACCAGGTTAAGTCCATTTTAAATTATCAATACACAGTCACAAAAATTATGGGATGTGGGATACAGAAATATCATATGTAACAAATATTACTAATTTCCCCACTTTAATACAAAACTTTCTGAATATAGGAGAAGTAAAAATGTCCAAATTAACATGTCAAACTCTTATTAAATAAGATAAGTGCAATGAATACACATCATTTTCATAAAAATTTAATTTAACTTTCCTCAATATCTGCACCTAAAATTAAAACAATCAGAAGAGCAAGCTCATTTCTAAGTCAGGCAAAACTCCTCATGATCAAGAATAAAATATATTTACAATTTAACTGTGCTTGTATGTTATTGCCCTGCTTATTATTTTTTTCCACAGCAGAAATAAGTTAAAATAATCATATCTCTGGACCCTAATAGGCACCTGCAGCTGAGTCTAAAAGACTCATTCTCACATTGCTGAATGTCTCTCCAGACTAGTGTCTTTCAATGAAATTTTTATGTCACAAAGTAGTTTTGAAAGATCAATAACTAAAACTTCTACATGACCAAAAATTATTCCTCATCTAAACTGAGATCACTCTTAAAGTCTAACAAGTAAATAAGTTGATACAACAGTTACAATATAATACTGTTCTGTTTCACATAGCAGCCAAAGACAATATAATGGAATAAAGGCTGTCTCTTCAATAAGTGGTACTAAAAAGAATTATATATTATATATATATATATATGTATGTATATATGTGTATATACGTGTATACATATATAACTTCTGTAGCATTACAATTTCCCTTACTTCAGTATCACAATTGGGTCTATATCTATCATTTATTGTGAGTTCCAAAAACGTAGGTGTATAGGATTGTATTTTTTCATCTTTTTTTCATTTTCAATACCCAGATTATTGTTTCACAGATAGTATAATCATAATATCTGACATTGAAGATGTAGTTCTAAGGACTTCACACACATAATCTCAATATTTTCGTTTTGTTTTTTATACCCTAGCATTCTAAGACATTAACCTGTCATAGCTTTGGAAAATTTTATTGGACTCATTATATTGATGTAAGGCAGTGGTTCTCAACTAGACTGATTTTCCTCCCAGAGGGCATTTGGTGCTGTCTGGAAACATTTTTGGTTGTAACAAAGGGGGAGGAGGCTGTTACTGATGTGTAGTGGGTAGAGGTCAGTGATGCTGCTGAACATCTGAGAATGCACAGAACAGCCCATCAGTAAAGAATTATACAGACCAAAATATTAATAATGCCAAGTTTGAGATAGTCTGATTTAAAGAAATAATTTTTCATTTATCACCTACTAGTGATATAAATGTATTTTATATATTCAAAGATAGGAAATACATCTTTAATAGACTTATCAATTATAGTTGATCAATTTCATAAACTATACAACCAATTTAGAGCAAAGGCTTATATGTATATTATCTAAAAATATAAAGTGAAAGGTGACAATAATGAAAGAACATGTAATAGAAGTCAAAAGTCAAGCATAGAAATAAGATGACTTCAAGGGCTATTGAAATTATATTTTTACTTTGATATTAATGAAGCTCACATTTTTAAGATAACCAATTTTGTTGAAAACATCTGGGCTCTATGAATTGAGTCATTGTCCTTAAATATATTTACCCAGTTTTCTGTTTACGTTTTTAAAAGACCTAAAAATTAAGAATTTCATTGTAAAAAAAACCTGTGAAAGCCAACAAAGAAGCTCACATAAAGCATTCATTGTAAATACAATTAAGATATATGTCAGATTTTTGAAAGATTAAATGCTAACATATATTAATTAGTAATGATACTTGGGTGAATTAAGGATCTTATTTTTTAGGGGCACCTGAATGGCTCATCTTACTGTTTCAGAGACTGAGCCCAACATTGAGCCCTAAGTCATGCCCTGGGCTCTGTGCTGACAGCATAGAGCCTGCTTGGGATTCTTTTCCTCTCTCTCTGACTCTCCCCCACTCACATGCACACACACTCTCTCTCTAAATAAATAAAAAACTTTAGAAACTTTAGAAAAAAGAATCTTAATTTTTAAAATCAAATTTGTGACATTGATTTGTGGATCATTTATTATAATAAAATAGTTTGTAGAGAGAACACAGTGAAGATTAAAATAGGCTAAACACATTTCAGCATTATATTTATATAAAATATTCACTGTGATTTAAATTCTTAGCTTCCTTGTGTTTATCTTACACTTGAAGTCAATATTAAGAAAAATGTTGTGACTCAATTGATTCCATAATTAATATTAATTCTTCAGAAATTATTTCCTAAATGTGTTCATGTTTGTTTTTATAGAACACCAAAGGTGCATATTAATATTCTCAAATTGTTATAGGATTACACAATGTTTACACTGCGAAGATCTTAGAAATAGTTAAATCCTATACCAAATTTTTGAGATAAAGAAAGAGGAATGCAAAAATCACTTCAATTATGTATCAGTTTCATCAGCATCACCTCAATAAATCATAATATAATTATGAGAATTAAATTCCAAAGTCAAATAAAGAACAATAAGTATGTGAAATTTGTGGATTCCTGGTTATTCTGACACCTTAACTTTTTAATTTTTTATTCTTTGTGAAAGACAGAGAGTGCATAGAGATGTGGGACTCTATCTTCCGACCCTGGGGTCATGACCTGAGTCGAAATCAGGAGTTGGAAGCCACCAGGTGCTCCCTGACAACTTAACTTTAAAGCATAGGACCAAATATATGCCAAACAGTAAGCTAATTTTAGTTAATTTAGTCACGTTAGTTAATTTTAAAATTAAAATTATCTTTAATTTATCAGTAAACTGCCAAACTATATTGTAATTGAAAATAATCATGAGAAGGAAGGTGACACAAGTTGAACAATTTTATTATGCCCCAGATTACTTTGCAGGCAGTGTCCTTGAACTTTTCCCTCTGTCATTGCTAATCAGATAATTCATTATTAAAATGGAACTCTGAAAAGTTTGTAAGTAATAAATTTCAATTTTTTTTTGGTGCCAAAATCTATTAATTCATTTAATTAGTAGTTAGAGGCATTGATTTTGTGGTAACAATGTACATTGAAAGCAAAGCGCTTTTCAGTAATCAGTAATTAGGGACACTGAACTACTCTAGTCACTGGCTCATTACTCAAATACTGTAAGGCAACATAGAATGGGATAATTAATAATTATGGATTCAAATAACATTTTTATAGATTAACATGGAATACAAAGCTTTACATTGAGCTACAACTGTGACAACTCTAATTTCCAATATTATATGTACAAAAAATACTACAAATTAAATAAATATTTCATGGAGTTCATTTAGAAATATAAAAAGAAATTGCATGAGTTATTGTCAGATCATACACTATTTTACAAAAGAGGTTTGTCCAAAGTCACAAACCTAAGCTGTCATATGTATTCTATATTTTCCCAGAAAGATCTTAAACTGAACACCATCTTCTATCTAATTATGCTTCAGGGTTTAAAATATGTCACAATATCCAGGAGAAATCATAAGACAAATACGTCTAAATTAATGATACAAACTTTGTATGTAGACATGATACTTATCAGAATTCGAATGGAAGGAGATTTTGCTGTTGCTTTTTAAAAGCACGTTCTTGAAGCATTAACACATTTAGCGACTAGTCAGTCATAGTTGCTATGATGAAGAGTCTGTTAGTATATATTTAATCTTTTTAAAGTTCCATGTTTACTTTTTAAAATATAAGACAAAACTCTTAATTTTTTTATTTTTTCATTTTTGAGAGAGACAGAGAGAGAGAGCACAAGTGAGGGAGGGACAGAGAGAGACACAGGGGCAATACAGAATCCAAAGCAGACTCCAGGCTCTGAGCTGTCAGTGCGGAGCCTGACGTGGGGCTCAAACCCATGAACCATGAGGCCATGACCTGAGCCGAAGTCAAGAGCCAGACAGTTAACAGACTGAGTCACCCAAGTGCCCCTAAAAAGCTAAATTTTAAAGTATGGTAGAATGTGATAAGCACCACTAAAAAAGAAACAGGAAATCAGGTTAAAAAGGATAGAGATGAAGTTTCCATTACCAAGAAGATGACTAGATGAACTCCATTAAGAAAGTGACATTTGTATAAAACATGAAGGAAATGAAGGAGTAGCTCTTGTGAGCAAGCATCTGGAGAAAGAGGGAAATAAGCCAAGGAATCAACCGGTATGAAGGTCCTCAGCGTCATAGATCGAGAAATGAAATGGAGGACTGTCCGGTTGCAGCAGAGTGAGTGACAGCTGTTATAGTAGCTAAGTTAGGAAAAGATGAGGACAGAGAAGTCAGAGGATGAGGAGGTGATTTGGAGAAGTATGTATGTCACAGACGTCCTTAGGAGCTTTTGCAACAAGCACAAGGGTGCATTTTGCTGGATTTTGAATAGGAGAATGGTATAATCTGATTTAGACTTTCAAAAATTGTTCTAGACTCTAAAATGACAATGATGGAAGCAGAGAAAGGAGATTATTGTGTCCATCTAAGAGATAATAGTGAGGAGTGCCTGGGTGACTCAATTGGTTGAATGTCCGACTTCAGCTCAGGTCATGATTGCATGATTCTTGAGTTTGAGCCCCACATCAGGCTCTCTGCTGTTAAAGTAGATCCCACTTCAGATCCTTTCTCCCTCTCTCTGCCTCTGCTTGCACTCTCTCTCTCTCTCTGCCCCTGTTTGCACACTCTGTGTGTGTGTGCGTGTATGTCTGTGTGTGTGTGTGTGTGTGTGTATATATATATATATATATACACACACACACGCACATATTATATATATATAATATATATGTATATATATATACACACACACATGCACAGTTGTGTGTGTATATACACACATACACACGCATATTAATATGTGCGTGTGTGTGTGTGTACACACACACACACACACATATTAAACATTTATTTAAAAAAATAAAGAGATAATAGTGCTTCAAACCAAGAAGGTAGAAGAGGCTGTGAAAAGTGGTTGATTTCAGATATAATTTGAAGGTAGAGCCAGCAGAAATAGCTGGTGGTATAAATGCAGTATTTGAAAGAGAGGTATCAAGGACTCCTGAAGGATACTAATCATTGTTTCCTTTAATTTTCTAGTCATCCCTTAATTTTTGTTAATTTATACTTTCTTACTTTTTCGTTTCCTTCCGATCTTAGCACTTGTGGTTTGTGTCCTTTGAAATTTTTTTCTGTCCTCAAATGTTTTCTTCTTTCAGATTCTCTAAAGGCTCCTCCCTGATATGTGAGCCACAGTTATGTATCTATGAATTCAGATGGCCTCCACACACATGCTCTAACCATTCCCTTGTAACTATGACAGTCTTAGTGGCCATCTTCAAGATACATCTTAGGGTGCCTGGGAGACTCAGTCAGTTAAGCGACTGACTCTTGTTTTCAGCTCAGGTCATGATGTCATGGTTCATCAGACCATGCCCTGCATTGGGCACTGTGCTGACAGCATGGAGCCTGCTTGGGATTCTCTCCCTCCCTTTCTCTTCCCCTCCCCTGCTCACATGCTCTCTCTTAAAATAAATAAATAACCTTAAAAAAAAGATGCATCTAAATGTACCCTTTTTTACAGTTCTTCCTGAACTACCCTCCAATTTCAAATGTTTTTGTTTTGTTTTGTTTTACTTTATAATGTTATCTAGTCCCTTCATTTATTATCTCTGTAATACTTATTATCTGAAGGCAGATAATTTGTTTTATTTTGCTTGTAAGACATGTATTTTTATTTTTACCTTTGTTCATCACAAAGATGTAATAAAAACATTTTGTCTTTGACAAAAGAGGCATTGTGTTAGCTGTTCAAAACATGCACACAAATACATAACTCCTCTCAGAATAAATGGGTATGTGATATTATAACATGAAGACACATCCTTGAACTTTAATAAAAGGACTGTTTTAAAACAAAATGTTAATATTTAGCATTAAATTTAACATTAAATTACTTAGATCAAGATAATAGTATCAACATTCAAACATTAGTTATATCCATGTATAGTGATATCAATATTTAAAGTGTACATACCTAATAGATGCATGTACAATTTACCCTGTTTTTCTCAAAAGCCATATTTAATTAGAAAATATACATTCCTATGTTGAATACAAATCAAATATAAACATCTTTTTTAAAATTGACATAAAACTGTGGTAACATGAGTATTAATGTTAACATATCAAGTCACTACCAACCAAAACATCATTTGCAGTGAAATAAAATTTAAATTTTGCTGTAGATGCAAAGTTCTAAAACATTAAAACGCATGAACTTTCATTTATACAAAATTGCTAAAGAATGCTCTCACCATATACCTCTACATCTGCTCTGAATATGAGGTATTCAAATACACACAGTAATGAATATGCTAAACTAAACAATACTCAGAGACTGAATGTAGTGATAGGTAGATTCTATTTTGCTAACAATTGTTGATAGGCATGTCAGTGTGCAAAACAATGTGACTTCATTTGCATTTTAACTGACTTTTGAGAAAGTTTAGATAATGTGTTATCCTGACAGAATTCTAATGACACATATTCTATGCTTAATGTGTGTGTGTGTATATATATATATATATATATATATATATATATATATATATATACACACACACACATTTTTAAGACTATTTGTATGACATGAATTAAATTGTATCATTGACTATATTATAATTAAAATAATTTCCACATAAGGAAATTATGAAGTTATTAAATGTAGTTAACCTTAAATCAGGCATCCATCTATTTATTCATGTGTTAATTAATTTATTCATACATTGCATAATGAAAATATGTATTATTGAAAATATGTATTAAGTATCACCCATGAATCAGACATTATCCCAGGAATGAAAAAAGAAGAAAAGCGCAATGCACACAGCATCCAAACCTTAGAACAAGACTGTGAATAGTTAAATAAGAGGATGAGAGAGACTGGAAGAAAAAGATTTATAACAATATCATTTACATACTATCCTTAACATCTGCAATACCATGGGCAGCACTTTTGTCAATTACTTAACATAATTACTTTGCAAAATGCATGATTTGTTCATCCTCTGAGAACTAGTAGTTGAAGTTTTGGGCGGGGGAAGGCATTATTCTTCAGTACATAGTTAAAATGGTGAACAATTTAATAGGATGCATATGCTTATGGAATTTACACTTTCCTTCAGGAAAAAGAAAATAAACAGTGAATATAAAAGAAAGCAAAAAATGTGATTAATTATAATATTCAGTCATAAAAAATGTGATGTTGACTCAAAGACACATTTTAATACATCTAAATTACACCCTGTATAAAAATTTTAGAATTTTTTTTACTGTTTTTTTTAAGTTTATTTTGAGAGAGAGAGTGAGAGTGAGAGCAGGAGAGGGGCAGAGAGAGAGGGAGAAACCCACGCACTGAGAGTGCAAAGCCTCATAAGGGCTCCAACTCACAAACCATTAGATCATGACCTGAACCAAAATCAAATCATGCACTTAACCAACTGAGCCACCCGGGTGCCCCCAATTGTTTCTACTCTCTACAACACATCTTATAATTGAAAACTGTGCTTTCATTTTGCATAATAATTTTTTTTTAATTTAAAATGAATATAGGGGCGCCTGGGTGGCTCAGTTGGTTAGGTGACTGACTTCGGCTCAGGTCATGATCTCGCAGTTTGTGAGTTCAAACCCCACGTTGGGCTCTGTGCTGACAGCTCAGAGCCAGGAGCCTACTTCAGATTCTGTGTCTCCCCCTCTACCCCTTCCCTGCTCACACTCTGTGTCTCTCTGTCTCTTAATAATAAATAAATGTTAAAACAAATTGCTAATGAATATAAAATTCATATTTCGTAGATAATTTAAAGCTTACTGAACTGGATAATTTTTTTTTCAGTAAGATGTTTAAATTTAAAATCTATCATAACTATAAATAAATAAATTAAATAAATAAATAAATAAATAAATAAATAAATAAATAAATAATCTATCCTAATTTAACATAAAACTACTTTTTTAAAAAAAAATTTTAAATGTTTATTTATTTTTGAGACAGCATGAGCAGGGGAGGGGCAGAGAGAGAGGGAGACACAGAATGGGAAGCAGGCTCCAGGCTCTGAGCTGTCAGCACAGAACCCGACACGGGGCTCGAACTCACAGACTGTGAGATTGTGACCTGAGCTGAAGTCGGACGCTTAACCGACTGAGCCACCCAGGCGCCCCCACATAAAACTACGTTTTATAATTTTCTATATAATTTGCTTATTAAATTGCTATATAGGTGTATTTTACCAGTCAGCCTACATATGTTGTATTTTGCAAGTCAGTATGCATACAGACACACATTTGAACTTTTGTAACTTCACACGCACACACACACACACACACACACATATATATACACAAAACTATACATTGAACATTTATAACTTTGCACACACACACACATACATATGCACAATACTATACTATAAACATAGGTATTGGATTATTTAACTTGCCTGATGATATGACTATTTAAATATGTTATGATTTATTATAAATCTCATCTCATCTTATAAAAGTCTCATCTCATATCTGCCTCTGCTTTTTTTTACATTCCAACAACCCTAGTCAGTATTCCCTGAAAGTTCTATATATTTTATGTACCAGCATCTCTATCAAATATCTGTAATTCCCTCCACTATTTCAATAGCCATTGACATTATACTCACCTTTGCAGACTAAGATATGAGAATTTTCAGCAACAAATGTAAGGAGAAATGTTTCTTTTCTGTGATCTTATAGGGGAAAATTATTGCTCCTAGAGACAGTTATTCATATGTGAAATATCATTCTCCACTTTTCGAGATGCAACACTTCAAATTTTATTTTGAAACCCACTCTTTTTCTGTCTTGGTTTCTGTGATTTGGGGTTGGCCTGTTCCACTCCCAGCTGTAAGGATGGCCTGACTCAGTCTGGTCAGTCAGGACACTAGTCTGGTGACGGGGATCAGTCAGGGATAAATTTATAACCCAACTGGCAAATAGGCATTTACAATTCCAAGATTTGTTTTTCCTCTGGTGAGTTCAGGAGAGGTATTCCATTTCTTTCTGCTCAACTTGTAATATGAGGTTTAAGCCTCATAGCACCCTGTGGAGCAGCCTACTAGTAAATAAAGTAAAACCAGAGTACAGAGACAAGGTGGCATCCTTCGAATTCTTTCCATTTCCACCCACAGATGTTGCAGATAAGTGGAACAATATATATCCACTTGCATTGAATTTTTATTGACCTTCATCTAGCCACTTTAAAATATATACATATTTTGTATACATTATATATATATATGATATATATTGTAAACATAAACATACATATATATTCATGTTTACCTTTGACTGGTATGATATTCAACCATGTATTAATCCATATATATTTTAGCTCATCTAAAATGTATTTTAATGGCACTTGTACATTAGAATCTAATAATATGCATTGATATAATGCCTATTTACCAATAATCTGGTGAGTGTAATATGAACAGTTAATCAAATTTATACTATAAATACTGACTTTTCAAATGTGTATCCATAGAATTAAATGCAGAATTTTTGGGTGAACATATGTGATACACAGAGAAACCATTCATATATTTGTTCAATAATTTTGCTATCTTAATCAATTATGCACCTGCTACCATGCCAAATAAACAAATAAACAAGCAAATAAATTAAATAAATAAATTAATTAATAAATAAAAACTTTTTCTTTTTTTAATTTTTTTTCAACGTTTATTTATTTTTGGGACAGAGAGAGACAGAACATGAACGGGGGAGGGGCAGAGAGAGAGGGAGACACAGAATCGGAAACAGGCTCCAGGCTCTGAGCCATCAGCCCAGAGCCCGATGCGGGGCTCGAACTCACGGACCGCGAGATCGTGACCTCGCTGAAGTCAGACGCTTAACCGACTGAGCCACCCAGGCGCCCCAATAAAAACTTTTTCTTATCCACAAAGCTATGTAGGCTAGTAGAAAAGAAGATAGTTATAATACAATGCAAAAAATGTTTTATGACAGTACGAAAGACATAGAGAAATACATTGTTTAAAACAATGGTGAGATCTAGCATGTTTATTTGAATTAGCTTTATGAGAGCAATTCATGTATGATTTCTGTGAAAACTCAACCAACTGGGGGAGAAAAAGAAATATGAAATCAATGGATGTTTTGGGAAGCAGTTGGTCTCATGAGAATGGAGTGGGTAGGAAGGAGACATAGAGTCATAAAAATGTTCTTGTTATCTGAGCATCTTAACTATTTTCTTACTCGTTTCTCTTTTTTTTACTGTTTACTTATTTTTGAGAGAGAGAGAGAGAGAGAGAGAGAGAGAGAGAGAGAGAGAGAGAAAGCGCTAGCAGGGGAGGGGCAGAGAGAAAGGGAGACACAGAATCCAAAGCAGGCTCCAGGCTTTGAACTGTCAGCACAGAGCCAGATGTGGGATGCAAACCATGAATCATGAGATCATGACCTGAGCCAAAGTTGGGCATCCAACCAACTGAGCCACCAAGGGACCCAACTAGTTTCTTACTAATTTCTAATGTACAACGGGAACAATATAAGGGGAATTTCAGGTCCTTTGCCAGCTTTTAGTAAAAATATGTATAGTACCTATAGCTGCCTAAAATTCTAGAACTAAAACCTATGCCCAAATTAGCTTAACATTAATAGTTAGGCTTTGGTCAACTGCATTTTTTCCATGGCTTTTAGTTTTTTACTTACAAATCATATAACTTATCATTTCAAAAATAGGCTGCCTCAATTTACTTTGTTATATACATGGGAAAATTAGAAGTAAATAAAGGTAGAACATAGTTTTGAAAGACAAGTTCAGGAATAAACAAATTCAGTGTTTCGTGTTTTTACTGATTTACCATTACTTGCTGACTGATGAAAGACATGCTAAATAGATTACTAAACCTTTTATTGCCAGATATTTAGAACAAATTTCTCGGGTCTGTCTAGATACATCAGGTAGCTGTGTTCTTCCATATTCTGTGAAAAGTTTGTTTTTTGTTTCAATTTTTAAATCTGTTTTGCCTTAGCCTGGTGTTAGCATGCCATTACTGTTATTTATCCTTGTTTGTGTTAGGTTCACGTCTCTAAATTGGTCTCTCTCAGCATCTTTTGTTTTTGTTTTTATTTTCTGCATGTACAATTGCATTGCTTATAGACAATAATATAGAAGCTTAGATTGAATATAGTGATTATAATGCTTTAAAGTTAACAATTAATGGTTTTCAAGCTTTCAGCAGATTTTTAGTTAAACAAAAATATGTTAAGAGTTCTTCATGTACCCAACTGTATAGAGAAGTTAGAATTTTGAGGAACTTTTAACCAGTTAAATAAAAAATATACATATACACATGGAATAAAAAAATAAAAGATAATGCATAATTATTCCTGGTATATAAAGTACATATGCAATTAGGAATTAACTAATTTGGCATATTAGAGACAGAGATGGCATCATGGAAGGACTTTAGAAAAGGTCTTGAATATTTTGTCGTGAAGAATAAATTTAACTTATCAGAAAAAGTGCATAAGGGGATAGAAAATATAAAGATAAATGCCACTATAAGAACCTGCAAATGGCCTAGTGAAGTATAAATTAAAAATGGTGGTGGGAGAAAGTGAGATTTTTCCTACTTGGTGGGAGAAAGTGAGATTAAAATGTGCAGCTTACATGACATTATATATAGAAAACCCTAAAGACTCCACAAAAATCTATTAGAATAAATGAATTTAGCAAATGTATAGCGTACAAAATCAATACACAAAAATCTGTTGTGTTTCTACGTACAAATAATGAACTACCATAAACAGAAATAAGGAAAGCAATCCCATTTACAAATGCATCAAAAAATAAAATAAAATAAAATACCTAGGGATACATTTAACCAAGGAGGTGAAAGACTCATATACTGAAAACTATAAGGTATTGAGGGAAAAAACTGAAGAAGACACAAATAAATGGAAACTTATTCCATGCTCATGGATTGGAATAATTAATGTCACATGTCTACACAACCAAAAACAATGTACTGATTCAATCAATGTAAACCCTATCAAAATTCCAATGGCATTTTTCTCAGAAATAGAACAAACAATCCTAAAATGTCTATGGAAGCATAAAAGACCCGGATAACCAGAGAAATTTTTAGAAAGAACAAAGCTGAAGGCATCAAAATAGTATGGTATTAGCATTAAAAGAGACACACAGATCAATGAAATATAATTGAGAATGCAGAAATGAACCCATATATATATATATATGGTCAAATTATCTTGTGATAAAGGAGACAATGATATACAACTGGGCCACTATCTTACACCATACACAAACAAAATCAACTTGGAATGGATTACCTAAACATAAGGCTTAAACTTTTAGAAGAAAACATAGTGGCTGGCTCTTTGCCATCAGTCTTGGCAATGATGTTTTGGATTTTACATCAAAAGCAAAGGCAACAAAAGTAAAAATAAACACATAGAACTACATTGAACTAAAAAGCTCTTCACAGCAAAGGAAAAATGAAAAGGTAACTTCAAAATAGGAAAAATATTTTAAAATAATATATCTGATAAGGGGCTAATATCCAAAATATAAAAAGACTTATACAAATCGATAGGAAAAAAAAAACAATCTGATTAAAAAATGGGCAGAGGACAAGAATAGACACTTTTCCATAGAAGACATTCAAATGGCCAATAGATACGTGAAAAGATGCTCAACATTACTGATCATCAGGGAAATATAAATCCTAAGCACAATGAGATATTACTTCACATCTATGGGAATGGTTATTATCCAAATGACAAGAAATTACGAGTGTTGGAGAGGATGTGGAGAAAAGGGAACCTTTGTGTACTGTTGATAGGAATGTAAGTTAGTACAGCCATTACAGAAAACAGTACTGAAGTTTCTCAAAAAATTAGAAATAAAACTACCATATGATTTAAAAATCCACTTCTGAGTACTTATTGGAAGAAAACAAAATCAATATCTCAAAAAAAATCAGTGCCCCATGTTCATTACAGAATTATTTATAATAACCAAGACCTGGAAACACCAAAGTATCCAAGAATGGATGAATGGATAAAGAAAATGTGATATATATATAATTTATAATAACATAAAAGAATTTATATTAATATGTATATAATTAAGACACACAAAACGGAAATCTTGCCATTTGCAACAATATGGATGGACCTTGAGAACATTATACCAAATGAAGTCAGAAAGAGAAAGAAAAATACTATATAATCTCACTTATTAGTGGAATCTAATAACAAATTCCACAAAAACTGAATCCATAGGTACAGTGAACAGACTGCTGGTTGCCATAGTCAGGGGGATGAGGGATGTACAAAAAGGGTGAAGGAGGTTAAAAGGCGTGAACTTCCAGTGATAAGATGAATAAGTTTTGAGGATGTAATGTACAGCATGGTGACTACAGTAAACAATACTGTATTGTATATTTGAAGGTTGCTCAGAGAGTATATTTTTAAAATTCTGATTACAAAAAAAATTATAATTATGTGTGGTGATGGATGTTAGACTTCTTGTGGTAATCATTTTGCAAAATATACATTTTTCAAATCATTATGTTCTATAACTAAAACTAATACAATATGTCACAATAAAAAATGGGTTACTGAATAGAAAAACGAAATTAAAATTTAGTTGCAACCAAAGGATCTTTTATACCCTACAAATATAGTTGTACTTTATTCTGCAGGAAAGAGAAATTTTAAATAGTAGAGTGGTTAAGTCTATAAACACATAACAAATATATTTCCCTGATATAATTTAAATGTAGGAATGGGAGAGATAACAATATGGAGAACTGGAGACAAGTCAAGCAATAATTTGCAAAATATACCTGAGAAATGCAAAATTCCAAGATTTAGTCAGGGGTTCTTGATGAAGGTAAGGAAGGAGTTAATTATTTTTGGTACGAAATATTTGGGGAAATGGTTTTTATTTGAAGGAAGAAAGTTTAAACCTCGAGTCAGACTGCTTAACTGGAATTCAAATTTACCATTACTTACAGGAAGATTTTTAGAATCTAATTACATATTTGACTCTCAATTTCCCATTTATATATGAGATCTAACAATTTAATAGACACTTATGGTTTTATCCTATAGTTGTTCATGTCACTTCTAGCTGTATGACTTTCTATATTTCTCAACACAAAGAATAGTTATGCGGGGGCACCAGGGTGGCTCAGTTGGTTAAGCCACCAACTTGATTTCAGTTCAGGTCATGATCTTACAGTTATGAGATCAAGCTTTGCATCAGGGTCTGCACTGGGCATGGTGCCCGCTTAAAATTCTCTCTCTCCCTCTCTCTCTGCCCCTTCTCTGCTTGCATTCTCTCTCTCCCCCCACCCCACCCCTGAAATGAATAATTATGAAAAGGAATGGTTGCAGCACTAGACTAGGGAAATTTGGTCTTACAAATAATTTTTTTAAACAGAAATAAATTATATATAATAAACAGAATTTGTAGCATGAGGAAAAATATCTCAGAAAAAAATGACTGCTGTTTTCATTTATCTTGCAAGACATCACACTATGGGTTTTATGACCACCTATGTGGTCTCTAAACAGATATGTATTTTTTCTTATTATTCCTTTTTTTGGCAAAACAAATAATTATTGAATAAGTATATTTGAAGAACTCTTGACACTTGATTCTCTTCTCTACTTACAGTCAGTCTTAGTAATCTCATTTAGTCTCATGGCTTTTACAAGCCATTGCATACCAACTCCAAGTTAGTATTAACTTTTAGGTTCAGTAAATATCTCTGTCTAACCAGAGACAGAAGTTATCTAACTGCTTACTCAACACCTCTGCTTGACTCATAAAAACTTCAAATGAAATTTCTGGTACTTGTTCCACAAACCTACTAGGTCTACAATCTCTCATATACCATTTCATGGCCGCCTTAGACCATTAAAAAAAAATTTCCTCAACTCCATCAAGTCTTTGTTCAAATATTACCTTTACCTTGAAGTCTACCCTCTTTACCCTATTTAAAATGGTGAACCTATATTCCTTAACCCCCTTAACACATTTTAATAATTTTTTCCATGATACTTATCAACTTCCACTGCACTCTATCATTTCTTTATTTGCCATGTTTTTGTTTATGGTTTACATCTCTCCTGTTTGAATATAATCTTCAAAAGAGTTCATATATTTTTATTGTCGTTTACTGATATGAGACAGACATCAGAAAAGTATTTGACAATTATTAAGTAAATAACATTGAAATATACACCCAGTTGCAGAATAATGAAATGTCCATTTGATGGTATTGCCTTCATTGGTCTATAATGAGATAAAAATAAAAATGTATGACAGAAGAATAAGAAAAGACATTAAAAAACAAAATGAGATAAACAGAAAGTTGTTCTGAGTGAAGAAAAGGAAAAGAGAAAAACTCTGCAAGAAATCTGTTCCTTTCTGTGTTCTCTAATATGCATGGGAAAAAATAAGTTCTCTGAGAGCTTAGTCCTGTAATGCAACTAAGGCTAACCTGACTCATATAGCTTGCTCTAGACTTGTTACTAGAGAATAAGTAATACAAATAATAATTATGTACATACAATAAATAAATAAAAATATGTCCTCAGTGATTATCTGTTGAAGCTTACATAATAATACACAAAAGTTGCATAGGAAAATGTTTATTGCAGAGTGTTAAATAAATCCCACTTATCTTTTATTTTATGTTAATAAAACCTGGGTTATGATGCTGTAGGGTTAAGAGAGTGGAAAGATTCTATGATGATGTGATGATTTCTGGCTCACCCAATGGAATTTTATGAATTTTATATTGTCATTCAGCTGTCTTATTTCCATATTACATGTAAATGTTTGCAGGTGTATATCTAAAAGATAAAGACCTTTAAAAAACAATTCCACACATATATGTTCACACATATAGCAGTTACAGCTGTTATAAAGTGAATATATAGAAAATATATGTAAATACAAAAATATAAAGAAAAAAATGACAAAGTCAAATGGCCTAGGCAAACATTGGCTCCTTGTGTTGGAGATGACCAGAGATTGTTAGCAACTAACTATGTTGAAGAGTTACTCCATTCATTGAAATTCTTACTGATAGGAAAAGATATCGTAAGTGAATTATATCAGGCCAAGTATTCCAAAACACAAAGCCAAAAGGATATATATTCTCTCTCTCATAGAAAGATAGACAGGCAGACATATGTGACCTGGAAACCTAAGAAATATAGTAATACAGTTCTGAGGAACAGAAGGCTGATAAGGTAAATGCCAGTCTGAAGGCAGGAGAGGACTGACTTCCAGGTCACGCAATCAGGCTGAGAGAGAAAATTCTTTCTTACCCTGACTTGTTTTATTCAGGTTTTCAGTGGATTAAATGATTACTACTCACAGTGGTGAAAGCAATCTGCTCTCCTCAACTTACCAATTCAAATGCTAATTGCATCCAGAAATCCCCTCAAACATACCCAGAAATAATGTCTAGTCAAATTATCTGAGAACCCAGTAATTCAATAAAGTTGACACATATAATGAACCATTATATGAATGATTAAAGATTTTAGTGGTCACCACTGGATAATAATACAGTAGTTACAAATTGGGGTTAGAATCAGTAACACCTAATTATGGCATTGTTCGGCTTTATTATTTTGGGGGTCATCAGAATTAGTTCCGGATGGATTAGCATGCAAGTGGGAAAAAAGAAAAAAAAAAAAAAAAAAAAAAAAAAAGAAACCCAACCAGAAGAGTACTTAGGCAAAGGAAATGAAGTGAGAATAATTAACACCACTATTCATTAACATTCTGCTAATACTTATTTTTAGACTTGTTTGAATTCAGTGACTCCTTTTAAAGTATATCAACAATATGTATTAAACTACTATATTTATATCTCTATATATAAATGAATCAGGATACATACTCAATATTGTAAGTTCACACAAAAATACAAAAGTGTCTTCTAGAATATCACATTAGTACAAGAGTTTGGATCAGAGAAAATTTATTTAGCTCAAACCCCTTTACCATGGTACAAACACCACAGAGCTGGGATAGAAGGTAATATGAATTGTCACAAGCAAAATCTAGCGAGTTACAGGTCTAGATGTTATCAGGACTGAATAGATTTAAAATCAGTTGCACTAGCATCAAGTCAATTAAGTCAAGTTGGGTCATAATAACAGTAAGGTTAAGCTGATTTTAACAGAAGGGTAGGGATCCAAGTAAAGAGATTCGCCATAGAAAAAATAGAACTTTAACATGAGGTATACAAAAGTCTTCTTTAGATAAAAAGTATACTAGAATCAGCCCGAACTCTAGGTAAAAGTTTTATTTACTTCCAGGTGCTTGACGATTTGGTACAAGTCTGAATTTTCTATGAGGAAGAGATTGTATTTAAACTTGAATATCTCTGTCCAAAAGAAACACTATGACCAAGAGTGGCAAAAATGTCACTGATTCCCGTAAACTTTGTGTTATACCCGAACCAACATATTTGATTCAGTATTGAGGGAAAGATCCATATTATTTAGTCATAAGATGTATGCATGATTACACTAGCAATGTTAAACCAATTTCAAATAAAGTTCAAAGTTCTACATTTTCATATAATACAATTAAAGTAATTGAATATCTAAAAATGTCAAAAATGAAAAAATCCTATGTTTAAAATAGCAATAAATTTTCCTTTGTCCTTTATTATTTACCTTGCTTTATACCTGTCATTTGAATACAATTTAATAAAATAGAAAATATTAAGTTAAATGATAGAATGTTTGGAAGAACATCAATAGTTCTAACTTAGCTCCTTCACTATAGATGACTGGTTGGAATCTACTAGTATAATTCCATGTTGACAGTATGATCACTCTTTGCAATCTATGAGGAAAAGAATTACCTCTGTAACTATATAAATAAGCCAGTACTTTGCAATTCCAAAGAAAACATTCATTTTCATCCCAAACTGATTATTATGTATTCACTTCTGAAGAAAATCTTTGAAAACCAATTCAAAGGTTAACTAGTACAGTTGAATAAATTATTTTTTTATGAAAAAAACTTATAAGTTCTGCATTAATGACATATTTAAAATATATTCTATATCCTTAAATTTAAATGGTCCATTAAGTAGATCATTACAAGGAAGGAATTCATTAATATGGGTATAGGTAATAAGATCATTACCACAGATGAAAAGAATTAAAATTGCATGATTAAAGTGCTCATTAATGTACTAAATAGTATAGTATTAAAGAGATTACTGAACATTTCTGAAAAGTACATTTCATTTTAAGGAAATATCGTATGAGAAAATCTAGGGACTTTAGGCAATTCTCTAAAAATAGTTAAAATAGCCACCAAGATTAAATAGCACAGATTTTTTTTCCCCACAGAGAATAATTTACATCACTTCTCTACTGGAATAAAGCTAAGAGAAAATACAATAATGTAGATAGACCACAGACCTGGAAGTCAGAAATGTGAAAGCAAATTCTAAATATCAAAATTTAGGTCTATAACCTTGTCCCAGGATGCCTAATCTTTTATTGCTTAACTTCTTTATCTTCCCATATTGTAATATATGAGGAATATATTATATATTTTAAATACTTGGAAGTTTTAAAAGTGATATATCAATGCATGTGAAAACAGCTTGGAGTTTTTCAATAAAAATCTATAAAAATTACCTTTTTGCCAATATTACTAGTATAGATCCATCAACAATTATTTAGGAGAATAGTGATGTATAAAATAATGAATGGTCTTATGAACTTTTAAAAATACATTTTATTTGTTAACATTCTTCTCTATTTGTCAGAGAAATAGGACAGGATATAGACATAAATAAAGATTTATTTAAAGCAACTGTCTCACATGATTATGGGGGCTGGCAAGACAAAAATGTGCAATTTACATCTAAAGACTATAAGGCTAGAGATTCAGGGATGAGCCTATGTTGCAGTTAAATTCTGAAGGCCATCTGTCAGCAGAATTCCCCCTTGCTCAGGGGAGGTAAATCTTTTTTTTCAGGACTTCAACCTATTGGATGAGGGCTTCCCTGATCACTGAGGACACTCTGCTTTACTCAAAGTCCCCAGAATGAATTTTTCTTTTTGAGTTGTGTAGCCCTTTATATTAGCAACTCAAATAGAAGGTGTCTATTGTACAACACAGTAGTAATTGAAGATAACTGGGGATTTATTACATTCTAATACAGATCATTTACAAATGCAATTTCTTTATTAAAAAGCTTCCACTTTTTTTTTGTTTGTGTACAATTTGCAAAACTATTCTGAGAGCGGAATTATGTGGACCAGTGTGCAAAGAGTGCAGATTTAGGATATGGTAATGGGGGCACCTGGGTGGCTTAGTCAGTTAAGCATCCAACTCTTTAATTTCAGCTCAGGTCATAATCTCATGGTTGGTGAGTTCCAGCCCTGCGTTGGGCTCCATGTTAACAGATCAGAGCCTGCTAGGGATTCTCTCTCTCTTCCGCTCTTTCTGTCCCTCTCCCACTTGTATTCTCTCTCTCTCAAAAAGAAAATTAATTTAATAATAGGGTAAATGGCTTACAAGTCACTTTCAAAAAACTATCACAATTGGGCCTTTACATTGTCATTTTTTTTTACATTGCCATTTTTGTTTGTTTTTAAGTTTATTTATTGATTAGGGGGGAAGAGACAGATGGAGAGGGAGAGAGAGAATCTCAACCAGGATCTACACTGTCAGCATGGAGCCCCATGTGGGGCCTGATCTCACAAACCTTGAGATCATGAACTGCGCTGAAATAAAGAGTAGGACACTTAACCATCTGAGCCACCCAGGTGCCCCATCATCTTTTTTGATCAAAATATTTTTATGCCAGACTTCCTTCCACTGTCCTAAACTATAAAGCATTTTTTAATGAGTTGAAATTAAGGAAGGACTACAGCTACTAGAAAAGAAGAAAGTTCTATTAGTTTGAGATTCTAGAATCCCCGCCAAACCAGAACCAGTATCTTGGTTAGGGCTAGGCTGGGACTCCAGAGAATGAGTATGCGCAGGTGGCATCTCTGGGGATTCAGAGCTTGAGTGGACCACAAGTGTTGCCACTGCAAAATTCACTGAACTGTCTTGGCAGATTCTACACTGGCTTGACTGGGCATAATTCAAAAAGAAACAGCTCATATTCATTCCATTTTTCTGGAGCTCTGGGATAGCATTTAATAACACTCCAGTGATATCTTCCACATATAGTATTATGCTATTTCTTCAAGTAATTGCTAATATAGTGTCTAACTGGTCTATAATACTCATGCCCATTTTATCTAGATATTCAATGGATCTATAAATCTTCTCCTGAGATTCATCATAGTAACTGTAACAGAATCTTTGGCTCCAGTGGAAGAAATCAGAAGAAACCACAAAGAGATTACTAGGATCTGCTGGGTATTTGCTGAAGAGTTTTCCAAATTCCTGTTCTTTTGATTCACTCAAAGCTCCAACTAGTATAGGAATAATAGTAAACTCATCCTCCTGGCTTTCCATGGCTTTACCTGTATAAGGCAAATGCATTTCAACACTGTGTTCATTTTCATGTGTCTACAGAGACATGTGTTCAAACATTCCTATCTTCCATAGTTCTCAAAAATCTTTTGGTCAATATGAAGGTCACACAGAGGTGTTCTCTATATATGCACACTGGAAAGTACACATCACAAGAGACGCACAGGATGAGAAGGCATCAGGGTGAAAATTCTCCGGGTAGTAGATGGATCTACTTGTTTGTAAGCATGGGCAACACAAGATCCACAGTACTGCATACCCTGCATGGGGTGCAATAATGGCTCTCGCAGCTCTTTCCGTAGACTGTGCTTGTGAAAGCTAACCTCGCTGTTGAAGTCAGCTGCGGTCCTGAGGCTGTGTACTAGTTCCTGGCATGACAAGCTTCCCTGACCACCACTCGGTTGGACATATTGGTGCCTGTGTTGCCTACGGTGCAAGGGTGCAGGAGCATGAATGAGGAGTCGGTACTGGCAGGAACAACTCCGGGAGGGGACAAGACACCAGGAGCTCAGCACAGGAAGTGCCCACAGCATGAAGGAGAGCATCCCCGCTCAGGAGAAGGAGAAAAAGGAGAAGGCTGCAGCCCAACGGGAGGAGATGGCAGCTGGGGTGGGGGTGGGGGGGGGGAGGCAAGCAACAGTCACCACAAACTCCAGTGACCTCCAGAAAATGGGGCCCCCGACTCGGGGCTGATCTCCTGCCATGGGTGATTCCGCCGAGTAACCTCCACGGCCCCCACGCATTTAAATATTAATCTCATCCGAAAGACCTCGCAGAAAAATCCAAAATACTGTTTGACCACAGACCTGAGCACCATGGCCCAGCCAAGAGGATACAAAATATTATCCATCACATAAATTAAATATGATTATTAATTATGATTCCAACATACTATTTCTTCTTTTTTAGTTCCTAAGTTGTCTTGAAATTAATATTAGGCAAAACAGTGACCAAGTAAATAGTAGGAGATTCCCAGAGTGTTTACACACAGTCTTTTGTCCTAATCAGTTTAAAGTTCCTATAAACGTCTTCACACAAATAGAACACTTCAGCTTTCCCCAAGTTTTCTCTTGAACCACTCCCATCCCACATGTTTACATTTTATGACATCTTTTGGCTCCCATGCGTGTAGAACTTTCATTCAGGCCCACTAATATGACCTAGTTTTTTTGTTTTTTGTTTGTTTTTTAATGCAAGGTTTTCCCTCCCTTGTTGAATAAGTACATCCATCCCTCACTGCCCACCAATGATAAAAATTCAATAAAGCCCCCTCCTGTTTAGCAGGGAGCCAAAATAATTATTACATTTATGTTCAAAGAAGAATGATATGTACCGTTTACAAATTTATAGTAACAAATCACATGTGAGAAACTATATTACAAAACTAGTACTTGCAGTCAGTCCATCACTGGAGTGCATGTTCTGTATAAGAAGCCCCTTTCCTTTTCCCAATATGAATGAATAGGACTCTGCCTTGTTCAAATTAAGTATATAGTTCAACAACAACAAAAGAAACTTATGAAATTACCTGGAATCATGAACCCAAACAGATTGGAACAGATTGGTACAGAACAATGCACTTCTTAGATATGTTCCAGATATGTTAAACATATTGTTAAACTAACATATATAGTTCCATGTTTTATATATATGTTTAGCATATATTATCTATATTTTATAGATAGTATATGTGACATATATATTGTTTTAACTAAACATGCTTTTAGTCATAATTTGTGAATTAAAACACATTAATACATTTTGCTTTGTCTAATTACTTGATGCATGTGTATATTTATATACATAAAAATAATATAATGATGGCTAGAATACCTTTAATCATTCTACTGCCCCTCTTTAATTAACTGCCATGGCTCAAATGTTAAAAGTGTAGCTGATATCTTATATTAAATAAAGAGATTTTCCCCCAAGCAACTTTATTTGCCAAAATGATCATTTTCTTCTAATCAGCTTAGATTGCTCCTTAACGCATATTCTCATATGCATTTTTATTTATTTCACAAACACCCCACCATTGTTTTTCTAATAAAAACATGTTTTATTCACAACTTTACACTTACCATATTTAGCACTTCGATGCCAATTTATCCTGTGGCTATTTGAATATCAGGATGTGGTGACTTATTTGACTCTAATCACTGGCCAGAGGTGACCTGCATGATGTCTGAAGAGAGTCCTTTGAGAGTGTAAATTACAGCATCTTTTTTAAACTGCCTGTATTGATAGGATGGATTTCAGAGAAACTTATAGGTGTGCTCCTTTTGCAAGTCTCTAATTACGCAATGATTAAATTGAAGCACAGGAAGCAAAGGAAATCCGGTGGTTTTTCTATAATCACAACTTATTCTGAAAAATCTAAACAGTTCCCTGTCTCCTGACCTTTAATTCAATTTTCTTTTTTTAAAAAAAGTAATTCATACCACGTAACAACAAATTTTGTCTCTCTCACTCACTTGTTGTTTTTCTATTATTTTAATTAACCTATAGAAATAAAGAAACAAAAAGAGCAATTTAAGTCATATTTTTATTATACTATACATGAATATCATCTGAAATGTCCAGTAATATGAAATTACATAAAATTATAACAAAATCAACATTATGGAATGTAGGAAACTATTGAATTTCTTAAGGGCTTTAATTGGAGATCTAAAGTTACATATATAGTTCAAATAAACTCAAAATAAATGTCATGCCTTGCAGTTGTTACCTTATGAAAAATATTTATGAGACCAGCTATTTTTCATTTAGAACTGAATCATTGTATATGATAGCATTTTATGTATATAGTAATACAAATGTGAAAATATCCTCTCAATTTGAAAAATTTTGTGAGTTTTTAAGGAGACCTTTTGTCTTCCTTTTTTTAGATATAAGAAAATGAAGTTGGATCCTAACCTAATACTATATACAAATACTAACTCAAAATGAATCTATGACTTTAATGTAAGATCTAAAATAATAAAATCTTAGAAGGCAGGAGGACAAAACTGCATGACATTGGATTTGACAGTTGTTTCTAGGATATGACACCAAAAACATAGACAATAGAAATTAGACAAAATAGACTTCAGGAATAACAAAAAAAGTACGTCAAAAGATACTATCAGCACAGTAAAAAGGCAACACACAAAAACAGTAAAAATATTTGAAAATCACATATTTGGTAAAAGATCAATTCTAGAATGTATAAGAAAATCCTAAAATTCAACAACAATAAAAAATAACCCAATTTAAAAATGGGCAAAGGCTTGGACAGACATTTCTCCAAAAAAGATATACAAACAGCCATAGGCACAGAAAAAGATGCTCATCAAGATAAATTAAAACTCCAATGAGAAACTAATTCATACCCACTAGGATGGATACTATCAAAAAAAAGTGGAAAACAACAAATAGTGGTGAGATATGCAGAAATTGGAACGCTTGTGCATTGCTAGTGGGAATATAAAGTAGTACAGCTACTATGTAAAATAGTATTGCTGTTCCTCAAAAATTTAAAAATAGAATTACCATATGAGCCAACAATTATACTCCTGAGTATATATACTGTAAACAATTGAAAGCACATTCTCAAAGAGATGTCTGTACACCCATGTTCGTGGCCACATTATTACAATAGCTAAAAGGTAGAAGCAACTCAAGTGTCTATTGACAGATGAACAGATAAGCGAAATGTGCATATACATGTGATGGAATATTATTCAGCCTTAAAAAGGAATATGGTGCAACATGGATGAACCTTGAGGACATTATGCGAAGCAAAACAATCCACTCCCAAAAAGGTAAATACTATATGATTCTACCTATATGAAGTACTCAAAGAGTCAAAATCATAGAGACAGAAAGTAGAATGATGTCTAGACCGAGGACTAGAGACAGGAGGGAAATGAGTTACTGTTTAATGAATACAGAGTTTTCATTTAAAAGACGAAAAGAGTTACGGAGATGGATGTTGGTAACAGCTGCACAATATAAATGTATTTAATACCACTAAACCGAACACTTAATAATGATTAAGATGGTAAATCTTATGTTATATGTATTTTACATGAATTGGAAAACTGGAAACAAATAAAATTATATATGGTCATATCAAAATGATTTGTCATGAAACTTACAAAGAACCTAAGC
Organism: Felis catus; assembly: GCF_018350175.1. Taxonomy (NCBI): domain Eukaryota; kingdom Metazoa; phylum Chordata; class Mammalia; order Carnivora; family Felidae; genus Felis; species Felis catus. The sequence goes on from NC_058371.1 coordinate 107,347,897, forward strand.
TAGAAAAAAATAAAAGCCCTAAGCAAAAGCTTGACACTTGAATTTGGATGTTAACATTCATACAGAGAAGTTCACAAATAAGTATACAACTTGGTGAGTTGTCACAAACTGAACACACTCATATAACTACCAGCCAGATGAAGAGACAGATGCTTCCCAGCAATTGCCGGAACCCAAGGACACCTTTCTTTATTCCCGCATATGCCACCACCTTTGTCCCCAGTCTTGGTGTCTCAGCCACTCCTGTGCCTGGCACTTCACTCCCATTTCCTGCAGAGTAGAACTGTGACAGCAGTCAAGCACACAACTGCAGGACACTCTGAGTTAGTAAGCAAGATGAATTCACTTTCTGAGAAGTGACCAAATGAAAGTCTATTGTCTTTAATTCACTCATGGCAGTATATCCAATAGCAAAGTACTCATTGCTGATGTTGTTTACTGAAACACTGTGAATTCCTTAGCCACAGCTATAGTACCTTCAGCTGGGGCCACAGAACTTGCTGCCCTGTTGTCATGACGTCTTTTCTCTGCCTACCTAGAGGACAGTGAGCAACAGCCAAGGTACACTTGAGTAGATTATTGCAGTCCCCCCTTTGCTGCTCAGCTTCTCAATATTAATCTAACTCCTCTATTAACAGGTAGGATAGTTTGATTCCCATCTGACAATGAAAGAGCAAAGACTGAATCAGATATTTTAAAAGTACATAAGTGATAAAAAAAAATAAAACCTAATACACAGTTAAGCAGTACTCAGTATTTAAAGAAAAATTGTTTTAATGTTTATTTTAGAGAAACAGAGCATGAGTGGGGGAGGGGCAGAGAGAGGGAGACACAGAATCACAAGCAGGCTCCAGGCTCTGAGCTGTCAACACAGAGCTTGACATAGGCTCATACTCAGGAACTGTGAGATCATGACCTGAACTGAAGTCGGATGCTCAACCAACTGAGCCACCTAAGATCCCCTAAACAGTATTCAGTACTAACATTTAGAGTGATTATGAAAGCCAGAATTGCAAACAACTTTTTGGCAGTAGTTGCACAACAATTAAATTCTTGTAAAGCTCCCAAGATTGTTTGTATGTTCACACATTTGCCCTAATCACAGGCCAGTCTTAAAGAATTCCACCTTTCATTGACTTTATTCTTCTGAGTTATTGTAAAGGAGTGAAAAATATCTGTCATGAATCTCCAGCTGGCACAGATAGTTCTTAGGGGAAGAAAAAATCTTGGGAGCAATCCCTTGGATATGCATTTTGGATAGGCAGCATAGTAGGTTGAATATTTGCTCTCAAAAGATACGTCTATTTCCTGGTCCTCAGAATCCATGGATAGGACTTTGTTTGGAAAAAGAAATATTTGAAGATCTAATTAAGTTAAAAATCTTAAGATCATCCTGGATTACCCAAGTACCCTAAATCCTATGATTTTACAGCCATGAGTGGGATAATAAGTGTTTTATAAGAGATAAAAGAGAGAAGACGCAAGACACAGGAAGAAGAGAAGGTCACGTGAAGACAGAAGAAACTATTGGAGTTATGCAACTACAAGTCAGTGAATTCCTAAAGCCATCAGAAACTGCAAGAGACAAGGAAGAAATATCCCTTAGAGCATTCAGAGGAAGCATGGCTGTGCAAACACCTTGATTTGGGATTTCTAGTCTCCAGACTGTGAGAGAATAATTTACATTGCCTTAAGCCATCAGGTTATGGTAATTTGTTATGGCAGCCCTCGGAAACTAATACGGGAGGAAAGACAGGAAGATTTAAACAGATGCAACAGTCAAGGGAATTGAGAAGAATGGCTAAACTGATGATCAAGACAAATGAGGGAAAATATATTTTATGCATCTTTTGAAGGTGGAAAAGGAAAGAAAGAAAAACACAGAAGGGAGGAAGAAGCAGAACAAGAGGAAATGTACACAGATAAAGGATCAATGACAGATGTTCTAGGATGGAGACCAAAAGTCTTCATTAGCCACATGTTTCCAGAGAAATCTGTCTTCCTTACTTTGCTATCTATCCCCTCTGATTTTTAGTAAATATTATTACATTCAATATAAAAATTTAAAGTTGTATGTATGTGTGAATTTGGGGTAGATTGGAAAAGGAGCTCTGACATCTGAATTAACAGGAATCAAGGCAGAGACCAGCGTAATAGAAACAGATACCCAGAGTATAAGGAGAATTTAAAGATACAAAATCTGTGAGAATTCACAGAAATATTAGGGAGTTTTTCAGACTTCCAATGATTTGAAATCACTCTGGTTTAACATTCACAATGTTAAATTCTCCTCCTGGTGCTTGTAGATTATGGTTTTATGACTGGCTAGCTACTGTCTCCAAATCAGATCTATGGTTACCAACTACACTTGTTTGCCAACTCACTCCGCTAGGAAGGTGAAATTTTACAAGACAGGGCAAATGTTCCACACCTATTACTTTCAGTGATATTCTACTCAATAGAAGGTAGGTGAGAATAAGAAAACAATTATAGGGGCGCCTGGGTGGCTCAGTTGGTTGAGCGTCCAACTTTGGCTCAGGTCATGATCTCGCAGTTCATGAGTGTGAGCCCCACATGGGACTCTGTGCTGACAGCTCAAAGCCTGGAGACTGCTTCACATTCTGTGTTTCCATCTCTCTCTCTCTGCCCCTCCCCTGCTCACACTCTGTCTCTCTCGTTGTCAAAAATAAATTTAAAAAACATTAAAAATTAAAAAAAGAAAAAAATTCTAGCAGTTAATCATATTACACCTGTTTAAATTCATAACTTCCCTTGTGGCACTTCTGAGTATATAAAACATTCAATTGCTATAGTAAAGATCTGATAACCAGGTCTCACAAGGAACCATTTACTCTCAAATTAATTGTTGCTGACAGCAATTGTTTTAGCATTAACACCCTAAAACAACTTTATACACCCAGATGAAAAACTGTAATTAAGAACACTCCCTAGAATCCTATTTAACTTTACATTCAAATGGAAAAGCATCCTCCTTTAAAAGTTTGTCTTACATATTTTGAAATGATATTTGGGGAAAAGTATGATATAGAAAATTGGAAATTTGAAAAATTTGTAGCATGTTTTACTCAAATAAATAAGGTCAATTTTAGTATAATGAAACATGACAACAATCCTATAATATAACCTAGCTTATATCTCAAAATGTATCTTAAGTTTGCATATGAATAGGGATGTTTTTAAACTGTTGAACAGTAATGTATATTTTCTTTAATTCAAGGTAAGAAATAGTATTTTCAACGATTTGCCTACTCAGTTGGTGCAATAAGTACTGTAATTTTCTACAGGAAAAACAAATACAGAATGTGACATCTTTAAACCCAATTAATACTATTGTCTAGTGAAGTTATGCTGAAATATTTTGTGATTTGAGACATTTTTCCAACTATGTTAGTGGTTTTCTTTTATTAGCTAAAAAAAATATATCTCTTTAGTTACTATAGTAACTATATATATATATATATATATATAGTTATATATAGTTATTTATATATATATATATATAGTTACTATACAGTTACTACTGTATAGTAGGTCTTGCCACACTGGTCAAGAAGGAAGAACGAAACAGTATTATGTGTTGAACATAAAACTATATTTGCACATAGTACAAAATTAAACATCTTAGAGACATAAAAATAAGTTTTATTGACATAGTTTAGATAATTCCTTTATATGGTCATTAAACCAAGCTACAGATTAGGATGCTTAGTGTGGTTACTTATGAATGGTTGGGAAGAGATTTTAGAACTATAGGAATATGGCTTCACAATCAATTTATGTTTTGCATTTTTGAATGCATGGTAATAATTATTTGATTCATGGGGAAGTTTTATTCACAAGTCATATCATTTAGAAATAGTACTTTATTCTTTGTAATTTGAATTTATTTTCATTTATTTTTATTCTTAGTTCTTTGACCTTTTTTTTGAACCTCTTCTTTATTACTAATGCATTTCCTTCAACTCCTCTGCAGCCAACCACCATTCTAAACACCTTTGAATCCATCATCATCCAAATTTTATTACAAAAAACCCTCAAACTTCATCCTCCCACACTGAAACAAAAAACATTTTTTCTATCTCAACTTCTCAAATATGTTAACCACAACTTTTCAAATCTTTTCTTAATCTCCCAATACATTAAGCTCTCAAGTTTCTAATAACTTTTTCCATATTTATTCCTCACTTAGTCTTCAGTGTACCATAAATAAAATCATCCCTTTGAAAATACATTTATTTTTTTATTTTATTTTTAATTTTTTTTCAACATTTATTTATTTTTGGGACAGAGAGAGACAGAGCATGAACAGGGGAGGGGCAGAGAGAGAGAGGGAGACACAGAATCGGAAACAGGCTCCAGGCTCTGAGCCATCAGCCCAGAGCCCGACGCGGGGCTCGAACTCACGGACCACAAGATCGTGACCTGGCTGAAGTCGGACGCTCAACTGACTGCGCCACCCAGGCGCCCCGAAAATACATTTAATTTGACCCCTTTTCCTCCATTTTATTCACCTGACAACATCCTGTATGAATTCAACCATGAATACATATACATATCAAAATATTTTGGAAGAAGCTGACAAAGCTGAAGAAACTCCTTTCAATATAAGATACTAATTTCAAAATATAACAGCTTTCAAGTCTTCTTAAATAATTCTGCTACAGTTTTATAATAATCTAAATATGAAATCTATACCTTTTCTCTTTGAAAGCTTTTTTTCCCATTAAATACTTGAGTTAGTCAATCGCAACAGATTTTCTTCATATTTCACTAGAAATATAGAAACTATCCAATGAGGGATCTTCTGTCCTTCTGCCTCCAACCCTAGAAAAATGGGGGAATATGCATTCGTCTTTACTTTCATACTGGCTATCACCGTCTGTTTCTCTATCAACTTCCACAATGGTACTTTCTTTTGCCTTTTTAGCGTGTTGACTTCTTTAAATACACTCTTTCTCTTCCATGAGCCATCTTTCACTCCCTATGAAATAATTCCTTAGAGCTTATAAACTTGCTCCAGGTTTCACTTTATCTTCAATCTTCTTTTATCTACTCCTACTCTATTTGTAATCCATTTGTCTATTCCTCTTCACAACAAAGATTTAAAAAGCTACCTACACAAATTTGAACACTCTACTCTGTACAACTCCTTGAATAAAAAAAGATTTCTCTGTGTGTGTGTGTGTCTCTTTTTTCATTATCTTCAACTATTATTGCTCAAAACTAAAACAACGTGCTTATCTTTTATCATTTTTCCATAAAGGACTATGGCTTTTTTTCCCTACCATTTAATAAAAAGGCACTTAATAATTATTTGTAGGGACACCTGGATGGCTCAGTCGGTTAAGCATCAACTTCGGCTCAGGTCACGATCTTGCCATTTGTGAGTGCAAGCCCTAAGTCGGGCTCTGTGCTGACAGCTCAGAGCCTGGAGCCTGCTTTGGATTCTGTGTCTCTTTCTCTCTCTGCCCCTCCCCCACTTGTGCTCTGTCTCTCTCTAAATCTAAAAAAAAATAAAAATAAAAATAAATAATTATTTATTGAATGAGTAAGTGAATGAATCAGTGTGTTTTGCTTTTTTAAAAATATTTTATACTGAAATAAATGTATTAATTTGAAATAAGATATTTAAAGATTAAAATTAATTTGTAAAGCTTTATACCTCAATCACTTAAAAAAAATCATGAACCTGTACTCTTTATTTCATGATCTTCTGAGAAAATTTAAACAATAATACATTAACCATTCCAAAATTTGTGGGATTTTTTTTAAGTTTATTTATGTTGAGAGAGAGAGATAGTGAGCTGGGAGGGGCAAAGAGAGAGAGAAAGAGAGAGGGATAATCCCAAGCAGGTGTGCAGCAAGGAGCCTGATGTGAGTCCCCAATTTATGAACCATGAGATTATGACCTGAGCCGATATCCAGACTCAATCGCTTAACCCACTGAGACATCCGCCACCCAAAAATTTGTGTTTTGATTTTATTATAAGGAAATTTCATAAAATGAATTTATTTATCATATTTCTCTTCTAGACTTTAACACCTTAAGGTTACAATTTTAAATGTTTTCAACATGAAAATAATTTGTAAACTTTTATTTAATAATAAATTTATAGTTCTTTTAATAAAAATTTGAGAGTATATTTCCAGGAAAAAAACTATTGATATAGAAAATATATTTTTAAAGAATGAAAACAAAGTTCGAATTAAATCATCGATCTTTACATTTTCTAAAATCCAAATAACTTTCATATGATATTCATCCAGTTAATGAGCAATTAGCCTAAATAAATCATACTTCATATTTTCTCAAAATGCAAATTTTATTAAGAGAAATGCATTAACATTATAGCAAAAGTTGGTGGTGCCCTTCCCATTCTCATATATACTGATGACTTCCTAAGAAAGGCATCTGTAAACTTAGCAGTTGATATAAGGCAGGTAAGGTACCTTTAACTGATAATGGACAGAAACTGGGATATAGTAATATCTTCCCCTTAAGACAACACTGAATCTTGTTCTTTACTGTGTGCCACAGATTCCTAACAAAACAGAGACCCAATATCCCATATAGTTAGTATGCTCATTAATATATCTTGAATTTATTTTCTTCATTTCCCTTTTACATTTCTCCATTCTCCTACTGGTGTCTCCTGCAGCTACTTCTCAAAAAGAATGCTTTTACTTGAGTCCTTGTTTTAAAGTCTGTGTTGGGGGAGAACCCAGACCAAGGCACTTGTTATTAAATACTACTACCAGTATACTCTCAGGATGGGATAGTGACAGTGCTGACCACATGTCAACAACTTTATTGAGGCTAAGTACAGTGTGTTGGTGTCTGGCATTTTTATGATAAAAATTAATAAGACTTTCACCTGTGGTGGGTTGTCATTAAGTACAAACAGAGGGGCTATACTGGACTAAGTAGTGACTCACATGCTTGAAAGATGGAGACAGTGGTTATTTGTATGATTATGAAATGCGTTGGCCGTTATTAATAGCCACAGAAACCCAATGGTGTGAAAACATCAGACTAAATTCAGCAAACTAACCATTTAGAACAAAACTTAAATGCTAGAGGATTTCTTTTTTTTCTTTTTTTTTTTCAACGTTTTATTTTTATTTTTGGGACAGAGAGAGACAGAGCATGAACGGGGGAGGGGCAGAGAGAGAGGGAGACACAGAATCGGAAACAGGCTCCAGGCTCTGAGCCATCAGCCCAGAGCCCGACATGGGGCTCGAACTCCCGGACCGCGAGATCGTGACCTGGCTGAAGTCGGACGCTTAACCGACTGCGCCACCCAGGCGCCCCGAGGATTTCAAAGCAGTATTTAAATAACTCTTAATGTTCTGCAGAGGAAGGGGTGACTCTATTCTCAATTACTCCTGAGAACTGATTATAAGTATGAAAGAGTTAAAATGGAAACCAAGTACGCATTTTCTGTAAGTCTCCTATACTGAAGTGAAGACATTACAAGGAAAGGAGAAGACCTGAAGCAAGGAACTAAAATATTTTTTCTGTATGTGTTTAAGAAACTATTGTCAATATTCCTTGAGCCTTTGGGTTTGTAGGACCAGCCCCCTCACAATTCTAGAAGAGAACCTTCTTGCAATATCTGCACAACATTCAGTTGGTTTCACTTGAAAAAATTACCTTACAAGATGATGTCTGTCTCATGGTCCCCCCCCATTTCCCTACTTATTGCTCCTAAAACAGCTTCAGTATGGCTTAAGTAGCTATAACCCCATCAGAGCAGAAGCATGATTATTCACCAGAAAGTCTATAAGGTATAGCTAATACATTCCATAAAGAACAGTGAGGATGTGCTTGGGAATTGATTTTGAAACTACTGGATGTGAACTCTAAAGCCAGATAAGTGAGCTTTTATTGATACACGGATATTATTAATTCAAGTAAATGTCTTTATATAGTTTTATATTCTGTTAGAATTGCTGCCTGAAACTTGAAAGCAATAACGGCATATGAGAAAAGAGATGATGAGAGAAATGGTGGCATCATCCATCCATCAGCAGTAAGGCAGACAAAATCACTACTATGATCAGCAACACTGAAAGAACAAATAGAGACCCTTGATTTACAGGGATCTATGGTAATGGCTCATAGGGCATAGTATTCCTAAGGATCAAAAAGGTGTACAACCAAATATGTCTTTTGCTTCTTTTACTTATACAGCCACAAAATATTAAGAGCAGGTGAGCCAATGGCTAATGGTTACTACTGTAATAGAAACCCATGATGCCTAACTCAATCTCTAGACCTGAGCCAATTCTCAAATTCAAAGTCAGTTGATTGAATAAAAGGACAAATCCTTTCTGGCAACGATGCTGCAGTGCTTCAGGAAGAATATTTGGTAGCTATTCCACAAAAGAGACCAGGGTAATGCATATTGAGGGCAGTGGATTAAACAGAAACCTCTATAAGTATCTCAGGTAAAACTAACACCAGTTGAACCAAAATGAAATTCATTATCCTTTATTAGAATGGACGTATATGAATGTTCGCATCAATATAGTCTTGCCCCATGTCTAATTCCCAATGGGTGTATACAGTTCATAAATCCCTCGTATGGTTATTTTTCCCATTCCTATGTGAATAATTAGCATGGATTTATTTAACAAATGGTAGACTATCACATTGGTTGCTTTTCATGTGGAGTAATAAAATATTATATCAGAACAAGTCAAGTGAAGGCTTTTAAAACTCCTACAACCAATATAGTAAATCAAAAACATCTCAAATAGGATGGAAGATGTTAATGCCACCCTTAAAGACCTAAAGAATATAGAGATACACACGCAATTTATTGGTTGTGTCCATCCAGACTAGAGGATCATGAGAGATGATGGTGTAGCCCAAATTGCAGCTGCTCTATAAGTGAAACATTACTACAACACATGTAATGATGCCATGTTTTGAACTAGTGAATATGTTCCTTCTAATTTTTGTCAAAATGGAACATGAAGTAGTTTTCACTAACAAAAAAATCTTTGTCCAGGACAAAGTAAGACTTCTTTACCCCTATCAAAATACAAAACAAATGAAATTTGGCCATCTTGATATAATGATGAACAAGACACTGGCCCATTCTAATGAGGGTATTTTGTAATTAAATTTAAGAGAACAAAGAGGTAAATATTTGGGGTGTCATAGTAAGGTGCAAAAAGACAGTGAAAGCCAATATCTACAAGCTTTCATGGGTCTGCCACAACAAAAAGTTTTAAGGGACCCAGATTTTTGGCATATGCTGAGGCATGTCTGCCCTCCAGGGTGAAAGAAAGTTAATGTATACTGCACTTCTTATCAATAAGAAAGAGCCACAGTACTTGATAGATTTCTTTGGAAAGTGAAAAAAGAAAATACTACACTTGTGAAATAGCTTGTATTTGGAAGGTGTGTAGTTTTAAGTGGAGCCCTCACAAGAGAGGATTCTGCTCTAGATACAGTCTACAGTTCAATTATCCCTGACAGGTGGACAATGTGACCTGGTAGAGGCCATATGATACTACCTGTGTCATAAGGATGTTGTGTAGAATTTCTGGATATCCCCAATATGGAAGTCTAGCTAAGATTTTAAAGTGTGTAATATTCAACAGAAAATCATTTGTAATTTAGAAAGCAACTTCCAGCATGATATTAATACTAGTAGAGACTGAGCGCCTGACTCTGTGACTTCAAGTGACTATGCTTCTTCTAGAAGCTGCCTGACATGTGTTGAGTGTTCACAGGTCCACTAAGCTAAAAGTGTAGGTACAGCATAAATCCTTCACATGATGAAAATGGCATATTCAGTATTGGGTTTGAACAGATTCAAGACAAAGGAAATATAGGACATGCTGGTGTAGAATTGGACTCACTAGTCTCAGCTGGAATTATTAGATTTGAAAATGATAGAATTCCTCCTCCCTCCACTAATGCATATATCTGTCTTGCTCTAATTCCTTTTCTTCACCTAATACCTGCAGCCTGAGAATGATTCCCTCTGAGCTTATAGTGAAGGATGCACTTGATACATTAGTGCCTGTGATGATTACTTTATTTATCAAATTGGCAGGACACAGTTCCCAGATATTTGGTCAAATATTATTCTAGATATTTCTGTAAAGGTGGTTTGGGGAGAGATTAACATTTAAATTTATGGACTTTGAGTAAAACATTGGAGACTGTTCTCCAGAATGTGGCTGGACCTCATTTAATCAGTGGAAGGTCTTGATAAAACGAAGACTGCCCTCTCTAAGCAAGAAGGAATTTTGACAGCAGATGGGTTTTGAATTCAAGTTACAATTCTTCCTTGAGTCTCCAGCCTCCCTGTCTATGTAGATATTGAACTTATCAAGTTTCCACAATTATGTGAGCCAATTTTCTCTTTCTCTCTCTCAAAAAATATATTTAAATATGTAAATATATAAGTATATTTATATTAAATTATAATTTAAGTTTTATGAAATGTATATGTGTATACACACACACATATATGTATATTATGTATCTTAGGATATTTGACCAGTAAGAGCCTTATTACAGTCTTTATCAGGGCAGCTGTAAAAGGCACTTATGAAGAAAGATGTTACCACTGGACGGAACTTGGAACATCTGGGTAATCAACCCAGCTATAAGAAGAAGTGACAAGAAATAAGTATATAAACTTACAAATAGGTATAAAGTTCATAAGTATATAAGGATGTTTGGATGTTTTATAGGAACACATAGCTTGCTTGGATGGACAATAAGAGGCCTGAAAAACACAGGACTGGAAGAGGGGATACAAATAAATCCAGATAAAAGGTAGTTGGATGGATCTCTGAGGGCACCCAGCATTCAGATTTTGTTTTTTACATCATAGCTCACCAGATAGCATCTGTTGCAGAAAAAAACACTGAACAAATCAAGACAGAGCCTGTAAGAAGGACAGACTAATCAACTTCTTAGACACCATAACTGTTTATATCTAGGATGAGACACCAGGAAAACAATGAGATGGATGGAAATGCTGGCCAAATGTGAGACAAGTCTAGAATGAGTGCTGAGGAAGAAGATGATAAATGCTAGTAGTGGTTTGGGAACAAGCTGTGGCAGTGAGGACAGTAACTTATCTAATTTTTTACTGCCCTTATTTTTAGAAGTTATTATTTTAGAAATTGTAAACAGACCCCATTTTGTGTAACTGAGTATCCTCAGAATAAAGTCTACATAAGTCATCACCAGTATATCTTAGTGGTTTAAGGAGTGGCTTGTAACAGACACCATCAGTGTCACGCATCCACCACTTCATGCTTCTTTTTTTCCCCCCAAATACACAAAGGGCTTCTTATTTCAGGACTGGGTTATTATGTCCCTCAGCATCTTCATGCTCAAGGAGAGGAAGCAGTGAGACTTGTATATACGGTCCCTGGTGTCCTCAGCATAAGCAAGCTTAGATGACACCATGCTCATAAATGTAGCCTGTTTTAGCTTACGTCCCCTCCCTGTTGCAGTTCTAGACTCCACTCTCGGATTTTCTGAGGATCACTTTTGGAGTAAATTACTTCCACTTAAATCCTGTCTCAGAGTATGAGAGGGATTCTGGGAGATCTCATCAAATAGTAATATAAATATTTTAATGAAACTGAGAATAGGGTTACTTTTGGAAGACAGCCTATACCTTCAGTACTCTATGTACTACAATGAAAGTTAAATTAAGCAACACATCCTTATTTAAATAGCAAAATCCTCATTGATTCCATAACAAATAAAGATTCTCTACCCAATTAATTGTATCTGGAGTAAGAAAGTACACTTTGAAACATATAACCAATAGGTTTAAGACATTTTCATCTAAAAATTATCTACAGATTTTGTTTTTTCCATTTTAGGTAAAACGAGAGTAAAGAATTATACTTATAAGAGGTAAATATATACTTGAATTTCTGCATGAGCCAGTTGTTTAGGAAGTAAAAGATAATTTCATATGCATCCAACTGTTAATTATTTTATTCCCAGGATTACTAACTTATAAACTTGAAACTATGTAATTTTGTTAAAATTAATTTCATGTTTAGTGTATTTTTTTAAAAAACTACTTGAATTTGTTTAAATGGTAAACGAGTTCATTTTAAAAGTTTGAATTACTAATCTTGTGATAATTAACCTGTTAACTATATGTTTATTATAATTATACTTTGATTATAATTAACCAACCATTATACACAATCTGTACTTCCCTTGTTGAGGACATTGTTTCAAATCGTTTCTATTTCCGTAAGTTCTTTCTAAGGAGTAAATAAATTTAACTAATTTTTTTATTTTTAAACTCACCAAATAATTTTATTCTTCCATGTTTTCGGCTCTTTACTCACAGCCTTTCATACACTCACTCTCATCTATATTGCTAACAACGTGCACTATTAATCTAGTCGCACATTCTAGGTTCCAGTTCATTGCAGCTACCCTGTGATTTGCTCTCTAGTTCCTTACACAAAGGAGCCCCACAATATCTTACTTTACTGTATAGAAAACGTATTATTCTCTCAGTTGCAGCTATAATATAAAACTTTTAAAAATCCTTTAATAAAATGTCATACTGATAGTTTTTATTCTTTCCAACTGAAAACTGTAAGTGATCCAAAGTACTCAAAGACTACTTGTTGATGAATAAAATCGGTAAACCTCTAGCTATGCTAACCAAGGAAGAAAGAAAACAAATAACTAATATCAGAATTGGAGGAAAGGCCCACATTTCCCACGGACATTAAAAGGATAATAAAGGTATATTATGAAATACTCCATGCCTCAAAATTTGATAAATGTACCAATATCTCAAAAAACACAATGTACCAAAATCTACACAATGATCAGAGATCATTTGAATAGTCCCCCATCTATTAAAGAAATTTAAAAATGATAACTTTCCAAAACAAGAAGAATCAGGTCCAGAGGTTTTCACTTGTAAATTCAACCAAGTATTCATAGAAGAAATTATACCAATTTTCTATAATCTGTTCCAGAAAACAGAAGCAGAGGAAACATTGCCTAATTCTGTGAGGTCAGCATTGCTGAAATACTAAAACCAGAAAAAGGCATTACAAGAGGGGAAAGCTACAGACCAATATCTCTCATGAACATGGATGCAAATGTCCTCAACAAAATATAAGCAAATCAAATCCACTATTGTATAAAACGATTATATACTAAGACCAAGTGAGATTTATTCTAGTTACCCATGAATTGTTCAAATTTTGGAAATCAACTAATGTAATTCATCACATAATAGGTTAAAGAGGAAAACTCATATGATCATATCAATAGATACAGAAAAAGCACCTCACACGTTCATGATAAATGCTCTTATCAATCTAGGACTAGAGAACTTCCTCAACTTGATAAAAACAACTCCGGAAAAACCTATAGCTAACATTATCATACATAATGGTAAGAAGCTAGAAGCCTTCCCACTGAGATAAGAAACAATGCAAAGATGTACATTCTCTCCATTCCTATTCAACATTATACTGCAACAAGGAGGGAAAAAAAGATACACAGATTAGGCAAGAAAAAAATATTTTTTTGGCTGATGACATGATTTTCTACGTGAAGAAGTCCAAAGAATCAATGAAAAAATTCCTAGAACTAAGAATTTATAACAAGTTTGCAGTATACAAGGTTAAAATACATAATAGTTTTCTTGCACGTCAACAAGGAACAACTGAAATATGAAATTAATACACAATTTACATTAGCACAAAATAATGAAATAATAGTTATAAATCTAATAAAATATACACCCAATCTCTGTGTGGAAAACGACAACATTCTGGTAAAAAAAATCAAAAAATACCAAATACATAGTAGGCTACACTAATGTGAGATGTTAATAATAGGAGAAATTGGGGCTGTGTGAGAGGGAGTTTATGGGAACTCTGGGTAAATTTACATAATTTTCTGTAAAACTACAATTTCTCAAAAATAGCATTAGTCTATTAATTTTTAAAAATGGAACAAGGAGGGTTGTCTTGGTGTCCCAGTTGGTTAAGCATCCGACTTTGGCTCAGGTCATGATGTTGTGGTTCATGGGTTCAAGCTCCACACTGGGCTCTGCACTTTCAGTGCCTGGGATTCTCCCTACCCTCCCTCTCTGCCCTTCCCCAACTTGTGCAGCATGAGCTTGCTCACTCTTTCTCAAAATAAATAAATAAACTAAAAAACATAAAAATGAACAAGGCAGCTTTGGGGAGGGATGGATATGCTATTCATCTTGATGGTGGTGATATAGCTTCATGAGTATATAAATATGTCTAAATTCAGTGATTAAAAAGAAATGACCTAATAAGCCATGAAAAGACATGGAGGAAACTTAAATACATATTGCAAAGTGAAAGAACCCAATCTGACAAGGCTTCAGATTGTATGATTCCAAGTATGGAATCATACTATAGGACATTCTAGGAAAGGCAAAGCTATAAAGACAGTAAAAATATCAGCAGTTGTTGAAGACTGAGGGGGCTAAGAGGAGCTGATTTATAGGTGGAGTGCAGGGCACTTTCAAAGCAGTGACACTATTCTGTATGATAATGTAATGTAATGGTGGCTGTATGACAGTATGCATTTGGCAAATCCCATAGATGTATACAACAAAGAATGAAATATAATGTTTGCTATAAATGTTAATAATAATGTGTCAATATTGGTTCAATTCTAACATATATACCACATCGATGTAAGATATTAATAATAGGGGACACTAAGGGCAGGGAGAAAGACAGTATATGGGAACTCCCTGTACTTTCTGCTCAATTTTTACATAAACCTAGAAGTTCTCTGAAAAATAAAACTATTTTTTTTAAGAGTAAAAGAGTTTACTGAGAATAAGCCTTGTTTTCTTTTGGGTGAAAATTAGAAGTTTTGTGTTTCATCATGAGCTACAAAGTGCATTTTCCTTAACTGATTTTTTTCAAGGTACTTGGAGACTCCTTTATTTCAAATATTACAGAAAAAGTGAACTCTGATAAGAGACACTGTCTGTTATTTCATTTTTAAATATAGTGAAATCAAAGAGTATATTGGGTTGTGCTCTTGGCAAATTACTGCAATGGACAGATGGTTTTTCATTATCTGTTACACAGTAATACAAGGCCGGTAACAGTGTGTTGGTATGGATGCTTACTCATCTGTGAGAGTAATTTCTGCTGCTTGGCCACAGCACATCTTAAATCTTCCTCCACATCTGGGACAACATCTGCCTAAAACAACATGTTAATATCTGTATTTTTGCCAAGAAGATACATTCTATCTCATGTCTTCCCAAAGGCAAAATGACGCCAGTGTAAAGTAGGATTTTTAAAATGACTTCAAGAAATTATTCTCTAAATGTATTCTTCTTTTGCATAAAATGTAAAATTTTATTCAGAACTTCTTTTGCTTCACTAGCATATGTTCCTAACAATTAACTTGGAAAAACTAATTTCTCTTTAAAACAGCTTTGAAATGCAGAATCAGTGTACCAGCATGGTAATTTATTTAAATATTATATTTTATGGATAGAAGAAATCTTAAATAAATGGTAGAATTTCATACTGTAAACATTTAAGAAGATGCACACATATTGTGCTTATTCTAAAGAGAAATGCAATGTATTATGCTTAATACTTTCTTTGATAAATGCTGATTTGTACAATGTTTACAACTTCAGTAAGTTGAATTCATTCAAATAATACATTGAGAATTTTTGTTTTGTTATGCAACAATGTTCTCCTCTGGGTTGAATATAATCGTGTGGACGTTCAATTTGTTGTTGTTTTTATTCTTCCTCTATATTAATCTTCCTTAAGTAGTAATTATTGAAGCAGCAGACATATGCATGTGACACAATGCTTGAAATAGATGTAGCGACTTGATAAGAAATGACTACAAGAATTATTTGCTCACTTTTTTTCTCTGTTCCCAATTAATCTAGGGTTATTTTTCTTTTTTCTGGTGTTTCAAGATGTTTTCTGTTTTTCAAGATTACAAAATTGGCTTCTTGAAGTCAGATGTATAGCAAAGGCCACTCTTCATGTTCACTTTTACAAGTATATGCCCTATCAAAGAAAGAAACCTACTCACTCAAATCTCTGAAAAAATTTCAAATAATTTTTTATCTGAAAATTTCTAGAAATTTGACTTAGCATAGTAAATTACCCTAGAAATATTCTAAATCAAAAAAAAATTGTAATTCATGTTATTTAAACTGCTTGCTTAACACCTAACATTTGTCTACCATTGTTTTTGCACAGAAATTGTTCATATACCAATATTATCAGTATAGGCACATCAGAGAAAGGCAAATATGCTACCTGAATGTTTTAATTAACTTTTTGTCAGGAAATAGTCAAAGGCTTTCCAATAATGACAATTTCCCCAATTTGTTTCTGTTAAATTCATGGCCTAGATAAATTTTAACCTCTTCAACTCTTTAAATATGCCCAGATGGTGATTTTGAAACTAAAGGAATCTCATTTTAACAAGACATAACATTTTAGAGTCATCGTCAACTGCAACCCTTTGTATGTAGAAATGTTTTTTCTTGGATCAGTGGAAGCCTGAGGTCACTTAGAAGTTGAGTTAGGGGGTGCCTGGGTGGCTCAGTCAGGTAAGCCTCCGAATCTTGGTTTCGGCTCAGGTCATGATCTCAAGTTTTGTGATTTTTGAGGCCCACGTCAAGGTCTCTGCTGATGGTGCAAAGCCTGCTTGGGTTTCTCTCACCCTCTCTCTGCTCCTCCCCCATTTGTACTATCTTTGTCTCTCTCAAATAAAATTTAAAACACATTAAAATTAAGAAAAAAGATGTTGAGTTACTAGCTACCAGATATTTGAGTACCCTCCTGCTAATAAACATTAAGGCAAATTCTTATCTTGAGCCATAATGAAATTAGTTTGATTCTATGGAAGGATTGGAGAAGAACCAACTGTAAAAACGAATAAATAGTAGTAGAAAATAAAAATCCAGTGTAAGAGAATATTCTTTGTTATTTATTTATAGTCAGATTATGTTATCAGACATATAAGACTTTGCATTATATAATCTGATGTTTCTTTTTTTTTTAACGTTTTTATTTATTTTTGAGACAGAGGGAGACAGAGCATGAAGGGGGGAGGGGCAGAGAGAGAGGGAGACACAGAATCGGAAGCAGGCTCCAGGCTCTGAGCCATCAGCCCAGAGCCCGACGCGGGGCTCGAACTCACCGACCGCGAGATCGTGACCTGAGCGGAAGTCGGACGCTTAACCGACTGAGCCACCCAGGCGCCCCTCTGATGTTTCTTTTAATGTTCATTTCACTGTATTAAAAATGTAAGTACTGATTAAGAAAGGAATTATAATTTCTTACAAATGTAGTATCCTTATTAATTCCAGCAGCCCCCCAGAATTATTTGAATCCCAAGGTTTGCATTTTACTTTTGCATTAATGTATATTGCATTAGTGTAAGAACATTAGAAGTCTGGACAAGTATCTTTTTTATTATTTAATTTTTTTAATGTTTTGAAACATTTATTTATTTTTGAGAGACAGAGGGCAAGCGGGGAAGAGACAGAGAGAAAGAGAGAGAGAGAGAGAGGAACACAGCCCATGAGCTGTCAGCACAAAGCCCGACATGGGAACCAAACACACAAACCCATGAAATCATGACCAGAGCTGAAGTCAGACGCTTAACCAACTGAGCCACCCAGGGACCCCTGAACAGTATCTTAATAGGACTCTATATTGAGTATGAGTTTCTGTGGTAAATGTCCATATTAAAATTAGGTTTCTGTCATGATGCCAAACTTGTATAAATTCAAATCTCAAATTTTCTATTAAATCTTCTTTTCTACTTCATTCTCTGATCTCTGTTATGGTATTATTTACTACACTAGATACAGTCAGAAACTTTCAAGTTATCACTTACCTTCTTCCTTGCTTATACCACATAATTAAAGTCCTATACATTTTAGTTCCTCTGTTTTTCAAATTTACCTTTAAGTTTATTTATTTATTTTGAGAGAAAGAGCACGAGCAGGGTAGGGGCAGAAAGAAAGAGGGAGAATTTCAAGAATACTCTGCATGGGGGCGCCTGGGTGGCGCAATCGGTTAAGCGTCCGACTTCAGCCAGGTCACGATCTCGCGGTCCGTGAGTTCGAGCCCCGCATCCGGCTCTGGGCAGATGGCTCAGAGCCTGGAGCCTGTTTCCAAATCTGTGTCTCCCTCTCTCTCTGCCCCTCCCCCGTTCATGCTCTGTCTCTCTCTGTCCCAAAAATAAATAAACGTTGAAAAAAAAATTAAAAAAAAAAAAAAAGGATACTCTGCATGATCAGCGCAGAGCCTGATGCAGGGCTCAAATCCATGGAGCTGTGAGATCATAACCTGAGCTAAAATCAAGAGACAGACGATTACCTGACTGAACCACCCAGGTACCCCTCAAATTTATCTTTTTATTGTCAGGTCAAAAATTATTTTATTTCAAATGCATGTCATCAATTTTCTAAATGCTTGCTAAAGCCTAGAGAAACTTAAGATTGAACTATGTAGGCTTAAGAAAAAGGTATTCAATATTCAGTAGCAATATTTTTAATAATACCAATTAAATACTGTGACAATGAAGGAAAGTATTAGCATTTTCTTTTTAAGTTGTAAGGTAATTTCACGTGATTAAATAAAAACTCTCATTTCCATGCCAAATATTTACAATTTCCATACAATGGTCCAATTACTTTACATGAGTTAATGTAACTCACATAAAACCCTATTAAATTTGTAAGATTATCTCAACTTTATAATCTGAAACACACATTATATTCTATAATTTTAAAATAATGAATTATCACAGTTAATGATTTTATGTCTAGTAGCCATATTTCATCAAATAATGGTTTTCAACACACACTAGCAAGTAATAGCTTACTTATTTTGCTTTGCTGAATATCATCTTTTCCCACAGTTACAGCTATCTCATACCACCCCAATGCTGTGGCTAAATGACTTTACAATGAGTGTGTATGTGTATATGTGTATATAACTGAACTATTGAAACAAAGAGAATATATATAATGGTAGCTTTTTAAGCAGATACATTTTTGACATTATCCTGAAATTTCTTAATAGTTTATGTACGTATCTTTTTATGGTGTAAATTGATGTATTGATATAAATAACATACAACATACACAAAAAAATGACACAGCTTCCTCCAAGGGAAGAGTAGGCTTCCTTCTTACATGCGTGGTAAGCTTGGCCATATGACTTGGTTTGTCCAATGGCATGGGAGCAGAGGTTTTAGAGCCATTGCATGATTCTGCCTGCTCTCTTGCTTTTTTACTTTGTTACACATATAACTGCTAATTCTTTAGTAAGGGCCTAAGAATAAAGAAGACCATGGATCAGCTGAACATAGCACAGGAGAGCTACAGCTTATTCCTAGCTGCCAAAAGGTGACATAAGTGAAAAATGTCATTATTCTTGTAAAGCCAATGAGATGTGTGAGGTTTTGTTATTCAGCCTTACTGAGGGAGAAGTACAAATGTACTTAGCTCTTTTCATAGATTGCCTTACAATAAATAGTTCTTACATGCTAGCATGCTGTAATCTACTTAGAGTAGAAAAATTATGGAATTTTAATACACAGCAAAATAAACTGGGGTGTTAATAGTAATGCACAGGCTAGGAAGCACTATAAACCCATATAAGTGATTAAAGCTAATATCATAGAAATGTGCTATTTAATTTACTTATTTATATAAATTTTATTTTATTTATTTAAAATAAATTAATAATTTATAAATAATTAATAAAAAAATAAATTAAAATAAAACTTATGTATTTATTTATATAAATTTTTAACGTTTATTCACTTTTGAGAGACAGAGCATGAGCAGGGGAGGGGCAGAGAGAGGGAGACACAGAATCTGAAGCAGGCTCCAGGCTCTGAGTTGTGAGCACAGAGCCCAACACAGGGCTGGAACCCACAAACTGGGAGATCATGACCTGAGCTGAAGTCAGACACCCAGCAGACTGAGCTACCCAGGTGCCCCAGAAATGTGCTATTTTATAAATTTTTTTTTAACGTTTATTTATTTTTGAGATAGAGAGAGACAGAGCATGAACGGGGGAGGGTCAGAGAGAGAGGGAGACACAGAATCTGAAACAGGCTCCAGGGTCTGAGCAGTCAGCACAGAGCCTGATGCGGGGCTCGAACTCACAGACTGCGAGATCATGACCTGAGCCAAAGTCGGATACTTAACAGACTGAGCCACCCAGGCACCCCAGAAATGTGCTATTTTATACAGAAGCCATGAAAAGGGAAATCTTATGTGTAGGTCTAACCTATGCCCAGGGCAGTGCCTAGAGAACACCTAATATCCATATCCTCCCCTTCATTCTAACAGTCCTCCATGTGCTTGCGTGGGCCAACTGCTACAACACGATGTCCTTTCACATCAACTTCCCTTTCTTTAAAAGAAAATAGACCCACACTAAGTTCTTTTTCATGCCTTACCCACTCCCAAGAAATGACTGGAAAATGATAAAGTTATGTTTTTCAAATGAGACATTGATTTTATGAACAATGTAGAATAAAACATCACTGGGATAGACATGGCAGAAGAGATAAGGCATTAAGACAGTTTCTGCAAGGGGCACCTGGGGTGAAGGGGCTCAGTGGGTTAAGCGCTGGCCCTTGACTTCAGCTCATGTAATTATCTCACAGGTTGTGAGTTTGAGCCCCATGTTGGGCTCCACGCTGACAGCACATCACAGAGCCTGATTGGAATTCTCTCTATCCCTCTCTCTGTGTCCCTCTCCTGCTTGTGCACACACTCTCTCTCAAAATAAATAAATAAACTTAAAAAAAAAGACTGCAAGCTTACTCCTCTTCTCCTCTTCTTAAAGAGGTACTCTCTCTGCTGCCCTTCCAAACTTCAGCTCCACTGACTGGTGAATGAATGGATGAAGAAAATGTGGTAAACACACACACACACACGAGCACACACACATGCACACACACACACACATATACACACACAGGAATATTATTTAGCCATTAGAAAGAAGGTCAACATGGATGGATCTTGAAGGCATTATGCCAGGTGAAATAAGCCAGAAAGAGAAAAACAAATACTTCATAGTTTCACTTACATGAAGAAACTAAAAAAGCAAAACTCAGTGAAACAGAGAATAAAGAGGTGGTTGTCAGGGCTTGAGAGGTGATGGAAAATAGGAAATTTTGTCAAAGAAAACTTCTAGTTGTAAGAGGAATAAATATATAAAATATATATGAGGAATAATATTATATATATAATGTTGGAAAAATAAATAATGGAAATATATTTATATATTTTATTTATATAGAAATAAATAATTATTTATTATAATATATATGAATATATACATTTATATATTTTATTCTATATAAATAAATAATGGAAAAATATATATACATATAATGTTGGGGGAAAATTATATCATATATATATATATATATATATATATATATATATATATATATAATGTTGGAAAAAATAATTAACTAAATGTGGATTTAAAAGCTTAACACATAGACCGAGCTTATAAGAATGTTATTTAAAAATAATAATGGGGGGTGCAGGGGAGAGAGGAAAATGGGTGATGGGCATTGAGGAGAGCCTTGTTGGGATAAGCACTGGTTGTTGTATGTAAGTGATGAATTACAGGAATCTACCCTCAAAACCAATAGCACACTGTATATACTGTATGTTAGTTAACTTTACAATAAATTAGATTAATATATGTATATGTAATAAGAAAACCTAAAAAAAATAATAATAATAATGAGACCTAACAAGACCCATCTATATGCTCCCTACAAGAAACTCATTTCAGACCTAAAGATACCTATAGATTGAAAGGGAGGGAATGGAGAAACATTTACCATGCAAATAAATTTCAAAAGAAAGACAAGTTAAGGTAATAATACTTAGAATGGAGTTTAAGACAAATACTGTAACAAAAAAACAAAGAAAGAGACTATATAACATTAAAGAGACCATCAGACAAGATGATGTAACAATTGAAAATGTTTATGTAACCAACATAAAAGCACCAAAATACATAAAACAGTTAATAAGAAACATAAGAAAATAATCAGCAGGGGTACCTGGGTGGCTCAGTAGGTTAAGCATCTGATTTCCGCTCAAGTCATGATCTCAAGACTTATGAGTTTGAGCCCTAAGTCAGTCTCTGTGTTGACAGCATAAAGCCTGGAGCCTGCTTTGGATTTTGTGTCTCCTTCTCTCTCTGCCCGCCCCTCTCCCCTCACACTCTGTCTCTCTTTCCTTCAAAAGTAAGTAAACATTAAAAAACTTAAAGAAAAAAAAAAAGAAGAAAATAATCAACAGTAATACAATAATAGTAGGGGAGTTTAACACCCTATTTATATCAATGGATAGATCATCAAAACAGAAAATTGGGGTACCTGGGTGGCTCAGTTGGTTAAGCATCCGACTTCAGCTCAGGTCATGATCTCATGGTTATGAGTTTGAGCCCTGTTGCGGGCTCTGCACGAACACTGTAGAGCCTGCTTGGGATTCTCTCTCTCTCCCTCTCTACCCCTCCTCTATGCTCTCTCTCTCAAAATAAATAAATTAATTTTAAAAAGAACCCAGAAAATCAATAAGGGAAGAGTGGCTGTAAATGACACTAAACCAGATGGATTTAACAGATATATCCAGAACATACCATCCTAAAACAGAATACACATTATTTTCAAATGCATATGGTACATTTTCCAGGATAGGCCATAAAACAATCTCAACAAATTAAAAAAAAAATGAAGTCATACGATGAATTTTTTTCTGACCACAGTACTATGAAACCAGAAATCAATCACACACAAAAAAATCTGGAAAGACCACAAACACATGGAGGTTAAATAACATGCTACTAAACAATTAATGGGTCTACTAAGAAATCAAAGAACAAATAAAAAATTACATGGAAACAAATAAAAATTAAAACTCAATGGTCCCAAATCTTTGGGATGCAGCAAAAGTGGTTCTAGGAGTAAAGTTTATAGCAATAGAGGTCTACCTCAAGAGGCAAGAAAGGTTTCAAATAAACAACCTAACTTTATACCTAAAGGAGCTACAAAAATAATAATAAAACTCAAACTCAGCAAAAAGAAGGAAATAATAAAGATTTTTGCAGAAATAAATGATATAAAAACTAAAAAATTAATAAAACAGAACAATGAAACCAGGAGCTTGTTCTTTGGAAAAATCAATAAAATTGATAAATATCTAGCAAGACTCATCAAAAGGGAGAGAGAGAGAGAGAGAGAGAGAGAGAGAGAGAGAGAATGCAAATAAACAACATAACTAATGAAAGAGGAGAAATAACAACCAACATAATAGAAATATAAATAATTGTAAGAAAATATTATTAAGACCTATAAGCCAACAAATCAGACAACTTAGAAGAAATGGCTAAATTTCTAGAAACATATAATCTACCAAAAGTAAAACAAGGAGAAAAAGAAAATTTGAACAGACCAATCACCAGTTGGGAAATTGAATCCATAAAAAAAAAAAAAAAAAAAGTCCAGGACCACAGGGCTTCACAGGCAAATTCTTCTAAACATTAAAACAAGAGTTAATACCTACTACTCTTCTTAAACTATTACAAAAAATACAAAAGGAAGGAAAATTTCCAAATTCATTCTGTGAGGCCAGTCACCCTGATACCAAAACCACATAAAAACACCACAAAAAAAGAAAGAACTATAGGCTAATATCTGTCATGCATATACACACAAAAATTCTCAACAAAATATTAGCAAACCAAATCTAACAATATATTTAAAAAATCATAAACCATAATCAAGTGGGATTTATTCTTGAGATTCAAGGGTGGTTCAATATTTGCAAAACAACCAATGTATCCATCAGATCAATAACAGAAAGAATGAAAACCATATGATCATTTCAATAGATACAGAAAAAGCATTTGGCAAAGTAAAACATCCATTCATTATAAAAATCCTCTGTGAAGTATGTCTAAAGGGAATATACCTCAACATAAAAAAGTCCTTATATGAAAAAAACCTACCTCCAATATCATGCTCAATGGTGATAAACTGAGAGCTTTTCCCCTAAGATCAGGAATAAGACAAGGATGTGCACTCTCACCACTTTTATTTAACATAATACTGAAAGCCCTAGCTATAGCAATCAGACATCATAAACCAATAAAAAGCATCTAAATGGGTAAGGAACAGGTAAAACTTTCACTTATATACTATATCGAAAATTCTATATATACTATATATAGAAATTTCTAAAGACTCCACCAGAGAAATACTATAACCAATATATGCATTCAGTAAAGTCGCAGGATATAAAATCAATATACCAAAATCTGTTGTATACTTATACACTAATAATGAAGCAGCAGAAATTGAAATTAATAAAACAATCCCATTTACAATTGCACTAAAAATAATAAAATATCTAGGAATAAACTTAACCAAAGAAGTGAAAGATTTGTACTATGGAAATTATAAAATGCCAATGCAAGAAATTTAAGGTGATGCAAAGAAATGGGAAGACATGCCATGCTAATGGGTTGGAAGAACAAATGCTGTTAAAATGTCTACACTACCCAAAGCAGTCTACATATTTAATGCAACTCCTATAAAATACTAACCCCATTTTTCACAAAACTAGAACAACCCTAAAATTTGTATAGAACCACAAAAAACTTTGAATAGCCAAAGCAATCTTGAAAAAGAAAAACAAAACTGGAGGCATCACAATTCCAGATTTCAAGTTATATTACAAAGCGGTAATAATTAAAGCGTATGGTACTGGCATAAAATGGACACATAGATTAATAGAATAGAACAGAAAACTCAGAAATAAACCCACAATCATATCGTCAATTAATCTGCAACAAAACAAGAACTATCCAATGGAAAAAAGACAGGTCTCTTCAACAAATGGTACTGGGAAAGCTGGTCAGCTACATGCAAAAGAATGAAACTGGACCATTGTCTTTCACCATATGCACAGATAAATTCAAAATGGATTAAGGACCTACAAATGAGACCTGACACCATAAAAATCCTGAAAGAGAGGACAGGCTCTTTGACATTGGCTGTAGTAACATGTTTCTAGATGTGTCTCCTGAGGCAAGGGGAAAAAAAAAAAAAACTATTGGGACTACATCAAAATAAAGTTTCTTCACAGAGATGGACACAATCAACAAAACTAAAAGGCAACCTACTGAATGGGAGAAGACATTTGCAAATGACATATTTGACAAAGAGTTATGATCCAAATATTTAAAGAACTGATACAACTCAGTACCCAAAAAACAGATAATCCAATTAAAAGATGGGCAGAACATGAATAGATATTTCTCCAAATCAGACATCCAGATGGCCAAGATACACATAAAAAGATGCTCAACATCACTCATCATCGTAGAAATGCAAGTCAAAACTGCAATGAGAACCCACTTCATATCTGTCAGAATGGCAAGGATGTGAAGTTAAAAGAACCCTCTTCCCCTGTTGGTGGGAATGCAAATTGGTACAGTCACGGTGGAAAACAAAATAGAAAACAAAATAAAAACTAGGACTACCCTATAAATTCAGGAATTGCACTACTCGGTACTTACTCAAAAATATAAAAACATTAATTCAAAGTGGTACAGCCTCCTCTATGTTTACTGTAGCATTATTTATAAAAGCCAAACGATCGAGGCAGCTCCCTGTACATCAATAGATGAATGGATACAGATCAAGTGATATATGCAATGGAATACTATTCAACCATTAAACAGAATGAAATCTTGGCATTTCAACAACATGGATGATACATATACCATTTTCAACAACATGGATGATATATATATATACTATATATACATATAGTATATATATACATATAGTATTCCATTGCATAGATATATCACTTACGCAATGGAATACTATTCATCCATTAAACAGAATGGAATATGGAATCTTGGCATTTTCAACAACATGGATAGAGGTAGAGAGTATAATGCTAAGAGGAATAAGTCTGCCAGAAAAGACAATATATCATCTCACTCATATACGGAATTTAAGAAACAAAACAAATGAGCAAAGGAAAAAGAGCAAGAGACACAAGCCAAGAAACAGACTCTTAATTGTAGAGAACAAACTAATTATTACCAGAGGGGAGGTACATGGGAGGATGGGGGAAACAGGGGATGGGGATTAAAGCATACATTTATCATGATGGAAAAGAAAAAAAATTAAAAATTAAAAAATAATAAAAATGATTAGACCTAATATCTCTAGGTTATGAAGTAAATGAATTTTTTTAAATTCTTGAAATCATAAAAATTGCTTATCTTACTGAAAATATTCTATTTTCAATATATATTTTTGCTTATAACTGTATTCCAGGATGAATCTATTAATAGTGTATTTCACTATTAACAGTTACCTTTCATATAGCTGATAAATTCACATAAAATGTTTCAATATGTTTTAAAGACACCAGTAAAATTATTTGACTCATTATTAAAATGATACAACAGGAATATTAATTCTACATAATTATAATTTATGCCTTTTTCTGGTTCATTATGAAATGGTAATTCTTAAAAGATGAATGTAATAAGCATATGAATTGTTTCCATCTGAGCATTCCCATACCATTACACAAGTTCCTGTCACTAATTTAACCAACAATAACACATCTAGATGCAATGACGTTCAGTATATATTATTAGTAAATTTATTTGATAAATGGAAAGAAAATAGAATATTTTATGCAAAGACCAAATTCCCCACAATAAAGTATAGATAAAAGTACAAAATAGGAAACTTCAAGACCCTTTCTTTCCCCATGACACACAAAAATTAAAAACTAAGGGGCGCCTGGGTGGCGTGGTCGGTTAAGCGTCCGACTTCAGCCAGGTCACGATCTCGCGGTCCGTGGGTTCGAGCCCCGCGTCAGGCTCTGGGCTGATGGCTCAGAGCCTGGAGCCTGTTTCTGATTCTGTGTCTCCCTCTCTCTCTCTGCCCCTCCCCTGTTCATGCTCTGTCTCTCTCTGTCCCAAAAATAAATAAACGTTGAAAAAAAAATTAAAAAAAAAAAAAACTAAGTAGAAGTGTTTACAAACAATGTTGTGTAACTAATATATGGAGACCATATAAACTAACTCTTCAAAAAATCTAACTTTTTAAATTTTATCATAGAAATATTTTGAAAAGTGTTATGTATATGAGATTACAAAGCATAAAAAAATTTATCCAGATATTAATGGTAATACAGAAAAACAGGCTTTCAAACCTGAAAAATAAATAAAAAGCAAAATAATCTTTTTAACTTGCAACCTAATATAGAAACTTTATGTCAAATAACTTGTGAATTAAAGGCAATATCAATTTGAATGCAAAATTATGTTGAAACATTACTATAATGAAAATTATGTATATATAAATTTATGCAATATAATTAATCAAGCTAGAATACATTTGCATAAATATTTAATATGTTAAAAAATAAATGAAATAGACATATAACTCAAAAAGTTGGACAAAGTTGTTAGAAAAATCAATGTTTTTAACCCACAAAAGGTATTATCTACATAAATATGTTAATAAATTAAGATAGATAAAAATTAATGATTTTAGGAATGCTGGTGGCTCAATCAGTTAAGGGACTCACTTGTGATTTCGGCTCAGGTCATGATCTCACGGTTATGAGTTCAAGCCCCTTGTCAGGCTCTGCGCTTGGTGTGTCAGGCTCTCGTTTGGGATTCTCTCTCTCCTTCTCTCTCCCTCTGTCCCTCTCCCTCACTTGCTCTTTCTCAAAGTAAATAAAGTTTTAAAAATGAATGATTTTATGATAAATTCAACAGCAAGCTCTTTGAAAATAAAGGAAAGGTTAGTTACACTGTCCAAACAACAAAACATGTAATCCATCAAACACAAGTTTAGAGAGTAAATCGGAAATTCACTCTAAATATGCCATATGTATTTTATAAGGTGTAATATATTTTACATTTTATGTGTATCTTAAGAGAATTATTTAATTTTTCATGTATGTGATAATTTAATTATCACACTACTAATGGACATGAAATTATATTTATACTTAGCTATTACACCATTTATATGTGGAATACTTCTCTGAAATACATTTCTAGATGTAGGATTACTGAGTCTTAAGCTATGAGCATTTAAAGAACTGGTAGCTAGTGACTAGTATTCTCATTATCACAATTAAAACAAAATATATCCCAGGGCGCCTGGGGAGCTCAGTCAGTTGAGTGTCTTTGGCTCAGGTCATGATCTGGCAGTTTGTGGATTAGAGCCCAATGTCAGGCTCTGTGCGGACAGCTCAGAGCCTGGAACCTGCTTTGGATTCTGTGTCTCCCTGTCTCTGTCCTTCCCCTGCTTGCACTCTGACTCTCTCTTTCTCACAAATAAACATTTAAAAAATTAAAAAATAAATAAATGAAACAAAATATAGCCCTAAAGTGTGTTGAATTACCTACTTTCTCCACCTTTCTGTTCAACTTTCCATATTTTGCTAATCTCATTAGAAAAGTGTTTTACTTCATTACAGATTTAATTTGTGATAATTTTATTATCCTATTTGTTATTTTTTGATCTCTGAGGTAAATTTCCATGTCACTGTAATAATTCACAAACTACATATTTATGACTTATATATTGTCCTTACAAATGTTCATGACATTTATCCATGTTGTGAATATAGCTATAGTTTACTCACCGCATTGCTGCCTAGTATTCCACAATTTACTTCTCCATTCTGCTATTTATGAAGTCATAATCTTCACTAAGATGTATTATTAGTACAAATGCATTATTTCTTCTCCCACTCCCTCTTCAAATAGTGAAGGTTATTAAAATAACATTTTATTTACTATTTTTTCCTGTCAACTAGTAGTATTAAGTATCTCTTTTTTATATTTGTGGTTATTGCAGTGACAATAGTGTAGTGTTAATATTATACTGATGTGGAATGGGAGAAAGAGCAGTGGTTAGGGAACAGAGTGCTGCTGGCTTATGCAAGGGGGACTATCTTAAGGCTTTATATAATAATCACACCAGCAAAAGGATTCTTCCTGAAGACTTTCAAAAAATGTTCTATAAAGATGGAGTAAGAGCTATTATTAAATGAGAATAAAAGCATAATGGTTTTGATTATACCTGATGTCCTATCAAATGTTGGATATGTATTCTTCATTTTATTGACCACAAGACCTATGAGTATTTTGGTGATGATGGTTTCCTCTTCTTTTTTCTCTCTCACAGAGACTGCTAGGTTATTTAGTTATTACTTTTCCTCTAATAAAGATCAAAATGTCATAAGATTAGTCACATCTTATTTATTTGTACTATCCTACTGACACACACTACTATGTGTGTGTGCATGTATATATATTATCAACTAGTGTATCACCTCTAAGACATGATTTAAAACACTGAAACACTATCTTCTTCCACTTATCAAAATTACTTACTCCAGTATTCTGTATTCTTTCTCCAGAATTATTCTATCACTACTTTGGGTAAATAACACTACCATCTTTTTTTTTTTTTTTTTTTTTTTTTTTTTTTATTTATTTATTTATTTATTTTTTTTTATTTTATTTATTTATTTTTTTTTTATTTTTTTATTTTTGAAATTTATTGACAAATTGGTTTCCATACAACACCCAGTGCTCATCCCAAAAGGTGCCCTCCTCAATACCCATCACCCACCCTCTCCTCCCTCCCACCCCCCATCAACCCTCAGTTTGTTCTCAGTTTTTAACAGTCTCTTATGCTTTGGCTCTCTCCCACTCTAACCTGTTTTTTTTTTTTTCCTTCCCCTCCCCCATGGGTTCCTGTTAATTTCTCAGGGTCCACATAAGAGTGAAACCATATGGTATCTGTCTTTCTCTGTATGGCTTATTTCACTTAGCATCACACTCTCCAGTTCCATCCACGTTGCTACAAAAGGCCATATTTCATTTTTTCTCATTGCCACGTAATATTCCATTGTGTATATAAACCACAATTTCTTTATCCATTCATCAGTTGATGGACATTTAGGCTCTTTCCACAATTTGGCTATTGTTGAGAGTGCTGCTATGAACATTGGGGTACAAGTGGCCCTATGCATCAGTACTCCTGTATCCCTTGGATAAATTCCTAGCAGTGCTATTGCTGGGTCATAGGGTAGGTCTATTTTTAATTTTCTGAGGAACCTCCACACTGCTTTCCAGAGTGGCTGCACCAATTTGCATTCCCACCAACAGTGCAAGAGGGTTCCCGTTTCTCCACATCCTCTCCAGCATCTAGAGTCTCCTGATTTGTTCATTTTGGCCACTCTGACTGGCGTGAGGTGATACCTGAGTGTGGTTTTGATTTGTATTTCCCTGATAAGGAGCGACGCTGAACATCTTTTCATGTGCCTGTTGGCCATCCGGATGTCTTCTTTAGAGAAATGTCTATTCATGTTTTCTGCCCATTTCTTCACTGGGTTATTTGTTTTTCGGGTGTGGAGTTTGGTGAGCTCTTTATAGATTTTGGATACTAGCCCTTTGTCCGATATGTCATTTGCGAATATCTTTTCCCATTCCGTTGGTTGCCTTTTAGTTTTGTTGGTTGTTTCCTTTGCTGTGCAGAAGCTTTTTATCTTCATAAGGTCCCAGTAATTCACTTTTGCTTTTAATTCCCTTGCCTTTGGGGATGTGTCGAGTAAGAGATTGCTACGGCTGAGGTCAGAGAGGTCTTTTCCTCCTTTCTCCTCTAGGGTTTTGATGGTTTCCTGTCTCACATTTAGGTCCTTTATCCATTTGGAGTTTATTTTTGTGAATGGTGTGAGAAAGTGGTCTAGTTTCAACCTTCTGCATGTTGCTGTCCAGTTCTCCCAGCACCATTTGTTAAAGAGGCTGTCTTTTTTCCATTGGATGTTCTTTCCTGCTTTGTCAAAGATGAGTTGGCCATACGTTTGTGGGTCCAGTTCTGGGGTTTCTATTCTATTCCATTGGTCTATGTGTCTGTTTTTGTGCCAATACCACGCTGTCTTGATGATGACAGCTTTGTAGTAGAGGCTAAAGTCTGGGATTGTGATGCCTCCTGCCTTGGTCTTCTTCTTCAAAATTCCTTTGGCTATTCGGGGCCTTTTGTGGTTCCATATGAATTTTAGGATTGCTTGTTCTAGTTTCGAGAAGAATGCTGGTGCAATTTTGATTGGGATTGCATTGAATGTGTAGATAGCTTTGGGTAGTATTGACATTTTGACAATATTTATTTTTCCAATCCATGAACAGGGAATGTCTTTCCATTTCTTTAAATCTTCTTCAATTTCCTTCATAAGCTTTCTATAGTTTTCAGCATACAGATCCTTTACATCTTTGGTTAGATTTATTCCTAGGTATTTTATGCTTCTTGGTGCAATTGTGAATGGGATCAGTTTCTTTATTTGTCTTTCTGTTGCTTCATTGTTAGTGTATAAGAATGCAACTGATTTCTGTACATTGATTTTGTATCCTGCAACTTTGCTGAATTCCTGTATCAGTTCTAGTAGACTTTTGGTGGAGTCTATCGGATTTTCCATGTATAATATCATGTCATCTGCAAAAAGCGAAAGCTTGACTTCATCTTTGCCAATTTTGATGCCTTTGATTTCCTTTTGTTGTCTGATTGCTGATGCTAGAACTTCCAGCACTATGTTAAACAGCAGCGGTGAGAGTGGGCATCCTTGTCGTGTTCCTGATCTCAGGGAAAAAGCTCTCAGTTTTTCCCCGTTGAGGATGATGTTAGCTGTGGGCTTTTCATAAATGGCTTTTATGATCTTTAAGTATGTTCCTTCTATCCCAACTTTCTCAAGGAACACTACCATCTTTTAAATGTCATTACACCTATCATTTCTTCCTTTTCTCTTTACATAACATAAAGACAGTGGTTCATCATTCTCTTATACTTGATTGTCAAATTGCTAACTCTGATTGAACCAGGTCATTTCATATTCATTGACTGCATTCAAGGAGAAGAACCTGATTAGAGAAAAAGTAAAACAGGTACGCTCCCTGTTTTCATTCTAAGTGAACTGCGATGTTCATACATCTTCAATGGTGTATAATTTCTATTAGGCAAACCTGTATTTTCCCCGGTTGATAAATTCTAAAAAAATCCCAGGGTGGCCATTTTCTCTCATCCAATCTCTAACATCTCCTCCTCTCTTTTATCAAGCTGCCATCTATTTTACAGAAAACAGACTAACAAAAGAAAACAACTCATTTTCTTTCAAAAACTATTCCAATTTACCTGAATCCATCCTCCCATTCGGCCTGCACTCTCCTTACATGAGCTCCCTCACTGCATTATTCTTCACCTCAACTCAACACTAGTTTTAACGCCTTCATGATTCATTGTATAGTGGGCATAACATCCTCCCCGACGTTTACGGTGATGCTCTTTGCAAGGCCAAAATAAAGTATCAATCCTGCTTAACTTTCAGGATAGTACTTCCCTGCTAATAACAGAGCAGAAGTCAGACACCATATAAACCAGTGAAAAAACTTATTGCCAGTAATAGAACAAATAAAAACTATGCTCATCCTGCAATCATGCTAAGAAAAGGACAAAACACTGTATTTTTGATATTTCTGAATATGTAATCTGAATAATACCTAATCTGAATCTAATCAGGATGAGACAGCAGTCATATATAAATTGAAGGACATCTTACAAACTATCAATAGCATCAAAGGCAAAGGAAAAAAAAAGACTAAGGAAATATCAAATTAAGAGAGATTAAAGAAAATTAAAGAAATTAAAGAAAAATAGTTAGGTGAAAGGTAAAAACTTGGATTAAGTTCAGGACCAGATTTTTTTTTCTTTTTCTGTAAGTGACATCAGTGGGACAATGAGAAAAATTTGAAAAAGATCATTGCATTAGATACTAGTATTGTTTCAACGTTACTTTCTTATTTTGTATAATTGCACTATACTTAAAAGAACATCTTTGTTTTCCCCACCTCTTATCCATAAATAAGAAAGAACATTTTAGACATTTTATAACAGACTTAGAATATTTTAAGACAGTCATAGAATATTCAACAGGTTTTCAACTTGTTTGCAGCAGCATGTAAAGGTTGCCCTGATTCTGCACAACAAAGACACATACAGAAAATCACCATTCTGAATTCTCTTGTAGTTCATTTTAAAGCCATTTACTGAAAGTTTCAAACATATGGTTTTACATATGCATATTTTATACAGAAAATTGCTTGAAGCATTTCCATGTTCCTTGAATAACCATTATGTTTATATGCATAAACCAGGAAAGGTCTAATTGCTATTTGCATGGATTATTTACAGCTAAGTGGTCTATGAAGAAATGAGAGTCCATAAAAATGCTATTGTGTATGAAAACCAATCTGTGTTGCACATTTTAATTGGGTATGAGAATATTGGTTTATAGATTTTCAAAACAGCCATATAAATGTTTCTCACCAACAGAACAAAGGTTGTAGAAGTAATCTGTCAACTAAATGCTTTAATAAACTTTTTGAACTGAATGTTTCATTTTCACAGAAAAATGGATTTCATGTTTCCAATAGGTCTATCACTGAAAATATAAATAGGAATTTTTAAGATCACTAAGATGCCACTTTTATTCTGTAGAATTTACTTGCCATTTTATCTGATATTGCTGTAGTAATTAAACTCATCTTATGTTGGTGGCCACCAGGGAGTGATATTTGGGTTTTGTTTGTTTTTTTCTGGACAAAATATTTGACATAGTTAAAAATACAGAGAAGACTAATGTACAGTTAGTCACCCCAGGATAATCACACTCAAGGAGAGCAGAGGACAAAATAACTACACTTTCTTCCCTTTCATTTTTTTTTGTTTCAATGATAAAAGCAAATAATTCTATTCTACACTTTGACCTGAGCACCAAAAGTTGTAACGGCATCATGTGTATATATTATGGGAGTCCTTTATTGCATAAGGGGCATAAAATCCTAGTCTAGTTGTGATTTGTTAACAAAATTTTATACTCTGCTTTTCTTTCAAAGAGAAATAATATATAATATTATATATAATATAGCATATATAATTATATATAATGTAACATATTTTCTTTCAAAGAGAAATAATAAATAATGTTCTCTGGAATAGGAAGTTTCTCACTGTTTCACAGGGAATAACAATGGACACCCATAAGGATGTTGAATCCCAAAACAGGAGCCTGCGATGTTAATCTGTGAACAATGTCATACGGAAGGGACATCTGAGTGGCCCAGTTGGTTAATCGTCTGACTTCGGCCCATGTCATGATCCCAGGGTTTGTGGGTTTGAACCCTGCCACAGGCTCTGTGCTGACAGCTCAGAGCCTGGAACCTGCTTTGGATTCTATTTCCGTCTTTCTCTATCCCTACCCCACCTGCTCGCCAGTGTGTGCTTCCCCACTCTCTTTCTCTTTCCCTCTCACAAATAAATAAACATTATTTTTTTTCCAATTTAGAGAAACTGCCATACAGGAAAAGACAATCAAATGCAGATAATGTGAATACAGAATAATATACAAGAAGACGACTAAAATTTTGTTGATTTCTGATGCTCAATGAAACAATTAGCATTCAGAGGACTATCTTAATTTATGTTTGATTTTACCATTATTGTTTCTAATTGTTGGTAGCCTTTGGTTAGCATGTTTCCCTTTTTGAATAAAACTACATACACATGATTTTATTTTATTTCATTTTTAAAACTATATTTTAGATGTCTATTCATACTTTATATTAAGAAATTATTTTTGCCCAATTGTACGACTTATAATTTCATTTCACATGTAATGTGATACACAATGAAAGTTAAGATCGCTTCCCCAAATCACATTTTTAATCAAAGTCTCTAATCATCTGGGGCTCTTGCTAAAAAAGCAGATTTCTAGGGCTTTTCAAAGGCTTACTAAGTAAATTCCTTGAAAACTGTTCATCTACATTTCCAACTATTTGCCAACTCTCTAGTATTATTTGATGTGGGGTACACCAATGTACTTTGTGTGCACACATAATTTTGAGTCCTGTTTTTCATTTATTAGTTGGTGTAGGCTTTTCTATATTTCAACATAATTCATCAATTTAATCATTTAATTCATTAATTCATTAATTCCTTAACTCATCATTTAATTCATTTAAAAATTTTGGCAAAAGGAAGAGAAACTTGAATATTTGTGGTCTTTAAGGCAGAATCAAGCTTTAATAAAGTATTAAATTATTAAGGCAGGTGCAATTTTCTAGGAGTAATCATTTATGAGGCTTAAAAATTCTGCCTTAAGGAAATAAAAAGCTTAGGAATAGATTTACACTTAATTGTTGGATAAATATTGAATATTTTGGCTTGTTTTTAGGGACATAGAATTACTGATTAAAACTATATTCCATCTGTTCTAAGATACCATCACTATGGGACGTCTTATTAGCCTCCCTAACATTCATTTTAAAGATTAGATATATTCTAACTTTATTAACAGCTAATATTTGTCTGACTCAGAAAATTGTCTATGTCACTTTTTAAAAACACCTATATTTATGCTACCATCATGATTTCCTTAGTTTTTCTAATTTTTACATGTTATATGAGATACTATGATGGGCAGATTTTTAAAAAGTGCTTCACTGGTCCAGGTATCCTTATATCTGTGGCTTTCATAATTTTCTAATTCTACTATATTCCTTTTTGACCTTGGCTTTTTCAGACAGGAGAATGCCAACATACATGGTATCTCTTTATAATAGCCCCATAACTAAATAAACACACCCCAACTACTGGATGGTATAGTTACACTTTTAACCTCTAATTTTATCATAGGTCCTTTATGTAACAATAGTTTAACTAAATATTGTTATTTGATTAACCAGACAGAGAGATTTAATGGAAAACTGTTTTTTTTTTTATTTTTTTAACGTTTATTTATTTTTGAGACAGAGAGAGACAGAGCATGAACGGGGGAGGCGCAGAGAGAGAGGGAGACACAGATTCGAAAGCAGGCCCCAGGCTCGGAGCCATTAGCCCAGAGCCCGACGCGGGGCTGGAACTCGCGGACCGGGAGATCATGACCTTAGTCGAAGTCGGAAGCTCAACCAACTGAGCCACCCAGGTTGCCCCTGGAAAACTGTTATAGCTGGAACTCAAGACCAAATTTATCATTCAATGACTTTTAGCTCTCTGAGCCCCATTCATCTGTAGAAAAGAAATTATTTTACCTCTTCCCTAGGTGGACGGTTTTGAGGAAATAGTAATAAAATTGTTTTCAATATTATCTTTGAATGGTGCTATATACATGTAAAAATTAGTAAATTTGAGCTTGAAGTTGGCACAAATTACATCATCTCCTAATACTGTGCTATGGACAACTGTGGACATTGTAAAAAGGTGTTCACATCCATGGAAAAAGCACTGAATGAAAATA